>NC_040903.2:189599071-190211683 GCF_004126475.2 Phyllostomus discolor | reverse complement strand
CTTCACTTCAGAAGAAAGTTGGGGTGGGCAGAATCAAAGACTGCCACACACAGAGGCAAAATAAATGAGGAGATCTTCTGCAATTCCCTTCAGCAAAACGCACGGTGTGCTCTTAAATAGATTTGGTTTCCTAGCCTTCTCCACGCACCATGCAAACAAGTAGTACTGCTGGGGGCAGTCCTGACAATCCAGGATGGCAACTGTGATGAATCAGTGATTCAAACACAGGTTCAGGGGGAGCCTTTATGCCCTGACAGTGATGTGGATAGCCTGGGAGATCTCAAATGGATTTTATCTTTGGTGTCAACTCTGAACAATCGGTAGTGGCTGCCTGGAATACTGTCTCGAGAAATGTTTTGAAGGCCAGATTTGGGAAGAGTGTTATGATTGATGATTTAAGTCTTCCAACAGCTTAGAAATGAAGAGTGGAGGTATGCTCACTGCCTTGTAGCTAGAAGTAGTAAGTACAGCCAGTTCCCCCTAGCTGATATGCAGCTGGAGCATACCCACAGGATGTTGGGGAAGGGATTTATTCACTTATGTATTCATTTATTCAGCATGCCCAAAGTAGCCTTCCCAAGCAGCACCGCGGCCCTGCAGAAAGTGAGGGTGCGCTGCAGAAAGAAGGGCCCAGGACTCTCAGAGCGGTTCTGCAGACCCAGTGAGGCTTTGGCACTCCGTTTAGATTCAACATCAGCAAACAACCCTGGGAAGTAGAGATTATTATTGTCACCCCAATTCATAGGCTAGGAAACTGAGGTTCTCAGTTTTGAAGACAACTGGTTTAATAATTCCTACCGTAGCAATTGTCATGTCCTCAAATGCACAGCCTTTTGCATCTTTCGCCGAAAGCCAGGATGAGGACGAGACTGTGCACGTATGAAGCCGTTTGCCCTCTATGTTATTTACGAGCAGCCTTCCTGACACACTGGCCAGCCCTCAGCCACGCTCTAAGAGTCACCTAAACTCGGGGCATACGTATTCAGTGAACTGGCCCATATTTTATCTGCCTACAAAATAGCCATTTAAATATCCCTTGAGTATGCACTTTCTGAATCATTAAGGCCTTGGGGTGCATCAATTACACTAATTTGGGAAAGTGATCAAATTCATGCAGAGCTGTTATTTTTAAAGAAAAGACATTTCAGTATATTGATGGGGAATTGGTGTACGGAGGATATAGATTTCCAGTTATCTCCTGTCATGGCAAGAGTCCATCAGTTTCCTTTAAGAGATGGAGAGCACATTACGCCTGGTATTAACAAAGATCAATTTCAGTAACGGAAGACATTCAACACAAGGGAATTGAACTGAGCTGGGAATATATGACGTAATGTTTGAAGCGATAAGTCATGCGGGGACTCCAAATTCTTGTGTTAACAATGACTAAATGGAATTTTTGTCCCTGCCTTTTGCTAAAGGTGATAGTTCTTTACTGTAAAGTATAATGTATCTGTTTGGGCATTGTTTGGGAAGTGTGCAGTTAATAATTGGTCTTCTTAGAGATTTCAGAATTCTTTGGTTTTAACGTGAAAGGAGGGCCTTATCTTTACTGCCAACTCATTTCTACCCTTCAAACTGAAGTGACAGCCTTTTATAAAGAATTTGGCTTTGGGTGTTATCTTTCAAGAAAACAGTATGCCAAACTTCAATACAGTGAATAGAGTTGCAAAGACACCGTGAGGGTAATATGGAAAGAGAGTAAAGATAAGCTGTCTGCTGAGATGTGAGATGCAAAAAAAAAAAAATGCTGATAAGGTGAACAGGAACAACACCAGGGCGAGATATCTGTCAGTGTCTCTATGGAAAAAAAAATCAAGCTAAACCTGCCTTTTTCTCCTTCTCTGTGAACAAAGCTCTTTGGGGTTCATAAAAGCTATTAGTATTTATCTATTTCAGTATATTCATGCAGTTATCTAGAGCTGGAAGAGGCCTCGGATATTTTAGCAGATGAGAAAAACTAAAGCCCGGGGAAGTAACGTGACTGACGGAGGATCAGTTTTCCCTCCTTCCGGCTCTTAGGTATTTCTTGGTAGCTAAATTTTTATTGTTGAGAGAAAATTTAGGAAGCTTTACTTTTTAAAAGGAACATCATTCCAATCTTTTGATTTTGTTTTGGATGGTGGCATTAGCTTTTAAATGGGCACCAAAAACTAGCACCATGATGAGGTGCCAGAAGTTCTGACTTGGAACTGAATTGAATGCCATGTTTCTGATGCCATGTTTCTTGGGTGACATAACAAGGATGCAGAAAGTACATTCTTCACAGAGTAACATTTAGAGGCCAGGCAAGAACAAGAGAAACAGTTATATTAGAAAATTAATTTGGGTTCATCAAGTTTGGCTCTTTCTTTACCAGAACCCATCCTGGATTCCCAACTGGGAGGCAAATGGAAAAAAGTTGAGCTACCTGAGGCCTGGCACATACGACAAGTGCAGTGCAGACACAGTTACAGGGGAGCCAAGATCTAAACCAGGAGAAAAGAACAGGATCCTCACCCTTCTTATTTCATTTATTTTTCAGCCATGTTAGCCACCAGGAGCTCTTCTCAGTCCTCAGGGCTGACACGCTCTTGGCCATTTCCCTGTCGCTCATGTGTAACCGATCTCACTAGAGCTTCTCCTCCAGCCTTAAAGAGCTCCAGTTTCCTGACTTCGCTGAGTCTCTCGGTCTAGTAACACTTTCTGGCTTTCCCTCCTTTTCTACCTTTACGTTTTTTACCGGTAGTCACTTCCCTGACATTCTTCCCCTCACCCTCCACTGCCTCTTGAGCTGCCCCTCCACCGATCATCTGCACGCCCTCAGTCCCAGCTGCTGTGGGATTGTTGGACACACCCAGCCACCCATTTCCTCATGTCCTGATGCTGTGTGGAGCTTGTGAAAACCCAATATAGTGCCATCCTTAAGCAACCCATCAGCACTCGAAGATTTTTGCTCTGGTTCCATAAAGACTATTTCGAACCTTTCCCACTGTCCTCAGTTGCTCTACCATATCCCTGTGCACAGTTCCCATCCCCTCATTTGTAGCACATGACTTGGCTTTCTGTTCCCTGAGAAAGACATCAGTAGGGTAGTTCCTAAACTACCCTGAAGCTTCATGGAGTCCGAACAACCTGAACTAGTTCATCCAAGAGTAGCACAAGCCAGAAAGGAGACAGGCTGAGCCATAGCAGGGGGTGGGAAGCCATCTGGATGTCAAGGTGGGTTTCCACGCCGGAGGTCCTAGAGCTGAAGCAGCAAGATTCGTTTAGACTGCTTCCAGAGGGTTCTCTGTGCCTCACTGAACTTCTCGCTCATTTCACATCTTAACTCAAGACCTTGCTGTCTCTTCTGCTTGAAATTCTTAAATCGTCCCAATCACAAATAAACTTGCTCTGAAAGGCATTTCAGATACAGGGCGGAAGATGCCGCACAATAAAGTTGTATTCTTTATGTTGTTAGGCTGAGGGAGCCCATTCCTGAAATTTTGTACCTCAAATAGAGCTGTGGCCCAATTATTTTCCCTTTTGTTTTCATCATCTGCCTTCCCAGCAGGTACAGAATTTTAGCCTGGAGAAAATTTTCAGTTAGATATCCTGCCCAAGGCGTGGAGTCGTGAAGATACTGACAGATCAGGGCTGTGCTGAGTTGAGTGGCCCTTTTATGGTCGGCTTCACTGCCTCATCCTTACATTGTTTTTGCGCTGCTTGTTTCTGGTGATTTACAGAATCCCCAAGCAGGGTGGAAGAAGTAATGACCCAAAGCAAAGAGCATCTGCTCATTTTACTTGTTTTGGCCATAAGATTTTGATTTCTTTTGGCTCTTCCCTGATGCACGGAGATAATCAATAGCAAGTTGTTTTGGAAATAAGTTCCTCCTTATGGGAAAAGCTCTGTGCATATATAGGCTCCAGGGACTCTCACGCCATCGAGGAGGCTTTGTCCTACATAAAGTTCCAAAGTCCAGTTGCTGAGTCTTTACCCAGGCTGTAGAAAGGCATGCATAGTGAGAGAAAGATTATGAAGTCAGCAAGAGAAAGTTTCCTTATAGGTAACCTACAGACTTCTAGCCAACCTCTTAACTCAGTCAGCAACCCTGAAACTTCAGTTGTCCAGTTGCATCACTTGGTCTCCTTTCTCAAAAGCTGAATAACAGCTAAGGTGAGAAATAGACAATGGGTGGTGGTCAGTGAGCAGACGTGCTCACCACTGAAGGGAGTAGCCTGCTGGTCATGGGAGTTGGACCTACTGGTCAGTAGGAGATGGACCTACTGGTCATGGGAGTTGGACCTACCATGAAAGGCAGGAGCTATTGGTCAGTTGAAGAGCTGTGGGCAAGGGCTTGTCTGCAGATATGTTTATATAGCCAAAGTCTCAAAAAAAAAAAAGGAGTGGGGGGAAGTGGGGAAAAGAAAATTCTGTAAATCAGTTTATATCCTTTAACAATAGGGAACAAGCTAAAATGTTCACTATTAAAAGAAGCCTAGAGCCCTGGCTGGTGTGTCTCTGTGAATTGAGCACTGGCCCGCGAACCAAAGGGCCACTGGTTCAGTTCCCAGTCAGGGCACATGTCTGGGTTGTGGGCCAGGTCCCTAGTAGTTGGTGCTTGAGAGGCAACCACCCATTGATGTTTCTCTCCCTCTCTTTCTTCCTCCCTTCCCCTCTCTCTAAAAATAAATAAACAAAATCTTTAAAAAGAGCCTAGACAAATTGTTCTGGAATAATAGTTATAAATTTTGTTTTCTCAATAAATACGTTTATGTGTTAGGTTTGCTGATTTATATCTCACCAACTGCCAAAGAGAGCTTAAGGGAAAATAACAAAAAGGGATTCGTGGTGGAATCTTTCACCTCCTGCCACCACAGGTTTTGTTGAAGACACACTGAGTACCTTGTTCAGAGTGACTCTGAGTGGCTATTCCTCCATGGCATCCGCTCGCATGGGGCTCTGGTCACAGGCCTAAGGGGAGTAATGGCCTCCCACTCAGCAGTGTCTGGGTGACTCAACATTCGTAGCTGTTTGTCTTAACCCTGCCCACACCTTTGTAAGAAGGCTCTTTATTAGAGTGTCCTCACTGAATGATTGTGTTTTCTGTAGAACTCTCATTGCTACAATCTCCAACGTGTTGGAAAATCTATGAAATTGTAACACTTAACCGCACCAACTTATGAAAAGACTAAGTTCTGGGTAGTGCTTTGCACTTGTTCAATGTTATGTCTGTTAACTCTGTCTTTCCTTCTGCATCTCTGAGAAGGGTGTATTGGCATTCTATCCATCCTGTCTTACAGGAAAGGAAATGGTGTCACTGGGAGTTCAGGAATTTGCTGAAAGCCCATGACTAATGGGGGTTAGGGTGGTCAAGTTCTCGGCTCTCCAGCACTCCCAGTCTGGCCCAGACTGCTCTGACCCAGCAGCCGAAGGAAAGTGGACTGTTGGCTTTATTCTTTACTCTTTATCAAGTTGTAAAGACTGAAGAGAGATGGTCCTGCCACAGGGTCACCCTTAGCATAATTTCCAACCTCAGAATAACAAGACTCCTCTCAAGACTAAGTGATAATCTCCTTCTCCCTTGTTTCCACAAAGGAATCCCTGCTGCTTTACAAATGGTCAGCCTTTTACACTAGATTCTGTTTCAAAGACCTTTCTGAAAGCCTGACTGGGGATAGGTGGCCTGGGTTTAGCAAAGGAAAAAGTATGTTTCTTTCTGTCACTTGCTCTCTGCCTACTTACCTGTTTCTTTCTTTTTTAAAAAATTATTTTATTGTTCATTTTTTCTGTCTGTTCCTTTTCTTTCCTCTTTTCTTTATGCCTTCTTTTCATAAGAGGTCTTGTGGGACAAGCTGGCAGGCGTTTGCAGGTTGAGTCACCCATAAACTACTAACAGTGGGAAGGCATCGCCACCCCAATGCCTGTGAGCAGAGCCCAGGGAGAGCTGCAGTCACGAAGGCATGCTGCTCAGCTCGTGCCACAAATGCGATACTGAAGAAGGCAGGGGACAAGGAAGAACTACCCCAAGTCTCACCCTCTCTCCTTTCACCTTCTGATCTCTTGCTGGTGCTTCCCATTAGTCAAGGCCAACTGTAAGCCAGAAGGCAAGGGAGCCTGGGGGATGCAATCTGTAGGGGCAGCCTTAGGCAGAGAGTGGATGGAAGCAATGGCAGGGGGTGGTGAATGGAGAACAAGTAGAAACTAGCCAACATAGGAATGACCCCATCTATTGATAACAGTGAGACTGGTTAGTGGGATGAGTGAAAGATATTTCAGTTAATTACTTTAACCCTCACTCTTCCCTCCAAAATGGTGTTGATTCATTTCTTGGTCAGTTTGAGAAAGAGCAAGATGCTGATGTTACTCTCTGAGCATTTCTGTTTCCTCCACTCAATCTGGCCCTTTGCTTTGTGCCCTGTTAGCTGGAGCCATCTATAGACACCTTGACTTTTCTCTTCTGTGGAGTCAAGTTAAGAGTTGCATCTCTTTCTTTGTCCTGCCTTCTCCTTTGCTGAATGCTAAAGAAGAAGACCAATTTCTGTAGATAGGGCCCCAATCAAGCCATGGCACAAGTCTATTCAAATGGCAACCATAGTCGGGACACCCTTGCTTCTACACATCTGTCAATCACCAGATACAGGAGGCACATTTACCATGAAGCTAATGAAATGTAGTCATCAGCTCCCCATCCCTATGGGTCCCTTCCAAGTCCCTCACAAAGGCCCTGACATTCATAATGTTGCATTCTTGTTCTTAAAGATAGCCCTCAAAATTGCATAAACTTCAGGCTTCACAAGACCTGGATCTATCCTTTCCTCTATATCTTTGCCTCTGAAGACACATTTTCCACCTATGACTAGTATGGCAGCGTTTACAAAATCCAAAGCAGAGGCAATTAATATATGAGAGATGTACTGGCAGAGACTCCTAAGACATATGGTCCAGTTAGTGGGCCCAAACAAAGGAGTAATTGCAAGGTGTCACTGCATCCTAATAAAGCTGTGGCAGCAAGATGCAGTCAGTGACACAGATGACAAAGGCAGGCTGCCAAGGACCAGCCAGTCACAAACACGTTCTGGTGCTCTGCAGTTTAATAAACCTTCTATGTGACACCAGGGGGGCAGTCACCTTATCTGCTGGCTGACCAACTTGCACATCTGCTGTTGGGGGAGGTATGGTGAGGAGAGCACAGGCAGGCCTGCCCTGCTGGCCCTTCCAGAACAGAACCTGGTTCAGGCCCTGGGGAAGCCAGCAGGGGCTCTGCACCTGGGTACATCTATGGATGCCAGTCCTGGGACACTGTGGCCTGGGTTGGGTTACTGAGATGGAGCTGTGGCTCATTAGTTCCAGCCTCAGCTAACACAGCCGAGCCCTGGATTAATCCCAGTCATTCAGGTTTCTTTTCATCCACAATCATAAAACACCTGCATGGCTCATGCTGTTCACCTTAAGAGTGACTGGGTTTAAGATGCCCATGCCTTCATGCCAATTCTTCACTCTTCAGGAAAACCCACCAAAGTCCATTGGTCATTCTAGAGTGAGAACCTACTATATGACAGCACTGGGGACTAAAGGAAAAACAATTCACATTTTCTGTATATTGCTTTAGCATTTTAGTACTTATCAGGCCCTTATTGAGAGACAGGAAAGAGGGAGGAGGGAGATAGAGGGGAGGAGAACGAAGGGTAAAAGAATATACATATACAAGAGACTCAGAACAAATGCTCTGGAGAGTTTGATCCCAGCCACTTTACTGGCTCTCTGACCTTGGGCAAGAAGGACTTAATCTCTCTGAGTCTTAGTTTTCCAGTTTTGTAGAATGAGAATAAAAACAATACCTGGAAAAAAAGGAAAAGACTTCATAATTTCTGGTTGTAAAAACCAGCATGGATTGAGGCTATGGAAGAAACTGCAGGACTCCCTGGAAATTCCTCTTAAAGGGCCCATGCACAGACTCCAGCATAGGGGCAGAGATTGAAAAGCACCAGAGACATATGGGGAGGAACTGAAATGTATGGTATCAGGGTGAGAGCTGGGGGGCAGCTTTTTCCCAAACAGAAGTATAGGCAGAGGCCACTGTACCTTTTCTGAGCCCTCCCCTAACAGAGCCACAGAACTGGCAGGCAGGTGCCATATCTGAGACTCCACCAGCCTGGCTCACACTGTTTGCCTCATCCTGGTGATTCCCTGCTCCATCCAACTTTCAGGCCTACCCAAGCAGTTTCCAGTGGCTTTTCCATACAAATAGCTTGTCTTGGCCTATGTTTCAGATTTTTCTAAATTCTCTCAAACAAGTAGCATCTGGCTTCAGCGAGCCCCATACCTCTCACTAAGTTGCCCCGGGCCCAGCACTAGCAGCAACCAGCCTCAGTTTACAGCCTGGCCTCTCCTGGGCACCTCCAAGCCCAGCACAAGTAACAGCCATCTGTAGGGCACTTTGTAGCTTATGCTTACCCTGGACAGAACACATGTGGTGGCGGATTCTGGACATCCCAACAGCAATCAAGGCTCTACTACAACAGGAGGGTGTATATAGCCCACACAGTGGGCATACCCTGAGTACTTAGCTTGGGGAATAGGGGAAGCTGTGCCACTGGATCCTATAAGACACCTACTATATTAGGCCACCCCACCAAGCCTGGGAGATGTAACAGATTCACCTAATACATAGAAACAAACACAGGGAGGCTGCTAAATTGAGGAGACAAAGAGATATGGCTCAAATGAAAGAACAGAACAAAACTCCAGAAAAAGACCTAAACAAAATGGAGATAAGCAATCTATTGGATGCAGAGTTCAAAACAGTGATACTAAAGATGCTCAAAGAACTTAGTGAGGACCTCAACAGCATAAAAAAGATCCAGTCAGAAATGAAGGATATGCTAATTAAAATAAAGAATAATTTACAGGGAATCAAGAGTAGAGTGGATGAAGCTGAGAATCAAATCAGTGATTTGGAACATAAGGAAGCAAAAAACAACCAATCAGAACAGCAAGGAGAAAAAAGAATCCAAAAAGAAATGAGGGCAGTGTACCAGCCACAGAACCTCAGGCTGACTTCTCTCCTCAGCCTCTTCCATCTATAAGGGTGCCTATACTCTTTGCCTCATCAAGTTTGTTCTAAGAAGCAAATGAAGCAGACACCATGCATGAGCTTTTGATTCTCTGTGAAGGACAATGGAATGGCTCTACAATCAGAAAATTATAAAATTGCTCAGACATTTGGGGTTTGCCTGCCTTATTATCTTATAAGTGAATCTCTGTCAGCACCCTTCCTCCATCCTGAGCTTAGTGTTTGCCTTCTTGGATGATCAGTGCCCCTGAGAAAAGCCAGTTCTGCGTCTACCACCTGCCAATACCCTGCAGGATTCCACTCTGGAGCAGATTCACTTGAGAACCACCACTCCTCTTGAAGTGCAGCGCTGAGGACTAGCCCCAAGCTCTGTTTTCTGTTTTCATGAGACGCTTGACAAACTGGCATTCTGGGTCCAGGAGCTGCTTAGGCCACTGGGCTATGAGGACAGTGGGGTGCTGCACCCTGGCCACCTGCCTGCTTCATGAACTACTCTCAGAGCCACGATGAAAGAGCCTTTTTGATGGGCAGTGTTATTAGCACTTTGTTTTAATTATGCTTCCTGGCATTTCCCCATTTCCTTCCTTTCACATGGCCTGACAATGCTATCAGTATCACCCAAATACCAAAAGGTGAGAAGCAAATGAAACCACTGTAAATGTGGATGAGTAGCAAGCTGGTTGGAACACAAAGGACATTAGTCACCTCTTTTTTGTGTCAACTGAGTAGGCTGTTCTGGCCTTACCTGGTCTGGAGCCCAGAAGGGACCTTACATCTGAGATTCACTGATGTCTGGATGGGATCTAATTTCTAACATCTGGTGCAAACAGTCCCTTCAGGAAAGACAAAGAACAGCTTGTCAGGAGCTCCTTAATGTCATTTTCGTAATGCAATAAGAGAAGGGAGAGAAGAAATACACCCAGTCCATCCAGGTAGCTCTGAGCCCATGGGGGATGATGAGCAGTGGACAGGGAATATGAGTGCAGGAGAAGCCAGGGGACCTGAGATGCTACTCAGGACCAGCGCTGTGACTGAGAATGAGGAGGGGTCCCTTAAAGAGAAGATTTTTAAGGAAGGTTCTGTTGGTGGTCAATTCACCTGACATTTATCTGAAAATGTTTTTTCTTTTCCTATATTCTGAAAAGGAGTTCTCACAGGGTTTACAATTCTTTTGTTCTCTCTTTCTTTTAAAGTTTATTTATTTATTTATTTGTTCATTTATTATTGTATTTTCCCAACACCGTCTGTCTCCCCAGACCCTCTTTCACTCCACCCATCCTCCTCAACCCCACTGCAATCACCACACTGTTGTCCATATCCATGAGGTTTTTCTTTTTTATTTAATCCTTGTTTATTCTATTGCAGTGGCCCCCAATTCCCCCCCTTTGCCCTCCTCCACCAAGCCCACCCCCTGAGTTCTTTCTCTTTTTCTTTTTTGCTTAATCTCTCCACTGCCCCCCCGCACCCCTCAAGCTGATAGAAAGCAGGGCTTACTATTATTTTTTAAATACTTCTGGTTTTTGTTGTTTTTTTTTCATTACCATTTATCCTTCCCTGCCGAAATCATCATACTGTTGTCCATGTCCATGAGTCCTTTCTCCTTTTTGCTCAATGCCTCCACCCCCTAACACACTCCCACAGTTGTCATCCTGCTCTCTATCTTTGAGTCTGTCTTTGTTTTGCTGGTTAATTCAGTTTGTTCAGTAGGTTCCATATGCAAGTAAAATCATATGTCTTTGAATGTCTTATTTCACTTAGCATAATGTTCTCCAGGTCCATCCATACTGTTGCAAAGGGTAAAATTTTCTTCTCTTTTACAGCTGAGTAGCATTTCATAGTGTAAATGTCCCATAGCTGTTTTATCTACTCATCTACGGATGGACACTTGGGTTGCTTCCATGTCTTGGCAATTATAAATAACACTTCAATGAACATAGGGGTGCTTATGTTCTTTCAAATTAGTGTTTTGGGTTCCTTTGTATAGATTCCCAGGAATGGAATTGCTGGGTCAAAAGGCAGATCCATTTTTCATTTTCTGAGGTATCTCCATACTGCTTTCCACAGTGGCCACACCAGTCTGCATTCCCACCCACAGTGCCTTCTGCAGCCAGCATCTCTATGCCTTCTGGCTTGTGCTGTTGCCATTGGAAAGGCTAGTGGTTTTCACTTGCTATTCCTGTGATCCATGTTTCCTCTCTGGCCATCTTTATGACTTTCTTTTTTGGCTTTGGTGAGAAAGCAGTTTCACCACAATGTGTCAAAGTGTGAATTTCTTTTTATCATCCTGCTTGGGATTAGTTATGTATGATTCCAAATCGGGAAAATTCTCAGCCTTTATTCTTCACGTATTGCCTCTGCCCATTTTCTGTATCATCTAAGCTCCTGCTTAGATCTGTTTGACCTTCTCTCTCTTCCACACCCTCCTATTTCTCGGGCCTTCATCTGGGGGAATCCCAGAAAACTGGGGTATCTTCCTCCAGAGAAAACTTTTGCATTTTCTTCTGCCATCTGCCAGGAGTGCTTTCAACACTGAGCTACTTTAAACTAATTTCTCATACATTAGTCACATTGCTTTTTGGTATATACAAAATGGTATGAATTCAATCCCCAAACCTGCAATGGGAACAGGCCTGTGCTTACAAATATTTGGAAGAGATTTTTTATTATCTTCCAAGAACCAAGGCAGAGACAGACATGCTTCCTTGTCAGTGCCCTTGTGAAGCAGGGTCGTGTCCTCATCTGTCCTTTTGCTGAGGGTGCAGCATGTCGGGGACCTCTGCCACCTGCCCCAGCACGGCCACGGGCCCAAGGCCATGGGATAGGAACAATGGAGCTGAGAAACCCTTGTGGGCAGTTGCTGCCTTCCGTGGCCACTTGTATCCACATTCTCAGCCCCTCTCCATTGTCCCAAGCACTCTGAATTTTGAAAACATTTTCGTTCAGCATTTTAAGCTGTTGTTTGCTTATTTGTTTATTTTGGAGGGACAGGGTTTTTAGGGTTTCCGGAAACGGAAGTCCACATTTCCATATTTATAATCTCCCTCTCTGAAGAACTTACCAGCTTTTCACCCTCTTTATCTCCCTTCTGTTCTCTGGAGGCCCACCCCTGAGTAGCTGGAGCAGCCTCTCCACCGTCCCTTTCAACAGGAGGCCTGAAAGGCAACCTCTTATTGTGTGGACAAAAATACTGCGTTAGAACTGCTTGTGTGTTTATCTCATGCATTGCTTACCTTCCATTTTTCCTATATGCTTTACCATGTGCACATTATATTAGTATAGTAGTACATGTTTACAATGTATTAATAAATGTACATACTTTTTAACTGATGGGATATGCAATCACAAGAGTTCAGAGATTTCATGACCTTTCATTTACCTGTATGGCTAGAGAGAAAAATGCAGAAATTTGCATACATTGAACTCAACTTCTTTAGACTAAAACATGAAAGGTCTGTCATGGGTTATGAAAACAGATCACGTGCCCCAGGGTGGCAGGGAGGTAGTGTGGTTGCTTGGTCCAAGGCTGGGCGAGTGTGTCTGACTCTCTAGTGGACCCATTCTCTAAGAGTCATTTCTCCTTCCCTTACTATAACCCATATGTACTCATTTCAACATTTTTCTCTACTGCATAATAAGTTTTTCACTCACCTATTGATACCACAGTGGTTCAGTTTCTCTGCAAAAGAAAAAAAGCAACTAGAATTCACGTTAAAAAAACATATTAGTACCTGCAAGCAATGGACAGCTCTGGGCCCAAAATCACTAGACAGAGCTCGCCTGGGTTCACTCCAGGTACCCAGCCTGGGGTAGCT
This sequence comes from Phyllostomus discolor, assembly GCF_004126475.2. NCBI lineage: Eukaryota > Metazoa > Chordata > Mammalia > Chiroptera > Phyllostomidae > Phyllostomus > Phyllostomus discolor. Next base: position 190,198,831 of record NC_040903.2, on the reverse strand, counting down.
ATGTTTGCTGGGAACCAGGCTGCCTCCCCGCTCTTTCTGACGCTTTTTCCTTTGCCCGTCTGCCTCTGCTCCTTTGGCTGGGTTACGTTTAGAAGCCTCTGATAACAGGTTCATTGCGATGGTGGACACAAGTGATGAGGGTTCAAGAGAAACACCTACCAGGATGCCCTTAGTTTGTCTACAAACAGGAGTTAGAGTCCAGGCTTTCTTCTCCGTTTTGAAACTGCTGTTCCAGCCTTGAATTACATTTCTGCTGAAGATTCCAGGACCCTCAGTTCCCAGTGTGACCCCAAATAGGGGTGTAGGAAAACTCACGGTCAGGGGCTATTTGCTGTTTATAGTCTTAGAAGGTAGTAAACAGAAGGCTTGGATAAATGTGTATCTGTGTGCATGTGTGTATAAATTGATATAATCCACAGATTACATGCAGTCATAAGAAAGTTTTTAGATGCAGAATTGAGATACGCTGGCTTATTAGTGCAGAGGAGTCATGGCACAGAGTAACAAGACCTTTTGTGCTGCAGCGCTTGTGTGCACCATGACCCTGTCACACAGACACATGAATTGTGCGCATGTCACAGTTGAGTCACTCCCCGAATCATTCAAAGCTGAAGCTCATGTCATTTTTACTCCGAATCTTTGAGAACTCTGCGTGCGTTAGTGTGGACAGAAGTAGGCTTAGACTACACCGAACCAATGCGCACTATTACCTCCTGTGCGGTCAAGTAAAACAAACTAAGTCTCTAAACAGGCTTGTATTTTCCCAGCCATGAGCCCTCTTCTGTTTATATTTTCTCCTTAAGGGGGATATTTTTTAAAAGCCTATTTCACCAAATCAATTTTAGTGGGCCCTTTAAAATGGGAGGTAAGTTCAGTTTGTTTTAATAATAACTTCAGCTTATTGAAGCGAGCATTAGTGTATCATGTCCCCATATGGCAATCATTAGAGACAACAGAAACTTGAGAAGTTTATTGCTCTGAGATAGCTAATAAAAGAAATTGAAGACATTTTTATAGGACCTAAAGGTAGTGCCAATAAAATAAGGACAAGACCTACTTGTAGTGATAGGTAAGAGCAGGAAATCTTTGAGGAACAAAAACATCTTTGCCGTATACAAGGCAGGAGTGGCTTTCGAGTAAGATGTCTATGATTCATATGCATATTAATTTATCCACTTATTTCCTCAGTGGCCCAGTCTAACAATGTTGATGGAGCACCTGCTATATTTCTAAATGTGGTGGGTTGTGGGGATACAAGACAAGATCCCTGCCTTGAGGGCCTTACATACAGATGATAGACGAGGAAAGAAGTCACTTGAGTGCAAGAGGATGGGATAAGTGGTAGACTAGGCAGGGGGGTGATGTGCCAATGCACGCTGGGGATACGGGAATGCTTTCTACCTGACCTGCCAGGCCAAGGCTTGGGTGTGGGTTGTTACAGGTGGGAAGAGCTGGACGTGCAAAACCTGCAAGAATGGAGAAAACAGGGTGTCCATGACCAACTGCAAGTGGTTCTTTATGGCTTCCACTAGCTCAAGGTAGAGATGTCAAAAGGTAAAGCCAGAAAGGTTAACATGGATCCAGCTCACAAAGAGCCTTCTGCGATTCCTGGCAATGGGAAACCACTAAAAGGTTCTAAGCAGGGGAATGACATGATTAAATTTCCATTTTAGAAAGATGGTGTTGGTAGCATGTGGGAAATGGCTTGGTGCCGGCATATGTGAGGATGGGAGGCAAGTAATAACCAAGTTGAAGGATAAAGGTGGCTGATGTGGGGTAGAGAGAAGTGAACAGATTGAAGATACATTAGGAAGATAGAATTAATAGGACTTGAGAATGGGTTGAATACAGAAGGAAGAAAAACAGAAACCAAGCAGAAAGCCAAGGATTTTGGCTTATGTTACAGGGTGGGAGAGAGGGTACCATTTGCCAAGACAGAGAACACAGGGGAAGGAGGGAGTTTGAAGGGGAAGAGAGCAAATTAAATTTTAGGCATCTCATGTTTGCTGGTGGGACATCCAATAAAGTCTTAGATATATGCACTTGGAGACCAGGGCAGGGAGCTGGCAGGACTTAGAAATTTGGGAGTCATCAGCCTATTGTTGAGATAAGAATGAGATCACCCTAATAGAGGGTAAAGGGAAGAGATCTTAGAACAGAGCCCAGGGGAATCAACCAAGGTTGAAGAGATGGAATGGGGATGAGAAGCCTTTAAGGTAGCCTGAGGATCAGTGGAGAAGTTGGAAACCTAGGACAGTGTAGTGCCAGAGGGACCATCAAAGAAGAGAAGGATGTGAAGGAGGAGAAGGGGAGGGGGAGTGGAAGGATCCATTAGATTCAATAACAGGCAGGTCATCGGTGGTCTGGGTAAGAGCAGTTTCAGTGATGTGATGGGAAAGTGGGTTGCAGAGTGAATGGGAGGTGGAAAGGTAGAATCTGGGAATAGGGATAACCCTTTTCTTTCAAGATTCTACCTGTGCAGGGGAGGAGGAGAATGACAGGACAGAAGCAATTATTTAGGAGCTAAGTGATAAAGACAGACTTGAGGTGATTCAAATGCTCGTGACATATAGCCCACTGGGAAGAAAATGTTCATGAAACGGGAGGCAGAGGAGTGGTCATGGCAGAGGGGTCTCTGAAAAGGAAGGCTTGCCTGGGTCCAGAGTGCAGCAGGAGGGACTGGCCTGGGACAGGAGGACAGACCTAGTGCCACTTAGCAAATAACTACAAAAAAGCAGGTGCATACACCAGGAAGCATATATGCTCCCACTTTTGGAATCAATGGGTCGGCTAAGTGGCTCCACTGGTCTTGACGGGACTCACCTGTCTGGGCCTTCACTGCTGCCCATTGATCTGGATGAGCCGCTTCCCCAGTGGCTGCGGTGACTGGGCTCTGCTCCCCATGACCCTCAGCCTCATCCTGGGGCTGGTGGGTGGCTCGGCTTGTCGTCCTCATGGTGATGGCAGAGATGCAAGGGGACAGGCTCCCATGGGCGAATCCATTTGCAGCCTCTGTTTGTCATGCCTCCGAACATCCTTCTAGCCAAACTGTGCCATGTGGCTGTGTCCCATCTCCAGTCATCTAACCCCCATTGCAAAGTTAAATGGCAGAGGGCACAGGTTCAGGGCATGATGAAGAATGTTTTAATACAAATAAAAGAGAAATACAGTTTTGACATTTTGTCAAACACAAGAAAAAGAAGTTTGCAAGAAGCCAAGGGAAAAAGGCAAATTAAAGGCCTGGCCATTTGCTCCTCTTCCGATCACGCCAAGGTGCTGCTGCATTATTTATGTCTGCAAAGGTTAACACTCGACTGCGGCTAATGAGTAAAGCAGTCCGGAGGGGAGCACATCCTGATAGGGCCGGCATTACCGTATAAAACTTAATGACAGCAAAGTCAGCTTTAGTGCTTTTGTAGAGAGGGGGAAAGCCCTCCATCATCTCACAAAGTAGGTAGAATCTGTTCTTGGCCAAAATAAAAAAATATTCTCTCCAAAGCTTGTTTATGAGTATTGAACTGTGAAAGTTTAAGACTGTGCTGTGGGAGGGAGTGGAGGTGGGGAGGGAGACAGAAGAGTTGCAAAATGGAGGATGAGACAGCTGTGGGTGACGTCCATGTTACACCTGGAAGGGCAAGCAATGAGCTCTGGATCAGTGGAATCCAGGGAACAGGAGCGAGAGTCTGTGATGGAGAGCTCTGCTCATTTTCTTTCTCTGTTTCCAGGCAGGACCATTCTACAAATACCATCTTCTGCATTAGAAGCAGTACTGACAAAGGCCACTCTGAGTTTTGCAAATAACTGGCGCAGGTGCACGTGGTTATCATCAGTGGATTTTGTGCTGGCACCAATCAGGGGTCTCCAGGTGGTACCCCCTCTCCTTCGACTTCTTGTAGTGAGAAGTATTCCCTGTTGGGGTGCTGATGGAATGTAGTATCTAATTTTAACTCAACTAACTCTCAGAAAATGGACACGTAACTTCAGAGTTTCCTGCAAAAAAATAGCAGTTGAAAGACAGACAACATGGAAATGGCCAAGCTGACCACTAGCCCACCCCAAGAATGAGCTCTCCTCACTCAGCCACACAACACGGTGAAACAGTGGTGATCCAATCGCTTCTAATAAGAATCAGCCACTGTGGAAAACAATATGGAGTTTCCTCAAAAAACTAAAATTGGAACTGACTTTCGACCCAGCAATTCCACCGCTGAGATTGTACCCTAAGAACCCTGAAACATTAATTTAAAAGAACCTATGCACCCCGATGTTCAGAGCAGCACAATTTATAATAGCCAAGTGCTGGAAGCAACCTAGGTGCCTATCAGTAAATGAGTGGATCAAAAAACTGTGGTACATTTACACAATGGAATTCTACGCAGCAGAAAGAAAGAAAAACTCTTACCTTTAGAGACAGCATGGATGGAACTGGAGAGCATTATGCTAAGTGAAATAAGCCAGGTGGTACAAGACAAATACAATATGATCTCACCTGTAAGTGGAACCTGATCAACAAAACAAACAAGTGAGCAAAATAGAACCAGAGACATGGAAATAAAGAACAAACTGATAGTAACCAGAGGAGAGGGGGAAGGCGATAATGGGGGAAAGAAGGGAAAGGATCATCAAGGAACCTGTATAAAGGACCCATGGACAAAGCCAGAGGGGGGTAGGATTGAGGGTGGGGGGTGGGTGGGGTGGGGGAAAGTGATGGTGGGAAAATGGAGATAACTGCACTTGAACGACAATAAAAAAATAAAAAATTTTTAAAAGAAAAAAACTTTAAAAAAGAATCGGCCAAGTAAAAATAAATGAAAATACTGAGGGTTATTTAAAATGCTACATAGTTGCTTCCCTTATCATAAACTGTCATTCATTCGCCCCAGTGGTGTGTCATACCTGGCGTGATGCTCGATGGGAGCAGGATCAGTAGGCTATCCAAGAGTTAAGCATGTAGATCACAGACAGCAACTTCTACAACAGCCTTGGCAATATTTTAGGACAAATGATACCCAATCCAGGATTTTTTAAAAATGTCACAATGCAACAATAAAAAACATCTATTAAGGTTACTTACTTACAAAGAAGCAAAAGACCACACATCTTGCTGTGCTCTTCCTTACGTGATAAAAGTGGCTAACACATGTGGAAAAGATTATGGCTGCAAACAAAAATGGATCCCTTATCATTATATAATGTTAAAAGATGGGTAGAAAACATTGCTGAAAGGTAGAAGAAATGAGTACAGGACAAATGACACCAAGGGGGAGGTTTGTTATTTTGGGGGTTGAAAGTATAGAGGTTGTCTAGGTTAATGGTATTACTAGGTTCTTTTTCAATAATGAGTAGTGTAAAGAACTATCTTTTAGTGAGTCACCAAAGGAAAGAGGCACTAAAGAAGATATATTCTCCACAAAAAAAGACTTCTTAAAAACTGAGTGAATGTTACCACCAATGACGCGGGTGGTTTGATTGGCAGAAAAAAGGATTCGGAAGAAGTCTGGCTACAGAGTGGCCCCGTGTGTGAAATTTGTAGTTTGTTTTTTCCTAAGCAAGCTATTGCAGCAAAGAAGTGGAAGCCAAAATTTCACAGGGCGGCACTCTCAAACACAACTGTGTGTGCTCGTCAGGAACGCGTGTATGCCTCACCTGGGGTCTTGTTACAATGCGGATTCTGGTTCAGGCTGTATGGGCCTGAGAACCGGCATTGCTAGAAGCTCCCACATGAGGCTCCTGGTCCTGAGCCATGCTTTGAGTAGTGAAACCATGAAAAAAGAGAATGTTAGGGTTGGTATTAATTTTATAAAAATAAGATTATTTACAACATAGTAAAACTTTTAGATTACTTTGTAGGGACATGTGGAGAGATTATGCAAATCATTTGCAAGCGGGGAGGTCTGCTGGTTGTCTGTGACAAAGTCCTTAAGAGTTTTCATTTATGACGATGAGCTGCTAATTGTGCTTTTGCAAACACGCCATTTAAAAAATCTGACCTTTTAAATAATGACAAATAGCTAGCTAGTAGTAGAATTCTATCTGCAAGGTATTAAATAAATTAATTAATATACCTAACCTGTTTCTTAAGGTGCAGATGGTAGTTTACCAATGAGGAAGAAAGTAGCAGCGCTTCCAGAGAAACCTGTGCTAGGGAAGAGCGTTGCGAAAGTAGATGTTTTCACCATTATGTGATTTTGTTGTTGAAAATGACACTGCACCGCCTATAAAAACTTTCATGGCTTCACACTAAGGAACTAAATTTTCTAACATTTAAATATCACTCACAGGGTCAACTTTGAATACATTTTATACAAACATAAAAACAAATCTATATTCCGTCAATGAACCTTATGATTTATTTGTAAGAAAATCAGGTTGATAGTAGGGACTGTAGAAAGGTGTTAGCCGGATTTTCACACAAACTTTTACATAATGGTGAGCAGCGAGCACTGTGACTTACTAGGAGAGGCCAGTGGTGCGTGCCTCCTGTACGGACCTATAAAGTATTTTTTCTTCCCTCTGACAGCATTACAATCAAATAAAAGGACAAGCCACATGTAGACCTAGACCGCTGAACAAGTACACCACAAAGTCCTAAACCACTATTTTAAAACATAAAGAAGCATGTTCGATTGCATTGTAATCACCAAGAATATTAATAATGTATAAAAGATCTTAGTAGGAATAAAATTTTATCATTAACAAGTAAAACAATTACTTAAAAGTATTGTTTCTTTTTTCTTAACCTTTTTTAAATTGATATATTTTGTATATTGCTAGTACATGAAACATGAATACAATAGTACATTTGAATAATTTATGAATAATTTATAAGTAAATACATATACATTTTAAGGGGTTGTTTACTTTTCTTACATAATGAGATGTATAATCCAAAAATATCAGAGGACACTGATGTAAATGGACACATTTATAGACCCTGAGTCCTGAATGGTCTAGTCATTCTCCTTTATTTATTCTACAAACACTCATTACATGCAAATACTGTCTTAATGAGTGTTGATTGCATATATATTCTAAAAGACATCTAACCTCAGGGTGATCGGGTTTTGTTGGAAATATGCAAATACATGTATGGCCATCTCCACAGAAAGAAGACAAAATGTATCCTTCCGATCGGAATTAAGCAGCAGTGCTGTGGCATGCCCTAGGTCCAGATCATTCCTGTAGAAGACTCAGCGAGCGTTTTATCGCGTCGCTGGCATCGCTAGCACGCTGGGTGAGGAAACACGGCCGAGGACTGGATGCGGTTCCAGGAATCTCAACAGGGCTCCCAGGGGGATCCTGCTGCTGACTCACGAGGCCCACCCACCAGACTGGCCCTCTTCGGAGTAGCCGTGCAGGAAAGCCTGAATGCCCAATCAGGAGCTTTGTCTAAATGTTGCTTCATTCTTCTGTGTAAGAGCTCTATCTCTTTCTTTAGAAAAAGAGTTTCTGAGGCAAGCTTATCACAAAAACAGTTTGTATAACCTGCCTCTTGGGAAACCATCGCTATGCCTTCACTAAGATAAGTCCTATTGTGAATAATCACTACTTGCAAGAACTCCCAATGAGAAAACCCAGTGAAAGCAGGTATTTGACTCTTCTTTGAAGACAAGTAAGAATTACTTTCTTTGTATTACAAAGAATCTGGGGCAGAATCGTGTGTTCAGGATAAAGGAATAGGTGGCTTTTCTCTCCCCAATTCTGAGACAGGGAAGAGAAGTATTGAAAAAGAGCTGAAACGCTTGAGAGACAAACCGTCTGCAGGCTTGAAATGAGAGCAGAAGCAGCAGCTGAGAGAAGCCACAGAGCTTTGCGAGAGAAATCCAGCCCGAAGGTCCAGCTCCACACGTGAGCCTGGGGACACAACGACTCGAAGACGGAATTCTTATCAAAGTCAAAAGAACATTTTAATCAGAATATGGCTATGGGAAAAGAGTTTTATTTCATGGTAATCAATAACTCATATATACACGGAAGACAAAACATGTTTTTCTAAGAAAACTTCGTATTCTTTAAGAATAAACAGGTTTGTTTTTATTGTTGTTTCAAGTCAGCAATTTTGAAAAGTATACTATATAGTTAATAATTAAAAAGTAAAAACTAAATCATTCCAAATCTGCTCGCTCAGATGTGGGCAAACGACCATCTGACTCTGAGGAAAAGCTCATGCCCAGCTGATTGCACAAAGTGATTGCGACACTCACTGCCACTTGGCGGCAACGTGTGCTAATTGCAGGAAAAGCACTTGTAGATTTATTTTTTATCCCAATTTTGCATATGGAGGTTCATTTTTCCATCTACTTCTATCCTGTCTTTTAAGGTGATAGACACTCTCAAACCTATAGAAATGAAGACTGCCACCTTAACTGATTCAACAGATCATTGCCTGGTCTCTATGGTACTCGCTCTCAGGCACTGTTCTGGGCACACAGGACATAGAAGTGAGCTGCAGAGTCCATGAGTATGCTCTCGTGGTGTTTCAATTCTGGTGAGAAGGTAAGTAAAGAATATACAAATAAGATAAGTATTCACAAGTGCCATGCAAAAATAAAACAGAGCAGTGTGTTAAAGAGTGACTCGGAGAGTTGCTCAGAAAAAGCTTCTTCTCAAAGAAGACATTTGAACTTTAAGACAAAATGAAAATTCAGCCTTGCAGAGATCTGAGAGATTAGCATTCTAGGCTTCGAGAACAGCAACTGTGAAAGCCCAAAGTGAGAGCAACTGCTTGTTTGTAGTGAGCCAAGGAAAGGTTGGTAAGAGGTCACTTGAGAGAGAGAGGCAGGGCCTGCATTATGCAGAGCCATAAACAGTAAGTAATTTGAAATTTATAGTAAGTGCAATAGGAAGCTGTGAGAAATTGAAAAATAAAGGCATAATATTTTGTAGCTCCTCTCTGAAAGAGTTGGAGTGTATGTTCCTGCCTCTGAAGTCTGAACTGGCCTTGTAATTTGCCTTGACCTCAGAATGTGGCAGAAATAATGTGATAATTTTGAAAGCTCAGCCTCAAGAGGTCCTGTAGCTTCTATTTCCACCTTCTTGAGCAGCTTCTGTCACCAGGTAAGAAATCCCAGGCTGAATTTGTCCATATGGAGAGCAAGGCCTGGCCAGTAACCAGCACCAAAGTCCCAGGTAGAATAAGGGGAAATTTAGACTCAAGAAACCCACAAAACTGCCCAATTGTAACCGTGGAAAACCATTCTTTTGACATTGTCTCTGTAAGTGCTGAACTCTGGCTAATATGTAGCTTATAGATGAATAACATGTTTGTATAAGAATCCTAGGAACTAACTTCAAAAGATACAAACTCCAACCTTCAGGTATCCCAGCTCTGGGAGATTTTGTTGACCTTCATCCATGGAGACAGGACTATGTAAAGCCGGGATGGCCTGGATTCAGCATGACGCAACCAGGATGATGCACACCAGACCATCATGTGCCTTATCAGAATGCACTGTGCTCGTGTGCATGCAGAGAACTTTGCAACCCCCTCCCTTGACCTCTTTGTTCTGTTCCCCTCTCCCTCCTTAAAAAAGACCTCTGCTTCCACTGAGATGGGGAGATGGGCTTTGTGACATGAGTCCCCCATCTTCCAGGTGGCCAGCACCTGAAAATAAACCACTTTCCTTCATATCAGCACCTGCCTCTTGAGTGTTGGCTTTCTTAGAGGCAGCAGCCAGGCCTCTAAGTGACTGCAGCTACATGGTGAGCCCAGGCACTTCTAGAAGAGCTGCCTAGCCAAGCCCAACCTAGGTTACTGACCCTAAGTTACTAAGTTATTTACTATGATAAATAATCAAAAGTTGTTTTAAGCCACTAAGTTTGGGGCTGATTTGTTATACAACAATAGATAACTAAAACTATAGAAGCCATGGGAAAATTTTAATCCTAGGGGGTGCATGATCCAATTTACCATTGAAGAGGTCAGTTTAGCAGGTCACACTCAGAGGGAAGGATTGGGGGATTAAAGGGGGAAATGCTAGTGAATCTAAGACATTAAGAAACAAATACCAGGACTCCAACCCAAGTGCTCGTCCAAATGGGATCCATTGCCCAGGAGCTGGACGGAATATTCTCCTTCAGAAGTGACCACTGTTGCATTTACCCTAGTAAGGATACATGGCCCACAGCAAATGTTGCCTCAACGTTAGCTGACCTAGTAGAATCTAACCCTTCTTCTGAGCACAGCAAGGTTTGCCAAGGCCCCTGACAACCCTGCTTCTTTGAATGAAACTCCTTTTGCAGACCAATTGCATTTCTGTAGAAAGCTGAGGGGTAAGCCCAAGCGTAGAGTTTAAACCTAAGGAACAAGGATCAGACCTTCTGTTTCCAGATCTGGAGCGATAGAGCAATGGGTATTGGTCTCACTCTCCCACCACAAACCACCATAAAACAGCACAAAACATTGCTGAGAAAAATTAAAGACCTAAGTAAAAAGAGAAGCTTGTAGTGTTTATGGTTTTAAAAATGCAATATTGTTAAAAGGCACATTTGTCCCAACAGACCTCTAGAGTCAATGTAATTCCAATCAAAGTTCTGCCAGGTGTTGTTGTTTTCAATTGGTATGCCCGTTTGAAATGTATGTGGAAATGCAAAGGTGTAGAATAGCATAACAATCTTACTACAATAGAAGAACGACAGTGAGAATTTTATACTCCCCGATTTCAAGATTTAGTATAAAGCTGAAATAATCAAGCAGTTGCGGTATTGGCATAAAGATAGATAAATATAGTAACAGAACAGGGTTGAGTCCGTAAATAGACTCACACTTATATGGTCAATTGATTTTTTAACAAAGATGCCAAAACATTTTAATGGAGAAAAAAGTCTTCTTTAATAAATGGTATTGCAACAACTGGGTTTTCATGTAGAATAATGAGTGTTGACCCCTGTCTCATATCATATACAAAAACCACTCAAGATGAATTATAGTTTTAAAACTCTGCTCCTGGGTTTACCTCTCAGAGTGGCTTTACCAATTTCTACAGAAATACAATTGGTCTGCAAAAGCAGTATTCCTGCATCCTCTGGTGCTGATTTGGTGTGGTTTGGGCCAGAGTAAGGTCATTTATTTCACTAGCCCAGGACAAACAGGGTACCACAAGACCAAACCCAGCTCCAGCCCTAGAGCAACAGCTCCAGCTCGGGAGGGGTATCTGCTTGGCCAGCGCTGTGCTGTGCTTGTATCTCGCTTGCAGGCCTCACCTGCGGGGAGAAGTGATTAACATAGGCAGCCTTCAAGTAGTTGGGGTCCTCAGCCCCAAACTCCATCTCTAATACCATTCCAACTCCAAACTTCTCTCTGACTTGTAAGACTTTGTGCCTGCTATTCTCGTGACTACTACCTGATGCCCAGAGAGAGGTTTTCAGCCAGAGTCCAGTTTTAAACAAGTGTGTGTGTGTATGTGTGTGAAGGGCACCATGATATGCAGTATATATGCCAGTGAAGGAATTCTTTTCCAAACTTTCACACCCGTTTATCAGAGCCCAAATGGAAACATTAGACTTGAAAACAGGTGAACTCAGCTCGGCTGTTGTGAACATAAAACCAGTGAAACTAAAGGGGACAGGAAGGAAAGAGTAAATCCCACAGAAGCAAAAATGGTCACAGGAGAAGGACAAATATAAAGAAAAGAGAAACCCTTCAAATGGGAAAATCAGCCAAGGACCTAATGCGTCTCTGAACGAGAGCTTCACGGGACTGAAGCAGCCCATTTTAGCTTGGTGGGGTAGAAGCTGGGCTGGAAAGGAGGTTTCTTTGTGTTGTAAGTCAACAGAGAAAAGAGTTTGGCAAAGTTATTTTCTCTCCCTTCTCTGCATGTAAAATCCATTACAAAGCTTGAGGCCATCTCTCCACTCTAGAGAAAAGAAAAGTATTTACAAAGAAGACAGAAGAATATCTTCACACACATACACAAAAGAGGCCAATTAAAGCTCTCAGTAGGGGAGAGTTTTTTCTGAGTTTGTTTCTGTCAAGAACAAAAAAAAGCCTGGCCATGGACCAACGGCCTTTAGATGAGGAACCAAATCAGAGTCACAGGGATAAGAGACCTGAAGAGTGTGTTGGAATTTAACCCACTGGCTTTATCATGAGGGCGCCAGATAGCATGGCCCGAGGGAAGCAGAATTCACCCAGTACTGCAGGGAAGATGCTTGATCACCCAGGGCAATTAGAAGGAAAGGACACAGTCTATTTCTGTCTCCATTCTTAGAGCTACTGACTTTCCCCTCTGCTTTTCCTCATTCTTTTTCTACTTTTCTATTCCAGGTTTGTTTGGGGGTGTTTTTTTAACCTCAAAAAATCAAATCCTCTTACTTTCTTGTAATCATTACCTCCTACAATTTAGAACAAGAAGGGATGCTCCCAATTAACTACTGGCTCCAAAGTGAGGTCAGCGTGTTGGGTACCATGCCAGGGATGCTGCCAGAGAGACTGGGAGGCAGAAAGGATGAGGCCAGGCTGTACTTGGGGGAGAAGATCACAAGGGGTCAAGACATGCTGGGAGCAGCGGGGCACAGGTGGGAAGGTTCCTAAAGAAACAGGAATAGCACTTGAAAGGCAGAAAGCTGGGATGCCACCTCCTTCCACTGGCGAGGCCATTGCTATGGCAAAGGAGTCTGACCCCAGTGTATGATATTAGACTGCTGGCAGCTTTTAAGCCTCACCCTTCCCTCTTCCCAGTGTACCCCCAGCAGCTAATAAAATAGACTGGTGCTTCCTCCATTGGTGAGGGTGGGAGAGCCAGACGGAGGAAGCCCGAGACTTCCCATGCTGGCCCCATCCCCCAACCCCACAGAAGCCCGGAGCCAGCCGGCTCCTCGGCTCCTTTCCTTGCTCTCTCAGCCTTTCAGACCTGCCGGAGTAGCCTGCCCCGCTCTCCTCAGAGACCTCAGTTCTTTAATCCAAACCTTTTCATACTCTCTTGGTATGTGGAGGCCATTGTCAGTCTCCACATCTGAACCAAATTTCGGGTGGGAATCTCCTGCTTCTACAAGTACCCATGAGGCAGCGGATAGTCTGGAGAGAGGAAACCCCCGAGGCACCCCAGGACTAAGACAAAGGACATTGATCAGAATCAATCAGAATCAGGGATACAAAACAGAATCCCTGCTCTAAGACCAGTTCCTCAGGAATGAGAAAACCCCAGAGGTGCCCCAGGGCTAAGATAAAGGACATGAGTACAGGACAGAAACCCTGTTCTAGGGCCTGTTGTTCCGGCTTTCTGGAAAAGTGCTGAACCACAGTGAATCATGACTGCCCTTGAGCAGAAGACAAGACTACGTGGCCCCTGCTTCATTATAAGAGCATTATAATAAATTAGTATTGTGGTGCCCCCTCCCCCGGTGGCCAATCAAGGACAATCAAGGGAGACCACACGCCCAGTTGCTTAAAAGTAAAATAACTACCTGTACATGCACAATAAAAGCCCACCGATTCTAGCCAGGAAGTATCCACCCTGTAGGAATGGAACCCCTCCAGGCACTGAAGGTCAGTCCCTGCTCAGAGCTGGCTTGCTCCCATGTTCTGTGGAGTGTACTATCACTTAATAAATCTGCTCTCTCTCTTTCTGCTATAAGCTCTGCATATTTGGTTCAATTCATTGTTCACAGTCACCGAGAAACTGGTTACCTGTGCCCACCTGTGACATCCAGAGAAGAATAGATCTAGGGAACACACACGCTCATCATCCATGGTGATACCTGGTCATTACCAGGTATCAGGTATATGCCAGGTATATGCAGGCAAAACAGCAACAAAAGTAGCCTCAGAAAATCTGGGCCAAGCTGGCAAGAAGAAGGGCAAGGCTATAGAGATTGATATAATTTATGGGGGGATGAAGATAGTGTGTTAAAGGAAGAAGGTATTTTTGATCTCAGCTTATTGGTCAGAGGCTATCAGCAGGATGACTTCCATAAATGTGAGCTGTGTACACAGTCACATGCTACAAGCATGTAAAATGTGTGCTGAGAACATCAGCGTTCTAGAATAACCTTACACCTCCATTCATCTCACTTGTTCTGAACATTTCTAGTTCTGAATTTTCAGCCTCTCTCCAGTTCTCTTTCTGCCTCCAGTTTTTATTTTATGTGCTCATGATTTGATTACCTGCTTTGTATATGGTAGTCCGTCTTGTGATAGTCCCCCTAAGATTTCATCCAGAATTTGATTTTTGCCACCATGTATCAGGACTCTAGGTAAGCAATACCTCTGCGCGCACACACACACACACACACACCAGGAACCAACAGCTGGAATGAGGACAGAGAGCTACTGAGATATACTCAGCATCCAAGCTTCCCAGATACCTTAACCACTCCCACCCCAGGGTTTACATCAGGCTGCATATGACAGGGAAATGACAGGTGCGCGGAGTCTGACAGCACTGTCTTTGTTTCCTCTGAAATTAAGGCGGAACAACTAAGATCATTGGTGAAATGGGGATTTTACCATAAAACATGAGACAAGTTTGGCCCTGTATGATCTATTTTTTCAGTTAATCAAGAATTTAGGGTTAACTAAGAAATGAGGTTGAAAATCTTATATTTGGGATATATACAAATCAGCACAAAAGATGCTCTGTCACACCGGGGGGAACTAAACTGGAAGTTTCAGTTCTAGCTTTGTCACACTCTCTCTGTGACTTTATGTAAGTCACCTCATTTTTCTGGGCTTTAGCTTCCTTATCTATAAATGGATGAGTTTAGACCAATCTCAGAGGTTCTCCAAACTCTAAACCTTTAGTGGACATGGTGCAGTAACAAATGAACTGAGAATATTAGTGTTCTAAAACTTAAAAGTTCATTTCTCACTCATGCAAAATCCATGGTTGTTCTTAGGGCTCTTGAGAGCAGTTCTCTCCCAAAGATGCAGGCTGAAAGAAGCTCTGTCGTCCTGTAGTTGTACCATCTAGAAGATAAGGTCTGCAAGATCTTTGCAGCGAGGACAAGCGACACCTGAGAGTAAAGCACTAGCTTTTAAATGTTCTGGCACAGGTGTGACATGCATTGTCTCTACTCACAGCCTAGTAAGCAGTTGGCTCTGCTCATTTGCAAAAGAGCGAGCAATGTGGAGAAGCATGTCTCTGTTGTAGTGGGTCTATGACTCTAGGCCAAGATCATAGGCTAACATCATGTATGGCCCGGGTACTGTGATGTAGAAATTTTACAATGACCACAGATGATACCTGCAAGAAGGAGCTGCCATCTTCCAGAAATGGCTCAGGACTCACAAAGACACTAGCATGTGAATGGCCTCAAACAACTCATTACCAACAGGGCAAGATCAACTCAAAGCATAAGTTCATCTGATAGTGCAAAAGGAAATGGTCAGATGGTTTAGTTGAGACCTAATAGGGGGTAGGGAGAAGATTCTGTGTGAAGCTAACAGATCACATAAGGATTGAAAAATGTACCCTCACCTTAAGATTCTTGTATTACACTTTACCTAATACACTGCACCAAAAAAGTAGACAAAAATAAGCTGCTTAAATTGCACTTTCTGATAAGAAAAGAAAAAAAAACATATTCCAGTTGCAAAATAAACAAAGGTGAAGGCAGAGAAAGCATTTGTACCTATAAACGTGTGTCTACCGGTTGGCGGCCAGGCCAGCTCCCTGGAACTCAGCAATGAAGTCGTATTTCCTGCATGCTCCCAGCTGAGCTAAAGAATCTTGGTTCCTTTCACAGGTCCTGGGTGTACTGTGCAGCCTTGATGAATTTCTGGGGCCCCTCCTTATAGAATGAGTGCAGTCTGCAGCAGAAGGAAGAGAGCGTTGGAGCAGATCCACCTGCAGCCTGGGGCTGTCACCGCTGGGTCATGGATTATGCAGGAGTCCTCCTTCCAAACCCTGGAATAAATCTTGCTGATTACTGCCTTCGTAATCTGAACAAATTTGGCTTCAAAAGGCATTAAAGGGCCAGGAGATACAGAGAGGAAAGGAAGAAAAATGGAGTGGTCTTGCAGGTAGCAATTTAGTTTTTCCTTAGGCTGAGTTCAGCCATCTCTGCATCTTACATAAGTTCCACTAGGGACTGTTTTTATAGGCTAATCTTCCCTTTGCTTTACTAAATGGTTACCTAGAAAAATAGCTGTCTCACTAGGTAACACCCCACTCATCTGGATGATTCCATATGTAGCTTCTCTTGGGTAAGCCACTTTTACAAAGCAAGTGGTGGTGGGAATTCTCAGATGCTGGGCCACTGAGTAATGTTTGCTGAGGCTTGGAAGTTGCTAGAGTTCTCCTCTTGCAGTTTCAACCTGTTCTATCTACTGTTCATCTATCTCAAAACTCTCCTTTGTCTTGACCTCTTCAACTCAGCATTACATTACTTCTTTATTGCTCTGTGATATTTTTTTTTCCTTTCTGGCTCACATGTCTAGATATCTCATTCCTAAATATGCATGCACATTTCTTGTAGTTCTGCCCTCAAATTTTGCTCTTTCTGTGCTAAATTTCTCCTGAGGTTTCAGCCATCACACTCATGAAGCCCACTCTCCAATACAGATTGTTCACTGACCGAGCACCAACTATGAGATGAGCATAGAATAGATGCTTCAGATGTAGGAGAAAATAACAGAGCCATAGGACCAGTATAATATTTAGCCTCTATCTCCTGTCCTCCAGCTCCATATTACCTACAGTTCTACTGGCACCTCAACCCTAATTCACCAGCCTGCCCAAACGATTTCTCCATGTAGTTTACAATTTTGGCTAGTTGATCCGTCAGTCTTCTATTTCCCCAGGCTGGTGGCCTGGGCTTCATCGTTGATTGTTTCTTTTCCCATAACAATCAATTAATGTGTACCCCAGATACCACCATTACCTTGGCCCTCCATAACCACCCTTGTTTAAACTCACATTAATCCTCATCTGAAATATTCTGGGAACCCCCTCTTTAGTCTCCATTCCTCTCATCTCTCTCCCTTTTGAGTCATCTTATGAGAACGATTACTGTTCCTCAAGCACAGCTGCGATTAGGCATTCCTTTACCAAACCCTCCATGGCTCCCCACTGACTGACAAATTAAGTATATATTTCTCACCATTGAGTCTAAGGCCTTTTATGACAAAGCTATATCTACCTTATTCCCCAACTCTACCCCACAGTACCTTACACATCAACCAAATTAGATGACTGGTGGCACTTTTGCATCTTCATATTTCTGCCCCTGTTATTTTTTTACATACAAAGTTTGGAATGCTTTTTCCCCCTACTCCTCTAGTTCTACCTGATAAAATCACATGGCTCTTCCACCAGGCAGGATTCCTGCCCTTTCTGATCTCCCATCACCCTTGGTTTGTGCTTCACTTGAATTTGATTGTATTTGTACCATTTGAATCTTTGTCTTGTTCCCATAGCTAAACTCTGTCCTAGCCAACACGACAGATCAAGTCCTCAAATATATGGAGAATATTCCGAGAATGGACAGTGTGGGTTTTGTTATAACTTAAATTGGTAACTCTATGAGTGAGAATGCCCCAGAAGACAGTGATATTCCCTAAAAGCTCTTCATCAGAACATAGAAGGGCTTGACATGAGTCTAAGATGCCACAGTGACCTGTCTTTTGAGATTCAGTGAGATCTGAAGGGAAAGACAAATCAAATTTTAAAAAACGTGTGTGTCCCAAAGGAGACTGACACCTTCAGAGCATAAAATTATAAAAATAACAGCCAGTATTTATATATCACTTACTTTTTGCCATTGTTCTAAATGTTCCACATAGGCCAATTCATTTAATGCTCACAGAACCCCTTTTACTGATGAGGAAACTGAACACAAAAGAGTTAAACCTCTGGCTCAAGATCCCAGCTAATCAGTGGTGGAGCTGAACCCCAGCAGACCCGCTTCCCAGCGCTGCTCCCAAGCACCACATCCTCCAGCCAGGCTTTTGCTGTGCTGTAGGGACAGGAAGTAAGTCTCATCCCTTGGAGCTGTGCTGAGCCCCAGGACACATGCTACCTTTCAACACGAATTATTCTGTCTAGGAGACCACTCCACATGTAAACCAGTATCCTTGGAATCTCCTGGGAGCCATGTTTCACACCAAGCAGCCCTGGAGGGTTCTCCCCACCTCCAGAGATGAGGCTGCTGCTTTTTGGGCCTCTCTAAATACGGATATGACACCACTGTCCCTGACCAGAGGATGGATGACAGCAGGGGGGCCACTCAGGAAGTACATGAAGGGCTTAGATGCTCTGAAGAAACGTGCCCCGCCACGCCTTGGGGTTTAGGTGGCTGCCTCAGCTGGCTCCCTTTCCCCCATGGCCTCCCTTCCTCAGCCCCTGACGAGGGGAAATGACAAGGGCTGGTGTGTCACATTGTGAGGAAGCCCTACACCTGGGTCTCTGGCTCCCCACCCACTCCAGTTTTCCACTCGTTGTCTCCTCTATTTAAAAGGTGTCATGCTAGATTGAAGATGAACCACAGCAGAGCCGAAGGCACGCAGGCCGTGGCTGGGTGAGCAAGTTGGCAGCAGGAAGCGTGTCCGCTTCTTTCACACTGGGGAGCATGCGAGCTGGCATGGGCTGGGGTCCCACTGTGCACCAGGCACTGTTCTAAGGACTCTTTATGTATTAACTTACTAATATTCATGAAACAGCTCCCCGAGTTGGTGGTCTTTTTTTCTTTCTCATTTTACATATGAGAAATTTGGATCACAATTTATATGGAACCAAAAAAAAAAAAGACCCTGAATAGCCTCAGCAATCTTGAGAGAGAAGAAAGTTGGAGGGATCACAATATCTGATATCAAACTATACTAAAAGGCCACTGTAATCAAAACAGTCTGGTACTGGTATAAGATCAATGGAACAGAATAAAGAGTACAGAAATGAACCCATGTCTCTATGGTCAATTAATATTTGACAAAGGGGGCATGAGAATACAATGGAGTAAAGATAGCCTCTTCAACAAATGGTGTTGGGAGAACTAGACTGGAAAAACAAAAAATGAAACTAGACCACCAGCTTACACCATACACCAGAATAAACTCAAAATGAATAAAAAAACTTAAGTGTAAGTTGTGACACCATAAAAATCCTAGTGGAAAACATAGGCAGTAAAGTTTTGGATATCCCACACAGCAATATCTTTGCCAATATATCTCCTAGGGCAAGGGAAATAAAGGAAAAAATAAATAAATGGGAGTATACCAAATTAAAAAGTTTCTGCATGGCTAAAGAAACTATCATCAAAATTAAAAGGGAACTGACTGTATGAGAGAACATATTTGCCAATGATACATCAGGCAAGGGTTTAATCTCCAAAATATATAAAGAACTCATATTACCCAACACCAGGAAGACATACAACCCAATTAAAAAAATGGGCAAAGGACCTCAATAGATACTTCTCCAAGGAGGACATACAGATGGCCCATAGACATATGAAAGGATGCTCAGCATCACTAGCCATCAGAAAAAGGCAAATTAAAACCACAGTGAGATACCACTTCACACCAGTGAGAATGGCCATCACAAACAAAGCAACAAACAACAAGTGCTGGAGAGGATGTGGAGAAAAGAGAACCCTCATTCACTGTTCGTGGGAATACAGAGTTGTGCAGCCACTGTGGAAAACAGTATGGAATTTCTTCAAAGAATTAAAAATGAAACTGCCCTTTGACCCAGCAATTCCACTGCTGGGAGTATACCCTAAGTATCCCAAAACACCAGTTCAAAAGATTGTATGCACATTCATAGCAGTGTTACTTACAATAGCCAAGTTCTGGAAACAGCCTAAGTGCCCATCAGTAGATAAAAAAAACTGTGGTACATTTACACAATGGAATACTACACAGCAGAAAAAAATAAGGAGTTCCTACCATTTGCAACAGCATGGATGGAACTGGAGACTATTATGCTAAGTGAAATAATACCCGTCGGTGAAAGACAAGTACCATATGATCTCATTTATAACAGGAATCTAATGAACAAAGTAAACTAATGAGCAAAATAGAACCAGAGGCATAGAACTATGGAATAGACAGACAGCTATAAGAGGGGAAAGGGAAGGCGGGGACTGATCGAAAAAAGGTAAAGGAATTAGTCAAAGAACATATAAGAAGGGCCCGTGGACACGGAGAACAGTGTGGGAATTGACTATGGAAGTGGGGGCGAGCTGGGTGGAAGGGTACAAAGGGGAAAATTGGGACAACTATAATAGCATAAACAATAAAAATTTAAAATCTAAAAAAATAAAAACAATAACATTCACCATTGCAAGTGGATTAACAGCAATCGACTACACTTTAAAATAAAAAAAAAGAAAAAGAATCTTGGAGTACAGAAAGGTTCAGTCATTTTTACAAGTTCACTCAGCTAGTTAATAGAGGAGTCAGGATTGAACTCATCCAGAGCCCTTGGTCTTAATCATAAACCTTCACTGAAGGCCTTCTAAAAAAAGGATATAGCTATACATACGTGAAATAGCCCTTTAGAGCACTCAGCTAAAGGGCTCTCTGGGGACTGAACACCCTCCCCAGAAATTCTGATTCCTTTGTTCCAGAGTGGCATTTAAAAGTCCGTGTTTTTACAGCTCCCAGTGGATTCTAAAGGTTTAGATTTGGGGTGGTTTTGACATCCATGTAAAGTGCAATCATTCTTTCTTTCTGCCATCCTGTCATCAAATGTCATGTACCAACATATAAGAAAACACCCCCGAAAGAAGTCACACCACACTTTAGCCAACTTGGACATATGAGCTTCTAGAAATATGCCCTGGCTGGCGTAGCTCAGTGGATTGAGCATGGGCTGCGAACCAAAGTGTCACAGGTTCGATTCCCAGTCAGGGCACATGTCTAGGTTGCAGGCCATGACCCCCAGCAACCGCTCATTGATGTTTCTCTCTCTCTCTCTTTCTCCCTCCCTTCCCTCTCTAAAAAATAAATAAATAAAATCTTTAAAAAAAAGAAATACAGATAACATAATCAAACGCCCAGTTAGTCCTTTGGTCATACACACACATTAAAGTCATGCACTACACAGACTAACAAATTAATGTAGAAACATTGCTTTTTCCATTCACATATTCCACAAGACAACCGTATTTGAACTTCTCACACACATGTACCACATTCTTGTTTTCACTTTCTTAAAGCCACAGTCTGCGACATTTGCACAGGTTTCTGGTACGCACCACTGCCCAGCTCTTCGCTGATGCAAATACACTAGTTTTTCCATTTAGGTATCACATGGTCATTGGAAATTTTATCCCACAAAAAATTCATTTACATAATCCCAGGGCTGTTGGGTGGTCCCCATTTGTGTGTTGTGGGCAGGGCTGGTCATTGGCTGAGGGGCAAGGTGTACTCCTCACCCCACTCTGATTGACCTGTGTCCCCTGAGCAACTGTTAGATATTTCAAATACTCCTTCTGCTTGTGGACGTATGCTTGATTTTATAGCCCACAAACCCCTTGCCGTATTGTTCCTCAAACTGAGTCCAGGAAAGACAAATACTATATGATTTCACTCATATGTGGAATCTAATGAACAAATTGAACTAGCAAACAGAATAGAAACAGCCTCATCGATAGGTAACAGACTTTCAGAGGGGAGGAGGATTCGGGGCAGGGTGAAAAGGTGAAGGGATTAAGCAAAAAAAATCTCATAGACACAGGAGCTAGAGGAGTGGTGACTACCAGAGGGAAAGAGGGTAGAGGGAGACAGGAGAGGGTAGAGGGGGGATAAATGGTGATGGAAAGATACTTGACTTGGGGTGGTGAACACACAATACAGTGTTCAGATGATGTATTATGGAATCATGCACCTGAAACCTATACAATTTTATTAACCAATGTCACCCCAATAAATGCAATAAAAAGGCAAAAAATGCTTATTAAATGGAGCTAAAGCTAATAAATAATAGCTAAATAATAACGGAGCTAAAATTGTGAGCTTACATACTCAGCAATTACTCAATTTTTTTGCCTTTTGTTTCTTTTTTTTTAACTGAGTTCATCAGAGGTGACGTCCAGGATGTTGGTTGGGGCAGTTTCTCCGGTGTTTGAGGGTTAAAATAAGGTAACTGAAGGCCGTGTCCTCTAACGTGAGGCACTTCATAAGGGTTCCATGCTAAGGCAACTGACTCTCGTAAAAGCTAATTCAGAGAGGAAAGAATCTCACACTTGTTATTCAATCGTAGGCAGCTTCTGCTGAACACCAGTGATGGGTAAGTTGTGGTTGCTTATAATTCCACAGCTATGGGCTCAAAGGCATCACTTGGAGCTTCTTTCCCCTCTTTCATCCTCCTCATCTCAGAGGTGACAGGTGTCCACATCCCTGCCGGGTCTGGGCCTTGTGGGACTGTGACGCAGCCCAGCAGCTTCTGGAGGGCACTCGTGTTTGAACGGCGATGAGACAAATCTCCCTGAGCTGCTTATTCCAAGTTGAGGATTGCTCTTCCCAGTCCCCTGGTGCAGAAAACAATTACTTAGAATCTTGGAAAACCAAATGTGGAAAGAGAAATTAAAATCTAATTAAGTGCATGTAGGCAGTTCTGTCTGGGCTGAAACTCTTAAGCCACTGCAGTTTGTCAAGGGTCATATTATCTCTCTGTCCCTGGGTGCATCAGGCTCCACTGGGCCCTGAGCCCAGCACTCCCTCTCCAGCACCCTTTCATCTGCCCTGTCCTGGGCCCCAGATCCTCACTGTTCTTGGGCAGAGACACGAGCTAAAGGGCCATCTGTCAGGGTTGCAAAAGGGCCTCCTGTGGAGGACAGGGTTCGCCCTAATCGTTAAACTTCAAACCAGTGTTTCCGAACAGAGATGCTCCTGGCCTTGTGGCGGGACAGTTCTTTCTGTGCTTCTCTGGCAGGGGCCGTGGGCAGCACCAGCCCCAGGTGAGAGCCACCGCTTCAACGAAACTCTATTCAGCTACCTGCAGGTAGCAGGCAGCCAGTAAGCATCAGCCTTCCACCCTCCGCTCCACAGCGACAATCTCTTAGACAGCAGTGCCCCAATCCATGTGCTTGTTACTAGTCCGCCATGAGATTCCTGAGTTAAGTGGCTACAAGTTTTTGTAGCAACTTGACATTGCCACAACATTTTTATTGCATTTCATGTCTGGAAAATTAGTCTGCGATGGTGGTATAGGGTAAAAGTAGTCCATTGTCTCAGATTGTTTGAAAAGTTCTGTCCTGCACCCTCCCTGCTCCTTCTAGACCCTGATCTCAACTGAGCTTCTCCATGCTTGATGGATGAATGTAGTTTTCTGGCCTTGCTTGATGGGTGGCTCTTTCCTTCCCGGTCACACTTTTTCACAGAGACATTTTTAGTTGCAAGAAACAGAGGCTCATTCACATCACCTGAAAAAATGTGGGGCTCGGTGGTCACTGCAAAGGTTCCCAGGGAGAGAAGGAACAGGATCTAAGGAGGCGAGGTCTAGGGAGCAGCTGCTCTCTCCGCTCCCTCCAAGGCTGCCTGCCCCTTCTCAGCGTCTCTCTCTCTCTCTCTCTCTCCCTCTCTCCCTCTCTCTCTCTCTCTCTCTCTCTCTCCCTCTCTCTCTCTCCAGCCGCCTCCTCTGTGATCATGGCTTCTGCTACTCTCCACCTGCCCAGCACTGGCCCCTCGTGGCCTTTTTTCCAACCTCATGACCTCAGCTCCACCTGTCTGCGGCCCCGGCTCTGATTCTCTGCTTTGAGGTTAGTGGGGATCTGATGGGCTCTGGTCATCTCTCCCTGCCGAGCCTCAGCCTGAGCAGGCTCCTGGTGTCTGTGCTTGGGTCGGTGTCCTCTTCAGGCCCACTTGCGTTCTCTGGAGGCAGGGACAGAACCAGTTGGTAAAATGAAGACACCCCCCCCCCCCCTCACCAGCAGCAGGGGCTGTTTCTCTGGATGGCATCCTGGTGGGTTCTGTTTGTCCAAAACACTCTTGCTTCATCTCTGTTACCCGAACTGGTGATATCAGACAGTGTGGCTGACTCCTGCCCACCCTGGTCCTCTGAGGGGATCTACTGGTAGGAGCTGGGCAACTGAGGGACGTCACCTATCAGACTGTGCGACATGCACATCTGTGGACACGTCTCACCTTGGAACTCAGCACTACTGCTTCGCTGGTGAAAGAGAAGTATAGGCGATCCCTGGAGGCATTCCCCACTACCCAGACTCGGTGTGGTAGAAAGCTCTGAGGGTTAATTGGCTTTCAGCTGATGAAATCACAGCAGAGTTATTCATTGTCAAAGCTCTTTGACAGCATAACAGTTATTACTCCCTGGACACTTTCCCACTCCCTTCTGAGCCATTTCATTCTCTCGGTCTTGTCGGAAATGAGGATTTGCATCAACATGTCAGCGCCCCCTTGTAACAACACCATAATGTTATTGTTTTCACACCACAGTTGGGAGCAGGTGCTGCAGAGGCTGCCTCCCACGCACACCGGCTCACTGGCTGAGCCCCATCGGGGGCCCAGGGACATCGCTTCTTAGCAGGATGCCTGGGTGCAGGCAGCACTTCTGCCCCCCGAGGGCCCTCTACTGTGGCTGGCATGGGACCTCCTGGCCAGCATAGGTGCTCCCGTCCCCATAACCAGGCACTAGGAGTTTGAACCTCACTTCTTGTCCTTTTCTGAGTCGGGGACAAATGCCATCAGTGGGCAGGACCTACTTCACAAGTTCCAGTAACCTTCACACTGTTAAGGTTCATTCTGGCCCATGGACGTGGGGGCAGCTCATGGGCTCCCTCACTCCATTTCTAATGGAGAAGGACGAGGCTACGTCTCATGCCTATGACAAGATTCAGAGGAACACAATCAGACTTTGAGCCCAGAGACAGAAGTACAGGAAGAGCCCTGTGCTGTGTCTCATCTGATCTGCCGGACCTGCAGAGCTCTGGCTGCCAGTCACAGGCTCTTTGGCATGGCCTCCCCCATGGCCTGGCCCCCTGTGCACAGACACCGAAGTCCTCTCCGAGGTCCTCAAGGGTGTGCACGCCTCCTCCTTCTTTCTTCCTCCGCATCTTTTCTCCTTAGAGGGAGTTAGGAACCACTTTGCCCTTTCTCCCTTCTCCTGGCTTGGACCAAATCAAAACTAGGCTGCTTTTGCCATCTCTTCAACCAGGATTTCCCATTCTTGTCCCTTCTCCACAGGAGGAAGTCCTGAGACAACCCGTAAGAGCTCACCATCTCCCGAAATCACTCCCTTATGCTGTTCGATGTCCGACCTTCAAACAATGAGCTACACTTCCCCTGGTTATCTTCATACAGCAGCAAACGGGCACCAAAAGGTGGCTGGAGAGAATGCATTTGCTGTCGATTGTCAGCCTAAAATGAGGTGGAGTCTCTTGTCAACGTAAGAAACATTCAAACCTGTAGATAATTTCTGTGAGTTTATTCGAGCTAAACTGACAACAATTGCCAGGAAGCAAAACCTCAATGGATCGAGGAAGTGTCCAGAGATGGGCAATTCTGCACCCGGCTGTACACATCCCAGTCAAAGGAGGGGATGCAGGGGGCTACCTGAGTCCACTGGTGACAGACTAGGGAGGTGGGAGAACGCAAAGTGGGGGGCAACCTTCGGGACTGAATAGAAAGAGAATGATAGACACATACTTCTTTTACATAGGTGGGTACAGGGGAGTTAATAGTCAGCAATTAACATGATAATAATAACAATGAGGGGATCCGTGGTTTCAGCTTTGGTATTCTGCGGTGGTTCTCTGTGCTTTGAGGGGGCTGGGGAAAAGGAAATTACTTTGACATTCCAAAGGTGTGTTACCGGAGATACAAGAAAACAATAGACAGACTCAATTAAGGAAGATCTTAGCCTAGGACATAAACTGCTTTTAGTTAATAAGTTTTAATTTCAGCCCACCCTCTGTGGTGACTGTAGGTCTCTGAGTCGTAAGGCTGCTGTGCAGGCCTCCCCTGAGCTTGTCAGTTTAGTACGTGGCCTTTTTTTTTTTTTGCCACAGTCTAAAACTGTGAGGCAGACAGAAGAAAGGGGGCCTGAGGATCCAGGGGGTGCTCTCACACCCTTCTGCCCAGTGCTTGATTAAGCAGCCGGTGTCAAGAGCTAGAGACTGAAAGGACATTGGGGCGCTGCGGTGCCACTTCGTAGCCCAGACATCTGCCACTTAGCATCAGCCGAGTAGAGATGGGAAGGGCACAGCGCTGGCAGGAGAGCCACATTCCCAAGGACAGGAGCCAGTCAAAGACACGAGGGCCAGGTAATTTGTTAGCACTGGGAGGCATATAATAGTGACTGATACCCCTAGGGTATGGATACATTTATAAATCTGATATTAATACTCAATACATTATTTATGACCCAGATATAAATAATTCAGTGTGTCCACAGTTAGCAGGTTTCTGCTTAAGAACCAGCTTTGCCCTGGGTCTTGGCTGTTGACATTGATGGGGGAGGACTGGAAGAGGAGCGGCTGGGCTCCCGTTCCCTGCCCGGGTGGCCAGGCTGCTCACTGTGGCGGTGTTGCAGCTCAGTCCCCACCTCCACCTGGGGCCCTCGTTTAGCATCTCCACTACGCCCTTTCCATTTACTCACCCGTGTAATGTAGACAGGTGGGCTCAGTGATCTCCAAGGTTCATTCCAGTCTTGGGATTCTGAGGAGAAAAAGAACTAAAGGAAGTGATCCACGGCCCAGAATGATTGCCCTTGACTGACTGCCCCAGTCCTGGAGGGCAGTGCCCAGGTGGTTGGTTGGCTTCAGGCTACGACTTGCCAGTGGTCCCAGGTGCAATGCTGCGGCTGCTTGACGTCCTCATTCCTTAGGTGTCTGAGCGCTCTGTGTCTCTCCTATCTGTAAAATACTCAAGGTCAGACACTTACATTTACCTTTATCTGTTGCAGGGTCTGGGGTTTGTGGCAATATTCTCCACTATGTAAGCCATCAGGACAACTTTACTTTTTTTTTTTTTGCCTGTGGCTGGGGTTGAGCTGGTCTCCACACTCTTCTTACAGTTGCTCTCCCATTCCTTGGGTATGGAAATAGGAGATGGAGCAGCCTGGGCAGCACCCCGGAATCTGCCAGTCTTGTGCCCTTGGGGAGAACTATTATTTGCAAAACAAAAAGGTGAGATTCAAAAGTTTACAGGCCATTTTTACCCCACAATTCTTCATGAAACACGAGGGGGGAGAGAGGCGGTGGACCTGCCTTGAGTAACCCTGGGTTCAGCAGCCTTCAGAATGGAGAAAGTAAAATTGTCCACGACGGCTTTGATGGTGGAAGAATATCACCACAGACCCCAGGTCCTGTGAGCAGATTGCTCTGTGTTCTGTCCCTTGGCCAAGTGACTCCAAGTGCATTCCTGGGGGGGGCAGGGCAGGGAGGGAGGCTGAAAGGGGGTGATAGGTAAGCTCAGGTAAGAGACAGCATAGTACTAGGAGTTAAAGCCGGAAGTCTCCTGATTTAGCCAAGCGTCTCTAAGTGCACCTGTCTTTAGATCATGTGGGAATAAAAAGGAATCGTTCTATTTTCAAAGATATGAGCCGATAGAGGCTCAATGACCTCTTTTGAGAACGTGTTCTGGCTTGTGATCATGGGCACAGTTTTCTTTTTAATTGAAATCCCCCTCGATGAGGCCCATTTCTTCTCTTCTAATCTTCTGAGTTGATGGAGAAGCCCTAGGCTTGGTTAAAAACCAGCCATCCTAATGCTGTCTCTTCTTTCTCCATGAAAAACTACCCTCATAACCTTAGGGTTAGAAGCATTTCCCCCATTGTCTCTGTCTTTTTTCAGCACTATTTCAACTGCTGTACCTTCACTTCAAAACACAGTGATCTCAGATTAAGTGGAGTGGCCCGCTCCAGTGGATGGAGGTGTGTTTTCAGTTCCCCTGCCCCCAAATTGCATGCTTGCTTTTAAATAACACCAATTTCTACCTTAATTTAGTGGCTGTTTCACTATGATTCTCAGATCATTTTTCTCTCCAGAAATGCCTATTTCCATTGTACAGTGCTCAGCTCATTTACATATAATGGCATGTAATGACACTGAGAAATAGGCGGAGATGATTGTGATGTTCATAACGAACGGGAAAAAGGAGTGATGATGCCTGGGGCTGGTGGCGGTGACTGGTGGTGCTGGGACGCACATTGCCTGCAGAGGCACCCGCGTGTTACAGAACCCCAGCCTATGCGGTTCTGGAGCAGCTGCAGCGTCCAATTTTCTCGCTGCCAAGTAGCATGACTCCCACTGCCGGAGTTTGGTGAAAAGGAAAGGAATGGTTATTTAACAGTTACACAGATTTAGAATAATGGTAGAATGTTAAGTTCCACTCCCTTTAAAACACCCACAAACACACAGTCCTGCCTCCCTTTGCCAAACCAGGCCGGTTTCAGAATGCGCAGTCAGAGGTACCGTCTTCCAGAAAAAACAGAAGTCCCTGGCTCAGTCCTCCCAGTCCCGGGTCAGCATTCCAGGCACCTCCCATTGATCCGTGCTCGGCTGGGCAGGTCCCCGAAATTCTGTCAGTCATGCTGCAGTGTTCTCCCAGGCGGGTTTCCCAGCGGGTCTCTGCTTCCTGCCTCCAGCTCTTAATGCAAAACTGCGAGTCGCTTCCTTCATCCAAACCTCAGGGCACCTCCTCCATCCAAACCTCAGGGCGGGCTGGTAGGGGACCTTCCCCACGCTTTCAAACTGCCGGGCTGTCCCCTTCATGGCTGGCTGCCCTAACTTTAAATGCTGGCCCGGGGCCTCCCACGTGACCTCATACTCTGCACTATAGGTTCGGAAGGTCACGTAGGCCTTTACCTGGTGGCAGCACAGCTTCCCTTCATGAAGGACATGGCCATCATTTCCATTGGTATGAAAGTATCTTACGCCCTATGATCAGTTTCTCCCCCTCCTCCAGCCATGAGCTGTGGGGGAACATGCTCTATGCCCGTCTCACCCGGGCTGGAGTGCTCTCGTCCCAGAAAGCTGTCGAGGATCTCAGGCAATTGCCAGCACTCAGCATTGTCCTATGACAATTTGTTTGGTCAAAATGACCTCTAATCTCCTGGGATGTTAATGCTTATTAATGTTAAAAATAAGCATTAACATGTCTTGAGTTTATTCAAAGCTTAGGACTTTCTTGATGGACTCAGGCACGCAGAGAGAAAAGCCCTGGAAAAAGACAAGTGCGTGGGCACCTCACCGAGGTTCTGAGTGTATTAGAGGGAGCCTCGGCAGCAGAGCCTGCTGCAAGGGCCAGCGCCAGCTCTGCTGTGGGGTGGACGGTGGGCATGTTACTGGGGTGGCGTAAGAAACCCCACCCCAGACTCGCAGCCTGCCCAGGCTCCTCTCCAGCCTCTGTCTCCCCACGTATGCAGAGAAGGTCACCCTGCCTCAGAGGTTACTCTTCTGTGGGTGCTTGGAGGTTCAGCCAACTGGTGGGTATTGTGAGAGATATGTTTGTTGCTTTCTGAGGTCTCTTTCCCTTTTAGTCAGTATATGTTTATTAAACACCTCCCGTGCAGGCACTTTGCTGGGGGAGAGGCCGGAAACATAGCATGAAGTTCTCACCATGAGACACAGCAAACTGAGGGGAGGGAGGGAGCGGGAGGTAAGGCACGAAGAAACACACAGGAGGAGGACTCCACGCTGTGATTCAGGGACAAATAAAGCCTGTGAGTTAACTGAGGAGAAACAGATGACCTTTGATTTAAGTGAGGGGGCATCTGAATTGCACCTTAAAGAAAAACTTTTTGTGAAAAATTATAAATGTTTTAGAACATATTCAAGAGCAGAGAGGACAGTGCAATAAACTCCCATGTGCGCATCGCCCAGCCTCAAACCTCAGCACATGGTTTCAGGTCAGACCCACTGCCCACCACAACCCCCACTAAACCACTTCCACTCAAGCCTCAGCCTGTCATTCCATAGGAATGCTCTTCAACAAAGACTCTATTTTAATATAAGCACAATGTAATGATTATACTTAAAACAGTTTCTTTAATATCATCAAATGTGTAATCAGTTCTCGATTGTGTCATAATTTGCTTCTGCAGTTGGTTTGTTCGAATCAGGATACAGACTAGGCTGATGGGTCTCTGTAGTGTTTTCTTCCTCTCCTTTTTCTTTGCAATGTGTTGTTGTTGAAGAAACTGCATTATTTGTCCTTCAGAGTTTCCCTATGTCTGAATTTTGCTGATTGCATCTCTGGAATATTTAATGTTCCTCTGCTCCACTATCTGGTATAAATTGGCAGTTCAATTTAGAGCTTCATCAGATTTGGGTTCAAGGTTCTGGGCAAGACGCCTTCATCGGTGGGGCTGGGCCTTCCATCAGGAGGGCCACAGAGCCTGAGAGCCTTTCTGTGACGTCAGCAGATGCTGTGATTGTCACCTGGGCACAATGCTCTTTTGCCTATTGTGGATGACAGTGATGCAGATGGTTGCTCTGTAATTATTTTATAATCTAGACATGTATGTCTCATGTGTTATTTTTTTACATTTATTTTAAACAAAGGACATGGGCATTTTAATAGGCAGTATGGAGCTGATGCAGGCTTTGTACAGGGCAGTGACTAGTCCAATTCACAGTATAAGGCAGAGTGCCTGGCCAGTTACACAGGGACCTTAACAGCTAAAATGTTCATTTGTTAAAGCCAGAGACTGAGTAAGCAGTGGTTTGAGGCCTGCACTCACGGACTACCCTTTGGGGCACTGACGGTTACAGTGCAGAGTATACTTCTGCCTCCCACCAGGTCGCCTCCGAGGGTGCCAAGCAGCCCAAGTCAGGAAGTAGGTAAAGGGGCTCTTATCTGCGGATGTTTATCATAAATAAAAGAGTGTTTCTTTTTTTTCCTATTTTTGTATTTCCTTTTTAAAAATATTTTATTGATTGTGCTATTACAGTGGTCCCATTTTTTTCTCCCTTTTCTCTCCCTCTGCCCTGTCCCCCATCTCCCACTATTATTCTCCTCCCTTAGTTCATGTTCATGGGTCATACATATACATTCTTTGGCTTCTCCATCTCCCATACTATTCTTAACCTCCCCCTATCTGTTTTGTAACTACCATTTATGCTTCTTATTCCCTGTACCTTTTCCCCCATTATCCCCTCTCCGCTGATAACCCTCCATGTGATCTCTATTTATGTGAATCTGTTCCTAGTCTAGTTGTTTGCTCAGTTTGTTGGGTTTTTTTCAGGTTCAGTTGTTGATAGTTGTACGTTTGTTATCGTTTTACAATTTGTATTTTTGATTGTCTTATTTTTTTTAGATAAGTCCCTTTAACATTTCACATAATAAGGGATTGGTGATGATGAACTCCTTTAACTTGACCTTATCTGGGAAGCAATTTATCTGCCCCTCCATTCTACATGATAGCTTTGCTGGATAGAGTAATCTTGGATGTAGGTCCTTGCCTTTCATGACTTGGAATACTTCTTTCCAGCCCCTTCTTGCCTGCAAGATTTCTTTTGAGAAATCAGCTGACAGTCTTATGGGAAATTCTTTGTAGGTAACTGTCTCCTTTTCTCTTGTTGCTTTTAGGATTCTCTCCTTATCTTTAATCTTGGGTAATATAATTATGATGTGCTTTGGTGTGTGCTTCCTTGGGTCCAACTTCTTAGGGGCTCTCTGGGCTTCCTGGACTTCCTGGAAGTCTATTTCCTTTGCCAGGTTACAGAAGTTCTTCATTATGTTTTCAAATAAATTTTCAATTTCTTGCTCTTTCTCTTTTTTTTCTGGCACCCTTATGATTTAGATGTGGGAAGATTTAAAGTTTTCCTGGAGGTTCCTAAGCTTCTCCTCATGTTTTTGAATTCTTGTTTCTTCATTCTGTTCTGGTTGAATGTTTATTTCTTCTTTCTGGTCCAAACCAATGATTTGAGTCCCAGTTTCCTTCCCGTCACTGTTGGTTCCCTGTGCATTTTCCTTTATTTCACTTAGCATAGCCTTCACTTTTTCCTCTATTTTTCAGCCATACTCAACCATCTTTGTGAGCATCCTGATTACCATTGTTTCAAACTATACATCTGATAGTTTGGCTATCTCTTTATCACTTCATTTTTTCTGGAGCTTTGATCTGTTCTTTCATTTAGGCCATATTGTTTTTGTCTCAGCATGCCTGTTATGTAGTAAGGGGCAGAGCCTTAGGTATTTGCCAGGGTGGGGCAACCCACGTGGCTGTGTCGTGGAGCTGTATGTGGGGGAGGGGTTTGAGAGGGAACAATGCCACTTGCTTGGCTCTTGGCTGGCTTTCAGTCACTTCCGCCACTACCCAAAAGCAAACTGGGCCCTTCTGGTGCTCATTCCCAGGTGGGTGTGTTTTGTATGCATTCTAAGACCCTGTGGGTCTCTCCAACAAACACTCCTGTGAGACTAAGAGTTTCTCCTGCTGCCTCAACCCCCACAGGTTTTTTCAGTCAGAGGTTTGAGGCTTTATTTCCCCACACTGGAGATGGAGGCATGGGTAGGTACACTTTGCCTCCTAGAACAACTAAAAGAAGGACAACAAATTTTAGAACAAAAAGTACCTGGAACTGCCAGAAAAATCGAACTGTATGGAATTCCAACAACCAAGGAGTTAAAGAAGAAACATTCATCCAGCCCTGTATGAAGGGTGGAGATGGGCAGCTGGGGCGGAGAGGACATGCGGCAAGGCTGCGGCTGGAAGGCCAGGTGGTCAAGGCAGCGGGTGGCAGAGCAGGAGGTCCCACATTTGCAGATAAACCAGGAGGGAAACTAGGGAGTGTGACAGACCACACAAGAGAGTGTTTCTCAGGGCGAATGTTTCCAGCATTTAATTAGGTAAGAGTGAACCTCCACCATGGCAATTTGCACATTTTAATCAATTAATACATGGTCCTGGGAGACCCAAATATGAGAAAGGGAGGAGGTCTTATGGAATTAACTACTTAAATTCAAATTCCAGAGACACCCTTTACTAGCTGGGATACTATTGACAAATTACTTAATGTTTTCAAGCCTCGGTTTGTTCCACTGTAAAATGGGGTAATAATAGTACCCATCTCCCCATGTTAATTTGATGATTAAATGGGTTGATGCTTACAAATCAGCAGGCAAGCATTAAGGCTATTATTATCATAGAGTACTTGAGTCCTCTGACACTTCTTTCTGCAGCCTCAGAGTCCTGGAGTCTTAAAATATTAATTGATGAAGCTAGTATTGAGAAATGGCTGCTTTCTTAGATCTCTGAAGGGATTTGGCTGTGACACCAAAGTGGGTCAAGTAGTTTATTTTTCCTCTTTCCTTTCCTTCATTATTTCTAGTAAGGAGATTTTGTATGTTGAAGAAACTGGTGAACTTTCTGAGAGTCTGAGCAGAAATAAATTATGATGGTCACATTGATTGTCAGCCTGCTCCTGGACCCTTTGCCACAACCCAGTCAATGTTCCCTTGGGACTCATACAGTCATTAGAAACAAAGATGTAATTAACATCCAAAACAGGCAGGAGAAAAATCGTCAAACTTTGTGATCTACAAATAACCAAGAGGCTGCAATCACTGAAGAGAAAAATGAAAACCACAAAGGTCGAATGCACCTGACTTGTCCTTTACTTTGGTTAATGACAGCCTGGCTTGAAGCTCATGGGTGGTGATGAAGTCGTGATAGCTGAGAGCACCTGTAAAATGAGGTCTCTCTTCCAGCTTAGATGTGATTTCTAAATGAGATGTTTCCCGGGGCTCTCTTAACGTTGCTGTGTAGTCAGTGATCCACCAACAAATATGTACTGAGCTTCTACGGTGTTAGTGTTAGTGTTCGTGCAGGGGAGCCAGTAATGAACAAGACAGACCAGCGCCTGGCCTTAGGGGACTAACATGCTAATGATAGAGACGAATAAATGTGCAATTATAACAGGAGGAGAAGTAATATAACTTTAAGAGAACCCAGTCTAATTAATAATGTCCAAAGGCAGTCTATGGGCTACTAGTCAAGGATTTAATAAGAATCAGGAATGGATACCATTTCTACCTCTACTGCTATTGCCTTAGTCTAGTTTCCCACCACTTTGTGCCAAGATTTTTATAAGAGGGTCTCTCAACTATGCACAAATAGCAGATTCCTCTCCTCAAAAGACAACTTTTACCACTTCAGAAAAATCTTCCGGGACTTTCTATACTAACAAGGATAAGCTTGAATTCTTTAGCTTGGATCTTGAAACTTAAGTACAAATTTACAAGTAGATAAGGACAGTAGGGGTAGGGGAGAGGATTTGTTGCACAAGTTTGTGCAGAGAACAATGGAAGGAGAAATAATACCCAAATAGACAGGTAGACTCAGCAACCTTCTTTCTCATTCTGTCCTCCTGGTGAGTTCTGGGCACCCCTTGAGCTTGTGCACCGACCCCTGAGGGCCTGGGGGGACCTGGGCCGCACTAGGTATCCTGGTCCTGACCGCTGGCTGGATGCTCCTTCATCTCAACATTCACAGGTGGCTATCAAAATTGCAACACAGCCTGCATATCAGTTATAAGCAATAATAGTGGCCCCAGTTAATAAATGTCATCCAGGGATTAAAATCATCACTAATCCTAAGGAAACAATGGAAAGATATTTTAACCAGAGTAGATGAAATTTATCCTAAGCAGGACAAATTATAACTCCTCAATTCCAATGACTTTTCCACATTTTATGTCAACTCTCAAACTTTACTATAGACTGTTAGAGTGTTTATCACATTGCACTTTAATGGCCTGTCTCCTTGCTATCTCTCTGGTACACCAGACTATGGAATCTTTCTCAGGAACCATCTTTTATTCATCTTTTAAACAAAACACCTGCCAGAAAGCCTGGTACACAACAGGCACTCAATAAATGGTACGTGAATTCTGTTCCATTGCCTTACAAGCCATTTCTGAGAATCTTAGGTCACAGTAATTTGTCTTTTCTCTAAAGTTTTGAGGCAGTGATATGTCTATTCATTTTTTTTCATTTTTACAACTTGTAAGTGAGTTTTAAAAGCTCACTAGAATATTCTGTTCACCAAAATATTCTGTTCACCAAAAAAATTATAAATGCTATTATTGCCAAAGCTAGCCCACCTATCTTATTTTTAAGTCTCATGTTCAACTCAGCAAACATGTACTGAACACTTGCTAGGGCTGGGCTCTGGAATAGCCACTGGAAATGAAACAATGCATGGGTCCCGTCTTCAAGAAGCTTACAATCCAAGAGAGCAGATGAACGATGAGCACAGTGTGGCAAGTAGCCGGCACAGAGGAGGGAGTCCTCACCTGGCGAAGGACACAAAGGCTTCAGGGAAAGTAAACTGGAGATCACCCAGGTGGCAAGATCGGGAGGGGAGGAATTCCAGCAGGGGCAAGAGATTCAGAGGAAGGCTGAGGCGCTGCCTGGGAAGTCTGGATGGCTGGGAAGGTACCTGTCAGGGCACTGGGGGAGCTGAGATGAGCTGCCAGTGAGTGAGGGGACATAGAGAGCCTTAAAGGTACTCTAAGACCTTGGACTTTATTCTATAGGTGATGGAGGGGGCCAGGAGGAAGCTTTGAGCAGAGAATGCTCAGATGACTCCAGCCCGGTTGCAGCCAGAGGAGACGGCTTGGCAGAAGTCTGCTGCGTAGCCCAGATGAGAAATAGTGAAAAATGGAACCAAGGCAGCCCCAGCTTCCCTAAGTCCATCTTGCCTGGTGGGACTGCCTTTTCCTACACTTTCATGTACCCATATTCTCCAAAAGAATGGGCAGTGGGTAGTAGGATCCAGTGACACTGAGAGTGTCTGAGTTGGCATGTACACTTGGACCTTTGCCAGTCTGGTGTTTATTAGTGGAAACCACTCCAGGGTCTTATTCCAGCTCATGCTCTAAGCCCCTTGAGGGTGATCTTACACTGGATCTGACACATCTATCACTGTCCCGTGCTAGCACAGAGCCCTGCACATGTCTAAACCAATGAAGATTCATGAATTCAGATATATTCATTAACCCACACACTTTGTCTATATTATATACTTTTGAGGGGAATAGCAGTGTCAAGTGAACATTTTGTACACTGCTGACATGTCTTATAAACACAAACATTAATGAAAAGCTCACAGAATTAACAATTCTGGTCTAAGAGATGACGTGGCATGAAAGCATGGCATGGATTAGAGCCGGGACTGGCCATGAGCCTCACCATGGCCCTGGTTCAATCCCAGCACGGGGTTAGTTAATTTCTTCAAGATGCAGATGAGGCCTCTGGCTCCCCTCCACCCAAGTAACAGCTCCTATGAACCTTCCAACAATCAACCATCAAATCAACAATCAAGTTCAAAGGTCAAACGTGGCCAATGATCACAGGATGTTTTTTTCCATTTTTAATTCAGTAAGAGAAGAATTCCCCAATATACTATATAGGTTTCATAGTGACCAGAGATTTCAAGTCAAACTGAAAATCATTGACTCTTCCTTCGAGGATTTATGAAGTGCTTCGGGATCCTGCTGCCCCACCCCCACCCCCGCCCTCGAGCCAGAGCCCGCGTTCAGAGCCTAGTTCTCACTGTTCTGTGGGAGGGTGTGGCACACCGACCACCCCTACAGATCCTGCACTGAAAGCTCTTCCAGAGAGGCGTTTCCTGGGTGTCAGACAGAACTTGCAGTTACTCATTTAACCAACATTTATTGACCAACAGTGTGTTCTAGGCACCAAGGTGCAAACCAGAAAAATAATGGAAAAGGTCAAATAGCCCTGGATTGGGTCTAGGTCTCCCTCTGTAACCAGGGGTTAGTTGCGTAACCATTTTGAGCCTCAGTTACTTATCTGTAAAATGGGGACAGTAACACCCCCTTTGAGGGATGTGATTAGGATTAATGAAGGGTCACACCCCACTTACAGGTGTTCAAAAAATTCTCTTCCCCTTTCTTGCAGGCATCCTAAAATCCACAAGTGAATACCAACATCAAATCACTAGAAAATTGCCTAAAAACAGAGTATATGTTGCATTAATTTATAGCAAACTGCTCAACATCAAACAAGGGAGCCTGCAGCTGCCTGGAGAGAAACTGCTCAGAAACTCAAGGTAATTTTTCAAAAATCCATTCTAAAACAGTGTTGACATAAATTCGTCTTTATCTGAGGTTTAGCTTTAAAAAATTATATTATTAAAAGTAAATTAAATACTGCATATGACAAGGCATTGGAGGTGGTTAGGGAGCAATTTCACAGTTGATGACTCAAGCCTTCCTGTCTGATGAAAATTCACATTTCCCCAGGGGTGGGGGAGCAGAGTCTGAGGAACTGGAGAGGAGATGAGGACACAGGCAATGTGACCTGATTGGAGAAGGTGAGTTCCTGGGCATGGGACTCAGACATGCAGGATAGATGTCATTTTCTGAGCCTTCAGTTGGCCAAGTAAACAGATACTCTTGGTTCCAGAAACTGGGTCAGGACACGTGGGTTATCCTCCCACATTTGCAGTCATGCAGGTAACTCAGATCTGGAGGTGCAGGCGGTTATGTGGCTCCCCAGGATTTGGGGAACCTCCCTCCCATGCCCCCACCATGTTGCAGTCTCCTTCATCATCACCACCTGTTTCCATCACCTCCCCTCTGGTGTCTTTTGGGATCATTATTGAATATATGTCATGCTTTGTAGAGTATGTCAGAGATGCAGCTTCTGATTCTCAGCAGGGGACAGATGTGTAGCTACTTTTCCAGCAGCAGGAAAAATTGTGACTGAGCTTTCCACGTGCTCCATCCATAGGGCCGGACTTGGCAGAAGCAGAGCCTGAGGCCCTCCTGGGTTCTCAGTGGGAGACTGGGCATGGACTTGGTCATCCAAGGGACAGAGTTGAGTTGGGCTGTGCTTCAGGGGTTCAAAGGAGAAAGCCAGAAACTGAAAGTCTGGGGCAGAGCAGATCAGAAACCAGAAGGGGCTGGCTTGGAGCTGGGGAGGACAGAACAAAAGCCAAGTTGGTAATGAGAAGGGACCAAATCACTCAGGAGACATCAGACTGGAGCAGCGTTGACAAATCTGACAAATCGCTGTTGACCCAGCTGCAAGGGCTGTCCCTTTAGTGGCATCTTGAAGGCACCGAGCAGCTCCCAGCATGCCCGCAGGAGGTGGGCCAGGCTTAGTGAGGCAGTCTGCATCTGTGGCTTCGAGCAATCCCACCTGGCCCTCAGCAACAGGCTTAATAGTCTTCCAGGGCTTAGGGCTTTCACAAAGCATTTCACATGCACTGTAATATCAGAGCCTTGAGAAAAATCATTGTTACTCCTCCTTTTATAGCTGGGAGATAATGAAAATAGAAGACTTCCCCAAGGTCATTAGCTTTTCAGTTGTAGAGCCTGGTGTTGGATGAACTCCTTCCTCTATATCCCATCATGAGTCTATGACCTTGGCTGTATTCATGCCATGTTCCGTTCCATCTATGTGGAAAGATGAAACTATTCCTTACTCTTGGTTCACCAGGTGAATGGAATTTTTACTGGGTGCTGGCCTAATAATAAGCTGTTACCCTGTTTCTGATCTCACCTGTCCCACCCAGACAGGTATGCCCGTAGTTTCCCCAAAGACAAAGTATAACCCATTTTGGCCACTCCCCATCCATCCACCAATGCTCTGACATAGCCGCAAGTAGTGACCCTTCCCGTGTTGCCCCATGCATCCAAACTGCATTTTCTTCACTCTGTTTGACTGTTCTTTACACAGCTGCTCATTTCCTGTGCAGTATCACCTGGCTGTTAGCGGAATCATGGCATGAGTTTTAAAAGCTCACTCATTATTGGGTAATCACCTGTATGAAATCTCAACAAATATAGGTAGCAATCAATCTGCCGTTAAGAAACATAAAGCAACCAGTCCCATTAAATTCAGTGTCGCAACAGACATGGTTGGTTGGCTAAATATCAGTGCCATTTATAGGTACATCCTTCTTGGGGTTGTCCTGGACTTGAAACTATTTTTCATTAACTAGCTGGTATTTAACAGAAATTAATTGTTTGCTATGCATCATCAATTTCATCCCCTGCAAGTAGGACCCGCAGCTGACTTGGAACAGCTGTGTGCATGGAGGAGCTTTCTGGGCGAGTCTCCGGAACACATCATGTTCCCTTTCCTCCCTGACTCCCTGATTCTCATCTCACCTCTGCATCGTTCTACCTGGCATTTTAATGAGGCTTCCTCTAATCGGGATGTATTTTCGCAAGCTCTTGCTTAATTTCTGTCTTTGGAGTTGGCTGATATCCCAAAACATTTTATTTGCTAATGTCCAACTGGACATGGGTACAGCAGAATGAGAGAATGGGAACCACAGAGAAGTGGAGGAGTAAAGGGCTAGTGTGGTTCCGAATGAGGCAGTTTCTCCTGCAGTGTCAGAGCCTTCATTTACGGGATGATAAAAGCATCTGCCAGCAACCTGCCACATCTGTATTAGTCAAGAGTCCTTTAACTGAACTGACAGAAACCCACTTAGAAAAAAATTGAAGCACATAAATGACATTTATTGCCTCATATCAGTGAGTCCAAGGGAATTTGGGCATGGCTGGACCCAGGGATTCAAACAACATCATCCAGACACTCTCTCTGCTTATTTCCTAGGGCTACCCTAACAAAGTATCATAAACTCAGTGGCTTAAAACAACAGAAATTTCTGGACCACAATGTGAATATACTTAATGCCATTTAAAAGTGGTTTGAATAATAGCATTTATGTTATGCATATTTTACCACAAGTAAAAACAAACATCCCAGGAATTTATTCTCTCACAGTTCTAGAGGCTAGCAGACCAAAGTCAAGGTCCCGTCTAACCAAGCTCTCTCTGGAGGCTCTAGGGGGGATCTTTTCTTGCCTCTTCCAGCTTCTGTCTTGCCAGCAGTCCTTGGCTTTCCTGGGCTTATAGACGCATCACTCCACTCTCTGTTTCCATTGCCATACGGTATACTTCTGTGTGTGTGTTTCTGTACCTCTTTATGTCTTCCTATAGGGACACCTATAGGTCCTATAAGTCACTGGAGCCCACTCTAATCAGTGCGACATCATCTTAACTATTTACATGTACAGTAACTCCATTTCTGAACAAGGTTATTCCAGATAGACACGCATTTTGGGGTACCACTATTCATTGGGTACAATCTCTAAGCCACCTACTTGTTTTCTTCATTTTCATTTTCAGGTTCCGCAGTGGCTGTAGCATAACTGGAGGAAACCCCCCAGTAATTCCAGAAAAAGGTAAAAATCTCTGCTCCCCCACAGCACCATTACTGGATGCTGATTGGCTCTGCTTAGATCAGGTGTTCAGTTCTGGACCAATCACTGTCCAAGATGATGGACAATTCGGAACCCTCTGAGGGAGGGCAGGCAGGGCCCTGTGACTGACACACAGCTTTCCCAGGACCTATGAGATACAGGACAGACACAAAGACCAGGTGTCTCCTACATTATTCCTATTTTTATGTTACTTTTCATAAACATAACTATGTTTCTATTATCAATGAAAAGGACTTCTATCATTTAAAGTATTATTTCTACCTACAGAAACTTGATTAACTTAACATGATGGCTTTGATTTAGAAGGCATTAAATTAGGAGTTTCTTGAGCACTAGGAATAGAGATATATATTTGGAAGAGCAATGGATTTACAGCAAGACTATAATTTATGAAAATCCTTGACTCCTTCTTATTTGCATAATTAAGTCAGAACTTAAGAGGAGGAACACTTAGATGACACCACAAGGTGACACGTAGCGTTCAGGTGTATTCTGAGCATGAGTATACTTTGTTCAACAAAGGCCAAAGCAGAGTTCAACATATTCACCCCTGATCTCCACCTGGCTGAATCCCATTTTGCAGCTTTTCTTTTCTCATTAAGGAGTCATAGCAGATTCATCTACAGAAGTGCCACCTTCAACCCAGACTTGCCAGAAAAAACTCAGTCACAATTGGATCTTCCCAGCACCTTCTCAAAACACCTCCCTTCTTCTTATTTCTGAAATGTAAGTAGGGGAACAAACCATTATTCCCCTTTCCTGAAGGGCAAGGTCAAAGGCTTTACCAGAAGAGATTCTGTCATCCAGAGATGGGGAAGTAAATAG
The DNA here is from genome assembly GCF_004126475.2 of Phyllostomus discolor. Classification (NCBI taxonomy): domain Eukaryota; kingdom Metazoa; phylum Chordata; class Mammalia; order Chiroptera; family Phyllostomidae; genus Phyllostomus; species Phyllostomus discolor. The sequence goes on along the minus strand of NC_040903.2, from coordinate 190,157,897 downwards.
ATTTCATGCCCTCCAGGGTGACATTTGGGGCACAGGCTAGCAATGTTCTCTGGCAACTTGCACTTGAAATGACTTCTAAATGCTTGCTTATATCAATGAGAAGATTTATCTAGACAGGCGTGCCTGCTGTCATTTCATTAATTTGCTTAGTCAGCAAAGGGAGAGCACTGGCCCATTGGTTACATCTGGCAGGACTTGCGTATCCTCTGTGGGTGTGCATTTACCTGGACCTGCGCATGCATGCATTAGCAACCTGCTTTTCCAGAACCCTGATGTGTGAATGATGGTTTGGACTTGAGCACTGCACAGATACTTAGAGACCCCATTCCCTGCCCCTGCCTTACCTCCCATAGTAGGAAGAGGGTTATGAAATGGCCTTTTCTTTCTTCGTCTGATTGGGCAGTGGTTTTGACAGTTCCCAAACTAATTTAGGGACAAGTTCCTCAGCAGTAGTGAAGCAACTGGCAGGCACAATTCCTTCACCAGTCCCCAGCCCAGATGGTCTCAAACTGTGGTGACTGAGACACCCAGAGAGACCTGGAAGCCCCACTAGCCAGACATAGAGGTCTGAAAGCAAGAAAAGGGGGAAAGGAGATCAGGAAGGAAATAACGATCATTAATACTGCCAGGGCGTGAAGGAAAGAAAAACTGCCACTGTCAGTGCAGGGAACAGGGAGACCCGCGTGCCCCCGTCCACCAGGAACCTGCCCAGTTCTAAAACTGAAAGTCCCACACCCAGAAACACCCTCATTCCTGGACAAACCAGGCTAGTTGGTCACTCTCAGCAGATATAACATGGGCTTTAATTACTTGGAGCAGCAGGGAACAGCCTGAGATGCAGTCTGGTATGACTCTGTGGCCGAATACATTTAAAATGTGAAAATTGTCACATTTTAAACTAAACTTTCAGCTATGCGGCCTTGGTCTTAAGAAGCAGATGGGAGCATGCCTGCAAGGAAGGGCTTGGCCTGCAGAGGTTTGTCAGGCGGAGACACCCGCATCCCCAGGAAGTGGCACTGCATGGCCCCCAGCCCAGGTCTGCCTTCTGCACCCTCTCGTTCATCACTCCTCCTGGGACTGGGCAGCTCACGTTACCACTGTGCCTTCTAACCCCTCTGTGCCTCAGGACTGGGCTCAGGACCTTGCCCACTCCTCCCCACCCACTTAGCCTCCTGGCCAGGCATTGGTCCTTGATCTTAGCCTCCTGGCCAGGCATCGACACTGACCTTGGGCCTGCAACACTCAGCCCAGTGTACAAAGGATATCTGTTTGGCCAACAAAAAAGCTTTCCTGTGGTTTCTCATGTTCCTCCCTGCCCAGCTTGCAAACGTGAAATACACCATATGTCAAGATAATTTTTCAGGTGCAAAAAGCAACACATAGGTCTTAGTTTTCCTGTAATGCCTTTTTCTTAATTGCACACAGATTCACACAATCATTAGCTTATTTTTTAATATTTATTGAGAAATCAGCACACACCAGGTGCTATTATAGGTACTTGGGATATAGCAGAGGATAAGGCAGGCAAGGCTGTTGTTCATGGAGCTTAGGTCCTAGAGAAGAAAGATAATAAATGAGAACATGAAGAAATGAACAATAACATTTCAGAAGGTAACAAGCACGGTGGACATAAACAAGAGGGTATGACCTTCCTGGGGAGGGGACCTGGCTCACCTTACTGTTTGGTACCTTCCTACCCCAAGAGCATAGTCCAACTCTTCTTCAAAGAACCATGCACTACCCCCTGCTGGTCAGGATCCATGGGACATACAGACTCTCTGGGGATTGCCTCAGTTTCTCCACAGCCACTGTTTCTGTTTTGCCTTCGTTCCCTTTCCCATTGCCATTTGTGTAAACCACTATTCAAAGTAGCTGGGGCTATAGGCACTGAACATCTCTTGGTGAACTCCCTTCTTGTGATGCGCTGGGTCAAAACAGGTCTCCAGAGGCCATGAAGCCTGCAGTTTGGAGCACGGGACTTGGTATGAGCCAGCCTAAGTTCCGACCCTTCACCCTTATCAGTCTTGCTAACTGGCACTGAGTCTTCGAAACCTGACTCAAGCATGTCCCCTGGAAAGCACCCCCTGCCTGTACCCCACCCTCCGTGGCAACATGAGTCCCCAGCAGCAAGATCCTATGAATACCAAGTGGGCATGGTCAAGTCTTATTAATCTTTTTATCAAGCAGAGTGTCTGAGGCATAGATTGGGTTCAATAAGCATTTATTGAACTCATGCATGAATAAATGAGTGAATCTGGAGCTCGGCAAACAAGCCAGGATCTGATAAACCTGGTCCCCCAGCTCATTGCATAGCCCAGAAGTCCACGATGAAAGGCAAAGTAAACTTACTTTTCCAAAAGTCACATTATGCAAAATCAAAAAGCTGGAAAAGCATCTCTTGGGTGGCTCAGATTGGCTCTCCCAGAAGCAAAAAGCAAAACTGTTTTCATCAAAACCACACAAAACCCCCCTCAGTGGACTGCTTTGGAGCATCTATTGATCTTTAAGAAAAGTATAATTTAACAAAAGTGCTGTTTGCAGCTCCTTGTCTTTCCCACTGAATTCCCTCAGTGTATTTCCAGCTGTAATGTGTACGCCCCAGTGACGGTAAAACGCCTAGCTCACCGCTGGGTTGTTGGGAGAAAGCTGTCTTCATAGCTCTCTCTGGACAAGATGTTAATCTCTGACAGACTGGAATTAAAAGTCTTCCAGGCAGCTCAGATCTCCCTGGCTCTGCCGGGTGGAGGCGGCAGTGAAGGTTAACTCCGATGAGCCCTGACTCAAGGCCAAGGTCTTTTAGCATCTCCTTTGGGCTGCTGCCTGCAGAGCAGAAAAGGGGCTTTCCAAAGCTGTTTGAGGAATAATGAAATGTCAGAGAGTCAACTCTTGCTAAATGCTTTTTTGTGAATAATAAGAAATCATCACAAATCTCTGGTATTGAAGAATTGCAATACCCTTTCAGAAAACTTCTCTCACTGATCTTGGCCAGGGAACGCTAAGAGAAGGTTGTCGTCCTGGTTTCTGTTTGCTGAAAGGTAACCCCTCTCTGCTCTTCATGGTTAGGGAAATTGATATTCTGTCTCACCCCCATTCTGGTCAATAGCAAGATGGCTCTAAAATGAGGGTAAGAGCATTCGACTTGCTGGGCGGGCTGGGACAAGTCAGAGACATTCTTTATTTTCAGTGGAACCCAGTGTGGTTGTGAGGGGCAGCTATGAAGTTGTGTGTCAACATGCTTTGTAAACTGTAAAGCACTATATAAATATGAGAAATTATTATTGGCCACCATAAATTACTAATTTTGAAGAAAATTATGCTAAATATCATTTATATCTCTTTACTGTCTCATAAAACATTTGAGAACATCCCAGTAGTTCAGTGGTATAATTTTTGAACTTTGCTTATAATAGTCATGGGCCGACTTCTAAACTCCTGAACCTGTGGTCGGATTACGTGGATATGGTAACAGTACATCTCACCACATGATGGCGCTATTGGTGACATTTCTTTTCTTTGCTTAAAACAACCCTGACATTTGAGTGGCCCAGGTCAAGAGTGCAAAGGGAGACTCTCCTGCCATATGTTTAATTATTTAAAAGTTAAATCAATCTAATACACAAGGTAAGTAAAATCTGTTTTCTGTCTTGAAGAGCTTCCATTCCTAATGAGCTGGAAAGCCAAGTGCAGATTTAGAACTCTGAGACCCTCAGAGCTCTGGGCAGAAGCAGGGTGCTGCAGGAAGGTTGGCACCTAGCCTCCCTCCTGCGGCTCCACCTCTCACTGTGAGGGACTGGCACGTGTGCTTCCAAACTGCATTCCCACTCCTGCACCCCTCCACCTTGGACCACCACCCTCAGAGGCCCGGCCAGAGGAGAGGCACCTGCGTGCTCTGGAGGTAGGCTCAGGACTGTCAGGCAGGCACATGTGAGGCCCTGGGCATCCACAGAACAGTCTAGAACAGAGGTCAGCAGGCTTTTCTGTAAAAGGTCAGATGGTAAATATTTTAGGTTTTGTGGGCAATATGGTCTCTGTCACAACTGTTCAACTTTGCTATTGCATCCCAAAGCGGCCATAGACAGACAGCACATAAATGAGCGGTTGTGGCCGTGTTGCCATGAGACTTTATTTACGAAATTAGGCAACAAGTCAGATTCGGTCCACAGGACATCGTTTGCATACATCTGCTCTCAGAGCTGGGGCTAGTGTTGCCAAATAAATTACAAAACATCCGGTCACATTTCAATTCCAGATAAGGAGTGAATAATTTTTTAGTGTAAGTATGTTCCAAATATTGCATGGGTATACTAAAAATATGAGTGGCTGTTTGTCTGAAACTCAAATTTAACTGTGTGTCATGTATGTTTATTGGCTAAGTCTGGCCACTCCAGCTGGGGTGGGGGCTCTGGCCAGGACCATGTCCTTGGCCCTGTGGGCTCCTGGCCCTGCAGCACGGGCTGAGCCGGAGGGAGGCCGGGGGGAGCCTGCACAGCACTGGCCCTCGGTCACTCTTGCCCGGGCCTCAGGGCAGTGCCAGTTTTTTCAATGACAGTTTTTATGCTCTCAAAGAGGGGATAAAATGTCTGCTTTGCAATTTAAATATCTGATCTTATATAGTTTGGGCATGTATTTATTAAACAAATATTTATTGATGAAGTTCCTGGTATGTGCTAGGTACTGAGGGGTACACGTGGTACACACCCCCCACCCCCAAACGACTTAATTAACCCCAGTCTTCATGGGGCTTATACAGAGGAGACATTACACTAGTGCACACATACATAAACAGATCATTGCAAATTGGGAGGCTAGGAAGATAAGAATGATGAGAGAGAAGGAAATTGGGAAGCAAGGCCCATGGGAATAATGGTGTTTGGTCTGAGATACAAAGAGAAGATTCCCGGCTGAGGAAAATGACTGAGTGAAGACCCCGAGCAGACACCTGAGAGAGGGGCTAAGGTGTAGTGAGGGGGAGGGAAGCAGGGGTGAGAAAGGACGGCCAGGGGCCTGGTGGGGCAGGCTTTGCTTTTGCAGGCCCTGGGAGTAGCTTGTGATTCCGTTCCATTTCGAGTACAGCGGGAAGCTGTGTAAGCTTTCACACAGAGGGAATATGATCCAGTTCTCATTTTCAAGAGTTCGTGCTTGTTTCTCCCTGTGGAGAATAAGGGCAAGAGGAAGGAGGGGACTTCGTGTGGAGGCCCCTGCAGCAGCTCTGGAAAGAGGGGATGGTGAGATTGCACAGCTCTGAGATGCATGTGCAGTGGTGGAGAGGGCCAGGGTCAGGGCGGCAGGTGGGAAGGGAGGGGCAAAACTGTCTCCTGGGTTTCCAGTTTTGCCGAGGTGGGGAAAAGTGGAGGTGATGCTGGTATGGGAAGAAGATGGACATCTTCACTGTTGGCATATAAAATTGGACATGCTTCTGATTCTTCTAAGTGGACATATCAAGTGAGCAGGTAGATAGACTGGTCTGCAGCTCAGAAGAGAGCTCAGCGCTGGAAATGGAGGAGGAGGTGGTTGGGGGCCTCTGGAAGGCATTTAGAGCCATGAGAATAGCTGGGCCCCTCTTGGGCGGGGGTGGGGAGAGAAAGGGGCCTGGGACAGATCCCTGAGGCACCTCAATGTTCAGAGAAGAGACAGCAAAGGAGGAAAATAAGGGGAGAGCAGTACCATAGAAGCCAAAAGAAGGGACAGTTTCAAAAATCTCCATTTCTAATGACTGCTGAAAGCATCCCTTTTCCTTTAGAACTTGTGGGGCCCTTCGTGACCATGGCCTTTCTCACCCATCTCTGCCACATTCATGATAAAAAGATGAAGTCGGTGGAAAAAGGATAAAACACATACATGACTATGTACCCTCACTCCCATTAGTAATTTGCACACTAGGCGTACACCATCGAAGGAGTAAAAAGATGAATGAATGACATTTGAATGAGTGGACAGTATCTTTATTCACTCTATTATTGGGCAGGAAATAGATTCTGAACCTTCCAGAATTTTCTTTAAAAGGCAGCCAGTGAAAGGAGAGGCTCCTGAAGCAAATGTAACGTGCCCTGGCACTCCCCAGCCTGAGACAATCGCCCCCCCTCGGACCCCAGTCAAGCCCACTGGGCTCTGGAGCCTGGGGAAGCCAGTGCGTGTGCTCAGCTCGCCAGGACGACGGGCGCCCTGCGTTGTTCTGAATACCTGCAGGGAAATCACGGGGTTCCCATTATTCATATTAGTGACATTTCTCATTCCTAGTAAATAACCTTGTGTGTTGACCTGTAACAGTGTGAAATGCTATCAAGGCTGCACAGAAATTAAAATCCCTTGATGTGGCTCCGAGGCTGCCCATGCAGATCCTGCCCAGGTGAGGGAAGGTCTGCTGGACGCCGGGAAAAAACAAAGGTAGGAAAAGGTCACAGAGGAAGGAGCTATGTGGTGAAATGCCAAAGTACAAGAGTTTATCTAGACCAAAGAGCTACCCTTTACATAAAAGAATTCCAAGCCAAGGGTCACGAGTTGTTCTGGGAGCCAACTACACACGGAAGGTGGAAATGGATGATTAAAAGAAGACCTGGAACAAAAGCTGGTGTATGGCAGCACTTTCTTTTATCCAGCACTTTAAATGCTTTTTAATAGAGATCATCTTATTTTAACTTTCCAGAAACCTGACATAGTAGGTATGGCAGGGATTAGGGTTTCCATTTGGTGGGTGAACAGAATGAGAAAAGCTCAGAGAAATTAAGCAACTCGCCTAAGGTCACACAGCAACCTGGTCAGGGGCGTGGTCAGGACCCAGGTCTCCTGAGCACAGCTTGCTGGTCCTTGCAGCACAGTGCCTTTCGGAAGAATATCAGGTGACACAGTGAGATCACCACAGGGCCTCACTGACTCCATGAGAATATTCTTCCCAGAAGTTAGCAGACTCCTATGGCTGTTACATGTCCAGCAACATTAGGAGCCTGTGGAAATAGAAGCCATCAGTTAAGACATACCAATAGGATTCTGAAATAGGTGTCCTATGCAAAGTTTGTGTTTTCCACTGCAAAGTAAAGGCTGTCTGTGGGAGGCATGAGGTAAGGCACTATGGGTATCCGTTTGCTGCTACTTAGGGTGCTGCCATCCATTCCCCAGAAAGGAGAGCCGCAGCCAGGCTGCTCTGGGAGCCGCTCCCTGGGACCTGTGAAGCGGGACCAAGTCAGTAATGCCTCATCTGCCTCAAACCATTCAATCCTCTCTCCCTGCTCCTTTTGCAGAAAACTGAGGGAGAGTTACCCTCTGAACTTCCAGAAGTTCAAGGCTTGGTGTGGATAGGATGGGAGTGAGAGGAAGACGCCAGGGCCCCGCTGAGAACCTGGCTGGCACAGGAGCCCAAGGACTAGATTCCGTGACCCTGGAAGACAAGGACTCGAACTCCAGGACAAAGAGTGAGTGTTGGGTGTCACATCTCTTTGGATCCCAATGCACCTCACGCAGTCATACCAAAGCACTCTGTTAGGATTTGCCGAACTGAATTATCCCAAATGGACATAAGAGGGACTAAGTAGAGAATGAGGTTACTCCAAATAACAGCTTCTCCTACAAAACTGTAGGAAAAAGGCAGACAACTCAGACACACGGGCAAGATACCTGTACAGGCACCTCACAAAACCAAGTATCTACATAACCACGCAATGTTTACATGACCCATAAGCAAATGGGCAGGTGTTCAGCATGTGTCGTATCAGGGAAATGCTAATGAGAACCACCTGAGATGCCACTGCACCAAAGAGACCGACCATGCCAGGGGATGAGGAGCCCCCAGAAGTCTCACACTCTGTTAACTGGTTCAACTCATTCAACTCATACATGTTGGAAAAGCATCTGACAGCACCTACAGAAGCTGAACCTCTCCGCTTCCCACAGCCCAACAATGCTACCCCGGGGTGCACACCCGCCATGCATGTGTACACGTACGTGTTCACCGAAAGACTCAGACTGGAATGCTCACAACAGGAGTTTTACAATGGCCCCAAGCTGGAAATGACCTCAATGCCCATGAACAGCAGACTAGAAAAAGAAAGGCATAATCACACAATTGAATGTTATACAGCAATAAAAATGAGCCAACAGCAACAATGTGGTTGAATCGTATCACTAGAGAGTTGAACAAAGGAAGCTGGACGCAGAAGAGCACATCCTGTGGGCTTGTATCAAGTTCAAAATGGGCGAAATGACTCTCAGGTGCTCGGAGTCAACAAGAGCTCGCCTGCTGCAAGGACGGCGTCCAGAAGGAGGCCCCTGGGGCCTGCCAGCCACGTTCTGTGTCTTCAGCGGGGTGCCACTTACATCGGTGTGTTCCGCTTACATCGGTGTGTTCCACTTATGAACGACCTCTGAACACTTATGATTTATGCATGTTTCTGAACACATGTTATGTATTCTTGAGTGAAAGCTTTTTTGAGCCAAAAAAAAAAAGAGCCACATTCCACCAGCACTCCTAATTCTGCTGCTTCTGCTGTCATCCAACCCAGTGCAGAGAAGGGAGAAAATTTTCTGTTCCCTCCACCACCACCCATTGTCCATCCTTTTTTGGTCCATTTTCTCTTTTCCCTTCTCCATTACTTACTTTTTTACTTGGCTCTTAGCTCTTTTGGAAGGCTCGGTCCAAGGAAAGCTTGGAAACTGATGTGGTGTTAGAAATCTGGGTCCGTGGGGGAAGCCCGAGCCACACTTTTAGAGGCCGGATTAGGTCACAGGAGCCAGAGGCAGGGTTAAGCCCTGGAGGCCTTGCAAGGGACAGTGAGGAAGCTTAGAGCTGGCAGCATCAGGCAGGGTCAAGTTTACATTTTATACAGATACCTGGAGTAGCAGTTGTGTGGAGGATGAAAAGGGACAAAATTGGAGCCAGGGAGGTGGTTCAGAGCTTATTAATGGTTCGAGCAAGATATGACATATGTCTTGAAAATGAGGCTTGACTCTTTCCTCCTATTCCCTCTACCGTATCCACACGTAAGTGGTAATACGGTAGCAGATGCACATGCCAGGAAAGGATGGAGCGGAGGAGGGGGGCAAGTGGCAGGGGTCAGAGAAGACGAGGATGTCAGCAGGAGAGGGGAGAGGGACGCAGGCATCAGTAATTAACTGTGGCCTGGGATTTATTTAGCCTCGCAAGGGTATCATCAGGCACCCAGTTAAGAGCTTCAGGGAGTTGAGTTCCCCCTGCACTGATTAAAACTAGCTTTGAGAATTAAATATCACATTTTGTTTTTCTGGAGAAGTTTGGTCTTTCTTCTTCAAGCACACATTGATTCACGTCCTCTGGTCTGGGCAAAGATTCCTACCGTTTAACTGCTGTGGCTCAAACAACTCTGCTGCGCGTCTCAGGAGCTTGCTGGTAGGAAGAGAGCACGTTCGCCTCCCGCGGCTCCCAGGCAGTCTGTCAGATAGAGGGTACAGAGAAGACTGTCACGCCCACCCCAGGCCGGGAGCCCTCAGAAAGGGGCAGGAGCGTGGGTGTCAGAAACCGCTCTAGTCTTTAGAAATCCGTTTGGATAACCTGATCCCAGACTCTGAGCTGAGTGCACCCTGATGACTGTGGGGGCGGCCTGGCCTCAGGGCTGCGGTCTGCCCCGTGCTCACTAAGAAAGTCACCCCCGATGCCCTTCTGGGCTTTTCATTCCCACCACCTCCCTGCAAGCACGCCCACGGCCTGTGTCTCCACCCCCACTGCGTCTGTGGTTAGGGCCTCTGGCATGCCCTGCCTCCTGGCCCCAGCATCATCATCCTGAGGTCCATCCTCGGCTCTGCCGCCCAGGGGGTGATTCTGAAATGTGGAACTGGTCGGATCTTGTTCCTGCTTGAAATCTTTCGGTGCGCACCACTTATTCAAGCACAAATACACACTGAGAACCTACCCTCTGCTAGCTACCCATTTAGCTTGGGGGATACAGCAGTCAAAACAGAGCTTGCCTTTCCAAAGTCCGAACTCTTCAAGTGCTAGCTGCTCACGAGGCCTCCCGACATCTGGGCCCACCTTGCGTTCCAGCCTGTCTGTGCTCACTACCCCCACCCCCCCGCATTTCCCACTCTAGTCATGCTGCGCCCCCTGTGATCTCCCAGACACAGCCGGCTCTTTCTCACCTCTGCACCTCTGCCCCTGCCCTGCCTGGAGCACCCTTTCTCTACTCATCATGTGGTCACTTGGCTGGTACCTCTCATGCTCCCTCCCTGTCTCAGCTTCAAGGTCACTTCTTCCAGAGAGCTTTCCTTAACTTTCAAAGATATTAGGTGCCCCTACTATGTGTATCTATGGAATCTTGTGTATTCTTGACTCTTCTCGAAGACAGAGACCATGTTTTGTTTATTTTATATATTTTTGTTTTTTAAGTTTTTTAAAGATTTTATTTATTTACTTTTAGAGAGAGATGGGAAGGGAAGGAGAAAGAGAGGGAAAAAATATCAGTGTGTGGTTGCCTCTCATATGTACCCCCTACTGGGGACCTCGCCCACAACCCAGGTATGTGGCCTGCCTGGGAATTAAACCGGTGACCCTTTGGTTTGCAGGCTGGCACTCAATCCACTGAGCCACAGCAGCCAGGGCTATTTTATATATTTCTGTATACCCAAATCATAGCACAGTATCTGAGACCCCTACACTGCTTGTTGGTTACATGAATAGAAGCATCGGGTTCAGCCTGGGACATCACACGTGGTGAGAACTCCCTGGGTAAAAACACCCCGAGGCAGCCTCTTCTGGGTACCTGAAGCTTCTGAGGGGCAGTGGGGGGAAGGAACAGAACAGAGAGGCTGTGAGCGAAGCGTGCTGGGCTGCCATCCTGCCTCCCTCCTGAGTCTCATCTCCACCTGCCTCCAAACTGCAGCGTGAAGCAAACTCTGTGCGCTCAGTTCATGTCAGCATGTGCACCGTGGTCAGCATGTGCACCGTGGACGTGGAGATTTCTTTCTGCCAGACCATTAGGACTCTTTGTTTCTCTCAGCTTATAGAGTTGTCACAGGACTCGTGTTACTAGGGAGTGTTTTCTGGGGGTCTCCATGCCTAGACGTGTGTTCTGGAAGAAGCAAGGGAATGAGAGAGGGGGTGCATGGCTATGTCGGGGTGGGAAGCTAGTGTCCTTCAGTGCTTTCATCCTGGTAAGCATTTTTCAGGTCTGGTGGGTTTGGGCACCTATTGGCAAGGCTATTTTAAAGCACATAAAATCTGAAAATAGATAGAGTAGGGCTGCGGTGGCGGAAGTCTGGTTTGGCAAGGATGGCGTCTCCTGATTAGAATTGTCACTGTAGGACCCTGCAGCGGGAGGAAGCTGGAGAAAGACGAGGTTGGAGAGGAAAAGCTTTGCCATCGGGGAAGTCACAGCTCACACCCTCAGGCCTCCTCCCCCCAACCCTGGAGGGTGTTCATGTTACACACCCAGGGACCATCTCCTGCCTCTTTTTGGAGCCTGCAGGATGGGCCAGCAGGCAGAGAAGCAGTAGGAAGCAGTTTATTTCACTGTAAGGAAAAGGTGCTAGCATCCAGCTCACCTCCAGAACCTCCTTATCCCAGGGCTCTCCCAGCACCTGCAAGCACAGTGGGATCTCCCGAATCCAAGTGTCCTCTCCCTGACCCAGGTGGCCAACACCCAGTAGCAGGGAGCTCCTGCCTTCTGCCTTAGTCTCAGCCTACACCTTGTACCATTCCGCCCCACCTGCCTTGTATTCGTGTTCTTGATCACCCTGAAACCTGACCTCTGACCTCATGCTCTGTATCTGACTCTTCTCTTGTTCAGTGTGGTCTATTTGATACCTTGATACCCTGGTCCTGCCTCCCCTCCCCTCAGTGAAAGTACTTTGCATTTGTGTCCCAGATTATATGCCCTAGAATGCCAGGAGTACACCTGGGGCACCTGGAGGAGCTGGTGTCTGGGCCAGACTCCCTGGGTACGAACCTTGGCTCCAAGGTTTACCTGCTTTGAACTGAATCGCCATGGTGAGTTTTGGAGCCTCCCCAGAATTGGCTTCTTCATTGGTGAAACGAGGACCAACCTCATAAGATTGCTGAGAGAATTCCCTTCGCTGATGTCTGTGTAAGTGATTAGCACAACACCTGGGCCATAGTAGGGATTCGACGAATATTAGACAAAATAAGAAATTCAGCCCCAGGGCCCTACTGACCTGCAGGAACGAGAAATGAGTGTTTACCACCCATATCCCTGAAAATGCAAGATGAAAATATTTAGGCTAGTGGAGACTTTCTCTGTCCTGAGTTTAGAAAAAAGAACCAGAGCTCCATGAGGAGTCATGGGCTGAGTCAATGTGACGTGGCTGAGCATGGGCAGGGGTCCAAGGGGCCTGAGGAGCAGGGGCTTGAGGAGCAGGGCTCACATCCAGTGGGCAGAGGTTGAGAAGGAAGGGTCCGTGGGTCCAAGCGATAGGTTCTGTGGCCTCCCGCAGGAACCCAGAGCAAGAAGGAGTGCAGAATCGGCCACAGCGCATGCCACCCACTGCGTCAGGGCTGCAGAGGCTACAGGAGGGCGAGGAGCCAGCAGACCATTGCCGCCCTGAGAAAGCTTGTGAGGATCACAGAGGTGCTAAGCAAGCAGCACTTCTCAGGTGTCCTGTGAGGCACACCCTGGCAAAACCAGTCCAAAATCTGGCAAAACCAGGGGCATTTTCAGTGGCACCTGCCAGTGGTACTTGTCGTTTCCCCTTTTTGCTGAAGTTCAGACTTAAATCTAGGGCAGCAAATGCATGTCCTGTAGGTCCATGACCTCCCTGCCCTTTCTGAGACCTGTCTTCCCTTTGACCGCCAAGCTCCGCAACGGTGGGAATGCCAGGGAGGGCATTCACTCATCCCAGGAGGCTCGATCGTTCCTGTCACTTCAGGAAACTGAAAACAGCTGCTGACTCAGGCTGGCGCTGCTAAGGCCTGGTGGCTGCTGGCCTGGGGACGGCCTCCCCTGGGAGTTCCACGTGGGGTGATGAAATCATGGAGATGAACACGAAGGGCCCCCCAGGGCAGTGGCCTGCTCCTGCCGGGCACTGGTCTGAGGGCAGCCAGAGTATGAGACGAGGGTATTCGTTGGGATAAAGGCTCCGCTGCTCTCACAAAAACACCAATGACCAGTGGCTTAAACCAGCCACAAGTTCTTACTCTCACCCCCAACACTCTGGAGCCAGTGTGGAGGCCCCAGAGTATGGGGGGCCCAGCCTCTTCCCCTCCTACTGCTCCACGTTCTTAGGGTGTTCCACTCACCCCCTGGCCTAGCCAGTGCAGAGCTCACTCCCGGGCGCCGCAGCCATTCCTGCACTGAGACATCTCTATCTCTTCAGCCAGAACTTGGTTGTGGACCCTTCAAGAAAGCCTGTAAAACATTGTTTTTCTTAGGGGCAGTCATGTAGCCAGCGGTAACTCAGAGGGCCTAGGAAGGAGAAAACAGGTGGGAAAAAATGACAGTCTTCTGTAACAATGACCGATTCCGAGCCAGGCCCACAGGGACTGCACAAGGCAATGTGTAACAAAGGAAGGACCACTCATTTGCTCAAGGAACATTTATTAGAGCCTATGAGCATTGAGGAGATAGGTGGAATTACCATCCTTACCTTCATCAGGCTCACAGTCATGGGGGAAGAAAAAACTCATCTAATATGCTTTGTGATATAAAGCAAACAATTGTTTATTCATTAATGCATGTCCATCACTCCCCTGTTGCATAGCAGTCAATGCACCCATGCCAGGGAGGCCAAGACTGAGGACACACATCCTGCCCTCAGGCTTCTGACTCTTTAGAAGGGGAAACAGACACCAGATGGGCCAACCACAATGTGGGTGGTCAGTGCTGTGATAAGCATGGGGACCCCTAACAACCTGGAGGTCTTGATGGGACCAAATACTTTTGGCACCGGTGAGACCCCAGAACCTTGGCCCAACCCTGGGGAACGGCCCCTCAATGACTGAAATTGAATTTCTCATAAGCCCACCTGAGAAGATTAGAGTTGGATTTAAATTGATTTTTTAAAGAATACAGAATGGAGATGTTTCTTGCACACTCTCAATTATACACTAAGAATTACTTCCACCACACAAAGTTCAGCTCCAGGAAGCTCTGCGTTCTGGAGGCGGAACTTCGGAGATTCCCAAGGGCAGGGGGTGGGTTTAGTGTCCTGAGGATAAACGACAGCTCCTTCGCCCCCCACGCATCCCAGAATTCCACAGTCTTACTCTTGTCAGCCAAGAGTTTGATGGCCACGGGGTGGGTGAGGTCAAGGCTATGCACCCTGAGTTGCCTGCTCTTTTTTGAAGCTCCCCCAAGGACAGGATCCACAGCACCCAGATTACTCATTGTGAGTTTTATTATCTCAACGGCCAAAAATGTGCTTTGTCCCACTAAAATCACTGTTACCTGAATTAAAATCCATTTACTCTCATCTGGGCTTTGAAGGGCTGACATAACCATAGTTTATCATGCTAAATTGTGAGAAAATGTTTTCTAAGCTATAAAGGCTCATAAAAATATGAAATGGTTTTATTTTTCTCATATATAAAACCATATAACTGGTGAAGTGAAAGCTAAACTTTATTGAATAGCTAATTTATGCTATGCTAAGCATATTACATGATTTATCTACCTACAAACCTACCAGGGCATTGGTTTATGCCAGGTAAGCATTATTTTACTCATTTTACAGATGGGGAACTGAAGCACAGAGAAGTCAAGTAACTTGCATGTGATCACACAGCTACTTTGTGGCAGAGTCAGTATTAGAACCCAAATTTTGGTGACTCTTCATCCTTTTGTAATTCTAGAACACTTTAATTGTCATCATAGCCTTTTGGTCTTTACGTTAAACAACTTCAGTTCATTTAATTTTTTTTACTCTTTCTCTAATGGGCACTTCATTTTATAAAATATCTGACAGTTTTTGAGGAAGAATAGAACTGTTCTTGGTGGCCATAAACATGTGGAGCTATCTCAGGAGATGAGTGTGTTATAATCTCTGAGATTTTATACAAATCATAAGATCTCACTAGTATCAGATTCTTACAATAATTGTGGCCAATTTAAGCCAGTAGGGTCACATGAGAGATGCTTAAAACAAGAGTAAAGATATATATTGTCAATATAAATTTATTGTGTTGCCTGGCTGGCATAGCTCAGTGGATTGAGCGTGGGCTGCGAACCAAAGTGTCACAGGTTCGATTCCCAGTCAGGGTACATGCCTGGGGTGCAGGCCATGACCCCCAGCAACTGCACATTGATGCTTCTCTCTATCTCCCTACCCTCCCTCTCTAGAAATAAATAAATAAAATCGTTTAAAAATATTTTAAAAATTAAAATAAATAAATTTATTGTGTTGCGATAAAAAGTGGTTAAGTGTCTTTTGAAAGAAGTTAAATGATATTAACATACATGGAGGTAATAGAAATGGCAGCAGTTGAGAAAAAAGTTTATCCATCCATCATTGTGTTCATCCATCCAAATATTACATTATCACTATGTCGGAAACTGGAGTTAGGTATTTTGGAAGACACAAAATGTGTAAGTGTGTGCATGTGTGTGTGTGTGTGTGAGAGAGAGAGGGGTGTTTGGAGAAGGGAGAATTATTGCATCTGTTTGTTGTACATGGTTAATTTTGCCTCCTCACCTTGATAGGCCAACTTTATCCTGTGCTTTTTATTTGTCTAACCATAAAAAAACAAATTCCAATAAGGTGGCATCCTATAATACACCTGACCATTACTCCCCAAAACTGTCAAGGTCACCCAAAACTGTCAAGGTCATCTGGATCAAGGAAAGTCTGAGAGACTGTCACAACCAGAAAGAGACTAGGAGACATGACTGTTGGGAACCGCCCTGACTGGTGTCAGAAGCTGAAGCCGCTGCCTAGGCTAAGGCTAAGGGAACGCCCTTGGAAACGTAAGCCAGCAAGGAGACAAAAGCTTATCTCCCTGGCAGGAATGCTGCTTCTGCTGCTTTATTCATAACTGAACCCCAAAAAGCTTGGTCGGTTAGCCAAAGACGGGTAAGATTCCCCACGGGGGGGGGGAATGACCTAAGACAGGCATGATCACTTTGGGAGGCCCCCCAAAAGAAGGACTTGGGGGGCTGCAGCAAAAGGGGGTGATGGACCCTCACTCCTCGGCTTTGACTTAGCCTGAGTTTTCATTGTCTGGGAGAAAATCTCCTTATCTCTTGGTTGCCTTAGTTCCCTTGCTCCACCTAAGCAATGACAGGGTGGTGCAGCTCTGTGCTGAAAAGAGCGGATTCCCCAGGTGATCAGGCCTAAGAAAGAACCTGTAAGTTACTGTGAAACCTTCTTTGTTTAGAATGCTCTCAGTTGAATGAGAGGGGTCCAAGGAGGAAGTTAGTTTGTTCCTCATAGTCTTACAGCTCTTTGACCCCGACTCAAAATAGACCGGCAGAGTTCCTTGTTTTCTATGGTTCCTTATTTCCCCCTAATGAGTACTGTACTTTACCTGAATCATTATGCAAAATGAGCCCAATAAAAGCAGGTATGGACGGTAAATCAGCGGGCTCCCCACTAGGGGGGGTGGCCATTTCGTCCCTACTTCTCCACAGAAACTAGTTTGTCGCTGTGCATGTGTTTTTCTCGCGTGTTTTTCGACGAGCCATCCACAGAGTTCCATGATCACTGCTGGCCGGTGACCCACGTGCAACACATGACAATGTGGTATCCTGGATAGATCCTGGAACAGGGAAAGGACATTAGGTTAAAAACGAAGGAAATCTGAATAAACTGTGGATTTCAGTTAATAATAATCATTTTCTTTTAAATCACACAAGTCCTAGTAAAATAATTTTGTCGTTCCTCATCACAGACGGGGACCCAGGCATTGAAATAAAGAGATCTTCTGAGGTCACAGGAGTGCGGCAAATGCACAAGAGCGAGACCCTGCTTGGCCTCCAGCTGTTACTGCAGCCGCAGAGCCGTCATCGCTCAGAGGAAGGTGGCGTGAACCCTCAGACCTGTGAGCCCCTGGTGTCCTTGACCGGAGCAGGGTCTCCCACAGATGGAAGCCCATCCCAGACCAATTGTTTTAAGCCATTTCTTAAGACAAGCCCTTCATCTCTCATTCACCAGCTTTCAAGTGACCATAGATTTTACTTGGCAAGATTTAAAAACAGTTCCCTCCACCTTGTTAAGTTTTCCCTTTAATTACCAGAGAGGGAATGCCGTGATTGGAATCAACCCCTCCGCAGCTCACTTCCCTCTGTTTGGCAAATTAAAAGCATTTGGATGAAACTCTTCTGTGGTCCCCATCAATAACTCCAGCCATAATTATTTAGCAGGCTTGGAGTTTGTCTCTGCTGACAGCTGTCTGGGTGTGCTGAGCTGTAATCGTTTCATATGCTTATGCAGCTTGCCACTCCGTGCTTGGGGTTTGCAGTGGATTCATCTATAACATCTTTGGGGAAAGAGGGGAATGGACTTGGCCACATCTATTAATAAAACCTCTCAGGCTTCCACATTTCTCCGGGGGAGACGCTAACCACAGTTAGGTGGGGCTGTTTACTCTGCTACTGTTATCCATCTGATGCAGAACCAAGCAACACCTTGGGGAGACCAAAAAGACCACCCATTTTACAGGAGAATTGAGTACTATCAGGCTTAAGATTGTGGATACTGGTTATGTATCCAAGGAGCAGTAAACAATCAAATCTTGTTGACTTTGATTTCACTAATTTCCGAGTTAACAGAGTTCGGAAGGGGTGCAGATTATTCCTCAAGCAGATCTTTCCCTAAAGGATAGTGTACCTCAGTGTTGTTAACAAAACTGCAGGGGTGAATGTTTAAGATATTTCAGAGGATTAACTTTTTCAACATCACCTGTTAGTCTTTTAAAAGTGCTCAGTCACACACAAACGGTCGATTGATTTGTTCCAAATCCTTCCACAGTCTTGCAGTTGAGACACCGAAGTCCCACCCTGGCTCTGTATTTCAGCAGACAGACTTCTTAGCTTTCTTTCTTAGGTGGCTTGGTTTTGTTTTTCTGTAAAATAGGAATATGTCTTGTACATGTAAAATATGGGTACAAGGAATATGTCTTCCCATGTAAAATAGGAGTATGTATAGTACAACCTCACTATAAAAATAAATGACATAAAAGATATGACAGTGACTTTTACCTATAAAAATACTGTCAGTTAATTATTTCACACATTAAAGAGAGTATTTTAAACACCTGTGGTTACTTTTATTTTAATGTTTTATCTATTTTAGTCTCACTCCACATCCTTGAGAGTGATCAACTAATTTTAATACAAAACAGTTTAAGTTTGGCTCTATTCCAACTCATAAACAATGAGCTTTAGAAAGATTGTCTTTTTACATGAAAGGAAACATGAAACCACTAGGACCTATGTGAACCAAGCCCAGGCAGCCTGTACCAGTTACACTGTCTTTTGAGTGTTTGCGGAGACGACATCAGATCAGAGGCATCGGGACTCTGCTGGGGCATCTTATTAGGAGTGACGTTGTGAATGGACTGCCCATTGGATTCGATGCTAAGAAGCATCCAAAAGCATGGGTGCCCTCCTTCAGAGGCTGAGGTTTCTGATAGGGTCTGATCATTTTTCTGTAGGAGAATGTGGCCTGAAGACCAGCAGGGCACAGAGCCCACTTGCTGATGAAATCTCTTTCTACTCCTTTTGAAAGCATCTGGGCTCCACCACAGTCGTGAACACTCTCCACAGCTCTTCAGTAAATGCCTGCATGCTCACAGTCCAAGCTGCCCAGAAGACTCAAATAACCAGACAAAAGGGTGACATCACCGAATGCTGGTCTGAGCCCCTCACTCGGTGTGGGACGTACACTTCACCACGCCCTGGGAAAATCCACATCAGTGCACCCTGACAACATTCTTTTGTTTCCTCAAGAACTGAACCACCTTGGAGAGGGTTCAAGAATAACCTACCTTATACCAAGTCCCAGAAGCATTCCAGCATCATGCAGTAGGACCTATTCCAACCTGCAGAGATCATTCCTAATCATCGTTATTGTTTCCATGTCGTACGTTCAATCTCCATGCACTGCCATCA
The DNA here is from genome assembly GCF_004126475.2 of Phyllostomus discolor. NCBI lineage: Eukaryota > Metazoa > Chordata > Mammalia > Chiroptera > Phyllostomidae > Phyllostomus > Phyllostomus discolor. Next base: position 190,138,878 of record NC_040903.2, on the reverse strand, counting down.
CATTTTTTAAAATTCAATGTGAACGATATTGCATGTATTCTAAGTCGCTCTCTCCTTATGTCACAGGACAAATTAAAGCAAACCAGTCAAATGCGTCTGGAAACTGAGTGGATTGGGAATAACTGTCTCTTTAAATGAAAGAGAACAGGAAAATGGATGGTTCCAAATCGGAGCATGAGCCATACTTTATCCTGGAAGAATTATTAGAAAGAAAGGGACATACATATATTTCTGTTGACACTGTATATTAGGTGAACTTTCTAAACCCTATTTGTCAGTATTAAATAAATATGTTCAGAGTTTCCTACCGTGTCCTGTATTTCTTCTGGTCTTAAACCAAAGGGATTAAAACTCCTAATTAAGACACTGGAGGAAGGCCCCATTAGTTTTGCCAGCGCAAATTAGTTCAGAGGCCCAGAGCTGCTCCTTTCTGTTTGCTGGTACGGGAGGTTTGTTTGATCTAACATGATTGAGGAAATGAAATATCCCTAAGACAAAGAACCAATATTGCACTTCTGGAGAGTGGCTGAAGGGAAATTGGAAACTAATGCACATTAGCAGTGGGTCCAAAATACAACCAGAAGGAGAAATGCTATTTAGAGGGAAAGTGATGTGACTAGACTAATCCTTTGAAATAGATCGTACCTTTTTCTCCCTTTATTTTTTTTTAAGAAACCTAAATGAGACAGAATTTCAATTTTCTCACAAGGGCCCATGAACTGGGAACATTATCTTTCCTTGCTTCAGTACATGCCAAGTTTTTATATGCATCATCTTGTTAATATTCACAACATTTCTATGAAAAAAGTTATTATCACCCCTATTTACCAGATAAGGAATCTCATTCTCCAAAGGAAGATACTTATCTAAAGTCAAGTATTCTCAGAGATACTCGGTTAATGTTTCTGATTTTATCGACTCTTAGGCACATGGTAAAGCCTGAAGAAAAGAAAGATCTTGGTCAAGGACAGTACAGGCTTGTCCAGTTTGGGTGTCGCATTGGGTTGGGTTGGGTTGGGTTCCTGGTCAGTGGATCTGGTCAGGCCATGATGATTCTTCAAGGTCAAACTGAACATGAGCAAGACGCAAAGCCACTCTGGTGTCATCAGCTGCAGTCCAACAACAGACACAGCCCCAAATGCCCTTCTCTCATCCCAGGCTGGTCTTGCTTCTCTTCCCTGTCAAAGCTCATTTTCTCCTCTTCCCTGTCTCCTAGGGGCATACAATCCTGCACCTCCTTATTCAAGACCCAGTGGTCACTTTTACAATACGTGCTCAGCAAATTCAGTTGTTTGTTTTTATTTACATAACAATAGTCAATAAAAATGGAAAATCTTATGTTGGCCAAGGGAAGGAGAGATGAGATCTGTGTGGTGCATGCTGCGTTGTTGGGGTAACTGGTGCCTGTGTCACAAGATTGTGTCTCATCCCTTAAGGGTTGATCCCATTTTATGTCTAAGACGGCCAGACAGATTTTGAAAAGGAAGAGGACGAAAGATGGTTTGCTTTAATTTTTGTCAAGTCAGGCATTGTAATGCAGAGCAAACCCAAATTGCCTAGTTTCTACCACTCCATGGGACCTTCATGACTGATGAGCCAAAAATGCAACACACACACACACACACACACACACACACACACAAGTGTTTATATTGCAGATGAGACGCTGGGAAAGGTAAGGCCTAGGTATCCATGGGTAACTCATAATGGGGTGGAAATGAGCCCTGGCTGGCGTAGCTCAGTGGATTGAGCGCAGGCTGCGAACCAAAGTGTCACAGGTTCGATTCCCAGTCAGGGTACATGCCTGGGTTGCAGGCCATGACCCCCAGCAACTGCACATTGATGTTTCTCTCTCTCTATCTATCTCCCTCCCTTCCCTCTCTAAAAATAAATAAATAAAATCTTTAAAAAAAAAGAAAGCAGAAATAGAACCAAACCACTATTCTAAAAAAATAAAAAATATAAAAAAAGGAATGGGTGGTAGCTTTGTGTGGACAAAGAGATTTTGAAAAATTAGTCTATAACTATAGGATCCAGCAGTCCTGGAAAAGATTTAGATAATATCAGTTATTGCCTCTTTCTCTAGTTACCTCATAGAAGCACTGATTTATTGATCATTGTATGACTTTTGGCAATATGTCTGTCAGGCCAGGGTATGACAATCTCCCAGATGTGTATTGTTTTAAGGGTGCCAGGGATTTGTTTTAATCTGGTATAGTAAGATGCACAGACCTGGAAAGGCCTCCCACAGAGGAAGAATTTCTCTTTTACTCACAGACCAATAGAGACAGGAGGCATGGGGTGCCATGCAGGGGGGGCCCGTGGAGAAGCACCAGTTCAGGCAGGAGGCAGGAGCTAAGGGAAAACAAGGATGAGAGCCTCCGTTGGTTTCCTTAGGAAGGAACAGGTGAGGCTGAGCAAGCAGGCTTAGGATTGTCCACCTTGAATAATTTCACGAGGCCCTGTGGTAGAAGGGCTGTCCCTAGGGGACTGGTGCGGAGCAACAGTGGCCCTGAGCGTGAGAGCCAGTAAAGACGGTGGTTCGGGGTACGGGCTCTGAATGGGCTGGTTTGCTTACAAGAGTGTGCTCACAGGTGAGTTGTATGCTATGTCTAGGAACTGGCTGCTCCTGGGAGGGACAGTCCCTCCTGAGTCAGCAAGGCCCCAAAATATAAAAAATACAAAAAACAAAAAGTTCATACATGCATGGCAACTGTACTTCCTACCATTCTGAAAGACAGAGGAAGGGCTACAGGGGTCTCATGTATATTGGGGGGACCTTGACGGTGACCCTTCATTGTATAAAAGAAGGGTTAATGATAGAGGGGAAAGTGCTCCTTTTTGTCCTGTTTATCTTTGTTGTTAAATGTACAATGCAGTCATTTGAAGTATACTTACAATTAGTGTAACCATCACCACTATCTAACTCAAGAATATTTTCATCATCCCAAAAAACAAACTCTGCACCCATGAACAGTCACTCCCCACTCCCCCTTACCCCAGCTCCTGGCAGCCACTAATCTACTTCCTGTTTCCATGGATTTGCCTGTTCTGGACACTTTATGTAGATGAAAGCATACATTATATGGCCTTTTGTGTCTGACTTCCTTCATTTAGCGTAATGTTTTCAAGGTTCATTCATGTTGTTGCACATATCAGTACTTCCTCCCCTTTTATGGCCTCATAATGTCCCCTTGCATGAATAAGCCACATTCTGGTTGCCAGTCATCAGTTCATGGGCACCAGGCTGCTCTTCCGCTTTGTCTATTGTGTGTAATGCTGCCACAAACATTTGTGTACCAGTTGTTTTATAAACGTATGTTTACATTTCTCTTGAATATAAGCCTAGGAATAGAATTGTGAGGACATACACTAACTGCGTACTTAACTTTATGAGGAACTGCCAAACCATTTTTCAAAGTGGCTGCACCAGCAGCATATAAGACTTTCAATTACTCCCCATCCTGGCAGATGGTTACTGACCACCTTTTTGGTAACAGCCACCCTAGTGGGTGTGAAGTGATACTTCATTGTACTTTTGATTTGCATTTTCCTAATGATTAATGATGTTTACCATCTTTCATGTGAAAGCTCTATTTTTTATGTGAACTTTTTTTTAACACACAAAGACTATGTAGTAACTGGGGGAAGTAAACAAAAAGTGCAAAAAATCATCATTAATTTTACAACCCAGAAATTATTAATAATACTTTTCTATATTCTTCATATTATTTCTAAGAAAGAATATAAAAATCATGCCATATGTACTATTTATTAACTTCCCTTCTTTCATTTAAGACATATTATGAACATCTTTTCATGTTAATACCTATTTTCTATAATATTATTTAAATGGCTCCATATTATTTCTCTGAATGCATTTACCAGGATTTATTTACCCAACCCACTATTTTGGAGGGTCTAAATTTTTTCAAATTTTGTGCTAAGATAATTTGACAAATAGCATCCTTGTAGTCAAATCATTGTACTAGCATGTTATTCGTGCCTTAGTAGAAATTTCCAGAAGCCAAGCAGTATGCAAAGTACCAGTGCCAATTTGTGTATTATCAGTTGCCAAACTCTGTGCTTCGTTGAGTCCCACTTTCTAATTCCACTTCAAACTTGAGATCAAGGATGTGGCTGGCCAGCTCAGCTGGTTAGAGAACAGAAATAGCAGTGCCAGGGCTGTGGGTTTGCTCTCTGCCTGATAAGCCTCGAGTACTCCTTTCCAGCCAATTTACAATGTCCATCATTGAGCATGAGTCACCAGGAAGAAGGCAAGTGGTCATGTTAGCACATTACCTTCACGTCTCACTCACATCACCTCCTAGGGGAGGCTTCCCCTGATCGCCTGCTAAGACAGACCACTGGGTTTTTGCCAACCGTAGCCATGAGCTAGAAGCTCTTCAAGGGAAGGCACAACATCTAACTTGCTCAACCTGGTGTTTCCAGTACCTGCATAGCACCAGAAAAATATGTGTGTGCTGAATAAAAGGATGAACGAATTAATACTATTGAGAGGAGCAAGCCAAAGGAAGCTTAAGTAATGCTGGGCTGTCCGCAAAGAGAGGCGCAGCTATTACAAATGACAGCAAATAGAGACAATATAATGGCCCAACATGTCAGCTCTCTGCCTGTTGAGAAGGCAGGGAACCAACACAACGGCGTGTGCTAACGGCGTGTGCTAACGGCGTGTGCTATGTGCTTTGCATATAACACTACATTCAGCCCTCACCCCAGGAACACCGATAGAGCAGCAGGCCTCATCCCCATTGGAGAGAGGAGAACACTGAGAGTAGAGAAATGTTATTGCTCTCCCAAGGTGTCCCACCTACAAAAATGAAAAGTCAATATCTCACACCAGACCTGTCTGCCTACAGAGTACCTCCTTTCTTGGCTACATAGTCACATTCCATTTATTCCAGAAAACTGAGAACCAAACCTAACCCTGTGTATTCTGAGCAAAGAGCTGTAAGGCCTTTTACACGGCTCCAGGCATGACCGACATTGTCCCAAAATAACATCAGGTCTCATGTTATCATATCACCATAGAGATGCCAAGTAGAGATGGCCTGGTCAGTCTCAAAGGGCCTCGCCCTTGACCGCCAGTTCTGCTTATGCTCCTGTCAAAGGAGCACTTATTTAGGACACGGCCACAGTGACTCCCAAGTGCTAATGGCATAAGTTAATGCGCAGGCTGTGCGGCCCCCTCACCAGCAGTCAGGAGAGCTATATATATCTGCCAGCTCATTCTGAGAGCTGGTTCCCCTTCAAGTAGATTTGTGACTCTCTTGGGGCCCTGTAGGCACATTTAAACAATGTAAGGAGATTAACCACTCAGCCAAAGAGACATTTTTAATGTCACCACATAGCATTGACTTTGTCTACTTCAAATATTCTGCAGGCATAAGTTCTTGCAGGGCTGCCACCTGTATGAGAAATGCTCTTTCTCACGTCAGTGGCGTCTGCCAGGGGAAGACACCTCCAGGACCTATCTAACTGTGAGACCCCTGAATGAGTCCCAGCCTAGCAGAGCCAGGCCAGTCTGGCCCACTGTGGCATCTTTTCCCCTTTAAATGGAGATTAATCATTCCCACCCAACCATAAACCAAAGAGTGAACTTGGCCAAGAGGCTGTCAGGCCTGAGGTAGGCCATCACCACCCGCCCCACCCCTCCCAAGAGGATCATGAGGCTTTCTCTTTGAGTTCCAGGGTCTTAGAGCCACAATTATATTTTTAAATTTGGGATGTGTGTATACTAAGCTACTTTACTGACAGATTTTCAAGGGGTCATAAGCAGAGATAGGAGGTCGGAGAAAGAGGTTGGTGAGACCCACCTTCCTCAGTCTCGCCAGGCTCTTCAAAGCCCTTTCTGAGACCGGAATTAGGACTGAGTGCAACTGGTTGGGACTGGAAGAGAAAATCTGCAGAGATCTGCCAAACTCCTCACCCAACATCGTGAGTGCTTAGTGATCTTGGCTACTTTGGGATCATAAAATTCTGGGTCTCTTAGTCAAGAGCAGAAAGAAAAGGGGGAGGGAGGAATTAATTGAGAAGTTTAAGAAAAGCATGGTTTTTAATGGATTGATTTTATGTTGCCTCTGGTCCGTTCAATAGAATACATTTATGTGAAGCATTATTCATAAGCACTCACAGATAACAATTATAGTGATGACAACATAAATCTTCCTGATCTAGCAAGGGAGTAGTAAGCTGCGGAAAGAGTAGGGAATGGTTGATGAACTCTTTCGGTCACTTGAAATTATGAGAAAAGCAATTATTCTTACTTGGCTTTAGGATTTAGAGATACGTAGTTAGCCACCATTTTGGCCTCCAAAGTTTTTATTATTTATCCCATCTATAAAATTTTTTAAGAACATTTCCCCAATATATTATATGCATGTCCTACCATACTGATCTATTATGTACATTTTAAAACATATATAAGAAATTGAAATCAACATAGCATCAGAGGAAAATCAGTAGACATGGGATGCCATAGTGTTTTCTCCTCTCATCTCAAAGGGTCATCCAGGCACATATTATTGTGGGGATTTCTGCTTTAAATCTCATGGAGTCTCTATTAGTTTGCTAGGGCTGCCATAACAAGATACCACAGACTAGTTGGCTTAAAGAACAGAAACTTCTCTTCTGACAGTTTTGGTGACTGAAAGTCCAAGATTGAGAAGTTAGCAGGCCTCTCTCCTTGGCTTGCAGATGGCCACCTTCTTGCTGCCTCTTCCCACGGTGCTCCCTCTGTGCACGCACACCCATGTTGTCTGTGTATCCAAATGTCCTCTGCATGAGGATACCAGTCAGATTGGATGAGGGGTCAGCCAACAGCCTCGTTGTCACTTAATCGCCTCTTTAAAGGTCCTAACTCCAAATACCATCACATTCTGAGATACTGAGGGGTAGACCTTCATGTAAGAACTGGGATGGGGAAAGACACAATTCAGCCCATACCCGAGCCTCCTCCAGATACTAGTCCAATGGCCCAGGAAAGCCTGATGTCTGACACTGGGGCCAAGGAGAGGGTCTCAGGAGCTGTTCTCAAGCTATTAGCTGACTTCTTGCTAGGCCCCTGGGGGGTCAAATTGCCCCTGTGATAACCGTAGAACCACCTCTCCCAGAAACCAGCGCCGATCCCTCTAATATCAGGTAATGCTGGGCCACTGGCTGACGTCCCAGAGGTGACAGATCACTAGCTCTCCGACCTCACAAAGAGGAAATGCACAAGAACCCCCAAAGCTTTGGACAGTGCTGCACTGGCCTCCCTCAGGCTCCCCCAGCTGCAGAGGCAGCAGCCAGGACACTACAGAATCTGCCACTGGAGATCCAGTACTGAGTCTAACCCACACGCCTCCTTCCAACATGGTGACAAGGCAGGGGCCCTGTGGAGGGCTGGCCCTTGGCAGCACTTGCAGTGCGTGTCCTTGCATGTGCTTTCTTGCCTCTTTGAACATCGTCTGCCCTCAGATCTTTCAAGACCATCACTAGCATATGGGATTCCCTAATTTATATTCCCAGGGTTATTCCTATTTTTTTAAGAAGTTCAGCTGAATTGAGGGAAAAGCCATCCAAAGAAATGAATCCCTAATGCTGGAATTTTGGACATTGGGATTCTAGGTTGGAGAAATATTGAAGGGGCAGCAGAACTTTTCCTGGTCTTTCAAATCACCCCTTGGTGAGGGATACTAATTCTAGCCATTCCCTTTATTGAAAAGTTACTGCTTCCTCTCGGAACAGCTCTTGTTCCCTACTTCCGAAAGGCAAAATGGCTGAAATCTGAGTCCAGCTGATACTGATTCCAAGGTGCGAGGCAAGTCAGAGCAGTGAGCTCTTCAGGCAGAGCAGGGGCACCGATGGAGGGAGTGCAGGGCAGAGTGGAGGGTAAGACGAGGCCTCTGGAATTTAACTGCCTGAGCATGACTTCTGGGTCTGCCACTTTCTACTTGGCTACTTGCTCTATGCCTCAGTTTCCTCATTTTGCAATTGAGATAATGCTAATGTTTGCCTTATGGCCTATTAAGAGTTTTAAATGAGATTATACCTACCAGTAAAGTGCTTAGCACAGTGCCTGACATGGAGTAAGTACCCAGTAAATGTTAGCTGCTGTCACTGACAAGGGTTTGTCAGGTCAGGAGGCCCTGAATCAGGCAAGTATACAGCAAGCTCGCTCCCTCTTCAAAAGGGATGGGGGCCTGAGGGAAGAAGGACCTCAGGGAGTGATTTTTTCTACCATAAAATATACATAGGTCCAGCGAGTGTTTTGAAATATTTAATGCAGGGCAGTGGAGGCTTTTTAGAGCACGATGAGGACAAGCTGTAAGAGGCAAATGCTTAGTTTGAATTCCTGGCAATACTGTGAAGGACGAGGTGATCTCTGCCCCAGGACTTTAGCACTAGGGCGCAATGGCGATAATGAGGAGAAATGGGCCAGGACAATTTTAGCCTTGAAACCAAAGCCCAGATGGATATTAAGCACTGGGGGCCGTGGTCTCCTTGGAGAATCTGAGGGCTGTGTGTATTCTTCCCCCCAAAACCTCACATGCACATGAAACTCTACAGAGAATTCCAGAGTCATCCTGGACCGCCTGTCCCCCATCGGTGAATCCTAAAAGAATCTATGACCCCAGATTAAAATTTTCTCATAAGAGGAAAAAGAAAGTCTGTAGATACACAGGGCTTGATGTCAGAAAAGATTTGGAAGCAAACACATCAGGCTCAAGTGCTGAGCCAGGCCAGCAGATTCCCAAGGAAGCCCTCAGAGCCACCGCCGTCCAAATCCAACAATGGAGTTCGGATCCAGCAACAGCCCCCACTGTGGAGAGAGTTAAGTGGACCCCTAAACCAATGGTGTGTCACACTCTGAGGCCCAGGGTGGGCAGGGTGGGTATAGAAAGGAGGAGAGCTGGGCAAGACACAGCAGCCATTCCGCTTTGGTGGAGGAACCTCCCCTGTGACGTGATGGAGCAGAGCAAATGTGAGGGAGGCAGCAGCAGACCTCTCTGGGGCGCCATCCCCAGCCTTGCCACTGTCACTGCTCTTCACACGCATGGGGTTCCCAGGAGTCCCCCCGGGTCCCGCCCTCTCCCCCACCCTGCTTCCTAGCTGTGTCTCATATCTGTCCTATTCCTTTCTCAGCCTTTGTCCCTCACTACCATGGCTTACCCAGACTCCTCTGTGTGTCTCCCTGCCATGCCCTGTGGCCTCTGTAATTTACACCCCACACTCAGCCAACATGCTCTTCTTCCTCAGTGGGAAATCGGACTGTGCCCTCAGAATGACATGCACTTCCTGAACACAGCTGTGATGGCCTTGTCCCCACCCACCCTGCAGCCTCTTCTCCTGCCTAGTCGCAGCACGGCCACCCGCCACCCCGAGCCCAAGCGCCCTGTGGTCCAGCCTCTCCTCAGGCCCTCAGGGACCTTAGCCATCCCCACCCCCTGCCTGGCCAGCTCCCGTACATCCTTTAGGTCTCTAGGAGATTGTCTCTTGCCACCTTCTTTAGTAAGTCTTTGCTACCCTCTCCTCCACCCCCAACACCTCCTACCATGACCCCAAGCTCCAGCCAGCAGAACTGTTGTCCTTGCAGTCCCCTTGGGGCATGCTCTCCTGGCCCCAGGCCACCTCCTCCTCAGCCAGCGCTCCTTTAAGAAGCACCCCCAGCCAGTATGCCTTTGGTTCCTGTGTCTGTCCCAGTAGAGGTCTCGCCTCACCCTCTACCCACTCTCTCCAGGCCGGGTCTCTGCCTTGTTGGCCTGTTGTGGTTAGCACTGGGTTATGGGGAGGATGAATAGGTTGACGTACATGACACACTTTGAACAGTGCCGTGAAAATGGTAAGCACAACAGTTAGTCATTAGTGTGGCTGATGTTATCACCATCCTCATCATTATCATTGTTTACAGCTATGTTCTCAGCGCCTAACACACGGTAGCACGCAATCAGTTTTTGTTAAAAGAATGGATGGATGATAAAACTCTGTAGTGTGTCATTGCAGTCATATTTTGTGCTTTTTATTTTAGTTTAAATACTTTTTAAGAATCACTTTGTTCTCCTCAAAATATCTTAGAGATAAGGATTCTGGGCCTGGCAAACCTTGAAACTGAAGTCTAGAAAAGCCAGTCCAAAGTTACACAGAAAGCTGCCAGCTGAGTCTGGAGATAGAGCACAGTGGACCCAGGTCTTGTCTGCACCCGCCCCCAGGACTAACTTTCCAGCACAGTGTTGGGGGGGCCCACCTCCAGACCGCCTCCTTTCCTGCTACTTTCTCCAGCTGGGCTACTGTGTAGAGGTGGGGGAAGTGGGAGCACATACAAACTGATTGAGATTTCATTAACTTGAATTCATTTGTGTCACTTAATTATTGCGGTCTCAGGCCTGCTCTAATAAATGTTGTTTTCCTAACCCACAGCCTCTGGGCTATCATTCTAACCATATCTATGATGACTGAATGGTTTCTTGGGAACAGAGCGACCTCCTCGGAATGGCAGGCTAGGTAGGGCATACTAAAGAGCTTCCTGCCCTCAGGAAGGGGGAGGTGGGCAGGCCAGCCCCCTGTGCTCTGGTGACCAAGCCCTGACATTTCACTGTTAGTCACCTGCCGAAACAACAGGCCTAGTGTGTTTACACAGCTGTGGGCCTAGCTCCAGCTGGGGAGCTCAACTACAGCCCCCAGGAAAGGGCAGGAGCCTGCTTGTGGCTTTCAGTATTTAGGCAACTGGAAAAGCTCATCCATCTTGATCCGCTGGCTTCTCCAGGGGAACGGGAGGGCACGGAGACAACATCCAGCAAAAAGCAGCCCCCCCCAGGGGGTGATTTAGATCCTAGGTCATTCATGCCAACATTCCCGTTTCAAGAGAATTCAGTGCCTGCGCAGGGTTTTACCTTCCTCCGCTCAATGCTCTGAGTTAAAACTCTTCTTTTCTTCCTCCCCCTTCAGAATAGATGGCAGTGGGCAGCCCAAAGCCAGGTATTTAATTGCAAATTCTACAAACAAAGCAGCTGTCTCTGTATTGACATTTGCATGTCTTTTGTCTTTACAGACACTCAAAACATGTGCAGTAAACAGAGAATGTATGTTTTTTGGGAAACAGAGTCACCTTCTTAATTATGTTTTTACTTGTTCTTGGATTAAAATTTGTTTGCTTTGTCTGAGCTGACGCCAGCTTCGGTGGTGAGAGAGGTTCAGAGAAAGTCCTAAGGAAAGGAAAACTGATCTGATGGCTATGAACCGTCTGCCGCTGAGATTCTGGGAGGATGGTGGTCTTTGAGGATTTGCCTCAAAGAACTGAGAGCTTACCTGAGGTCCCCTCTGCCTCACTCTTAAGAATGGTACTTTGAGGGTGGCAAAGAGGTCACTCACTGTGTACGGGGGGAGTTATTGTAGCTCAGTGAGGACAGGTGTCTTTCCAAACTCACGCATTGTGATGATGAGTCCTGCAGCAGAGAAATGGAAAGCTGGGATGAGGCCTCCATGCTAGGCCAAGGACGGGGGCTCCTTGGCACCCACTTTGGCCAGGATTCCCTTGTGGAGGTATGAGCCACAGCAACCATCCTGGGTCTTACCACCTCCACCCAGCTAGGTCTTGAAATTCTGCTCTAAATGGGCGACAGCTCACTGAGGTTGGCGGTGGCTCCACAAGCCCTCCCATTCTGGTGCTGGCAAGGGTGAAACTGCGGCTCAAACGCAGCTGTGGTCACGGCAAGTCCGCAAGCCCTCACTGGGTAGGTCAGACTGCATGTAGTACGCTCGGTGAAGATGTGCTGTGTGTGCCCTGCAGCCTGGCCCACGTAAACACTGTCCATAGTCGTGGTTCTCACTTCCCAATGTGCTGGCTGATTTAGAAGGTATAGCGGGCAGACAGTACAGAAAATGCTTTTATGCAAAATGTGCCTGGCAAACATGAGGTGGGAGTTTACTAGAGTGAGGAATAAATTTCCAATGTGTTAAGCCACTGCTATTTGGGTGTTTGTTACAGCAACTGGCATTACCTTAACAACTGCGTCTTCATATTTATGAGGTGGCAGTGACAGATCTTCCCAAGTTATGGCCTCTCCTCCCTCCCAATGGCCCATATCCTGACTCTACAAGAACACTTCTTAGTAAGTAGAAATTAGTTCATTGCATTTGGAAAACAGACAAGATCGTGAAAGAGAAATTTAATCCTTCCAAGAACATATTGAAGGGGAAACAAGTAAGTGAATAGAATCTTGAAAGAGATTGTAAGCATCTTATTTGGTAAGTAAGAATGATCTTATAAACCATGCCTTCTTTCTGATGCCACCAATATATTTGGAAGGTGAGAGTGGTAAGAAAAGACATCCCCGCGCTAGAAACTGAGGCAGAATGAAAGCTTCCCTTTGTTGAGAAACCCATCAAGGCTGTGGCTTTTGTGACTTCCATTCCATGGGTTGAACGACCTTTTGCAAATAACACTAGTGATATTTCCATTTCAAAGGCAGCAGTACCAGGCTCCCCTCTCCTGTGGCACACGCAGAGAGAAAGCTCCAACTGGAATCACCACTTTTCCTACAATCCTTCCTCAGTTTAAATTCTGACTAGATAAATCCACAGGTAGGGGAGATAACAGAGGATGGGGGCCACAGCTCCTCACCAGAATAGTCAGAGATGTGAAGAGACAGGGCGAAGGGAGCAGAAAAGAAAGAACAGGAAGCAGCCCCTTTTTCCTGCACAAACCTTCCCTCATGCATCATCAGGAGGCTGGAGGCACTGGGTGGTGCGCACTGGACATACTCAGTGCTCTGTGCAAACAAGTCTTCAGTGGGAACCTTCCATCTCAACACCTGGAGCCTGCTAAGATTCAGACTGGGCATCAGTAGAGAGTTGGGGGTGGGCTGTAAAGACCAGGCTATGGGGCTATTTGTTGCCACATTTTTGTTAGGAAAATTTTTGTTGCCACTGTGTTGTTAGGAAAGATTTGGCCCTTCATAGCCTCACAACGCTGTCCAATTGAATTTGCTTGTGACGGCAATGTTCAGTAATTCTTCGGTAGACACTCTTGACTGCTGAACACTTGAAATGTGACTAGTGCAACCAAGGAATGGAATTTTAGTGTTACTTAATATTAATTAACTTAAAGTTGAACAACCACATGTAGCTAGTGGCTACCACACTGGACAGCAACATAGATCAGTGTCACAAGTTTGCCAGCAGCAGCGGGGGCCCCCTATAGCTCATGAGATGGAAAGTTCAAAAGCATCCATGGACACTGAAAATATCCTTGGTAAACTCAGCTGCAGCACACCATTGGAAAACAAAGCTCCTGGACTTGCAGCGCATGCAAAAAGCTTACAGACAGTGTTTATATCCCTCTCCGTCTCCCTCCCACTAGTACCGCTTGGGGTCACTCAGAAGCCGTGGGTCTGAGAAAGTAGGCAAACACAGATCTTCTTGAGCCCTACATGCTGGCATAAGAATAAGAGTTATTTAATCTTTACCAGTAACTCTATAAGGTAGCTATTATCCCCATTTTTCAGATGAGTAAACTGAGATTTAGGGGCTTGAATAGTTTACCAGATGCTCAGCTAGGGATTTTTACTATCTGATTCTGTTATATTCTTCACTATATTCAAAAATGTTCCATAATTCAAGCCACAAATGTACTTTTCTCCTCCAGCCTCTTGTACACAAAACACCTGGCCCCCTGATTGTTTCCTTTCATGCCACCCCCCACCGCTGGTTCAGTGAGAGAGGCACTGAGTAAAAGCAGTGTCTGGCACCCCTGAATATTAATGCCCAGCATTTGCATAGCACTGTACAGTTTACAAAGCATCTTGACCTTTATTATTTATTTGATCTCCTCACACAACATATGGGTAATTATAATTTCCTCTTCATGAGTGGGAGGTGGGAGAGTGGAATGGAAGCTCAGAGAAGCCAAGTGACCCCACAGCTACACAGCGGGAGGTCCCCAGGGTGGAGACCCCAGGGTGGAGACCCCAGGTCTAACTGGGGGGCCTGGGCCCTGCGCCCCTCACAGCGGCTGCCTCGGGGCCTCGGGGGCATTGACAGACTCTGGGGCAGGCAGTCTTAACCTTCACAGAATAATAATGACCCCTTAGCAGCATAATGTCTTTAAATACACAAAATCAAATACATAGAATTTCCAAGGAAACCAAATATAGTAAATCAAAAAGTACTTTTAATCAAATGTGCAAGATAGTGTCATACATGTGCTTCTTTATTAACGCAACCAGTTCTAGTGGCTGCTCTAATGACTTTTGCAAGTTCAAAGCAGTGATCACTAGAAATTGTATTTTAAGTATGTGCAACAATGGTAATATCATATGAAAATATCTTTAATTTCTGATCATAACAAAGACACAGCTACTACTAATACTCTTGTGTTTTTGATCACATTTATAATGAAAGAAAATACTTAATTTCAGTTAAGCATTAGTAAAAATAAAGATGTAATTTTTTCCCATCTAAGTTCACAGACCCTTTGAATTCCATTCATGGAACACCTAGAACTATCCACTTAGGACTTTTCACTCTGGGAGTTTCAAAATTCTCAGACTGGATCCTCCTTTTCAATCAGCCAAATGGTCTGCTTGTAAAATGCATCCAACCTTCTCTAACCTCCCTCCTATAAGACCAGTGAAGACATTGAGATTGCTGGTTTGGATTTAGCAAGAACTAGAAATACCATATGATCTCACATTTAAGTGGAGCCTAATCAACAAAACAGACAAGCAAAATATAACCAGAGACATGGAAATTAACAACAAACTGACAGTAACCAGAGGGGAGGTGGGAGGGGATCATGGGAAGAAAAGGGGGAAGTGTTTTCAGAAACTACTATAAAGGACACGTGGACAAAACCAAGGGGGAGTGGGATCAGGGGAGGGAGGTGGGGATGGCTGGGGTGGGTGGAGTTGGGGGGGAAATGCAGACAGCTGTACTTGAACAACAATAAAAAAAAGAACGAACTAGAAATGTTTTAAGGCCATGATGATCAGCTAAGCTCAACTTCTTTTTAATTTTAAAAATATGTTTATTGATTTGAGAGAAAGAGAAAAACATTGATGTAAGAGAGAAACATTAATCAGTTGCCTCCCATATGCGCCCCAGCTGGGGATTAAACCTGCAACCTAGGTATGCGGCCGGACAGGGAATGGAACCCACGACCTTTTGGTGTACAGATGACACTTTAACCAACTGAGCCACGCCAGCCAGGGTACAAGCCCACCTTCTGACGTGCTCTCACTATACTGCCTGAGCATCCCTCTTGTATCCACGTGGCCCCTTCCAGCCCAGAGCTCAGGAAAGCATGTCCAAGTGTATTTCGGGGCAGTCAGAAGCTCATGGTTTCTTCTTTGATTTTCATTTTAAACCTTTACTTCTCATTTTGACAGTTCAGTGGATAGTACGGTTATCCCTGCTGTATAGATGGGGGAAAAAAGGTACAAAGTGATTGAGTAACTGTCCCAAGATCACGTAATTTCACTGCAGGGACGCGAATTCAGGACTCCCAACTCTCAAAATCCTATTTACTGCGGAGAACTTTGAGGGGCAGGGGTGGAGAGGGCAGACACGGGGAGCGAGGCCGGGTAAATGAGGCCAGCCCGTGTGCTTTTAGCAAGAGTCTGCTCCAAGTGCCCAGAGTAAACATTTGAGAAAGAGAAAGGAGAGAAAGGTGACCCTGAAGATTTGTCATCTTAAATTTCAAGGATCACACTGCAGATGGCGGCATGCCCAGACCTGGCTAGAGGGAGATGTTGGATGTCTCTAAGCTTCTCCAGAGAGATTTATAGTAATTTCTTGATGTACCCAAGCAGAGTGACTGGCTGTCCCAAATCATCCCAGAAATCATATAGGAGAACAAATCGGGGAAATAGCATTTATACAAATTCAGCCTTGAGTAAATCATTTTATTATCTTTCCCAAGTATCCTACGATGGGCAAGAAAATCACCGAAAGCCTGTTTTTCCTTTCATCATTAGTCTTAGCCCATTAGCTGAATGATAAACAAGGATTTAATTAAAAGCCACTGTCAGATTTAAAGCTCATGACGCACGCCAGGAATGAAAGCAGGAGTGGAGAGGGTCACAGAACAGAGTAGCTGCGGGAATTCTAAGAAAGTTATTAAACTGGAAATTCATTTGCTTCAGTGGAGAAACCCCAAATACTTGATCTTAACCTGTCAAGGATCCTTAATTTGCTTTTCATCTAGCGAGGCATTTGGAAGTTCTCAAGTATTTGAAACAATCTATCACTCCCTATCCTTTCTCTTCTCTCTCTGGGCATTTAGCAAAGGAAGTCTGGAGCTGAGATGTGAACGTATAATTTGAGTGTGATACAAATAAAACCCCAAATGTCTTTTCCAAGATTGGTATGCAATTATTAGCACTGTTACTACCAAATTTCTTCAGGATTCTACCAATACCAGGGATTTTGGGGAATTCAAGAGGAGAGACACTTGTTTCCAGACTTTCGTGACAACAAAATCCCACACGTGCACAAGCGGTGGAGGGAGGCAGAGTGGAAGGAGCCCCAGGGACTTGCCCAGTGGCGTGGGGGGTCCTCGTCATAGCTGCCATATGGGGAAGGGACAAACCTGCATGGGAATTCTTCCTCCTGGGCCAGTGGGAACAGAAATGAACATGGGGTTCTCACTCTATTGCCTTCTTCCTGGGGGGGGAAGTTTACGAAAAGGGGCTAGGGAGAGTGGAAATGGAGCTGGTTATGAACGTCTGTGCTATTGTTTGCGCATGTCAAATGCGTGAGACCGACCACCACCCCACCTATCACAGGCACCCCCAGAGCCCGGAGACAGCCCCTAGTCCCTCTGCACATGCTGCCTCTCCCCACGGGAACTGGTGTGAGGGAGAGAATCCCACAGCCTTTGCACATCTGGCTGTGTTCGCTGTTTCTCATTTTCAGGCTCCTGGGTGGTGACAGCTGAAACGCCTGCCTTGGGTCAGTGGCCCTCACCACCCAGCAGATGACCCTCATGTGCATTATCACATACCTGGTATGGGGGTCATCACTCAACCATCCTCACTCATATGCAGGAAAGCATATCCAAATGCAGGCAAATGTCAGAGACATTATTCTAGGGATAATGTAGAAATCATCTCATTTTTGAGGTAAACATTCAGCAAATTTCATTATAATTGCTATAAGTGAGGCATTTCTTGCCATACATCTTTGAAGCTGTGGGTCTTGCTTACCTCCATGAATCGCTCTGGGGGGAGCAGTTTCAAGCCCAGGATAAGATTCTCTAGGCCTCATCCTGCAAAGGTGTTGGTGTTCGAAGGAGTCAGCCCAGCAATGCCAGTCTGTCCCTTTTGAACTGTTGTTACCTATGAACAAACTTTGAGACCCTGCTGCAGATAGACGCCGAAGGCCCTGGGGGTAGGGCAGCTTTGTCTACCAGTGGCTGATGCACTTCAGACAGTCCTTCAGACGGTCCTGGGGTTGTAATTAAGAGTGGCCAGGACCTGCCAAATTCTCCGCCCTGGACACCTTCCCTAGACTTCACACACACACGTGGCCCACCCTGAGTCCCCACAGTCCTATGTCCCCAGACCCCACTGGCTAGCCGTAGGCACCCAGAAGGCTTGAGCGAATGCCAAAAAGACGACAAAGAGAAATCTGAAATCAGTGGATGGCTTTATTGCTCAGTGTTTAACCTCAGCATCTTCCAGGCAGGCAACTCTCATTCCCAATTTGCTGTTTACTCTGAGGGATCTCAAGTTTAATGAGGTTCACACGAGAAAGACTCATAAAACCACAGCTGTCCAGTGAATCTTTCCTGCCGGGGAGGTGGGCAGAGCAGGGTTTAATTGCAGGCATCACCACAGCCAAGGGGGAGGCTCAGTAAAATAAACCTAGTTTCCTCTGTTGTCTTTGTTTCCTTTCGATTGTTCCCGGTGGCCTCCTTAGTTGCTTCTGCCAGTGAGGAGAAAAGCTTCCTAAATAATTCAGCGCTTTACATGCTTCAGCTCATCGTCAAACTCGACCCAGGTCAGTCCTGGGATCACAACATTTCGGGCCAGTGTTCACACAGCGAGGCCAGCTGCACTCGAACCAGAACTTGATGGGGTGTCCTGGAGGAGGACCCCCTAGCAGGTGAGAAGGAATACTAATTGGAAATTCAAGGATAAAATTTTCACTTTCACAGTGGGCTACCCTGGGCTACAGCCCTTAAAAGGTAATTGAAGTTTTGTGTCCACAACCCCCTGGGAAAACAGACTGCTATTTGGGTGTGCCTCAGTGAGACACGGGACCTTCCATTTTCTCCTTCCGGCCTGCAGTGAAAAGAATTGGCGCCCTACACTGCATCTATGACTGGAGTACACCCAGACGTGTCACTCGGGGGGTTATTTCATGGTGAAGACAGATGCAAAGTACAAGCAGAGATGGTAAACACAGTGGAGCATTTGGCAGGTTGAATATGGGTTCAGACCCGGCTGGCTGGACAGTCCCCAGCTCAGGTAGCTCGTTTAGTGCTTGTTTGGTAGTTGAGGTCTGTGTTGTTTCTCCTAGAAAGGAGGGGAGGTTGGGGACCAGGGAGAGCTGGAGGGGACTAAAGGAAAAGAAAGGTGAGGGGAGGGCATGCTACCCTTTCCTGCTCAGAGTCTTTGTACTTAGAACATGATTCAAGCTTGGCAGGCCAAGGGATATTTGAGATTGTCAGTTACCTTTTTTGCAGAAAAGAATATAAAAATAAGGAAAGCCGGGGCAGTCAGGGTGGGCCCGAGAATGCTGCTAAGCAGCTGGAGGAAGGCGGCGTTGGAAGGCCCGAGTCTCACCACACACAGGCGGGGGTGGTGTTTCCACCACTGCCCGGAGGCGAGAATTTCACTGCCCTCTCAAAACCCATGTTCAGAAAGGCACTCACTTTCATAATGCTGACAAAGTCCATCAGGGACCCAGCAAAAGAGAAACTTTAATTCCTATGACTAATCTTTGATAATGGTTGTGATAGGAATATGTATTGAAAATACAATTAAAACAAAACACTGGCAAGCTATTAAATACAATTTTCTCAAGTGATATCTTTTCAGAAATCCCAGTAGGCCTCACGACCAGCAGCTTTGGCCTTTCCCTCACTGACGTGGGCATCGGGCTGTGACAAGCTCAGCGGGCCTCCCAGTCCTGGCATCTACTGAACTGTCACATGGACTGACACCGGTGGCCACATTCCACCTCAATGTAGTCCCCAACAAACATCAACCACATTTTTTGTATTATTCCAAGAATTTTTACGACCAGCTTTGGGAATGAGTAATGCACTAAAGGCCATGGTAAACCTTCTCCACTACGGATGTCTTGTTCCGGGCATAAACTGGTTTGCATTAGATCCCTGCTTGACCCCGTGCCCCCCACCCTGCCAAAATCTCCTTTTTTTCCCCAGATCACTGTGACTGTCTCTTTCTCTTCTCTTCTTACTCTCCCCTAGCTCCCCCAAATATTCTCATTTTGGTCACCGGCTAGATGAGATTATACCTTGGCAGAGAGAACCTCATGGTCAGATGTGTTTGTTTCACAATTCCAGAGCCAAGGCATGTGGTTTCCTGTGTCTAACATGATGAAGTGCCAGCGTCATTGTGGGTAGAATCTAAAAGTGCCTGAGGCAAGAGGACCACATTGTTCATTTGACAAATTTGGTGTCCACGCAAAAGCCGGTTGGCCCTGGGAGATTCCGGGAACCACAGGATGATGTCTGAATGGATGCCCAAGTTCACAGGAACCCCTTGCGCTGTCCTCTTGATTAGACTAAAACATTAAGGATGAAATTCAGACTGTATCATTTTTTAAAACTAATAAGTGTTTGTCCTTGGTCAAGTGCAGAAAGCAGACCTAGCATAACATTGACCTCTGAATGTTTAAGAAGGCTAATGGGTCAAAGAGATGAGCTAGCACGCTCTTTGCAGAATGGATGATAACCATGGGAAAGACTGAACAGAAGATAGTAAGAGATTTGCAGAATAGCAAATAGACAGTATTTTTACTGAAACCATCATGGTGGAGAAACAAATGGGAGACACTCAGAAGAAAAGGAGAAAGTGTGTGGTTGGCTTGTAAAGGAGACCACTGAGGACTGAAAAGAAGTTATTACATTGGAATTGGAGGCAAAGAAGAGTCAATAGCTTGAAAGAAAAGAAGGGTATTGTTGAATTAGAAAAAAAACAAAGAAAAACAAAACCCATGCTCAAGCCCAGCTCCCCACCCATTGCTCTCCCCTCCCACCCCCCTTTGCCTTTAGAACCACTTAGGGTCCCAGATGTGTGGTGCTGACTCATAGCTTCAAGCTTTGCTCACATGCTTCTCTCTGTCTGCAATGCACCTTTCTTTGTCTTCACTGTGTCCGCATAGTCTAGTTCTGTCTTGGCACACAGTAAGAGCAAGAAAATATTTAGTGACTGACAGACAAGTCAAAATACCCTATCAAAAAAAGAGACATGGGTACCTTTCCCAGACAGCTGTCTGATCATGTATAAGGAACTAAGCAGGCTCATGAGCCAGAAGTCAGAGCCACATCAATTATCTGTACACAACAAATTAATCCAAGAAATCATTAGCTAGGTAGGAAGTCATCTAGGCAGAGTAGCCGCTGCAGAAAACAGCGCCTACCTCACTGGCTGGGATGAAACAAACAGGAACAGAAAGTTATAAAAACAGATGTATTAGCATCACTGTCTCTCTGTAGCACCCCCTATTGGAAAGCCTAACAAAAAGCCATCTGGCAAAGCAGAAATGGACTTTGCAGAGTCCCAACACCAGTATCACAAAATATTACATAGATGGGTGGTTTAGGAATGAGAGACAAGTGCACACTTTTAACTTATGCTAAAACAAGAAATTAACTGGAGTGTTTTTCTTAGCCTGTAATGCTTAGTCTATGCCTTTTCCTTTCCTCTTCAGCATCTCTTCCCAGCCGTGACTCAGAAACAACTATTCTGTAATGTTTGCCAGCCGAGCCCTACAGAGACTGGCTGTTTCCATCCGGATTTAATGCAAACAATTCCAGGGGCTTCCAAAGAGAAGCCATGGAGCCTTGAGTTATGAATAAGTGAATGGCTAACAGATTTAAGCACTCTCCTCCAAACTGAAGTGTAGTGTTTTTCCCCTCATACCACCATAACCCTTTAGTAAAACAACTGCACTGGGTATTTAACTTCTGTACTCACCACCACTAACAAAAACTATTTGACTTTGCTGCTGCTAACTCTTAGAACTAGAGCAATGTGTAAACAGGTGAATTACAGGTGGCACAGGTAGAACATACCTTTATCTGTATAAGATACTTTAGTGGTTTCTTGAAGGTGAATCCCTGAGTCTAGGTTTTGTGCATGTAGATTCTTTATCCTGCTCTCCAAAAGGTTTTTGTTATTCTCCACAGTTCATTCCTGCCTCATTCTTCAATCAAAGCTGGACAGTGAAAATCGATGTGTCTTTTATGTCAGGACCTGCTTTCATTTAAAAGTAAACTACAGGGAGGCATAGGTAGATAGATATACTTTGCCTCCTTGAACAACCAGAAGAAGGAAAACAAATTTAAAAACAAAAAATAACCAGAACTGCCTGAAAATCAAACTGTATCAATATGAAAGTCTGACAACCAAGGGGTTAAAGAAGAAACATTCATTCAGACTGGTAGGAGAGGATGCATAGCAAGGCAGGGGCTGGAGGATTGGGCAGGCAAGGTGGCAGGCTGGTGGAATGCGTGGTCTCACATTTGTATGCAAACAAATGGGGGGAACAACAGGGGAGTGAGGAGGACCACACAACCCAGGGTTCCAGCCCAGGGAAATAAAGCCTCACAACTTCTGGCTGTAAAAATCTGTGGGGGTTGTGGTGACAAAAGAAACTCCAGCCTCACAGGAGGGGTACTTGGAGAGACCCACAGGGTTCTAGAATGTACACAAACCCACCCACCTGGGAATCAGCACCTAAGAGGACCAATTTGCTTGTGGGTAGTGGGGAAAGTGGCTGAAAGCTGGCTCAGGGATAAACAAGCAACATTGTCCCCCCTCTGACCCCTCCCCCACATACAACATTATTGTCCCACCCAGGCAAATACCTAAGGCTCTGCCCATTAGGACATAATAGACCTGCCCAGACAAAAAAATATGGCCCAAATGAAAAAACAGATCAAAGCTCCAAAAACAGAACTAAGTGGTGAAGAGATGGCCAACCTATCATATGCACAGTTTAAAAAACTGGTAATCAGGATGCTCACAGAAATGGTTGAGTATGGTTGCAAAATAGAAGAAGAAGTGAAAGCCATTCAAAGTGAAATAAAGGAAAATGTACAGGGAACCAACAGTGAAGGGAAGGAAACCAGGACTCAAATCAACAGTTTGGAGCAGAAGGAAGAAAAAAGCATTTAACTAGAACAGAATGAAGAAACAAAAATTCAAAAAAATGAGAAGAATCTTAGGAACCTCTGGGACAACTTTAAGGGTTCCAACATCCAAATCATGGGAATGCCAGAGGGAGAAGAGGAAGAGCAAGAAATTGAAAACTTATTTGAAAAATAATGAAGGAAAACTTCCCCAATCTGGCAAAGGAAATAGACTTCCAAGAAGTCCAGGAAGCTCAGAGAGTTTCTAAGAAGTTGGACTCAAGGAAGCACACACCAAAGCACATCATAATTACATTACCCAAGATTAAAGATAAGGAGAGAATCCTAAAAGCATCAAGAGAAAAGGAGACAGTTACTTGCAAAGGAGTTCTCATAGGACTCTCAGCTAATTTCTCAAAAGAAAACTTGCAAGCAAGAAGGGGCTGGGAAGAAGTATTCCAAGCCATGAAAGGCAAGGACCTACATCCAAGATTACTCTATCCAGCAAACTATCATCTAGAATGGAAAGGCAGATAAAGTTCTTCCAAGATAAGGTCAAGTTAAAGGAGTTCATCATCACTAAGCCTTTATTATATGAAATGTTAAAGGGACTTGTCTAAGAAAAAAAGATCAAAACTATGAACAGTAAAATGACGATGAACTCACAGCTATCAACAACTGAACCTAAAAATAAAAACAAAAACAAAAACAACCTAAGCAAACAACTAGAATAGGAAGAGAACCACAGAAATGGAGATCACATGGAGGGTTATCATGGGGGAGAGAGAGGGGGGAGAATGGGGGAAAAGGTACAGGGAGTAAGAAGCATAAATGGTAGGTACAAAATAGACAGGGGGAGGTTAAGAATAGTATAGGAAATGAAGAAGCCAAAGAGCTTATACGTACGACCCATGGACATGAACTATGGGGACAGGGAGTGCTGTTGGCTGGGGGAAGGGGGGACAGAAAGGAATAAAGGGAAGAGAAAACAGGACAACTGTAACAGCATAATTTCTGTGCATTCTTTTCTTATTTCTGTCTCTGGCAGTTTTTTGGTGGGATCACTCATTGTTTTCTACCACACCTCTCCCTACCTCACACTAGGCACGAAGCTATGCTTCCTACATGCTTTCCTTCCATAAGGTATTGCACACTGGGCTATAAATACCATCATTTGCATAGGATGCACCGGGGCTAACTCTGTACAGAGCCAAAAATTCAAAAAGAAAATAGACCTTGGAGAGCTTTTCATCACCAAAAGGGAAGCTCTGACCCAATGAAACCTGGATTCCTCTAGAATAGTAATGTGTATGCAAGAAGCTGTTTGCTTAAGGCATTTCCCAAAAGTCAAGATGGATTGTGGGAGCTTTCCTTTTTTCTAATGCAAAACCGATTTAAGCAATAAAATAGTGGTGTCATCACACAGAGGCATAAAATATACACGTCATCACTGATTACTGTTTATGCTTCCACGGTCTGCTCTGAATGATTATGGAATAGAAGAAGGAATGCTCCCCAAAGGGATGCCGAGAAGAACAAAACAATATGTGCACTGTGCTTTTCAAATAGGCGAGGAATTTTTTTAAGTTGAAACTCATTGCTGGTGAGAGTATAGTGAGACATATATTTACTTGATATTGTTGATTGAACTATAATTTTACAGTGGTTCTGAAAAACAATCTGGAACTATATGTATAGAGACTTAATTAAAAGTGTCTGAAAATCATTTTAGAATTTTATATCAAGAAACATAAAGCTGTTAGTATACTTTGCCCTAGTGATTCCAATTTCATGGATCTACTCTAGGAAATAACCAGCAATGTTATTAAAGATTTATATAAAACAGTGTTCACGAAAATGTTATTTATATCAGTTTAAAAATATTGTAATCTAAATATAGAAAATGTCAAATAAACCACAGCACATTCATATGAGGGAATATTATTTTGTACTTAAAATAATATTAATTTAGTAACATAAAATTATGAAAATTTAGTAATATAAAAAGGTGCTAGTAATGTAATGATATAAAGATGATATTAAAAGTCAGCAGAACATAGAGCTATACATGTAGTTTGAATCTGATGTTGCAAAAAAATGAATTGTATATATATACGGTGATATATACACATATATATACATATACACGCACACCGTGGGTATATATGCACTGTGTGTGCATGTATGTGTGTGCACTCCCAATGATTGGTGGTGTGCGGGTGAATTTTACTCTCTTGTTAAGCCCTACTGTAATTTCCAAATTATTTTTTAGGTGAGAAAAAGTTTACTTTAAAAATGTATCTAAATTATTTGATAAGAGGAAATGATACTAACATATTTAGCATAGTCTTTAAAAATATGATCATAGCTGAGCTCACAAGAATAGTTCTCACGGTCTGCTTTCCATTTCTTTCCCTGTGCATAAAGTCTGCTGGTTTATGAACTTTAAAAATGTCTCCATTTTTCTTGCTTTCCAAGGCTGAGAGATTACTCCTGGATGGAGTTCCAGTGTCCGCAGCTAGGACAGCCAGCTGGGAGTTAGCTGTAAATTGGGCAGTCCTGGGTACACCTCGGAAATCTTCAAAAACTATGGGAAGGGACTGATTTAGTTTTTGAGAATTTAAGGGTGAAGTTAAGTACAATAATACATGTTTCTTTTGAAGAAAATTACTAAAATAACATAAAAGCTATTATGTTTTCTCTTTAGAAAATTACTAAAATAACATAAAAACTATTATGTTTAGTCTTTCAGAGTAATTTGGCTATTTGCATGTTTTATCTGTTCTTTTTTTTCTTTCTATCCAGCAAACTGAGCTGATGGAATGAGTGGGAAGAAAGGATTATTTTCTAAGAAGTTGCTTAAATATATTAATAACTAAGGTATGGAGTTCTTTCTTTCTCCAGAGTTTTTCCTATATCATCTCATTAGTTCATCAAAACAATCCAAAGAGATACTCAGAACAGATACCAGAATCTAAAATTGTGGACATTAAGTACACATGGGTAATGAGATTTGCCCAGAGGATGCAAAGATCACCACTAATAAAATTTAACCCATTGTTGCCCAAGGTTCCTGCTCAGTCCCTGAGCCAATAGGAACTAGTATTATATTCAGAGCCCACTCCCCAGAATGGACTAAGTTTAAGACCTAATATGCATGAAGTGAGTATCCAAAGACCTAAAGCCTCCTCCCCTGACATGCACCACATGCCACCCTCATTGCTAGAGCAATAGGTTCTCAGTTGGGCTGTGGATCCCAGGTGGGTCCTGAACCTCAACTTTCCTGGGACTCTTACAGCCTACCTACCCTAGCCCTGTCCCTTTTCCTGACAACTGAACTTCACCCCATTGACCCACGTCCCCCGCTCACATACATGCATATCATTGTCATCATCACCACCATTGTCATCATCACCACTGCCTTCACCACTTAGACTCTAGCTAATTTAGAAGCTGAGTTTCTGCAGCTTGTCACAAGGTCACAAATGCATTTAGGTGTCAGAGCTATATAGCAGAATCAGAATATGTTTCCAGATTTGTTCAGTCTTGGTCCACCTTCCCTTCTTCCCTTTTTTGCTTCCTTCTTTCTTATTTCTCTCCTTCCTTCCTCTCTCCCTTCCTTCTTTCCTTCTTTTTACTTATTTTTTGGGGGGCATTAAATTCCTCAGTTCATGGCACATTGTCATCATTTGTCCATGTGAGGCCTCTGCAACTGTCTTATTTATTAACTGATCTATTCTTATTCCCAAAGCTACTCCCTGTGTCCTCACCCACAAGGCAATTATAATATGTTTAGTGTGTAATGGTATAATGAGAGTCAAATTGTTGATACCTATGTATATATTTTAGTTGGCATAAACAGTTTGGCATTATAGATCTCATTCTTCTCACTACTTTTTTCACAAAATATGTTTTTATGGTTTTTTCATGTAGCTAGGTGCTCATTAAACCCAGTGCTTCCCACTGCTGCACCCACAGTATAGACCCATGACATTGGTCCATCCCCTTTCACACTCACCTCCATCCAGTTGCCAGGAAAAGCAGGTGTGGGCAGAATCTTCTCTGCTCTTACTCACTGCTGACCTCCAGCCGCCTGCCTGGTGTGTGCCACTATAAAGCATGAGCTCTCTGAGAAAAAGTGCACACCAAAGTATGCCAAGGTTCGGTCCTAAAATGACCAGCAGATACATAGCTCTAAATTTTTCCTGCCCCCCAACTCCTACTAAGACAAGGTTAGTCCTGGATGTGTCTCCAAATGATTTATTGGACTGTCCCTGGCTCTGTGTGAGTGTATAACAGTGTAATTGTAAAGGACCAGGGAATAAACATTTCAGACTTTGAGAACCATACAGTTGCTGTTGCTACTATTCAATTTTGCCATTTTAAAGATGAAAGCAACCATAGACAAGATGTTAACAAATGAATGGGGCTGCATTTCAATAAAACTTTATTTACAAAAGAGATCATAGTGAGCTACATTTGGCATGAGCTGGATTTGGCCTTGAGTCAGCTTGGGCCTTGAGTTTGCCAATCCTGTCTTACCATAGCCATTGGTCTCAGGGAAGAGAGATGAAAGTGATTAATTATGAGTCTCCAAGTCATCTTAATGCCATATTATTTGCCTACTGGCAAGAAGCTGAGAATATAAAATCCCTACCTTGCATACTTTCTTTTCCTGTCCATCTCAACCGCTAATATATCTGTGGTTTATACTATACAGTCTATAAAAAGGTTGCCAAGTGAAAAATGTTAATACATGAAAACATTAAAGTTTAGTCTTAACCATCACTAGAGACCAGCCCTCTCCCCAGCAAACCAGGAGACTTTCAACCTTATCCTAAGGGAGAAACAGTTCCCTGCCTCCACAGAGGTGCAGCCCACTCCTTGGTAAGACAGCCTTCTGCACCAACCCCCAGGGATCAATACTGAAAACGCACACCTCAGACAAAAGGTGGTGCACAGTGTGTGCTTTTTAAACTGCAATGTTTGAATTATGCCACTTTAATCCCCCTTCAGGCACAACGTGTTAAAAGCAGAAGGGAAGGGACAAAGAGAGAGAAGATTGGATAAAGGCAGACAGAAGAGAAAAATCTAAATTCAAACCAAAAAGATACAAATTTTCCTAAGTCATGTATTCAGTAAACAAATATTTATTTTAACTAACATCTTCTAAACTGGGACTATAATACAGTCACATGTTCAGAAATTTCTAGTAGAGGTAAGTAATGAAAGGGAGCCTTGTTTTTGACTGAGATCCCAGTGAAATGCTGTATATTCTTCCAGAAACGTTCAGAGTTGGCAGCCTATAAAAATTCCTTAAAAGATGCATAGTTCAGCAACCTTGCTTTTATCACTTCATTCTGGGTGGGATTTAAATCTACCGTTTTACTGTCTGTTTTCTAGCTGTCCTATCCATTCTATGTTCCTTTTTATTTTCTTTTTTTGCCCTTTTTAAGATTAATCAATATTTTTGTTGTACCATTCCACAGTCTTCTCTCACCTTGTTAGTTAAGTAACCTGTTACTCTTTATTTTTTTTTTTAAGAAGTTCCCTACAGACACAAAGTTAATTCCAAGGACCCTTGTGATTACATTGGGCTCATCCAGATAATCCAGGATAACCACCCAACTCAAAGTCTTTCATTCGATTACCTCTGTGAAGTCCCTTTGCCATGTAAGGTAACATGCTTGCAAGTTCTGGATAGAAAGATGTGGGGACACCTTTGGGGACCATTTTGCAGCTTACCATACCTCGTAATTCAAGGATGCCAGCATTCTAGAATGGTGTAGAGTTTTTCTGTAAGGAAAAACGGTTTCTTCTTCCCCCTTTATTTATTTATTTTACTCACATGGTATGGATTCATGAATATTTGTTTCAGCTTACAGGTTATAACCCAATTTTATCGTTTATTTTGTTGCTCAAATTGCGCCCATTTTGGCCATTGGTCGTTGCTTCAGTTGGGTTCCTATGTCTTTTTTATATACCCTATCCTTTTTCAAGTACTTCCTTTTTTCTGGTACCACAAGATGTTCCAAGCCCATTTTGCATTTTCTCTGCTCAAATAGAGAAATCTATTATTTTCCCCTTAGAACACTGGTTCTTTTTATCAGAGAAACCAATATCTGAAAATTAGGTAGAAAAACACTGAAGTTAAAAGGCTGGATGGGGTGACAGAAAATCATAACGGTGATTTGCTGCTGGCACTGAGGGGGGGCGTAATCAGATAAAGACAATTGGAAGGATTTGGTACTGCTCACAGTACTTTATTGTATTACCTGAGTAATGGTTATATAAATGTTTATTTTATAAAAAGCTATTCTTTACTTTTTGTTTTGTATGTTTTTCATATGTGTGCTTTTCACAATTCAAAATAGGCTAATAAAAAAGAAATAAAAGGATTTGTAGGATGACAACAGTAACGGCAGGCAGTAACCCAGGAGAGAGATGACAGTGCCAGAAATAGCCATGTCAGCGGTCATGGGAAGAATGGCACGGGAGATGAAATTCTCGACTTCTTTGACCATCACCTGGGATTGAGGGGGGAGCCTACCTTCCCTGCACTCCCTGAGCCACTATAGCTGAAAAAAATTGTGCATGTGCTCTCAAGAAGGAGATGGCTAGTAAGTCAGTAACCAACAATGTCGGCCGTACCACCCTATTTAGTTAATCACATTCTCTCCTCACCATCCTTGTTGCCAGAACTTAATTCATTCCTTGATTGCATGTCAATATCTAGAATTAATTAATTAACTTGATTTTTGTCTACCATGATGGAATATAAGTTTCTCAGAGGCTTGGCTTAAATTTCCCTTCTTCTCAATGAGCCCCCACTCCCACACCCATGTCCACACCCATGCCCACACTCATGCCCACACCCATGTGCATGCCCACGTGCACACCCACCTGCACCTAGCACAGTGCTAGCATCTACTCAACACCAAGCAAGACCTTTGTAGAAGCCGTTCCCTTTGGGAGACCCCTGCCATTCTACTCCACACCAGACAAATGCATTAAGTCTACATGTAGCCCACATTTAATGTAACTATTTTGCTGTAAAAATGTTTTAAGGATTTGTGTGAGCTTTATAATTTTTACACTTTCAAGCTTTGTGAAAGTCTTGGAAATGGACCAAAAGGAAAGATTATTGTACATCTTCAACCGACATGTATATGTTGTCTACCTTTCACCGTCTTTGAGCTGTTTTACAATTCTGTAAATTGTAGAAATGAATAACAATGCAAGTCATTCTGGATTACAAATACGAAAATATCTTCTGGGATAATTGGTTACCCTTCCCCCCCTCACTGTGGAAAAAGCCAATTTTGCATTTATTTGTAAACTCATGTAAATGCCTATATATGTGTCTGCTGTTTGAAATCTCTTTTGAATCAGTTGTAACACCTTACTGGTTTTTTAATTAATGAATGAGTTTAAATAAAATATTGACATGTTAATTTTGTATTTGCACAAGAGTCATACTTTTACTTTTTCAAAAGAAATGCTGTTTATCAGCACTAGAGCTCACCCAGCAGTGTGCCCAGTGGACCCACCTGGCGGGCGGGGAAGTCATGCTGCCGGACAGGGGCATCCCCTGAGCAACTGGAGCCCAGGTGTGTCAGTTCGTGACTCCCAGAAGTGACCCTGAAGTAGCAATAGAACTTTGTTGATTCTCAGTTTCTCCAGTTTGTTTTTCTCCCTCTCTATCAATTTTGTATTCTGTTTTGGTTTGATTTTGGCTGAGAAGTTATTCCCCAGCAGTGGTGGCAATGATTGGGAATTTGGTTTTATAGTCCGATCATTTAATGACCTCTGTACATGAATTAATAAGTTATAGACATTTATTTTCTGTTGAGTGAAGAGATGACAGAAAATCTGGTTGGTTATCCTATTTGTTTGTAGATTTATCTATTCTGAGCTCAAAGAATGGTGTGCCCGCCAGGAAAGGGAACAGCTCTTTAATGTCTGGACCAGTGAGTTTTTGCATGTCTGTGCCCTTTATGTCTTTTAACCTGCGGCTAAAATTGTAGAATGGAAGCTTAGGATCTTTTTGTGTCTTTATATCTATGTGCCATCATTCAGGCCCTTCTTGTAGTGTAAGTGTGAACTGTTCCTTCCTTGAGAGGGTGTTAATAAATTAGATTATTAAGTATCTTAAAGAAACTCCAGTCTGATTACTTAAAGTTATAAATAAATGCTTATATAAATCAAATATTCCTAAAATTTTAATAAAGAAATTTAATTTCTAATGCTTTAAGTGTACTACACTGAAAAAATCTTACATAAACTAACTCAGAAACATTTTAAGAATCTTAAGTTCTCATAATTAAGGTAAATCTTTGGCAAATAAGACTAGTTTAATAGAACAGTTGTACCCATTCTGATTTATCAGTGTTAAATATAATCAAAACACACTTTTGTTTTACTTGGGTGTATTTTTCCTGTAGTTATACAGGTTACTGATTAAGTAACTAACATTACTTTTATACAATGTAAGTCTGTGTTTAACAAAATTGAATCATTATTTTTATAACTTGATTTCAAGAATAATTATGTTTTTTAGTATGCCAGCTTGAAGACAGCTTCTGAGATTCCTAAGTACTTCAAACCTTGTATTGGCATTAAACTGACCTAACCAATGGGTAGCAAGATAGAATATTAAAACACTTGGGTAACTAATTATATGCTCTAGAATGGCTGTATATGGGTCATGTTAGTGAGCATGTTCATTTTTGTTACTCCAGGGACATGGAAACAGAAGCGTGTGGCTCTAGAACACACTCTAATGAGCTTTTCTAGTGGGCGGTAATGCTGGCGTATGGCAGACAGTGCTCCGTTAGCCACCTCCACACCCACTTTTCTCTATGAGTGAGGAGTCTGTTACTCTAGTTTAAAAAGTTATAATTAATATGGGTGGTTGCAACTACACTTAGGAGGAATAGTGAAAGGAAAATCCAACTGCGTATATGTCTTGATTTATCAAAGA
The DNA here is from genome assembly GCF_004126475.2 of Phyllostomus discolor. Lineage (NCBI taxonomy): Eukaryota > Metazoa > Chordata > Mammalia > Chiroptera > Phyllostomidae > Phyllostomus > Phyllostomus discolor. The sequence continues at coordinate 190,107,568 of NC_040903.2, read as the reverse complement.
AGAAGAATAGTCTTATTCTAGAGCAGCAGTCAGTCCTCGGTTTGGTGGGTCTCCAGACCATCTCACTCTCTGGACCTGCTGGCAATCCCAAAGGGCTCCTGTGTGAGTTCAAACTATCAATATCATGTTGAAAATAAAAACTGAGAACTTAAAAAATACTGGTCTATTATTTAATTTCAGGATACTGTACTAGTACAGAAGAAATTGACTGTTTGCATAAATGGCATCTCAGAATGAAGAGAAAATTTGTTTTGAGCTTGTGGGTCCCCTGAGATCTGCTCTAATATCAAGTGCCAGTTTGCTGCAGAACAGGAAAAAGGGCAATGAAAGCAAAAACTCAAAAATGTGAATTCTGTTTGCCTTCATTGATAACACCAGAATCTGAGAAGAAGTTATGAAAGGTGTTAGAGTCTTAGCCAAATTCACTCCAGGTTTGCTTCTCTGGTTTACTGATGAACTCCTTTGTTTACAACTCGAATGGTAATTCTTGACTTTCTGTGTAGAGTACCTGGAGAGAAAAGATATCCTGTCTTACTAGAACACTTTTTACGTTGACTTTGTTACGTCCTTGATTATTTGAAGGGAAAAAAAGAACAAAGACTCATTTACAAAAGGGGTAAGGATCTTTTCAGTTGCATTGTTGTCAATGTGTATTTTTAAATGCTTTATTGTCACTTTGATTAAATAGGTAATAAATAGTTTCTCAGGCATCCATGAGCCCATCTTAATCAATTGTCCAAACGCCTCTGTCAACTCTCTAATTTTGCATTCCAAAATGGGATCCTAAATATAGAAAAACAATACTGTTAGGATATTTTTATACCTAAGACCATCTGGAAAACTCTCACGAAGATTTTTTTATTCTTTATAAAAAGAGAAGTACTAGAAATAATTAGGCTTGTTTAAAATGGGGCTATTGTAAGAGTTCATGGAAAGAATTACCAACAGAAACACTCAGCATGCCTGCACTTCCATTTGTATGAATGACCGGGTATTAAAATGAGCACTACAGAAAGGCCTGCTTAGGGAGACGTCCCTGGAAGTCCGTCAGTGCCCTTGCCTTCTGCAATGTGTTTTTACCTGAGGGCAGACACTGATCAAAATTCTTGAAAAATGGTTCCTTTCAAGTGTTCCTATATTTACCAGTGTCCCGGCGATGCTTTACTTGATGAGACTAGTCCATGGCAGGATGGTGTTATCAGTCATGTAAGTCAGTTGTTATCTAGTTAGCCAAAACCTTACTTCCTTAGTTTAATCTGGAGGCTTTTAAGCCATTGATTCTCAGCCAGAAGTATGCATCCGATTTTACCCATGGAACATGGGCATATAAATAGGAATATGAATACCCATTTACATATTTTATAAGAACATAAAATGAGAGCCAGACTTATTGATTGCCTTTGCTTGATATTCTTGGTATGTCCTTGGTATATCGTATATATTATGTCTCAGGAGTATTGTATGCCATATCTCAAGATTTTTTCCCCTTTATAAAAATTGCATTTTTACATTTTTATATGCCATGTGGCATCCATGGAGTTCTTTTATTGTCTTTGAGCTAATTTACAATTCTCTAAGTTATTTTTTAAATGATAGCAATGCAAATAGTTATTACCTATAAACATGCAAATTAATTCTGTCTGTGCAGGAGCAATTGATCCCTTCCTCCCTTCATTGGAAAAAGCCAGCTTTGCATTTATTTGTGAATTTATTTCATGGCCTACATACATCTCTGGTCTTTGAATTCTCCTTTGAACCAGTTATAATATCTCACTGATTTCCTCATTCATTAATAAGTAAATAAAAACTTGACACATATTCACTTAGTATATTTGTATGACTAAGTAATATAAATATACATGACTTTTTAACCTCAAAATATTATCATTTAACATTTTAAATTCTTCACTTAGTTCTTCTGGTATAAACTCTATTATATTTATTATGTATACACGATTATAAAAGAGTTAAATTGTCAAGAGCTGAGTGGTTGACATAATGTTAGTTTATTAGACACTCAAGCATTTATTAATTTTTGAAACTGTAGGAAGTTTCTTACTGTCTTGGAGCTAATAATTTTATTTTAAGCATCAAACATTCTATAGGCACTTAAAAAGCTCTAAGCCCTATGCATTGTGTTTATGGGGTAAAATCAAAATAACTGTAACCACTCAAATATTTGTTGAATGAGTATACCTACCATTTTTTAAAAGACTTTACTTATTTATTTTTAGAGAGGCAGGAGAAAGAGAGGAAGAGCAACATTGATGTGAAAAATGCCAATTGGTTGCCTCTCACACATACTGCAACCTTGGAACAAATCTACAACCCAGGCACGTGCCCTGACCAGGAATCGAACCAGTGACCTTTCTCTTTGCAGGACAATGCCCAACCAACTGAGCCACACTAGTCAGGGCAATATATCTACCATTTTGGTAACACTTCTTATGTGCCATGCACGCATACATATCCTAGAAATAAGGAGTACAACATGAGAAGAAAATTTGGCAGAGAGATTTATTGGAAACTATTAGTAGTAGTAGTATTGGTATTACCATTTGATAGGTGAGAAACAGGCTCAATGAAGTCGAATACCTTATCTGTGACTGTCCACAATTGCACAATTCTAAGTGCCAAAAGCAGTATTTGAATGCAAGTCCCTGACCTCAGAATCTTGTGCCTTTCTGCTACCCAGGATAGTACAGGGCCTTATGCCACTTCCCCTGAGGGAATCCCATCAAAGTGATCTAAACCTTCCCCTGTTGTTTCTTCTATCTTCTAGCCTTATTTTCCTTTTACTTGGCTAAGGACACGTCATACTGGAAAGCACAGGGCTCATGGGCATTAGATTTCAAGTTCTGCAAGCTGAGGTGCAACCTTAGCCCCACCAAAAGCTACATAATCTTGAACAAGTTACTCAATCTCTCTATTAAAATAAAAATATTAATAATATCTAATCCTAAGAGCTGTTGTGAAGGGAAATGAGATAATGCATATAATGGGCTTGGCACCATTCCTGGCACAGAGTAAGTGCTCAGTAAGTGGTAGTCATGGTAACATGCACCCCAGATTCCTGCCCCTGGGTGACCTCATACAGGCTCTGAACCGCTGCAGTAGTCTGAGCAGCAGGGACTGGATTAGGAAGGAGAAATTGGTCGTGGAAAAACACGATTTGCATAAGCATTTACATATTAAGAAAACTCTTTTTATTTCACAATGGAACAAGTCTTTTGAAGCAAAGCTCTACAATCCAGTGGCAATTTAAACAAATTCAAATCAGAAAGTTACAAGGAAGATTACAGAAAGAAACAGAAGAAATCCAGCCTTAATGGATCTAAATCCCAGAATCCCTGAGCCAAGCAGGCTCCAAGTCGGCCTTAACTCCTGCCTGTGCTGAGCATGAAATCTTCCCAGGTTCAGCAGTCCTTGGAAAGTGGGAGAAGCAGGATCACGGGGCACTAGGGGAGGGGGCCCAAGTATACCAAGTCAAAAACTTGAGTCCCGGTCCTAATCTCCGTTCCTGGGATGGGGGTGGGGGTGGGGTGCTCTGAGTAAGTGCCAACCTCCTCAAGTGGGAAACCAGGCACAGGAAGGGAGGGGGTCTTAACTCATTGCCAAGTGTGTGGGCTTATGACAGGGCAGTCACAGAGCAGTCACAGAGCTAGCCTGCGGTACTCAACAATTGCCTCAGAAAAGAGTTTGAGGCTGGACAGGGAGGGTTTGTAAGAGAGAGAGGACATCCTACAGGCACGGAATAGGACCATCACACCTCCAGTGAGATCTTCCAGACACTAGGTACCACACTTAGACTTGATGATGCTCCCTGGTAGCTGCCATGTGGCTTAGAGAAGGAGGTCAAGGCTTTGTTTACCATGAACAGGACACCAGGTTCAAACCTAGCTGTCACCTACTAGCAGAGCGATAATTTACATCACTTCTCTAAACCTCAGTTTCTTCGTCTATGAATTAAGGATAATAAAATCCTATGAGGTTGATATAAGGGTTAAAGGAGATAAGTAAATGGGGTTTAAACAAACTTGCCTCACAAGATGTTTTGAGATGACACGAGGTGATGTATAAAAATGCTGTGTTAACAGCCCAAACTGGCAGCTGGGTTGGGCTGGGGGATGGCGATAAATCACCCACTCTCCTGCTCCTTGATCTGAGCCCATCCCTGACTCTCAGGTGTCTGTGACTTTGAATAGTCATGCCGCCCCCTGGGTCCTGGTTTCCTCACCTATCTGGTAGAGATAATGACTAACCTTCCCATTGTGGTTGCCGGGAGGATTGTATGAGGTCACATGTGTTATGGGAAGGATAGTTTATAAACTCTAAAGCTCCACACAATGCCAAATGTGTTCTTGGGTTTCAGAGGTACACAAGACAGTTAAGATCAAGCTCATTTTCTAATCTTTGTTGGGAAGGGCACTTATTCTGGATGCAAAATCCACCGATACTCTGGAGCTTCCCGGGACCTTGTGCACCAGAGTAGGTCCTCAGAGTGACTCTCTCCCCAGTGGCAGTGGGCATAGGGCGACTATTGCACGCACATAACCCCTCCTCCCAAGTCAGGAAAATCTCTGGCTGCTTCTCACCGCACAGCCTTCCTCAGCCTGAGAGAAGCTCCTAAATGCCAATCAGAATCATTGCCCCTATTTGTCTATAAACACACACACAAAATGACCCCTTGCCTGTTTCCCCATCGATCATGTGCCAGTTATGAAGGTATGACATCATCACTTCCAACATGCTCTTTTATTTTGCAGCAATGACAAGAGGGGATGGTCTCTCATTACCCCAAATGCTTGCTCCCTTTTAATTGACTGTTGTCCTTTATCAGTGTCATCTTGACATAACACCTTTAGGGCAGAAGTGGGTTTTTTTTTTATTTCTTTTTCCTCTTGGGGTTGATTCTCCCTGTGGATTATTTTTATTTTTAATTATTTTATCAAATTTAAGGGGGTGACATCGGTTAATAAAATTACATAGGTTTCAGGTGGACATTTCATCATCTGTTATTGTACTGTGTGTTCGCCAGCCCAAGTCCCCTTCCACCGCCATCTCTGCTTCCTTTACCCTTTCTACCACCTGCCCCCCTTTCCCTGGCCTGTAGATTTATTTCTGAGACCTCTTCTCAGCTAAAGTCATTGTGGATTTCCTTCCATTTCCAAACAGAACGCTCAGTGCCATTTACTTTGTAGTTTCATCTTTGCAAGTTCCAATCTTTGTATTCCATTCTCTACTTTCCTTAACTTTTTAATAACACAGACGTGTCAGAACAGAAATTGCTTCTGGTCTGGAACAGGCTGTGCTCTCGATGGCACGTACATTACTGAGGCGTGGATGGCTTCACTTGGACTTGACACAAACCAAATCAGGATAGGAGAACGCTGAAGATATTAGTCTCTATCTGTGACTCCACAGTTGTTAGGGAAGTAGGAACAGTATTGATATATGTACATTTCCTCATAGTTCACAGCAGAGAGAGAGGAAGGAAGGGAGGGAGAGAGAGATCCCTGACATTTATCTCTTAAACAAGACATGTGAGCAACCAAATGGCATTTGACAGGACAAATATTTACTGTGCGTACAAACAGTCCTGCCCCGCAGGGCAGAGCCAGAAGACTCTGATCTGAGCCAAGGCTGATCAACGTTCCACGAAGATACCATGTCCCAAGAGCTGGGATTAAGGACATCATTTAATACCAAACCACTGACAGAATTTGTCTCGTTGGCCCCATATCCAAACGGGGCATTTTCTTTTCATTTCCTGGAGTCTCTGCGGGCTCGTGTTCTTCAGGGTGAGTGGCCCTGAGCCCTGTTTATCCCCCTAAACTCTGATCTCATGGCTGATCTTTCCCAGAGCAGCCAGCTGGATTACAGGGTTATAGAGTTCTTGGGAAGATTTGCTAGTTCTCCAAAAGGAAAACTGGACTCCTGAACACTGGCAGGAACATCACTGCTAGCAGCAAGCACTGAGATGACAGCCCCGTCTGGAGTCTGGGGCTGGAAAAAGCACTCACAGGCATCTTTGCAGCAGCGTCAGCAGCGTCACATGGGGGAGGACTTGGGGGAGCTTCCACTAACACGTTGGCGGCTCCTCTGAAACTGGTAAAGAAGTCCTGCTTACTTCAGCAGCAGCATTTTTTTTTCAACAGAAGTGTCTGATTAACAGCCTCCTAGAGTGATGATGCTGTTTAATTGACACAGGCCACAAAGGTGTCTGAGAAGTTTTATCTTCCTCCTTTCACATGAGATATTTCAAGTTCCGCTGCTGCACGCTTTGCAAATGCTACACTGTTGGTTTTGAAGGTGGAGAAAGGGGTCCAGAAGCCAAGAAACACACGAGGTCTCCAGAAGCTGGAAAGGGAAGGAAACACATTCTCTCCCTGGGCCTCCAGAAGGGACCCAGTTCTGACCTTCAGAACTGTGGGATAATAAATGCATGTTCTCTTTAGTCACTGAACTTGGGGTCATTTCTTCCAGCTGCCCTAGGACACTGATGCACTGAGTAGTGGTGGAGACCTGTAGGCTTGGTCGGCAGTGGAGGCAAGAACGCAGAGGAACCTCCACGGGCTGTTCTGACACAGACTCCATCCTGCCAGAGGGCTCCTCGCAGAGGCCGCAGCCCTTGCAGGCAAGAGCAGCTACTTCTCATGCTCAGGAAGTCTTGCTCAAGATCAGAGCAGGATGAGGGGCTAGGGGACCATCCCGAGTGGAGGATGGAGAGTGAGAACTCAAAGTCCTTTGGCAGGCCCGGGCTGCAGTCTTCGATCTCTGCAGAAAACCTCAGAGGAAGGGCCGCCGGGAAGGTGTGGCTGCAGCGGTTGGCTCAGTCTCCACATCCTGCTTACAGACCCCTGCGACACAGCAGAGGCTGCATTCACACGCAGCTTACCAGGCTCCGTCTCAGCTTCTGCGGTCTCTGCGGTTGTTTCATCTGCCCCACAAGCCAGTTCTCAAAAATATTTATTGAATGAATAAACACCAAATGAACAAACGATTGAATGAATAAAAATAGACTAGAATAAAGCACCTAAATGCTATCACAAGATACCACTGTTTTTCTTGGCTTGGGGGTGGGGCAGGGGCTGGGAGTGAGATGGAGATCGGCAACAAGGATCCTTTTTCCCCCTCATCTCCCTAGGAGGGGCCTGACAGAGCGAGCACACAGCCTCCCTGCAGTCGGACGCCAAGGCAGGTGTCCTTGGGCCCAAACAGAAAGGTGGTCGGGAGCCTTGTTGCTGCTGCCGCAGTTGGTATGCAGGCAGACGCTCCCAGAACATTCGAAATCTGAGGGGGTGGATGCTAATAACCCGTAATCAATGTTGCATTTGCCAACAGACAAAAGAAAAATGAACCTTTAATTGAGCAAGATTTGGCATCAATCAATGATGTGACTTTAGTCAGGCAAAACCGACAGATTACTGAGTCAGACTTCCAACTGTGAGAATTGTTCTCTCCTGGGGCAGAGAAGGCAAAATGTGGATCTACGGCCCATCTTCCCCAGCCCAGGGCCATAACTCACCGTGAAAAAAGTCCTCTATATCTGTTTTTAAATCTTCTTGAGTTTCTTCTTTATGTTCTAGCAGAGCCGAACTTATTTGATACTGCCTAGCTCCTCCACAGAAGTGTTGTATTTTATTACATGTTGATGGCAGTTTCTACAAGAAAAAATGGAAATAATTAAATTAGCAGACACCTGGCCAAAGAGCCACAGAAAGAGAAGCTGAAAGCAACAGTAGCAGGTCCCAAAATGCTGGCAAGATGGCAGCAGCGTCACCGTATAGGTGTGGATCTTCTTGAATCTCCACATGAAAACAGAGCTAGTAAGTAGCAAAGCCAACAAACTTGGCCATGGACAACACTCATCACAAAGCTGCTAATAAGGTATCCTGACAAACCCCAAATACAAACACATTGGGATAAACCACCATCAACAGCAAGCCTGGGTGCTCTCAGTACCTGTGAGAAAGCAGAGAAGCCACAAGGCTCGTCTGCAGACCCAGAATGAAAAACCTAAAATAGCCAACAGATGGGGAGCACGTGCAGGGCCTATCAAGAACAGCAGCTGGTGCTAAGGAGGTGCTTGGCCCAATCCAAACAGGGGGTGACAGGGTTCTATGGTTAGCTCTGAACTACGGGCTTTCCACACCGACCGGCCAGAGCTCCCCTCCGGGAATGGACCCCGCTGGGCGCAGAATCAGTACGGAGCAGGAGTGGTGTTTTAGACTGATTCATCCTGCCCACAAAAGCAGGCAAAACACCAGCTGCAGACCTTCGTGCTGATGACCTTTCCTCCCATCTGCTCAGGTGGCTCTCTGCTGCTCTGAAGTCATTGCTTTGTTGACCTATGTGGACACAGTTCTGCAGCTTAACACTTGTTATTCCTTCAGACACACTTTTGCCATCACCCTCTGGCTATATGCATATAATTTCAATCAATTAATCCTACCCCTGCCCTCTGGAGCTATAAAGAAGTTGCCTCCCTCCTCCATATGACAGTTTCAAATATGGTAACAGCTATCACGGGCCCTCTAAAAGCATCTGTCTTTCAGGCTGAGTATCCTAGTTTCTTCCAAAGCTCCTTCTGGAATATGGCATCCAGAATCCTTAGTCCAAACCCCTGCGTCTGGGCTTGTTGCAGTTTAGTTCATGGAATAACAGAAAAAATCCCCGTCCTGGAGCCAGAGAGCTTATGTTTAAGTTCTGGAATCTTCACCTCCCGGCTAGCCTATATTACTCTCTCTGGGCCTCAGCTGTCTTCGTCAGCACTATGGGGGTCATGTTAAACCATAGATTGACTTTGAGGCTCAGTGAGGTAATGTAGCCACTTTGAGAACTCCAGAGCATGGACAAAATATACATACATGTTTAGGCATTATTTTTCAAAGCTGTAACATCATTGGCATCCTAGTTGAATTTCTAGAAACAGATCATTCCACAAGTGATCTGTTTAGAAGAGAATACCATGGATTACCTTCTCCCTCCTCTAGTCTCTGGGCTTCTTCTAACGCCATTGAAGTTACATGAACTCAGCAGGCCTATCACCCTGTAGGTCGCCACTGGGCTGGCAGCAAGCTGAGTGAGAGCCATGCCGCAGACTCTAGTTTCTTAACTGTCTTAGACAAATTCACACATAGTTTTATATAGCACCTGGATGAAGAGAGTTGCTGTCAGCCCCATACAAAAGGCCTTCCACGCCAGATTGGATCAGTCCATCATGCTTTCCCCAACTTGATCTTAAGGAACTTTTTTTTTCTAGGGGAGGGAAGGTACAGAAGTTTTTGCACCTTTCTTATTTAAAAAACATTACAGTTATATATGTCCAATCTTCATTTTCCTCAATATCTTTATATCAATCTTTAACCTAAGAACCAATCTAAAACTCTATTAATTCTCATTTTGGCCTATTCTCTCTTCTCTGGATAACAAATGCCATATTCCCACTTCAGGGCATATGCGTGCTTTTAGTTGACTTACATTTGTCTTTCAGGTTTCACAGGGTATCCCCTACCAATATACCAAGATTTGTTAAACAGGTCCATCGTGTAATCCATAGGTTCTTGATTGTTTCCTTAACTACTGCTCTAAAGTTCAACCATCTTTAAAAGTCATCATTAAAGTTTTAGAAAATGCATGTGATTAGCTGTTTTAATGAAAGGGTGTGTTTAAAAATCAGAGGCAAGGCATGTTATTCACTTTGGTTAAATAAAAGGAACCTCCAGGAACCTGGAGTCTTGGCCAGAATCAACAGGCCCATGCTCATGAGGTGCTAGTTAACCTTGAATTGCCAGCCAAAAACACAGGAGAAAATAAATAGTCACATAAAAGCTAGTGTTAAAATCAAAACATTCACGTTTCATTGGGGTAAGTTACACTGTCACATACTGAGAGTGCACATAAGCTTTCAAATATATAAACTTTCCCACAGACAGATATTCCCTCTCCACACACTCATGTCCAGTTACATGGGTGCCCTTCTACCCAGCACGAACTAGCCTCACACACATTCTTGGAGAAAGGGTGATGACATTTTATGGATATGTAATTATACCATCCAATCACAGCAAGGCAAGGGATAAAATCTCACCTCATAAGACTTCAAAGAGAAAACAAGTTGGTGATTAATATTGAGCTCTTGGTTAACAGTCTCATTGGTGAAAGTCTCCACAAGATGTTAACTGAAACTTTAACCCAACCATCACTGGCATCTGAGCAGCTAAGCACATCAGAGACCCTCATGTGATATTTACACCCATGTGGCTAGATTTAGGACTTCACTGGATATATCTTCACTCTGAATGCGTTTATGAAATGTCTCAGACAAGCTAGATGAATTTTGCATTGTTTCAGTCCCTCCCTTTCCTGGTATCCTTTATGCTACTGGTACTTTGTAGTTTATGGTTTCAGAAAACTCCCTTCAAATTTTTGACCTGCAGGATATTTCCCAATGAAATTGCAAACTGTGCATATAAACTAGGTCTTCAGATTCCTTTCTCTTTCCCCGCTGAGCTCTTAATCCTATGCTTTTCATAAAGCAAACACCCAATAGACATTGCTTGACCCAATGGCCTAACATGGCCTTGGAGATATTGACATGATGTCAGCACTGAATTCCATGGTGCGGCATGGAAAGAACAGTTAAGATAGGCTGGGACTTATACCTTCCTGTAAATCCCTCTCTCCCTACACTTACTACAGACCCTGTGATTTATTCATACTTGGATGTATTTTTGCCTTGGCTGTGTTTTTTTAAGTCATGTGATTAGGATTTTGTTTCTCATTTAGATAGTGAGTTAAAGAGATAGCCCTTTCTAAATTGCTAGTGTTCCCAAGAGTCATGGGGTTGAGGTCAAAAGTTGCTCCTATACAAGAAAAGGTCAAGTACGGTTGCTCACCCAAGAAGCAGAGCCGAGCAAAACCACATGCCTCCAAGCAGAGAGGGCCCCATGAAGTGGCAGAGAAGCCTGCTTCTGATCTGTGGTAGCCTGAAACCTGGCCACTGCCTGAGATCTGAGTCTTAATTTTTTTTCCATTTTCCAAATGTGTGCTTATTTAGATTTTATAATCTTCTGGTTATAAACTCCTAGGGATGTCAAAGAATAAAACAACAGGTCAGCTTGAAGTTAAAGAAGATGAATGAACGTAGTCCAGGGAAACAAGGCTCAATTCCCACTGAAGACTCAGCTAGCTTTGTATCATGGGGGCATCAGCTTGACTGCATAAGGTAGCTAGCTGGCTCTATACCAAAATTGGACACACCGGGAAATGACCATTTTGCAGTCAGCTCAGCCTCTTCCCTATGGCCAGGCCTCACTGTCTCACACATTTAGTCAGACCTCACAAACTCACACATTTCTGGACAAAGGGGTTGATTTCCTTGGCCAACACATCCTTGAAAAATGACATCATCTGCAGCAGGTGGTCATCAAGCATATAAACAGACCTCAAATACACAAAAGGAACATATACATCACCCACAGTCACTATCCCTCAGTGCTCCCTTGGCCAAATACGGTATGCCGACAGGGATATTGCTTCACTCCACATCCCTGTTAATACTGGCTAGCAGCTCCCCAGTGCTGCATATCAGGACTATCTCTACACAGTTAACAGACAGTGGCTATGGGTTAAGTTGACCACAGCTTGGCTTCAAAGATCCCAACTCTAGAGCCTGGAATATGGATGTGAGTGATGCTTCTGCTCTGCCTCCTCCTCACATGCAGGGAATTTGGAAGGTCACTTTGATCCGACCCACGGTGCCAACCATCCCTTATGAAGACTGAGTCTAATGGCCTCCTGGCATACACCCTGGCTGACAGGTTTGTTAAAAATGTGAGAAAACAAATGAGCAAAAGCAATTTAACCAAATAAACAAAACCAAAGGACACACCTCCTCTCCACCTGACTGCTTCCCGGGACTGCTTTCAGATTCCCTCTTCCACCAAAGCCTGGCCCTGAGCCTGAGTGCAGCTGCATCCTTGCTGGATGGAGGACTCTCCATGTCCCAACCAACCTCTCATTAGGGCACCATGTCTCTCTACTCTAAACCACTTTCCTGTAAAGGCAGGGAAGTCAAGGGGGAAGATTAGTACTCAATCCAATTAGTATGATGATCCAAACACCACTGAGTGTGCTAGCCAAGGACAAGGAGTGCAGCCTCTTCGGCACTGTCACTTTGGCACCAGGGGGAAAGAACATTGGTCGTCATGGTTTCAAGACATGGGCAAAGGGAGCTGCACTAGTGGGTAGAGCACAGGTGAAAGGCCTGCAGACAAGGTGCCACTTCATTCTCAGTGGAACTGGGTCCTGGTTCTGGCTCAGGAATGTCTGGCCTGGTACAGTGATGGGCAGCTGACATTTCGGGGTCTGGGAGGTAGTCGTAGTCAGGACAGTGACATGGTTTCTGTGTTTTTCCTTTGGGAGGGAAATTGAGTCAGGGGATATACCTGAGAGGAATCACTTGGATGCCTATTTAAATGAAGGTAAATGTGTTCAAATTATTCAGATTAAGTAGAATCCACGGAGAAGGTGGCCTACTGCACTCTGGAGACACGACCATTCAGAGGACCTCAGCAACAGGGCCCAGACCTCCACCCGCACATTGGCGCCGCCCTGCTTCCTGATCGCCATCTCTCTGCATTTTCCAAGAGAGGGAATCTAGTTAGCTTCTGACCAAGTGAACTGCCTCTGGGGTGGGAGGGAGAATATACTGTAGAAGAACTGAGCTGGGTTGGGGTAATATGGTTCCTCTGCGAAGAGAGTGGGGGGCAGGAGAGGATTGACGAGCAATGCTGCAGAAGACCCCTCCTAGTTCACCTCTTGAGATGGGGAAAGATTCTTATTTGCATCACATCAATATGAGTCAGAAGAGTAGACCTGGAGCAGGGGAATCCCTCCTAACCTGGTCATCAAAGCAGGCTGAAGGGAGACCAGATGCCTTCCAGTCAATACATAGAACATTTGAGAAAGCTGGCATGGGGATTAGAGAGAAAGAGCAAGAAGATAAGCACATTGCAGATTAATTAAATGTCTTGAAAGAGCAGACTCCCTTGCCCTCCCTCAGACCTGCCTCATCTGCGTTCCCACCCAGAGGGATGGTTCATTAGTGGGAGGTCAGTGCATTCACATAGACTCGCTGCAAGTTATCAGAGAGGCAGGAAGGGTACGGCAGGAGCGCCAGTTGACTCTATTATACAGTCACCTGGAAATCTAATTTGTGGAACCAGTAGCCATCTGTTCCACGGGTAATGTGCCAAGGTACCCGCCAACCACAGAACAAGCTTTCTGCTGTCGGGTAACTAATTGCATCTAAGAAATCAACACAGCATGAAACTCAAGTCATGGAACGTGATCTTCCACCAAATTACTCCTTCTGCTTGGGTTTTTCTCTGAGAGTCAGTGAGCATGGTACAAAGTCCCTGACACAGCAGCAGGGTGGAGAGGCTGGGGTAGTCCTGTGCCTCCAAAGCTTAGCAGGTCTGCGGGGCAAGCACATACCTGGAGTGGTGCAGAAGATTGTGGTTCTGCTGTGATTCATTTCTCCCGCTTGAGAAAAGGAAGCCAGATTCAGTATGAAGCTGGGAAAGGAAGTTGGGGCCTCACAGGGGTCGATATCAGTGGTTCCTTCTATACTTGCTGATATGTTTTTTTCTTTTTTAAGTCACCTTGCTTGGAGACTAGAGGGAGTGAAATGTACGGGAGGTATGAAATCTATGTCTTCACCCTTATCACTACAGATGGTGATCTAAACTGTGGCCAGCGGTTTAGATTACAAGCTTCCTCGCTGTAATGAAGTCCTCATAGGAAAAGACCTCTTGTTCTTTGGTGTTACCCACAACAAGCAGCACCCAGAAGGGAGCAAGTTGGTAGCAGGTAGGTTCTCCACCCTCTTCTGAACCCCTACCCCCGATCCCTGTTCACTCAAGGCCGAGCTGAGCCCTGAGCAAACTGGATCCTAGGTTTTGTAATTTTTAATAAATTATCATGGAATGGATAGGTGAATAGGTGGGTGGATATATAGTCTGCCTAAAGAGACTTAACCCCAAAGTCCATGTTACAGTAATTTTTCATTGTTTTTTTTAAAGACTATATCAGCCTCATCAAAAATGTACAAAGAATACTGAACTTGTACAGGTCTCTCAGCATCAGCTACTCCTGGCTATCTAATGGGACCGAGAACAGATCTCTCCTCATACACCTGTCTCCTGGGCTCTTTCTAGCTTCTCATTAAATCTACATAATGCTGGATTGTTTCTGAGCTTTAGTGAAAAAAATACTTCTTGTCTTCTACACAGATGAGTACCTAGCACACTGCCCATGTGTGATGAATACTTAGCGATAAAGTTAGTGCAACCCAGAGGAAAAACAAGGGACTCAACCAGCAGAGGGGAGTATGCTTAGCACTAAAGGAGCTAAGCTGCTAACAAAAAGCATGAATCAAAGGCACTTTTGAGTCTCTGGTCCCCGGGAAGTCAGTGAAGGGGTTTCACATCAAAGCTGCTGCAGAAGGAAGCTCCCCCACAGGCAGAGTGATCATTAGGCTGGGCCCATTGTGAAAGGTAAATAAGGAATATTCAGAAAGATTGAATTGGCTTTCCAGAGATGTCTCCATTAGCTATGGGAACAGAGGTTTCCAGTGGTGTGGATAATCCCACAAAACAAAACATTATACCTACAAGTCAATCATGGGAATGGATTCCAAGAGGCTCTTTGTTTGCTTGCTTTTAATTCTTAAAAACAAATGTTAAAAGGTGGTTACAGACTACCTTTCTTATTGTATTTCACTTGGATGAATAGGAAAGTGAAGGCTATTCCCTGGGCACACACAGGCTGGGTGGCAATGGCAGTGAAAAGAATATTGGCCTAGGATTCACAATTCACCGCGACAACAGAACTGACATCTGCCCGGGGATGCGATGGTAAATGTCTAACAACTGGCTCTCAGCAAAAGCCCTGATTTGCAGTTTGCCCCTCTCAGTGGTACAAATACTCCAAGGGACCAAGCTGACATCACGGAACACGGTGTGGGGAAGACAGGCAGCGCCAACATACCACCGCTTCTACTGGACCGGGCTGAATTCAGGGGACAGAAACCAGGTCACCCACCAACTTTGGTGTGAGCAGAATCTTACATTTTTGTGTATCAGGTGCCAGAACTGCATTCAAATAAATTAATTACTTTTAATAAAAATTGGTATATTAAAAAATGAGACATTGAAAAGATCATTGTATGGCTTAGTCAACTCTCTTGAAATAAAATATTTGTCAATAAAGTTCTCAAATTGGCATAGCATCAATCTCTAGACTTTCAAAGGCATCTGACACGTAGTAGAAACGACAGTGATGAGAATTTGCACTAAAGCCATCTACCAGTAGCAGAATTCCAATTGCAACTCTAAATTTACCTTCACTTAAAATCATGAGGAGATTGTAAGAATAAGATTTTTTTCAGGATCCCCTGTATTTTATTTCCAATGTTATTGACTAAGCTTTTAAAATACTATTCCTTTTCTTAGCAATGTCCCCGAGAGTGTCTGTTAGCATTTGTTTTGGTGCAAAGGAGGAAGGTGAAGAGGCAGCTTTCTCTCCAGAAATCAGGTACAAATGTAACTGTAAACAAGGCAGAAGTGGCCAGTTCTTTGCATTCTATATTTTTGATCTGTAAAAATCTCTTCCAGCCCTAGGACTCTGTGACTCTCCATTTCTACCAGGAGGCCCAAGAAATGTCATTTTGATGTGGCGTTAGCTCAAAGAGTTTGCTTGGAAAACCCTTTCCTTCAGTGATGACGGTTTGCTCTATCAAGTTCTTGTTCATGCTGTGGCAACAAGTGCACAGTAAGTTCAACATTCATAAACTGGCCCCTCACAGGCCTTCTTCCTGGGAACACCCACAAGATTTTCCCTCTGCCAATCAGACAGACACCATCAGGGACGAATTATCAAGCCGATGTTTCCTCTGTGTCAGGAAACATGTAACGTGTAATCTCCTAGAGCTAACCAGCAGAAGCTGGTAAGTCTCCAAGGTTAATGCCCAAATGATTCATTTCCCCACCTTTTAGCTAAAAGAACTCTAAGACTTGCTGGGCCATGTGTTCCTAGGAAATTGCTTGATTCTACAATTCCAGTATAAGGTTCTATTGCCCCTCCCTCTGTCCCTGAGCTGTCTTTTGTTCTTCACTCGTCACTGTCCAACCCCAACTCCTGGGAAAAGTCAAATGCTCAAGTCCCCAATTGGTGCTCCTTCCATTTCCACACATCCATCTTCGTTAGCTTCTGCAAACGGAAACCACTTTAGATCTTTGCTCAGAAGTCATATATTTCAGATATAGTTTTATGTGGTAAAATTCTACCTTGAGCTGGTATTTATTTAACTAATTTTTCTAACGGAGTAAAGTCTGCTTCAAAAAAGCGGAGTTAGCTGATTCTCATCCAGTGATGGTTGCTAGGAAACCATTCTCTGGCAAATTAGAATCATATAAGCTCTGACTGCCCTACCTTGAGAACTCCTATAGAATTAATGTAGGCACGATTTATTCAACGGTGAATCAGAGCTGTTCGGTGATATCTTTTCTCTCTTACTGTTACATTGTTATTAAAGTAATTAACCTTCAGCTACAGTTTAGGTTTTTGCTTCCTAGTAGTCTTGAAGCTCTCAGAAAGTAAACCTTTTTTTCTGCATGCACACTTTTGAATCCAGGTTCCCAAATGCCTGGTCACCAAAGCTCAACCAATACACACTGATTGTGTTTTTTATTGAGTGTTTTGGGGTGACACTGGTTAATAAAATTACACGGGTCTCAGGAGCAAAATTCTACACTACACCCTCTCATCGTCAGGGCATAGGTGGGAGAAACGGTGACAGAAGGAGACCTGACTTGGGGTGGTGAACTGATTGTTTTTGAAAGGCGGTCATCTCCTGGGAAAAACACCCCCAGATTAGAAACAAGTAAACAGTCTGAAGTAAGTTCCACTGATAATTAAGTGTGTTCTCAAAGCTGTTTTCCTTCTTTGGTTTATATTTCTGTTTTCTGCTCACACAAAAGGGAAAACTTGCCAGAATATTCCAGAAGTGGTTGTGGGAGCTGGTGCGGTTTCCTCACAGAACAGTTTGGCATCATCATCCATTAAAGCTGAAGATGCACAAATACTAAGACTCGCAAGTCCATTTCCAGAAACACCAAATCCTCACCCAGCAGGAGAAACTCACCAAAAAACTATCTGAAAACAACTTAAATGTCTACCAACAATAGAATAGATAAAATTGTGTACCAATTTGCATTTACAGAACAGTCATGGGGATGTAAAGTACAGCATAGGAAATACAACAACTATGTATGGTGTCAGATGGGCAGTGGATTTTTCTGGGTGATCACTTCATAAGTTGCACAAATGTCTCATCCCTGGGTCGTACACCTGAAACTAATATAATATTGGACATCACCTATAATTGAAAAATAAAAATTGATCAATAAAAAGAATAGATGAAACTGGTGCTACCTTCATTCAACAGTAATGCGATCCCATCATTCTCTGCTACACAACATATCACGCTGCCATACTATCTAATAGTTAAATGAGCTGAAGCTACATTTGTCAACACGGTAAATCACTGAGCAAAACAAAGGAGACATTTGCAGAGAAACACATACCACATGATACCAATTGTATAACGTTTAAAATATGTCACACCAAATTGTGGAAGAGTACATTATACAGTAAAAATGTATCAATACAAACATCTATGGGAATAAAATCGCTACATCTGGTTTGGTGGTTACCGTTGGGGTGGGGGAAGGAAGGATGGCTACACAATTTGTTTCTACAGTGTTTTATTTATTAAAAAATATATTTGGAGAAGGCCTAGCAAAATGTTAGGACTGGAAAAGCTGAGTGGTGAGGGCATGGATGGTTGTTATTTTTTGTGTCTAACATGTTGCATCTCTTTTGAGAAGTGTGTTTTAGAATAACAGCGGACTGGAGACTCTTTCGCCAGGGCAGGGCAGGGCAGGCCTGCACGGAACTGGCACGAGAGGAAGCACTGAAGACGTTTTCAACTCAGGGAGTTCGGTTCCCTCCAATTACAGTGGATGGATTCATTCGAGTTCTATCCACACACTAGAAAGTTCACTTAAATTAGTTCTTTTAAGTACAGACAATGAGGCGTGATCTTTTAAAAACACAGTAAATAAATCTTTGTTTTTCTTGGGAGAACAGCTCCTTGTTGAAGCATTGCACCACTTGGGCAGCTAACAATGCCTAGAGCAATGGTTCTGAAGCCTTAATAAACAAAGAAATCACCTGGGATGCTGGGTAAAATGCAGATTTCCCAGCCCTGCCCCACCCCTCCCCCAGCCACCCCTCCCCCAGCCAATGCTAATTCACAACACCAGGACTGGGGCCCTGTCATTTCCACCTGTAGAAGTCACTCAGCTAATCCTGCCGCAACTGGTCCGTGAATGAAGTGACCATAGTGTACCCTGGGACTCTTGCAAGTAGGTTGTCCCACCCTCGAACCAGAACGTGAGTGATTCTGCCTATGAGACTGCACTGCAAATCTTGTGAGTGTCATAGTAATATTAGGTACAAACAGCAACTTGAAAATCCAAATTTCTAAAACCATCACATTCCACATACTGTTCAACATTCATGGTGCCACCAGCTATTTATTGGGGGTCTGTTACATGCACAGGACTTTTTTCTCTGTATTAATTCTGTGTACCCTATATTAATTTCTTGACACAACATATGTAAAATTTTACACAAATGCATAAATGGGACCTGCTGATTCATCACCTTGTCTTCTCGCCCACCCCCAAAGTTGAACTGATGTACCAGAAATGTCTCTTTTTTAAGTACCTATACAGTCATTTTTGTCCTTTTTATTTGTTTAACTGCCCCTCCCACTCTTCGTCTTCCATCCATATTAGCCACCCCTAGCCCAGATAATCCATGTTAACAATTTAATATGTACCTTCCCGTGTACTTCTTTATGCTGATATGACTTTATACGTGCATATGTGCACACACACCCAAACATAGCAGCATATCCACATGCACAGATGACTCAGCATCGTGAAAGACAGAGTATCCATCTGCCAGGAGCTTATCATCCTTCGGGAGAGGGAATGCACACATACGAAAATATCAAGATAAAGAAGACAAAGGAGGAAAGTTTACACAGGTGCTATAGTACTATAGGCATGCAGTGAAAAATATATTAAAAGGGCCTGTCACCTCATGTGTGTGTTGTAGGCCTATGCAAGGCAAGAAATAGAAGCTTTAAGGGTCACTGTCATTACTTGCATGTCAGATCAGGGCCATCCAGATCAGAATTAGCTTAAAACCTGGATTCTCTGTGTGCAAGAGACATATCTTCTCAGCTCAAGAAGGTAACATCTTGCCCTCAAAGGACAGAGCTGAGGGGAGAGACCCTTCCCAAGGGGAAGCTCCCCGATGCCAAGAACCCCTTGGGGCTGGAGCAAGGAGGTGAAGGTCAGGCAAACAGAGGTGCTCTATTTGACTTAGTGAATGCCATGGTGATATTTGCAGGTACAATCATGTGAGAGTTATTTGCTGTGAGAAATGCATTTCCAAAGCAGATGCTTCTCACCATCTATCCCCTTGGCTGCCTCAAAATGAAGCAATTCCTTTCTTAGCCTCCCAGGAGGGTGTTAGTGTGCAGCGGCCTGGGATTGAGACTTGGCAACAAACCTAAAGGAAGAGCTAAAATCCTCCTCTTGGCTGGCGAGGTGGGCTTCTGAGCTAGGGATGGCAGAGCAGAAACATGCAAGCTTTGCAGGACACAGGTCAATCCCCAGCCTCCAGGTCCACCCTGTGTCCTGACCACCAAGGGAAGTGAGGCTTTGGGTAGAAGCTGACTGCCTGTATGAACCCAGATCAGAGCTTAAGGTGAGCAGGAAGGGAACAAAAAGTCTAAAAAGTGAATGACACAGAGGCCAACAAGCCAGTGAAACAAAAGCAGCTGGGATCAGTGAGGCAAAAGGTGACTGCTTTCTAGTTGATGGATCCCAGCTCTCCCGCATGCCGGCTGCTTGATTTGCCCAGGTGTCTTTTATTTTTTTTTCCAGTCCTCTTGGCAGAGCAGGAATGTAGGGTCCTGGGCTCCCTAGTCCTTAGCTGGCCCAGGTGTGAGATGGAAAAATAAAAACGTTGGCTAAGTAAAGAAACCTACAGCATGACCTTTACTACCATTACCAGGGTTAGCCCCGCACCCACTCCACGGGTGTGAAAAGACCTCGCTCGAACCCTCTGGAAACTCCTGTTGCAGTCCTACAAGTGAGAATATTAACGTCTTCCCACTTACCTTACCTGACTGATGTGAGGGTTGTGCATGGTGATGACTGCTAAAGCAGTTTTGAAATAGTACATGTTCTAACATAATAAGCTCTTTATGGCACAGTATCAAATCTTCTGCCACTCAGCATGGTAACACTGGCTATCTGGTGCTAATCTGAAAAGCTGGCTGGCAGCCATCTAGATTTTAAATAAATAATAAGTAGGGAAAAGATAATCACACACACTTGTCATTTACACCTGTCCTGTTATATAGCAGATGGGAGGTGGCCGAAATAATACTTGATTTTTTTAAATTGTAGAACATTTCTCATAGCACTGGGCCATTGAGGTAAAACCTGATGAATGCAGTCTGAGGGAAGGAAGGTGGGGGTCTCTTTGTGGTTTATCGTCTCCCCTCTCAAAGGTAGGTGGAGGCTGAGGGTCAGCAGAGGACACGCAGAGGCCCCTTAGTAAGGGGGAGACTTATGTTCAGCTTCATAGATGCCCCTCCAACCTGGGATGGCAACAGTTTTTCTACTCTCCGGTAAAGCCACCCGCAGGCATTAGGTTCACCTGGGTTCTTTCATTGTTCAGCCATTTACATCCCGGAGGACGGACAGCTCCCAACCTCTTTCTAAAATTGTGTCTTGTAGACCAGAGTCATCATTGGCTTCTCTATAAAGCTGAGCCCCAGTCTCCCCCTTTGAGAGGGGGGATGATAAACCACCAAGAGCCCCCCAACCCTGCCTCCCCTCAGACCTCTTTCATCAGGCTTCACCGACAATGGCCCAATGCTGAGACAAATGTTCTGCAATTGTAAAAAATCAGGCCTTCCTTCAGCCACCTCCCACCTGCTGGATAATGGGACAGGTGTAAGTGACAAGTGTGTGTGATTATCTTTTCCCCAGGTATGATTTCTTCAAAATGCAGATGGCTGCCAACCGGCTTTCCAGAGTGGCATCAGATAGCCAGTGTTACCACGCAGAGCCAATAACATCATTCTAACCAAAGGCAAGGAAACTTCACATTTTTTGTAGGCATATGCATTACTATCTGTATAAATATACAATTTTCAAGAGACTTTCTGAAATATTGAAAATAGTTCAGATACCTGTGACGAGATCTGCAAGCCCAGATCTCTGGGTGGGCCACCGCTTTACTGGAAGGTAATCCCCTGACACCCTCTTTCTTCCCATACTCTCCCTCCCAGCCCTAGGCAGGAGTATTTGCTGTGCTTCTTCCAAGCCAAGAAGTAAAACGGATGCACGGGAGCACCCCTAGTTAACTCACTCCATGGGCCGACTAGTTGGGACCACGTGGCACCCCTGGAGCTGAGCTGAGCTCAGCTGAGCCTGCATCCAGCTATCTGGCCTTCTAATCCATTTCTATTTCTCCTTTGAAAGGCAGGAATTTTCATGTTGTGGTGTGAAATACAATTAATCTAAGAAATTCTACCATGATTTTTTTAAGTAGCATTGTAATGACAGGAGATTTGGGGGCTAAGGAAGAATGCAGAAAATAAAATTTGGAGAGCAAGATCATATCGGCACATCACCAATAACGAGCGAGAAAGAAGGTCCCCTGAATTCCAATGACCAGTACCAATAAGCCAGGCAGGAAGATCTCTGGAGAAGAGTCATTCACTGGTAGAATTTTCCCTTGTGCAACATCCATATCTGCCGGGTGGTCTCCTGAGCAGGCTGTCTGCCAGGAGGGACTACCACACAGATGGCTGCTCTGAGCCATCCTGCACACTGCCATCTGTGTGCCGGTGTCCTGAATCCTTCCTGAGATCGGTAGGAATTCTTTCCCCCAGGCCCAGTTTCCCTCAATGGACCTTCTGAATCTGCATCACCAAGACCCAGACCTGGGACTGAGGTCCGCTGAGGTGCAAACCCAGTCCAAAGGTAGGGCTGAAGCAGCCTCTCAGCCCCTGTCCTTGGGTCCCTTTATCTGCACTGGGAGGTTTTAGCACCAAGGACTCAGGAAGAAGACAGTGCGATGCAGTGGGTAAGCACGTGAGCTTTGGTGTCAGAGCCTGACATTGGTGTGTGACTGGGGCAAGTATTTCAACCTCTCTTAATCTGTGTCCTTTTCTACAGAGCGTCGATGGTGATAATAATAATAAGACCTACTTCGGAGGGTCATTGTGAGGATTAAATGGTGCTTAGCACAGCAGCTGGCACATTGTAAGCGCTTCATAAATGTTAGCTGTTGCTATTAATACCCAGCGGGCTTCCACCGCGTTGCTTGGCAAGGACATGGTCCTGTGCTCTGCAGGATTCAGTTTTCTCTCTTAACGGTCTGTCCTTCAGCACCCTGGCCAGAGACTCCCGTGTCCCTGTGATGTCGTTTTATTGGACTTTACAAGACAGGATCAGAGGACATCTGGCCTGCATCATGGTCTTAAGCCCACGCCAGCAGCCCACAGGCTTGCCCGTCTCTCTGGGGGACGGGGAGCTCAGCACTTCAATCGCCTATAAATGGCACCAGATCAGGAAGCAAAACCAAAGCATCCTCTGTGACTGTGATTCTTCCAAGGGAAGGAATCAGTTTGATGGCCAAGGGGAGCCCTTGATTCTAACCTCTGTTGTGGCCAAATCCCAGGTGGTGGAGCCCCATCTGCTTCATGCAGTGGAGACACAAAATCAAACCAGAGAAGTGTGATTGAGCACTGCCCCAGCCTCTTATGTCTCTTCCCTCACCTCTCCCAGAGGGAATTCAGGTTGAAAAACTTGGACTTAGCATCACACCCTGGGTTAATGAAGGCTCTTGGAGGCAATGAGGTAGCTGTGACTCCACAGCCTCCGACAGAAGGGGAGCCCACAAAATGCCCATGGGAATTATTTCAAGTTGTTTTCTTGAAGCTTCCAGAGCAGTCAAGCAATTAGTTCTGTGCAAAATCTGGGGAAACTGAAGAGATAGATTCCCTGGGAAAATAGAACTCATTCTGCAGAAAAGCAGGAATGAGATGAGCAAAGAACATGAAGATTACGATTGGAAGGGCTAGAGATGACCTGTATTTTACAAATGAGGAAACAGACTTAGAAAGACGATGCATTTCCTCAATGGGCTAGAGGCAGACACGAACCAATAATAGAAACAAATGGCAGCTTGTGTTTATCTAGAGCTTCCCACATGTTTCAGGCAGAGCATTCAGGGCTTAATGGGGACCTGGAAGCACATTATTTAACCTCGGTGCCTCGGTTTCTCCATCTGTAAAATTAGGATAATCATAGTGCCTACCTCAACCTTCCAAGGTTATTGTAAGAATAAAATCAGTTCTCCTTGTAAGGATCTTAGAACACTGCCTGGCCCCCAGGAACAGTGTTAGTTCCTACTGCTACAATTGTCATAAAAATGATTATTATTACCTTTCTAGGTTGATACCAGGGAGGAGTAAAAAAAATGTTGTCTCAGAAGAAGGGCAAAGCCTGTGGCTGATTGAAAGGCAAAGGCAGTGCCGTCACCAGGCAAAGTAAGTGTGGGTAACACCTCTGGCAAGAAAGTAGCTGTGAGCCCTTAGCGGAGGGCAGGAATGTCACCTGCCAAGAACCGGGAGACTCCAGCCAACCAGTGGCCGCCCGCAGCTGCTCCAGGGAGGCGGGGAGTTCAGGTGTGGCAGGAGCCGGGCAGACAAGATTTCCCACCGGGACAGCTCAGCACAGAATGGGGGGGGGGGGGGGCAGGGGGAGTCTGGATGGTGGGGGGCATGACCGAGATGGCCAAGAAGGTGAACTTTAAAGACAGTTCAGGCAATCTATAAGAGAGTTTACCTTTGTTGAATTTATGTAGTGTTACCTCATTTATTAAGCGAGTTTTCCCCCCAGCACACAGAATATTCTATATCTCCCTATAGAATGCTCTTCTTCATATCTGCCTCAGCAGCCTATTTTGGGATCCGCTGAGGTGCTTAAACTGATTAAATATTGGGGTGGGGGTCCCTGAGCACATGCAGACGGGGTCCATAGCACACTGCCTCTGTGGTCTGGGAGGCTTCAGGTTCCCAGGTAGGGCCTGGTTGGGTGCCCCCATTTCAGTCTTCAAGCCAGAGAGGAGGCTGTAAGAAGGCATCAGCAAGCCCCTGGGCAAAAGCTCTGCCCTAGGCCTCTCTTCGCATCCCACAAAGCCACCTGGTAGTCTGGCAGGGACTGGGGTCAGCAGCTTCCCTGGCTGGAAGCAGAGGGTGTATTCCTGAAGCCCAGGGAATATAGCTGGGCCGGCCCTGGGAAAGCCCCAGTCTGCATTCAGACTGCAGGGCCAACTAGGGGGCATTTTAAGGCAAAAAGCACCAGGCTCCTAAATCCAGAAGGAGTTTACTTCACCTCTCCACACACGCTTACATGCCCAGGTATCAGCAACAAAAATCCGAGTCCACAGGTGCCAGCCATGGGTGTCTATCATCTGGTGCGTGGGCTTCAGGTCATTTCCTGAACTTGACTGCTTGGGGGTGGTGTGGGAGAGGCTATATTTACCACAGGCTTTGAGCACCTGAGGGGGGAAATTTTCAAGCAGACCAGAAACAATTAGTCGTAGGAGGACAAAAACAAGCACAGTTCCTTCTACAGCAGCTTCATCCCACAGGTTGCTCCTGTCTTCCGCCTTCTCCCTGTCCCTCCCCTCCTTCCATTGCTTCCTCTCCAGTCTCCCTCCACAACTCTTCTCCTTCTCTACCTTCAACCATCATCTGCAGACACACGACTCCCAAACCCACATTCCTAGCTCCTCTCTTTCCCTGATGTGGTCCCACACTCCCAGACTTCTCCCGAACATCTCCCCCTGAATGTGGTGCCAACTCTCAAACTCAGCGCTGCAGAACCAAATCCGCCATCCACCCCGCTGATGCCCGCTCCTCCTTCTGAGCTCCCTCCACCTGCCGGGACCATCGCACTCTCCCCGCTGCCCCTCCCAGCCCCCGGTATTCGATGAGATGAGCCCCCAGTTCTGCCAGTTCTACCCTTAAAAGGTCTCTTGCTTCTGTCTTCTCCTTTCTGTTCCCATCATCTAGTCATGGCTGTTGTAACTTCTTACTGAACTTTGGCAACAGCCTCCTGACTGCCCTCCCACCCTCAACTGCCCCCTGCCCCCTCCCAGTCCTCTCCAGGCTGTTGTCGGATTAATCATCCAAAACATCATGTTTGATTACATCCCCCTTCCACGGGGTGGGAGGAGCTGTTTCCTCCAGTCATTATCTCCAGAATAAAATGCTAATTCCTTGGCCTTCAAAAGGGCAAAGAGGGGTGTGGAATGAGTTTTCCCTCATGAGCCAACGCTGATTGATTTGTGGTAGCTGTGTGCAGTGCAGGTGTGGAGAAGAACGCTAAGACCGTATCCGGAGCTAATGGAAAAGATTCGCAAGATCAGTGGGTCACATCTTTCACGAGCACCCCGCTTCTAAGCCATCCATCCTTGAACCTGCCGTCATCGTCTTTTTAACAGCAGAGCTCTCCAGCCTCTTGCTAAAAAAGACAGAACACCAGAACTCCGTGCTGTTCCCCAAACCTATTGTAAGCCCGCCCACTTCTGTGGTTTATTCGTGTTGTCATGCCTCCTCCCCATGCCATTAAGCTTTGCACCTGTAAATCCGACCTACTTCCCAAAGCCGCCCTCCATTCCAACTCCTCCCTGAAAGGTCCTTACTGTCCCCTGGGCCTAATAACATCTCCCTTACACTTCTTCATTTGTAGACCCTCAGTCCCTCTCCAGTATCACACATTATTTTCTGTAGGAAACTCAATAGCAGAAGCCGTATGGCCTGCCCAGTATTTTGCATATGATGGACAAATACTTGTCCCATGAATGAATGAATGGATATCCCAACGTGATATGTGTCCCTAGCAATGAAGCTGGCCACCAGTTATTTTTCAATTAGGTTAAAATGCAAGTATCACAATTGAATTATTGGCTAATTATTAGCAGCCCAAGCTGTAATAGAAATGCTGTAACAGAAATGCAGGCTAATTTCTGACTTACCTGCCCTTCCCTTTATTCTAAAAACCCTGGGCACTTTACCAGTGTCATCCCAATCAATTCAATTGAAAAAACCCTGGGAACTTTATTATCAAACACTCTGGCTCCCTAAAAGCACATGTGCAGAGGATAATTGAACCTCTCCAGGGCCCATGCTCTACTGAGGCAGACAGCAAAGCCGTGGAGAGTTGTCTTGGCAGCGTGATGCCATTTGGGGAATTTATGCTGATTTTGTTGCAGATGGCGTGTTGTTTCAGTTTGCCTCCTACAAGTTCATGTTTATTGTCCTCCCTCAGTTTCCAAAGACTCAAAAATTAGTTGACTCAGAGCATCCCCCAAGTAAAGTGATATATATATATATATATATATATATATATATATATATATCCTGACTAAATACACTGGAAGAATTGTGGTGGATTTTAATCACTGGGCACTGATCTAAGAATGGGTCACCCATTGGTGTCACCTGTTTGTGACCCATAGCAGGGAGAGCCCAGTGGTCCCCTCACTTGAATGAGCACCAAAGTCTACTTGCAAGCTTTTTTATTTTCTAAAGCTACATGGAAATTCTTGGGCCCCATCTTATGAATTCCTATTTTAGTTGGTCCAGAGTGGTGTCTTAAAATAAATATTTAAGAAAACTCTTCCTATGTAATTCTGGTGTGCAGATATGTTTAGAAGCTGACTGTAGAGCAGAGGGGCCGTGTGGAGAAGGGGGCCACCAGAAAGACAGAGGGAGCACGGTGCTGCCCGCCTGGCCTTGGAACCTGCCTGGGAGGCTGCCTGCTGCTCCGGCAGGGCTGGGCAGGTCTCTTCCAGGCAGTGGCTCTCCCAGTTGGTGGGCTAGAAACATCTCCAGGAGACGCTGGTAAAGATGCAGATTCCCAGGCCCAGCTCTTTTCATTCCAAGGTAGCAGATGTTGGGGATCCAGGGATTTGCATGTCTAGCAAGCCTGACATGGGAACCTGAGGCAGGTGGGCTGAGAACCCCACAGAGGAATTCTTGCTATACATTCAGACCCAAGTCTGAGTCTGGGGTTGTCCCATCCCAGCACTGCAAGCCTCTGGGGACAGCCCCAAGTGCCCCCCCCCCACCATGGCTTCAGCACACAAGGAGCGTTCCCAGCTGACCCACCACCAGCAGCAAGAGCCACGATGTCTCCGTTGCTTGGTACCACAGCCACACAGTGAGCCCTCGGTTCTGAAACATTTCTCTGAAGAGAGACAAACTTGTACCAGCAGCAAGTCTCTCTCACACGCCCTTCAACAGCTACCCAGCCGGCAGGCCGCTCTGCCAGGGCGGTGATAGGTTGCAAGGGATGAGTAACGACATTCTCCCACTCTCAAGCCCAGACGAAAGCTCCACCTCTACGTGGCCTTCCCCCTGTACTGCCACCAAAATTGGTCTCCCCTTATTCCAAACGTTTTGAGAATGAGCTGTCCTCTTCTTAGAGCCTTGCACTACCTTTAATAAGGTGGGTATTCAGCCAGTGTGGTACCACTTTAGGCAAGACCAGACCTATCTTGCCTGACATACCAACCCCTCTGCCTGGCTTCCCCTGACCCAGGCCTGCCATGGACCCGCAGTCACTGAGTCCCCCCACTATGGGCAATAAATATCCCGTAAGCCCTCATCTCAAGAAGCTCAGAGGGGTCTCATAGGAGACGAGAAAGTTACCAGCAGGGTTACAGCACAACGCCTGGTAGAATGAGGTAGGCACAGCACTGCGGGAGATGAAGAAGCTCACCCGACTGGTGTCCGAACCACCTCCTGCTCTCGTCCCCCGCCCCCATCCTAAACACCTGAAGGGTCCTGGTGGGCTTCATCGCCTTTTCCTACGAGGTGATGCTGACTTAAACCGCTTTGTATAACTCTCAGCTCCCACTCCCTCTGGCTGGTCATGGCTCACAGTGGTCCTTTTTTTTTTTTTTTACAGTGGCCCTTTGAAGGCAGCCTCTGCCCCCTTAATTCTCTGAGCTAGTGAGGTACTGTGGGTGACAGCCATGCCCCTCAGACCTGGGTTCAAATCCCAATTCTGTCATTTACAAAAAGTACAACCTCAAGCAGGTTAGTCAACTTATCTCTACCTCAATGACCTCCTCAAAAGTGGAAAAAATATCACCTGCCTCACATGGTTGAGAAAAATACAAATGAGATAAAACACATACTATGATTATTTTAAAAGGCCAACTTCTGACTTGGGGGAGAGAAGAGGAGGCCGCAGCAGGGCTTTGAGAAAGCAGGAAGCTTGGGGTCAGTTCACCTCACTCCCAAATTGTGGGGCCCTGCTTCCTTTCAGCCCAGGTCTGTGTCAGAGCCACAGCTGGCAGCCTAAGTGGGAACAAGAGCGCCCCCTCTGTGAGGGCCATGAGCAGCCTCTCCTCCCCCAACCCTGAGCCGCTATAAGCTCCTGTGCAAAGGTAGCAGCCGGCCCACCTGCAGCTCCAAGTCCATTTGGCAGGCCTCAGGGGTCCCTAAGCGCTGGAGAGCCAGCTTCTCTCCACCAGGGTCTGCAAACCCTCCTCTTAGGTGGCTGCCAGGCGCCCCTGTGCCACCTAAACAGGTCTGCAGACCACAGAGCTGGGCAGTGGGGGGTGGAGGGAGAGGTTGCCAGCTGGACTGAAGATGTGTTTGATGGATGCCTGGCAAAAAAAAAAAAACCGCATTAGGCAGTATAACCAGAGTGTGCTGGTTGTCATAGCAACTCCCCACCCCTTCTGAAAGTCTGGCTGCTGTAGGAATCAGCCCTGTTTGGGATATCCAAAGTGGGCTGTTTTCTCAGGAATCATGCCTCCACGTTCTTTACCCCCCATGGCCTTGGCTAAAGAACATCTTTGACATTCCTAGTAACAGGCAATTCTTCCAGGCTTGGTGGACAGATTCTGTCTTGTCTACTCATTGCTGAGAATGCATTTGGCATACTCAGCAATGATGGGAAATATAGGTCTTGGCTCTGTTTGCCAACTGAAGTGTTGATGCAGATATAAGCTATTCCTACCACACGCACTTTGTGTGTGTGTGTCTTAGCTATTGCTGTGTAACAAACCATCCTGAAACTTCGTAGCTTAAAATAGTAAACATTGATTATTGGTTATTCCAAGTCTACAGGTCAGCTGGGAAACCTTCTGGCCTCGGCCGGTCTCTTGCACTGGCAGCTGCAGGCGGTGCAGGCAGGGCTCTCCTTATCTTCGCTGGGTTCTCCACGTGCCCAGAGGTCAGTAGTGCAAGGTGATCTGGGCACCCACCCAGATTCTAGGACAAGAGAAAGAGATTTTTTCTCTTTAAGGGGAAAGCTACAAAGCCACACAAATGATTATATATGGGTACTGGGGGCGGGGGGACTGGGGAGAAGTGGGGTCATTTTTGTCAACTCTTTATTTCAATGTGGAAAGGTTGAGTGCTGTGAAACAATTTTCTTTAAAAGCCACATGAACTCACTTTGCAGGAAATTGCATTATTAGGATGAATTTCTAATTATGCTAATGGCCTATGAGTGAGGGAAGGAGGAAATGAATGAAAGAACTTTAGAACTTGTTTTAAGCAACATTCCATCCCCCTCTGGTACCGTTCAGGATTCCAGCGCAGGTGCCCAGGCTACTCCCCTTCTCCAGGGCAGAATCAGCACAGCGAAGGAGGAGCCGGTGACTGGGACTTTCCCAGGGCCAGCCGGCAGCACGAAGCCAGGTCAGCAGGAATCCGGCCCAGGCACTGTAACCCAACGCCAGAGAGATGCCCAAAACTGCCCGGAGCGGCAGCATTAGGACTCCTCCCTGGGGCGACGTAACCCCAGTCGCTGCTGAGCCTGGAGAATAAGTACACAGCGGTGTCCTTTTTAAAAAACAAGTGGCACCAGCGAGGCCAACAGGATGATGTAGGACATTAATATGATTGTACCTGGGAACATGATCCTAAGCTCCCTGAGCTGCCAAGACGATGCCGGCAGGTCAGGGATCCCCGGGAGACCAGTGTGGAAACTCTGGAAGCTTCCGCACTCGCACTCGCTGCCTACCTCTCAGGCCACAGAATCCGCGCCCCTTCTGCTGCATGGTTCTAATCCGCACTCTTAGGGGTCTCGCGCTGAATATTTTGCCTCCGTATTCCAGTTTAGCACTTGATGTTTCATATTCCCAATGTGGACGTAGGTTTTTAATCCTGGGGACACAGATGGCTTCATCAAAAACATACGACTCCTCAGCGCACTAAAGGGCGGGCCCAGGAACCTGCCGCCACCATGCCCTCCCCTGTGCTCGAAAACCTCCTCTTCTTGCTCACCGGCTGTGTGCCCGGGAGCATCTGTAGGATCTGGCCCCTCTGCCCCCCACCCCTGAGCCCAAGCAGCTTCCCTCGTTCTCTAAAAAGCCAGCAGGGGGAGCAGCAGAGCCCCCAGAGCCTTGTTTTTATTTTTAACGTCTGCCTCCTGCACCCACTACACCTAATGCCCCCTCCCCCACAGTACTGTCATCAGTTTGTTCTTTCTGGAACGAGGCTGTGGCTAAAAGGAAAAAAATCTCAAATACTAAATAATTAACTCAAGGACATCTTCCAAGAAGACTACAAGAATTCAAAAGAGTAATCTTCCACTTGAATGATTTGGGCCTCTATTAATTATAACTTCCTATTCATTGTGATTAATGATTGCCAGGATGACATTTAGAACAGAAAATTGGGAAAAAAATAACAAGCGAGAACTTGTCTTTGTGATAAGACCTAACCACGGAATAGTCTTTCCCAGGGGAAGTGGCAGGACTTCATTTCAGGATCCTTTTAACGCCTCCTAGCAAAGACTGTGAGAACACTCTAGAAGGAACTGTCCCCCCAAGAGAGATCAGAGAGGCCCTAAACACTTACTTATGTCTCGGCTTTCCAAAGTGATTGACAGCTGCGAACGACGATGATGGCCGCAACAGCAAACAGACCACACTGATTCGGAGGGAAGTTTATTTTTTACATAAATTATTGCAACCGGCTCTTAGAAGCTATTAGTAAGCAGTGGACACTCAGCAGTTTCACGTCAGAAGCCTTTCCTCCATGTTTGTTATTTAGATCTGTTTGGTTTTTTTTCTCTCCCCAGGCTCAATTAATGCCTAATACGTAGCACCTGCTAAATCCAAGCCCACATGTACCACATACTTCAGGTGGCAGCCTGTAATTTAGGAGGAAACTCCCTGAAGGCACAATCGTCATGACCTGTTGGAACATGCTACGGTTCTGCGGTGCCACATCCAGGGTGGCGAGGCATTGTTGATGACTCGGTGACACCGAGAATATCATGTACCAGATCTACTTGCTGCTTAAGCAGCTTCAACCTCCACCCAATTTCTTGCAAGGGTCCCCAGTTTTCTGCTTGGTTTCTGCGGGTCCCTCACCCTACTGCAGCTTACTAGGGAGCCAAGACCCCAGGGGCCCCTGGGGGCTGCACACCCCAGCAACTGCCGGCATCAGCACTTCCTGAGGGATTCAGTTGCTCAGGCACCCTGCCCAGCAAGAGATGGAGGAGTCCATGGAGACAGGAGCGGTGCTCAAGGTCACTACGTACTCAGACAGGGCTTGCCCAGCTGCTCAGATCCAGTCTTCTCAATTTAGACTCCACCGCTGCCCTCAGGCTGTGGAAGATACTACTTAAGGCTCAAGACATAGCTCTTGCCACTCACACACTTGTGGCCATTTTACCTGTGACACATTCTAGTTGCCAAACAGGGCCACTCTGACCCATCAGATGTGCACAGGGTTTTCTTCACTACACGCCAGCTAACACATGTGTTGGACCACGTGTTAAACCTACCATAGAACATGCCACAGCTCCCAAGGCTCAGCCGGTCAAGCCTCAACCCCTTCCCTTGATGGATTTCCTCTTGTTTCCTGGTTGAAATCAGCCCAAACTCTCAGATCTGGCTTTCTGTCTTTGCACCTCAGTGTGCGTGTGTGTGTGGTGATGATGAAGATGAGGAAATGAGACCAACAAGGGTACTCCCAGGACCCTGATCTCTTCTCTCCTAAGCATCTCTACCTATAACTAGATAGATGCAGGTAGAGGCAATTCCACTATGCCCCAAATGTAAACGAGTATGTGCAGAATAACCTACTGAGAGATTAATTTGCACTGGTTTTGCTTCAGTGGGAGTCAGTGAGTGAGAGGTATTTATCCTTCTCCCATCCCACGGGGTCTTTGCATTGGACAGCAGGGCTGCCCAGTCTCCAGGGAGTTTTCCTGGTATTTGCAGCTGAGGTCGATAGCCAGAAGCTGCAAATGCCCAGGAGATAGCTGTGCACCGGCCTGCATGACACATCACTTCCCCTCCCCTATCCATGAAAGAACCCTTATATAGAAGAAGCACTTGGTTTTAAGTTCTAAGACTAAGCCAATTAAGGAAGGCTAGTGCAGGAGCAATGTGAGTGGGGAACAGCCTGGAGAAGTGAGGGATTTCTTCAAGGCCAAAGGGTAAGAAAAAACAATAGTACCTACAAGTGCCCTGGACTTGTGCCCCACACTCCCACACAGCACCCAGAGGTGACTGAGCCTCTCTCTAAAGAGGCACCCCTGTGTGGACGCCCAGGAGATGGGCATTAGTCCTGGCAGTATGGGAGCTGCAGCCAAGGTCCTACCT
This sequence comes from Phyllostomus discolor, assembly GCF_004126475.2. Taxonomy (NCBI): domain Eukaryota; kingdom Metazoa; phylum Chordata; class Mammalia; order Chiroptera; family Phyllostomidae; genus Phyllostomus; species Phyllostomus discolor. The sequence goes on along the minus strand of NC_040903.2, from coordinate 190,074,688 downwards.
GGCCCAGAAGCAGTGGCTACCCTGTTTCTCCATCTGTTTTCCTCAGCAGTGACCCTACAAGTGTGGTGACCAGAGGCTCTGCCCCAGAAGATCCTGCTCTGCTTGGGTCCTGGGGGATTTCCACAATATCCACAATATCCAGGGAGGGGCAAGACAAACCTGCAATCAGTCTTGACTTCTTACCACTGGTAAGTGAGGGCTCCTGGCAGATTTGAGTTTTCTTCGGAACAGGTGAATAGTGTGACAGTCATTGTCCTTGAAAGTGGTGGAAAAATTAGGCAAGATCTGATATTTCACTCTACCCACCCATGGAGTCTGAGTCCCAGACTGAGAACAGCCAACATGTCCTATCACACAGTGACACAGGGCCAGCTACTGGGTCCTGTTTACAACCCTGACCTGTGCAGCTAGTGGAAATCAGACTCTTACCTTCTGGAAGCCTGCTGCCTTCCCGCCTTCCTCCCTCCTCCCCCCACTGGGTGGGCCTCAGCTGGGCCTGGGGAGGGTAGCTGGAGGGGCTCTGTTAAAGAGGTGGGGAAGCATTCTGCCTTCCACTACCTCCCCTCGTCCTTCCTGCTGAGTCCCGCTCCAAGTGGCCTCTCAGTGGGCCTGTGAGTGATGGCTCAGCCAATTTTTTCTCTTTCCGTCTTTAAATCCTGAGTCAAGCCCCCCCACCACCAGAGGTCCCGCCAGATGAGGCCACTTCTCTTCCTTTCATCTCCTCTCTCTTATGCCAATGAACAGAAACATCTCTAGACGTTCTGATGTCGTTTATTACTGATTGGTGACTTGACTCTGTGCTTCAGGAGGGCAAGAACCAAGCCTTCTCCTCCCCTGGCTTCCCCAGCGGATGCCAGCTCAAATGCAGGTCTCCGTCCCTAAGCCCCAGGCCACCTGTGCACGGGGAATGACCACCCCAAGAGGACAGCCTCTGGGGCCTGGAACTAAACCCTCACTGCCTTCCCCTCACTCTCTTTGCCTTTCCTGCTTGGAGCCAAGGTTACACCACCTCCTCGTGCGAGTTTGAAAGGAGTCTGGGAAGCCAGAAGTGCCTTAAATCAGCATTTGTGAATGCACCAAATTCAGGAAAGGAAGCAGCCAACCGGCATCAGTCTATTAAGGCTTGCCTTGCTTGGTTCGGTGCTGTAAGTAACAGTTTTCCCAGCTTCATGGATTTATTGCTCTGCCAAGGACTTGCACATGAACTTGACAAGCCTCCGAATCCTCCCTGCTTTCGGACCACCCAGAGGCCAAGCCCTTCATGGAAAGGAGATGATATTATCTACCTTGCCCCCAAATCTCGGTTCTGGGTATTTTTGCTGGAACATCTTTGCAATAGACATCCCTCCCACAAGCATGTCACCAAATGACTCAGTGACCGTAAGGCGATTTTGCTGAAAAATAAAATAAAATAAAATAATATGATAAGATAAAATAAATAACTGGTTGGCAGTTTGGGTTTTGTTTGCTTGGTTGGTTTCCTTTCTCCATTGATGAATTGACTGCCATAAAAATATAAAATAACAGTTTGGGTTTTTTTATTTGGTTTTATTTCTTTATTGATGACTCAATGCTGTGAAAAAGATAAAATAACTGGTGGACAGTTCAGTTTCATTTCTTCATTGATGAAGTACTTCCATTCTTATATGGCGCACATCTTAGTCCGCATTTTCCATAGAACTCGGGAGCACTGCCAGCGGGCCTGTGACAACGTGCCCAGGACAAGCCATGTGGAAGGAAGGCCTCCAGAACACAGTACCGAGCTCAGTCACAGCTACGCATCTCAGCATTTGGAAAACAATGCCTCTCTTAATGAAAGAAGAAATTTTCACAAAAAAAGAAAAGAACAATGCTGAACAAGGAAATGAATCAACAAGTGAAAAAAAAAAGCACAATACTATGTAACAGAAGACTTCAAAGACAAATGCTTAGGTGCAACCCACAATAAATCAGTTCTTTTAGCAGGATTGCAATGAATCTACACACCTTTTACGTGTATTCAAATATTTTATATTTTTTAATAAAGTCATAATTTTCTTCTTTTTAGGCAAAATTGCCTACAACCAATTAGTGAAGTGGCAGAAATGCTTGTAGAAAAGATGTCTGTGACAAAGACGTCTCAAACCTGGACCCACAAAATCACCGCTCTCTTCTGAAGCCAGTTATCTTCCGGATATCAGTTCCCTGCCTGGACTTTCTTGCCAACCCATTTTTCCAAACACCATGTGCTGAAGGGAGGGGAGGGTGAGTCTAAAGTCAGACCCAGGCTCCCCAGAAGAATTTCAGGGTTTGTCATCTGACCCCAGGCAAGACCCTGGCTGACCAGTGGTTTCGGCAATTGGATACTATAGAACTGGTAGCACAACCTGTGCCGACCAGCTCAGGGCCTACCCGATGCATTCTCAGCTCTTCCGCTTTGGTAGCAACCTTTTTTCGCACCTGCCCCATTTATAGCAGTAAATCCCAGGTGACACCCAGTAGCCACCACACATCTGTGTCTTTTTAAAAGGCTCTCAGGCTCCCACCAAAGGTGTCTGTTTTCTACAGCTCATTCAGCCCTCCCTCCCTTTTCACACTGCTCAAGCCAAAGGGAGAGAGAGACAGTCAATTAAACAAAAAAGAGAAAAAATAGGCGGGAGAGAAGTCCTCACAAGCGGATTTCTCACCTACGGGGCCCAGACAGATGCCAGCCAAGTGCAGCGAGAGCAGGTCGCTGGCTGATGCTGCCTCACCCTGGCCTTGGCCGTTTCCACCCGAGAGTCCCGCTCCTGCCGCCACTGCCTTGCCAAGCTGCCTGCACGGATTCCGTGTCGGGAGATTGCGCACCACCAGGAATGTGCTCTGCGGGGTGTCTTTGTTAGTGTGCAGCTGGCACTGGGGAGCCAGCCCCCCAGGTGGCACCACAGGACTTCTCTGCCAGGTTGGGTGACTGGAATGCCATCTCCCCGCCACATCAGCTTTTGGTTCATAGTTTCGAATCTGCATTTCCTGTTCCTCGTAACTGCGCTCAGCCAGTTTCAGCGATATTCCCTCCACCTTCTGCGCAAGTCAGAGGCCTGGTCCACCAAACTTGTCCTGTTCTGTGCTAATAAGCCTGCGTGTGCAGTTAGCAACCAGCTCAGGCCATTCTACCCCCGGGCATCCATGTCAGACACGGTTCAGTTCTGACCTGTGAGTGTCCGGGTGGCAGGAGAAAGGCCCCAGTCCCACCTCTCGTTGTGCATGCTGACCTGTTTGTCACAGACTGACAACAGCTGGGAACACGGCTGAACATAGGCTCATACTTGTAAACGTCACTCAAACTTTCGCAGGGATTGTTTCAGAGTCAGGAAACGGGGTGTAGAGTTTGCAGACTTTGTCAGCGCCCTGTTGGTCTTCCTGGATCCCGATCCTTCGGGCAAGACTCCCGACGAACTTCCTTCCAATGAGCCTGTTCCCAGCGAGCGTTTTTGCCAACACGTCACACACTGACAGCTAGAATAGTTGTCTGTCTAAAACACCGGAATGTTGGACGAGCGTCTTTCAAGGGAAGAAGGATTACAACGGGTGAGGAGGGCTGAAATACGCACATCAGAGAGGGCAACATAAGACTAATGAAAAATTATTTGCAGTTACTGTAATAATTTAGTGAATAAATCTATTAGTAGTGCCAACATAAAGTTTTAATCCCTCAAGTCATTTGCAGTAATATTTAGTAACTCTGAGTATTCTAAGTAGTTAAAGTAGTAATTAATGCTTTTAATGACTCATGTCTTAGTTAATTTAATTGGCCTTCTACCTTGAAAAATTCATGTCTCCTTATAATTAAAACATTTAATTTAGTTATGATGATTTTTATGTGATTCAAGTCTATTAATAACAATTTAATAACCAAACTTTAATATGTTTTCATTCTAATCATAAAACTATTTTAAAGACTTTTTAAAATAGTATCCAAGTCTTTATATTAGCCAATTATTCCTGTTAATATAAAGACATTCTAATTTGTTCTTGATAACAGCTGCTGATATGAAAAATAGTCCAGACAATTTTAATAAATAATATATAACATTTTGTAATGTATGTGTGCAGCCTATTGGTGTATATACAATAACTAAAAGTGGACACTAGAGGGCGATAGAGAGGGTGAGCAGAAAGGAAAAAGATGGAATAGTTATAGATATTGTACTTGGAGAATGCATTGGTTTGACCTCTTTGGCGCTCATTTACTAGAGGCCATACCCAGGACCCTAATTAGAAATATAATGTGGGATTCATGTAACATGAATTTACTTCATTTGGGAAAAGACCTGAGCTGGTCAGGCTTGTCTCTGAAGAAAGGAAGCTCATTATCACGCTCCCTCTACCCACCCAATACTTGTATAATGGATTCCAGCTTTCAAAATGATTTTCATAGACATTACCTTATTTTGGAGGCAATGTGGTGTAGCAGAAAGAAAATTAGACTTGAGTCAGGAAACCTGAATTGTAGTCTGGTCTCTTCCACCAGATGCCAATGACCTTGGATGAGGTGCTTAACCTGTCTGGGCAGAAGCTTCCTCATATGTAACGTGCCACTGTTAGACAGATGATCTCCAAGGTTCTTGCAACCTTAAAACTATAATTTTATGATATAGCTTGTGTGTGTGTGTGTGAGAGAGAGAGAGAGAGAGAATGTGTCCTACCTTAAACAGAATTCTTTCCAATAAAACCACTATTCTGCCTTCACTGAAAGCATTTTCCTCCTTCTGCCTGGGAGGAATAATGCAGATGCCAGGGAACTCCCAGGTAGTGAAGCAGTCCCTCCGGACTCAGCAAGTCCCAAGATTGGGTTACAAAGCCTAATGTGTGTATAAAATGTTTCCATCAACTTATAAAATAAAAGACCAATAAAAACAGTGACTTTTATTATTATTTAGATTTAGAGCATCCCCTGCAGTGTTAAAAACCCAAAGGCAACCTCCTGAGTTCAGTAGGAATCTCAGAATGAAATGGAAACTGAACATAACAAGAAAAATAGATGCATTAGACATCCTCATCCTACCCAAAAGGCAATTCTTGTTCTTTGTTGTGCGTGTGTTTCTTTAAGCCCAGCAAACAGCACAAATGCTGAAAGCTCATTAAAATTTTAAAGAATTCTTAAACTGCTGATCAGTTCTAACTTTTAGAATTTCTGTGTCATTTTTATTAACTTAACACAAAGCGTCTCATCACCAGCCTGGAAGAAATCTTTTACATCTTTTGTCCGGGAGTGGGTGGCTGTACGCCTTGTTTCTCCTCCCTGCCTCTACCTCTCAGTTCCCCAACTGCTGGCAAAAAAAAAAAAAAAAAGACTCTAGGAGGGCTAGGAATGTGCATTGAGAATGCCCACTCAAGGATGAGGGTGGGGGTGGGTGGTTGGGGGAGGGAGGATTCTGTTTCATGGACTACCCAGTCCAGGCTTGGGCAGGAGACCAGGAAGCCCAGAGAACTCAGGCTGGGAGAGACCGTCGCAGGGTTCCCCAGAGCCACTGTGTCATCTGGCTAAGGTGAGCCTGCAAAGGGCAGCTCACCGGGTCAGTGCAACCCAATCACCAAAGCAGATAGAGCAGTCAAGGTTGTGCAGAGTGCATTTAGATTCTCGGGTGCTGCGGCTGTGCAAGGATTAAACTGAAAGCATGCACATTGAAAGAAGGTCCAGAAAGTGTGAACGTGAGAAGCATCGAAAACTATTTCAGTCTGATCTCCAGGGCCCCTTTCTCCAGAGGAATTCCAGCTCAAGGCAAACGCTGTACTCATCCATATTGGTTAAGCTCCTGCTCGCCCCGTTCTAGGCACTAGGTACCTCGGTGAACAAGTCAGACAAAATCCCTGCTCTCATGGACATGATGTCCTTGTGAGTGAGCAGAGACCAATATATGGGATAAATACACCATCAACTAATATATTAGATTTCGGAGGCAACTCCCATGGGGGAAAAAAATAAGTAAGATAAGAAGGAGAATGATTAGGAATCGGAAGGATTCTGTGCTGTTTGAAAGAGTGGTCAGCATGGGCCCCCTAAAAAGGTGACATTTCAGCAGAGTTTAAAAAGGTGAGGGAGAGGCTGCATGCAAGTACTCAGAGGAAGAGCAGCCCGGGCAGAGGAGCAGCCGGTGCAAGGCCCCGAGGCGGCAGCGATGAGTTCAAAGGAGAGGAATGTGGCTGAGGCAGAGTGAACGAGGGGGGAGAGCAGGAGGAGGTCAGAGAAGTAACCACTGACACAATATGTACAACACTGGAGGCAGCTGTGAGAACTTCGGGTTTTACTTTAGTGAGATGGGAACCACTGGAGGGTTTTGAGCAGCAGGTTTACATTTTAATGGGATCCCTCTGGCAACGGTGTTGAGACTAGCCTGAAAGGGGTCTGCAACTCAATTTCAAATAGGACTTTCCATCTGAAATGACCTCCCTTGGCGGTACCTACAATGCCCCTGTCTCTTAGAGGGTCCCTGGGTCAACGCAAGACCCCAGATCTCTTGAGAGATGGCCCTGCCATGAGGTGAATGGCTTTGGCCCAGTTCCTTCTTGGCTGGAGCCACTGCACCACGATGAGGCAGTGCCTGTGGGCCCTTCCCAGAATACTTCCCCACGCACCCGGTCTTTCCCGGGGCCCAGCCCAGGCAGACTGCGGTGTCAAAAAGCAGCAGTCCCGGGGAAAGGAGAGGGGGTTACTTTAGCTTACAAAGGAGAGCTTTCGTAAGGCCCCTTTTGCCAAACATCGGCCTCTCTTCCCTTCTCCATCCCTACCCCTGCATGCAGCCTCTCCTTCAGGTCCCCAGTCCAGCCTTCTCCCCCTCCTCCGTGTCGTGGAAACTCCACCCCTCCCCACAGCAGAGGTGCTATCCCCTCGGACCCTAGCATCTCAGCCTTCAGCAAGATGCCCTCTCGTTGGCTCTTAGGCAGGGTGGGAGGCTTGGGAAATGGGGAGGGGACACAATGACTGGGGACAGTATTGGCATTTAGTGCTTCAGGGCCAGGGATGCTAAATAGTAAACAATCATCAGGACAGTCTTGTGTCACACCAGAAGAGTCACTCATGTGCTGGGGAGAGCAGAGGCGAGAGCCAGACCCCAGGTTATTCCCACCTGTGAGGGTCACAGCCGATCTTGTCACTGGTTTGCCTAAGAAGCAAGCGTGTTTCTCCAACATGAACTTTAATTAAACACTAATTGTTCTGCTAGAAAACATAGCCTAGTCTCATAGGGGGAAGGCTAATTCCTCCTGATAGCATGCCTTTGACCTTGCCCCTGACAACATTTTGTGTAGCACCCGAGGGTGGGCACAGCTTCCAATGTTGAGCTGCCTGCTGTGAATCCTGATTCTGCCGGTGGTTAGCGGTGCTGCCCTGACCAGGTGACCCACCTAATTCAGTTCTGCCATCTGTAAAACGGGGAACAAAACAGCGCCCACCTTGTGTGGATGTTGTGCGAGAATGTGTGTCGAGGGTGAGCCCCACAGTGCTAAGGAAATTAAATTCCCTCTTTGGAAGGGGGAGTGCATCTACTCACCCTGCCCACCCACCCACCCCGCCAAGATCATAATATGTAACACAGAATACAGTACACCAGTACACTGACTGTGTATTTTCCACATTGCTTAGTTAGTGACCGGGGCCCCAAACCATAATTCAATGTGCATCTAGACAAGTGACTATTTTGCCAGAGCTCACAGGGCTTGACAAAAGCAGATGGCTGTCAGCTGTGATACATCCCGAGAATTGCTCCATAATCGCATCGCAGCATTCAAGGCGTTTGGAAGAACATCACACACAGTACAATCTTAAGGTGATGTTGCTATTAAGGTTCTTTCTTCTCTCTTCCAGCAAGTCCGTCTGAGGAAAAATAGGAGCCAACTTACCTTACCTGTGAAAATAGCAGGCAAATGATCGCCCCAAACCTTTGCTTTTGTGTGATAGTTTTAGCCTGCTGTTCCCCAAGACCTTTTGAGCAGAACTATAATCAAGTAGCAAAGTTGATGGGGTTTTTATTAGTTTTTTGAAACTCTTCCCTGAATTGCTACTTTGTTCCTTCCCCACATTTGCTTCCTTGAATCTCTCAGGTACAGTAGTAAAATCGCACCTTTCGCCCTCTGGTGAAATCAAAATGGCCTTTAAATGTTCAAATTATAGCAGAGATTCTCCTTTTCTACCAGCTCACTGAGTAGATGGGAAACTGGCCTACACATGTGTGTATGTATACAGGGGGTGGGGAGCAGGTATGTGGGGTAAGCATGTGTAATGTGTCTACTGCATATAATGGTGTGTATATATGTGGGTTGTGTGTATGTGTATGATGTGTACAGGGCACATGGTGTGCATATGGTATGTGGTGTGTATGGCGGTGTGCACTGTGTGATATGTCAGGGAAAGGAGTGTGTGTATGCAGGGAGAGGCTGTATGTGTGTGTATACGCATACGCGGTGTGTGGGTACAGCATGTATAGTATACAGTGTGTGTACGTGTGTGGGATGTGGGGTAGCATATGCATGTGGGGACAGGTGTGTCTGTGTCTGTGTGTGTCTGTGGGAGGCACAGGGCGGAATCAGGAATGGAGAGTGCTCTGGGTCAGGCACGGACCTGGCTTTGATAAGGGCGTTGCCTGATCTTGGAGTGATTTACAAACGTAGTCTCTAAACTGCACGACTCCACAAGAGTCATTTACAGATGAGGAAACTGAGTCTCAGAGAGGTTAAGGACAAGAAACTTGACCAAGTTCTCATAGCCAGTAAGCAGAATGGCTGGACTCAACTAGGCCTGGATAACACTGAAAGCACACACTCTTTTTATGATCTCAGGTAATTTACCATAACAGGGAAAACCAAAACATTAATGATTTAGTCAGTATTTCTTTGCCTTTCATGGTTCCTTTTTCCCAAAGTTCTCACTACCCACTACCTGACACTATCCAGTGTTGGGATATACTGTGTAAGTGGGTTTAAGAGGAGGCTACCAGGGTCTTTCCGTCCTGGTAATTCTGGGAGCCAGTCAGCCATCGTAAGTCTCCACGCTGGACCGTAAGCGCGAGTGAGAGAGGACAAAAGAAAAAGAGAGAACAGACAACTCAAACCATCCTCCAGGAATTGGCTGGGGGAGGAGTTGGGCACGGAGCAATTGTGTTTGGTGGTATTTCTCTATAAGCCAGTGCTCATCGAACACTAACCCAAAAGAACATGGAATGGAGAATTTGTGGGAAAGAATGAGAGAAGGAAGTTTCAGTGAAATGAATGGGATCAGAAACAGAATGGCTGGCAACTACCAGATGCTTGACAAGTTCACGGAGGCCATTAGGCCTCAAGTCTCTCACAGGTGAAAAGCCAAGAATACACAGGCCCCATTAACTCAAACACAACGGCTGAGGTGTGGTTCATGGCGGGGCTTCGGAGAGATGCAGTTAGTGAGGGAAGGGCATCTGTCAACTGCAGCAGCCCTGCAGCTCTGTTATGGCGGCTGTTGTTTGGCCCGAGAGACTCTGGAACCATCCTGACTGCGGATACAGTCCCAGGGAGAGCATTGCAGCACATTTGAATACACGTTGGAAACACAAAATATATAGGAAGAAAGGAAAGCAGGCAGAACTTAGATTTAAGTTCTAAAAGGCATGAGGCAGACCTGAGTGGTGTGGCTCAGTGGACTGAGCATTGGCCTGTGAACCAAAGTGTCACTGGTTCAATTCCCAGTCGGGGCACATGCCTGGGTTGCAGGCCAGGTCCTCTCAGTTGGGGACGTGTGGGAGGCAGCCATGCATTGATGTTTCTCTCCCTCTCTTTGTCCTTCCCTTCCCCTCTGTCTAAAAAGATATAAACAAAAATCTTTTTAAAAAAAAGAGGCATGAGGCATTGTAATCTGTTACTATTGAATGAAAGAACACATGCAAGGGAGTATTGAAAGTATTTTGAAATGCAAAGTAGGATTATTTTTCCCAAAGAAATCCATGATAGATTGGCTCAGTTCATTTATTCATCCATTAGATATTTATGAGTGCCTACTATGCTGAGTGTGATTTCGGGCCTGGGCATACCATGGTGAACAAGGACTGGACCCTGCTCTTTCTGCAACTATGTCAGTCGGAAGAGACTGAATATAAGGAAACATATAAATAGGATCATTCCAGTTCATGTGAGTGCCATGAAGAAAAAAAAAGAAAAGCAAGACAGCAACCAGTGGTGGGAGGAGATGAGCTCCTGCCACTTGGCTCTGTAGTCGTCAACGTGGGGTTCAACCCCAGCTTCACCACTTGCCCTTGGGAACTTACTCTTCCACACCTTGGTTCCTCATCTCTAAAACAGGGCTGATAGTGCTCGCTTTGCTGACTGCTTGAGATGGAGAGCGATACACAGGCGAAGCACTGGCAAATAGTAAGAGCTCAAAAAGAGAGCACGATGATGGGATTTTTAGTCTCACACAGAATATATTCCAGCAAGTTTAAGCAGCAAAGGAATTTAATAAAGGATGGCTCAGGAAATGCGTAAGAGGCCAGAGAATTAAGCTTGCTTCTGGAATAGTGCACAGCTGCACCTCTAGACTGCTGCAGCGGAAGTCTGCCTCAGCAGTGATCCTGGCTGAGCTTGGCTGTAGGATGCTGTCAGTGGGCGCTCCGTCACTGTGGCTTCCCGAAGCGGGATGGCTGGATTCTTTCACTGACTAGATTCTGTACAGCACCTCCTACCTTGCATTCCAAGTTGGTCTTATATAGCTATGTCTGCCTGACAGATCGTAAGCCCTGTCTAAAATCTTGTTCCTTGGCTCTGGCCAGTGTGGCTCAGTTGGATGGAGCATCAGTCTGTACACAAAAAGGTTGTGGGTTCGAGTCCCAATCAGGGCACATACCTAGGTTGTGAGTTCAATCCACAGTCTGAGCATGTATGGGAAACAACCAATCAGTGTTTCTCTCCATCTCGCTCTCCTCCCTCCTGCCCTATAAAAAGCAATGAAAAAAATGTCAGTGAGGATCAAATAAGTAAATAAATGACTGAAATCTGGTTCCTTGGGAGGCTAGTGAAGTGGCTTTATAGTTTCAATCTAAGGAGGCAGGACCCACAATATAGGAAATTCTTCAAGCATAGGAAGGGTGATCAGCTGTGCTGGGTGCTATGAATCTCAGGGCTCCATGGTACAGAGCAAAAACACCACATGGCTTACTCAGCACAACCCAGGCCCCATGTTGCTCCTTCTCCCTCCAAAGAAGACAAATCAGCACGTCATCATCTTTGTAAGTGTGGCACCTCTCCTTCTGAAGTTATCAAAGAAAGAGGGAAAGGGAATGGGGAAAACAACAACGACAAACCATTTTACACCATCACATCAGCGAGACATAAACGTCTAACAGTACCACGCACCGATGATCCCGTGGAGAACAGCAAGATCTCACATGTGGCTCGTGGCAGTGTGGGTTGATGCAGCCATTTTGGCAGGCAATTTGGAAATAATCGATGAAATTAAAGATGTGCATGCTCTATGACCCAGAATCCCACTCTTAGAGAAATTCTCAAATGTGTATGCAAAGAGTGGGGGGAGGGGAGGAGTGGATGAAAGAAGGTGGAGGGAGTGGCCAAAGAACACATAGGCATAAGCCCTGGACACAGACAACAGTGGGGTGATGGCCTGAGGGAAGGGGAGGGATGACAAGGGCTGGGTGGAGGTGGGCAAAGGGGGAAAAACGGGGACATCTGTCATAGTGTCAGCAATGAAAACAATGTTTAAGAAATGCATATGCAAAGAGACTCGTGTAAGAAGAACGTTCAGTGCAGCAGTGCTGGTAAGACTGCGGAGCTGGAAGTAACCAGAGTGCGCACCAACCAGGAAACAGATAAATAAACTGTGATTTTTCAAATAATGAAATACTATTCAGCAGTTATATAAATGAATTATAACTGCTTATAGTAACATAGGCAGATACCTATCACACAAAAAAACAAGTCACAGAAGGAAAAAAGAAAAGCAAATCACAGTCTGATATCAATGAAATAGAACTTAAAAATGCAAAACACTGCAATCACACATCAGTGGATACATTTACATGGAGCGAAAGTGTAAGTCACACACGAGGCTGATATATGCAGCAGTCAGATGGTGCATCTCTCTGGGGAGAGAGGGAAGGAAATTAAAGGAAGCCTTCAATTATGTATGAACCATGATGTCTACGAATACACATTCCTATGTGTGATTAAAGTGCTTTATACCTTTTAAAAAACCTAAAAAAAGAGGGGGATTTAGAACCACTCAACTCTGAGTAGAAACTCTGACTCTTCCACTTACTAGAAAAAAAGCTGCAAACCACTTTTCTTCTGGAAAATGAGGCTAATAATAACTGTTAGGTTTAACCTCATGAAGCTGTCTTTTTCCAGGCCAAAGGCAGTAGCAAATCAGGACTTTCACAGAGACTAACTTTACCCAGTAGAGCTGTGGTGGGGGCTTAAGGAAAGGGCACGTGCAAAGGGCCCCTCATGCAGCACCCAATACATCATCACCCTGTGACAAGCTGAGACATTCTGTTGGAAGGGTTGGGTGCATCCCTGCCTAGAAGCACAGGAAGAGCTAGATGATCTCTGGGGTCTGCTCCTCTCAGGTAGCCAAGACCCTGTCAGTGGGTCCAGAGTTACCCACACCATTGGAATAGGGGTCTGAGAGGAGGGAAAGATACTTGCTGTTAGCGATTCTTGCAGCACAGCATTTCTAGCATCCAAAAAAAAGAGAGAATGGGTTAAGAGAGGCCTTTCAAAGACAAACGGGGCTTTCTCTGGCTGGTGTCAGGTGGAGAGGCCTGCAGAGACACATCTGTTTGGTCAAGCGCAGGGCAGAGCCAGCCAGGGACCAGGCTGTGATTGCAAAGCCAATCAACTTGGCCAACCTGCAGAAAAGGGCTCTGAATGAGCCCTCCACTGACCTTAGAGAGAACAGACTGGCACCTTCCCCAGAGAATCAGCCTTCAAAACACTGAATGCATATCTTCATTATACTCAAGACCAAGCAAATTGCCTAGTAAATGTTTGTAGTGGGTTCCAGAAATGGCAGCGTGGGGCTTTTCTGCTTTGTTTTGGCTTGTTTTTTTTTTTGAGATAGGGATGGCAGGAAAGAGCTGAAGATGATTAATGATCAAAGCCTAGTGAGAAAACACTCCAGCCAATTTGTGCCGATTTTCTTCTGCCTGAAAATGAGGGAAACCCATGGATTACTGAAGCTTAATTGATGTTTTTGCAGCAAAGGAAATGAAAGGTGCTTATTTCATATATACACTCTCAGAGGTCCATTACCAAGCTGTCACCCCGATCAGCCAGGCCAGTGGGTTTTCCTCGGGCTCCGCTGTCTCTGCTCACACAAATCTGCTCCCAGCCGCTTGTCAACCCCGGGGCAACTGGCTGGTCTGGTTGTTTAAGAAGAAAAGGTAGAGTCCAGAAAGAGCTGAAAAAAAGTAATCTGGACAGAAAATCAACACCTTTGGTCTTTGCAATTTAACAATTAAACAATTTAACTTGTTCTCCTCAAGGTGCAATTTTTCTGTCCCTAGCCCTGAAGTAGTATTTAAGGACTTATCCCAGTAGTGCTTAAGTCACAGCAACTGTGGTAACCAAACCAAAAATTCTCAGGCAGGTACTTAACCTCCCTGGGTCCCAGTTTCTTCATTCATCTACCAGGACACCTATAAAATTGCGACAACACTTTCCTCGGAGTCCTGGTAAGGATTCGGAGTCCCAGGAGCCACATGAGTGATGCAGACTGGGTGTTCCATAAATGTTACTCTCTTCTCCCTGGCATTTATGAAGACAGCCAATCTTCATGTATATGACACATAGCACATAATGAGTGAAGGAGGAAGAAACGGGTTCAAGAAAATATGTAGCCTGCAATAGCAGCTGGGCTTTGTTTACTCCCTAATTATTCCTACTCCGACCAAATGAATATAAGAGCAATACCCTTGCATACTCAGGAACCAAAGAGTGTACCCAATAAAGCCGGCACATAGATGAACCAAGTTATGCACAAATGAGGTACCCCTTCAAATCACACTCAAACTGTCCAAGTGAAGGGCACGAAACAAGTAAGCGGCAAAGCAGCAAAGCCTGTATTTTGTGGTGAGCGAATGCCTTTTAATTCCAGTCGTTGTTACTGAATGCATGTTTGGAACAGAGGGACAAAGAAACAGCTAGAGAGGCGGGATGTTTGCACAATGAGGAAGGTGTCCAGGCAGCACCCAGTGGTGGCACACTTGGGTCCCCAGAAGCCCTTCGCCAGCGAAGGCGGCACAGGACGCATTTGCATTCAAGGAGAGCGGCCCCTCCAGCACCTCCCACACTGCCCAGAGAGGCAGCCCCCGAGAACACAGACCTAAAACAAAAGCTCCAGGAAATCAACTGCATTCTACAATGGGCATGCATTTCTTTTGTAATCAGAAGACAGCAGATCTCACACAAAGAAATAAAGAAAGCCAAATTGATTGAGGCTACCCAATTGAGGCAGAAGTCTATGTATAGGGTGGGGCAAAAGAAGGTTTATAGTTGTCTATATGGCAAATACTACAATAATTAATACATAGCAATGTAAGATAAACTCTGTTTTGCGTGCCCACAACTGTAAACCTACTTTGGCCCCAACCTGCATATTGAAGCCGAGTCTTCACAAACAGTCAGGGACAGACTGAGAGTACACAACAGTCCTCGTATAAACTCTGATGTAGCAAAGCAACCAATACAGTGCTGAGCAGCAGGGGCCAGCAAGGGACATAGGGCAGTAGGGGACAGTGACACACAGCAGAGCTGAAGAGAAGACAAGTGAAGAAGAATTTTAGAACCAGAAAAAACCACTTTGGCATGACTGACACCCCCTGAGAATAGAGGAGATGGGTTGCTGCCACCAGAACTGCCCTATAGGGACAACACTGACAGACCAGAAAGCCCCCTCGGTCCTATCCCAGGCAAGGTCACTGTAATAGCTGGTATTACATTCTCTAGATGAGATTCCACCACTTACCCAGTGACCTGACCTCAGTCTTCTGCCTTCTTGTATCTCCTTAGGAATCTCCAAAGGGATGGAAGGCCTTTGATTACACTGTATTTCCATTTATAATTAGAGTCCTGCTCCAGTCTCTGCCCTGTCCTCTACTCCACTCTCTGTGTCACTCTGCTGCCCCAGTTAGTGACACATGCCTGGTCCACCTCATTCTACTAGGCTGCCGACATGGATGTTCTTCATGGCCATCGCCACTGCCAGTTGCCACCAGAAACCTAGTCTCTGTTCTGCTCTGTGCTGAAGCAGATCATACACTCATGCCCCTGACACTGTGGCCAGTGTACCCACGCAGTGCCCTAGTGTCCCCTGGGTCTGTTCCACCAAGCACTGGTCCTGAGCTTCTTCACCACCACATCTGCATGGCTGGCCCGTGTCACCAGCCAGTGAGGAAACACCGTCCCCTTCCCTTGCCCAGCACTTTCAGAGAGGTTCCTGAAGGACAGTTGCTCAGTCCCAGTCATATGGCTCTTTCCATGTCACCACACCATCTTCTCGTTGCACAATGTCTCCCACACAGATTCGGGGGAAACAAAAATGAAAAAAGCACTCACCTAATGAAGGCCACAACCCAGTGGAAGGAACAGAGACTCAAATAACAGTTTGCCATGAAACAAGGGTTCATTGTAGCACAAAGCTGACATATCAATACTTAGGCTAAATCCACACACATATGCACACACATACACACACGTGCATGCATGCATTCATAGAACAAAACCTCAGTGTCATCCTTCAATCTTGACTTTGGATGCAGTCTGCCAGCAAATCCTGCCTTGTCAGATTCTACCCTTGTCCAGGCCACCATCACCTCCCAGAGGGTGTCCTGCTTCTGCCCACGGCCCCTGTAATCCATCCCTAATGCAGCAACCAGAGGGATCATGCCCACACGTGAACTGGGTCATGTGGCTGTTTTTCTCAGAGCCCTCAAATGCTCCCACCCTCATTCTGACCCCTACGTGGGCCCATGCACTCGGCATCCTCTTTCGTTTCACCTCCTGTCGCTCAACCCTCACCAGACCTGTCCGGTCAGCTCCCGCCCCAGGACCGCGGCACTGGCTGCCCTCTCTACCGGACACTCTTACTGGGCGACTGCTTGGCTACTTCCCTCACTCTCCTTAGTTCTTCAGTTAAGACATGCTGCTCTGATCACCTTGTCTAAAACACCTCAGTCCCCCCAAACATTTATTTTTTTGTCCCCTAAAACATTTATTTGTTCTTCAAGGGAAAAGTCTCAGAACCTACATTCACTATTCTGGTCAGTTTTCCACAGTCCAGAAACTGACTCACAATCTTTTAAGCCAGAAATCCAATTTGTATCTTTCCTAAGGAATCAAGCTCAAGCGACCAAATTATAAAATCCTTACAATAATTTCCAAAACCTCTTATTTAGATGGAAACAGTCTGTGAACATATGGGATCAGTACATTCACTCTCCCTGCCTGGGAACTCCCGCTTGGAAAATCAACAGTTATCAGAAGGCAGCTTGATGATAGTGGAAATGAAATGAAATCAAGGAACATGAGAAGAAACAAATGTAAAGTTGCCATCAGGCTTAGATGGCCTGATGTATAAGTGCCATTAGAATTCTCACTGTTGCAAGTCACAGAAAACCCAACCCAACCAGCTTAAGCAGCAAGGGGATCTACTGGCTCACACAGCTGGGAAAGCCAGGAGCAGAGCTGACCTCAGGCAGGACTTAATGCAGGAGCTTAAAGGGAACCAGTTTCTCTCTTTCCATCTCTTGTCCCTGCTTCCTCATGGTTGACGCCATTCTCAAATTTGCCCCACATGGTGGCAAAGTAGCTGCAGCAGCTCCAGCCTCACACTCACAACTCCAAAACCAGATAAGGACATGCCTCTTTTCTAGGATATCTGGCAAAGTTCTAAGATTCACACACTATAGTCAGGGGAATGAAGCATGCTCATTAGCCTAGATTCATCTCATGTTCTGCCCTCCAAGTTGGGGGTGAGACCATACCTAAAATATGTGGCCTTAGAATAAAGGAAGGTAAATCTCAAACATTAAAAAGAGCAACTAATAAAAATGAGATAAGCAGATACTAAGAGGAAAATTTTTTAATTTCCCCTGTGGCCTACAACTTACAATTATATGCTCTTCTCAACAGTGTGCAAATGCTCACAGCTGGCTGGGTACTCCTCCTGCACATCCATTCTCCACATTGCACATGCCCAGATGTCTGCTGACCAAGGTGCCCCCTGCCCTGGTTAGTGCATAGAAATACACTCCTTTCTCTGGGGCTCCACTGCTGACCAACTCCAGCCAACACATTCAGTCAATGACAGCCAAGGCCTGCTGGCTGCGAACTCTTCATTCTCCCTCCTATCAATGACTTCGCATGCCTGTGCCCTAATTCAAAGTAACTCAGGTCCTTTATGGGAAGAACAAATATACACCCCACTGAGAACTGAGGGCACAGTCTGAGGCAAACCCTGCAGACACATTTTCTTTAAAGTCTTAAGTCCTGCCTTAATTTTTAATACAGATTTCACATTCCATTTCATAATATTTTACTTACCTTCCCAGTAAAAATGTGTCTACAAATATGTGTCATGGCCACACATTGAGCTCTATTCACCTGAAATGCCACCCTGTGAAGCATGCAATTTGGTGTCTAAATGTGGACCAAACAGTAGGAGCAACAACATGTTTCGGGTGTGAGGTTTCCATGGGACATGCAAGCGAACCTGTCCAGTAGGCAATTGGAGGTATGGGCATATAGCTCAGGAGAGAGGTGGTGGGGGCTGGAGACACAAATCTGGATACCAGCATGGTGGGAGCTGAGATGGGCAGTGGGACTCTCCGTGGACCATGAGCAGAGAAGAGGGAAAACCTGTGGGTGAAACTCTGAGTGTATCCCACACAGCTGAGTGATGGAGAAGGAAATGGCACCAGGTGGGTAAATCAGGAAAATCAAAAGGCAGAATCAGGAAAATCAAAAGGCAGAGAAAGCCTCAAAGACTCTAAGCAAGTGCCCAAGAAAGGCAGGTCAAGCTTCAGTGCAGGACAATTTGAGGTTTCCCGAGCCAGCACAAAGCACTGGCCAGTGCCGAGGCTGATCTAACAAACCAGGATTTCCAGCCTGCTGGGCACAGAACTACCCCGTCACCATGGAGCTCGGCCTGGCAGACCTCTTGGCATTGCCTCCTGTCCCCAGTGATGCAGCTGCTGTACCACAGACGGGCCACCTTCACATACACAGGTGGGCAGAGCTGCCTGCAAGAGGTCAGTCCCTGAGGGCCCTGCCTGCTGGCTTCGCACAATTTGTCCTCGTTTGCTTGGATCGGAAGCCCAGAAAAGAGGAGGGAAAGATCAGGGTAGCTGCTGTCTGCACCACAGCTGACTAAAGAACTGTCTCTTTAAAGATACCTATCTGCTTGTGAACTGCTGGACTGGACAGGTTACCAAAGGCTTTTTTAATTCTTAGATCCTTTCCAGAGGCGACAGTCACTAGGGTGTTTATAATGGGGTCTTTTGCCATCAAGCTGTCAAACCTTCCTTATGACCAAGCCTTGAACCGCTGGAAGAGGAGGAACAAACATGGATGCTGCACCCACCGCGAGCCGGCCTCACATTAAACACTCCACACACATCTCCTCACTTCCCCTGCGGAATGACCTGCGGGGCAGGTGCTGTCATTATCTCCATTTTACAGCCAAGGAACTGGGACTCGAAGAACTAGTACGAGGAGAGCTACATCAGAGCACGCTTTTCAGTTTTCAATAATGACTTCAGAGTTGACAAAGCTCTCCCACACAGAGTATTTCCTGTTGACTCAGAGACTCAGGCTGACTGAGAATTAACCCCGTTTCACAAATGAGAAAACGGAGACGCCGAAAGCTGAAGTGACTCGTCTGAGATCCGAGGGGCAGGCCATCTGGAGTCAGGGTCCTTTGCACTCCACTTCCATCCACTCCTGCTTCCTATTCATCCCTGGAGAGAGCCTGGAAGAGGAACAGGTGATTTTCCTGTAAGGGACAAACAATTTCCCAAAGCAGGGGCCTCTTTCCTGAAAGGCTTCAGGGGAGAGGTCAAACTCTGTCAAGTCCCAGAGTGAATTCGGTGAAGTAGAAGTCACAGAGGGCATCGATGGAGTGGAAATGACTTCTCTGGGTTTAGTGAAGCCCAGGCCACCTCCCTTCCCCATCGGCCAGCCTGGACCCCTGCTGCTGAGGACCCGATGAGGTGGCCACACTGGCCACTCACTGTGTGTCCTTCAACCTCAAGCTTCATGAGCGTGGCCCCTGACGACGCCTCCATTCGCACCCTCTAGACCACGGTCCGCTCCTCACTCGCCTGCTAGCCTGCAGCGCCCTGCGGATCCACGTGTTCTGCGTTGTATTCTCATCTCACTGCCCTTCGTTTCCTGCTCCCTGCTCAGGTGTCCTGCTGCCCAGCATGGGAGCGAAGGGTCTTGTTTCGCTCTCTCTGTAACCCTGCATGGGTCCACACTTAGAGGGTTCATTTTAAAATGATCTAACAAAAAGCCAGTTTAATTTTTTTTTACTGTAAGAACCATTCTTTAGCAAAAGCATCCTTTGGCTGTTAAATGAATGCCAATAGCTTGTCAGGGAAGATGCTGGCAGCTGCCCTGATGATTCTGTCTGCCACGGAGTCCCTCTGCGGGCAGGCTGTCCTAACCCTGCTCCGCAGAGCGGCGCCCGGTCAGCCATGCGCTCTGAGCGGCCTGGCCCCCTTTTGCTGAGCGTTGGCCAGTGGAGAACAGCAGGCTGCTTGCTACCTTAGTGACACTTGTAGCTTACCACCTGGGATAATAACAACTATAATAATTATAGCAAGTATTCTATCGTACTTTTCATTTTTCAAAATAGCTATTGGATTTTAGAGTTGGAAAAGGCCTAGAGAGTGAGCCAAACTCTTTCACTGACAAACAAACAAACAAAAAAAGAGATGAAGCCCAGAGCACCAAATATCCTGAGTGACCCTCCTAACACCGCTGTGGGTGGGCCAGCTCCTGTTTCACAGATAAGGAAAGTGACACGGAAAGTGATGTGTCCCAAGTGACTCAGCCAATGCGAAGCAGAGCTGGGCCCCGACTTTCAGTTTCCTAATCCCCCTGCCCTTTGGCGCTCTCTCCCCTCACCTGCAGGCTTTCCTCCTGGGCCAAGGAACCATTGAAAGAGGCACCTAGGAAACTGGGCCATCTGTGACCTCAGATTTGACCTTGGCCTCTCCCAGTGTGGAGTCCCGCTTCCTTCCAAAGGCCTCCCTGTTCTGGGGGTTTTCTCCGCTCCCAGCCCCCTTTTCTTCCCAGTCTGCCTATAGCCATAAAGTATGAAAACCCTGAACACCCTAATCATCTATTAGAGACAATTTCCAGCTGAAGGTTGAGTAGTTTCCTGTCACTTTAATGACAAGTACATTTTTTGAAGCTTCCTATAATGGCAATTCCCATAAACGGGAAGACGTTTGAGCTCTAAGTGAAGGGAACACTTACGCAGCCCTGTGCGGCCCTGCTTGGCTGGAGGAGCCGATGAGGAGCGGGGACCCCAATCAGGAAGTGGTCCCAGCTCAGCCCCCAGGGACGCTGTCCAATCAGCAAGACAGTGAGGGCGCCCCCTGGTGGAAAGGTACAAGATGCCTGCAGTCCTTGGGGCACAAAGGGAGAGCCAGTGAGAGAGACAAAAGAGGCTGGACTCCAGTGACAACTCCCCAGCCTCTTCCCAGGCAAGTCGGTGTTGACAGCTGCTCCCCAAGGGCCACACACAGCAGCGGAAGAGCCCGGCTGACTCTGCAGCAAGCATTCCCCGCGGGCTCCCGCTTGCCATGGAGGAGTCCAGACAAATCTGGGATCCAGGTTTTCAGCTGGAGGACTTTACATCTGGTTGGAAATTCAAGAGATAAACCTCTGCTATCATTTTTGCCTGCCTGGCATGAAGTTCATTCTCTCTCTCTCTCTCTCACACACACACACAGCACCTTGATTTTCCTCAAGGGTCCCTCACACCTTCACCCACCCTCCATCATGTGGTTCTGCCCCCCTCCTGTAACCCTTTCCAACCTAACAAGCACTCACTGAGTCCTTTAAAACCACATAAACAATCTTCTTCTCGGAAGCCTTTCTTGACCCTGAAAAGCAGTGACCCACTTTCTCCTGCGACACCCCCGCCTCTGCATCCGTCACCCTGCACCACACTGTGAGTGTGTCCGCTTCCCTTCCACACTCTGGGCTCTGACGAGCAGGAGCTGTCTTCTGACTATTCTTACACCAGAAGATTCTAGCACAGTGCCCAGCACATGGCAGGTGCTCAGTGAATGTCGGATGGAGGGAGGAAGGACAAGGCTCACTCATGAACTGTAAATAATCGTGTAAGTACCAACTGAACAGATCAGATCCTCCACGCCCGTGGACATTTTCTCAGCCTCAAGTGCCACAAACCATGACCCACCGAGGCTTTATTGCGTTTATTTATGAGGCCAGATAACCGCCATCTGACGGATCCTCCTACTCATACATCAGACAGACAATAGGAGATTAAACAGTCCCGGCTGGCACGCCCCCGCAGTGACCCTGAGGCCAGGCTACAGCGGGTGCCAAGGGGCTGAGCGAGAGAGCTGCACCGCAAACTGGAACACTGCTCAAGGCCTCGCCCTGGCTCCAGGCTGGGCCAGGGAAGGGAGCCTGCAGTGGGGGAGAGCTGCAGGTCCGCCCTCACTTGTCTTGGTATCTGGTTTGGAAAAACAAAATACTCGGCCGAGGAAACAGAGGACCACCAGGTTACAAAGGGCTGATGCTTCAAGACGAAATACTTTGCTGTAAGAAACGGTTACACCATAAAGGAGATTCCAAGCAATTCAGGGCATTTCTCCTCGTGTAAAATGCATGAACTCAATCAATAAACATTCTTCCTCCACAGCTCAGCAGCGCCAGGGCAACCTCACCTCAATGGAAGAATGTCACCTTTGGTAGGAAGGGGGTGAACTCAAGACATGTTCTCAAGATAAGCAAACTCCAGCTGAAAGGCAGCTTTTCTTCCGCTTTTCTACCCCTCTCCTCCAATTTGGAGAAACGATTGCATTTGCTGCTTCCCCGTGTTAAGACTCAGAGAAAGCTAATGTAAGAGTTATTTCTTCATTGAGATTCAATATTCCTCTAAATCTACTTTTTTTGTTGCCCCAAGTCAAAGCCAGTTATCTTGTGATGGAAAGAAATTGTTTCAGTGTTATATGATTTGTATCTGGTAAATCCATGCACCCCGCTGATTATCATCATATTCCTGTCCTTTAGCCGTTTTCAAAATGACAGTCTATTGATCCAGCCATCTCCCCGGTTTTGAAGTTCATGCGAAAGGACGTCTCCGGTATATTGTTCATTCCCGCTGTTCCTTGGGCTGCAGGGTAGAAGTGCTGCCTTTCATATTTTATGTACTTCCCCTGCCCCTTCGATTGAGGACGAATCACCAAGATTCCTTTGATGCCTACCATGCACATTTGGAGGCACAGACTTGGCTCCCGGCGTTTGCTGAGCTAAGTGGAGTTGAGCGCAACTGTCGCTTCCAACCTCCATTAAGACTGCCCTCTGAGTTAAGGAATCACAGCATCGTGGGTCCTCTCTGCATAAGCGGCTGGCCTAGCAGGACACCCAGCATTATGGATGCCTTCTCTTTTGTTTGAGCCTTATGACCATCCAGTGGGGCTGGGAGACAGTGGCTACATCGACATCTTACCTGGGTAGGGAAGTGGGTTGTGTTGAGAAACTCTGGGAGTGACAGAGCTGGGATCTGGCCCGGCAGTGCTGGCTCCAGGCACGCCGGGCTCTTCCCTCTCTCCCTCACCCCCGAGTCCGTCTCTGTCGTCATTCCACCGCAAGCCCTAGTGCTTAAACCGCGCCTTGCCTCTGCCATTCAGGAGCTGTGGGACCTTGAGCAAGTTTTATCTTTCCAAGCCTCAGTTTCTTCATCTGCTAACTGGGGCTAAGAATTTCCCAGTTGGCATTCCTCAGGGCTGTTGCACAGGCTAAATGACGTGATGCTGCTGAAGATTCCTTTTTTTTTTTTTTGGCTGTTGTCACTTTTTCATTTGATAATCTAAGAGAAAAGAGGTCAGTGCCCCTGACTAGAGAGTCAGGTAGTGCATGTTTTAAAAATTCTTGCGGCGCACTGGTGGAAAACGGCTGCTTTGGGGCACCTGATCTCATTTTAGAAAAGAGGGGGGAACTTGTACCTGTGTCCGCGACAGCGACAGCGGACTCCCTTTTGTGCTGGGTAAATCGGATGCTTCCCGAGGAGAAGAGAAATGAAAGGAAGGGAACTAATGTTTATTGGACACATCCTGGGTGGGCACTAGGCGCTGGGTATTCTCCCTGGAGGCGCCTCTTTCGTTCTCCACACTCACACGAGGGCGCCTGCTGAGAAATCAAAGCTCAGAGATGGTGAGTGATCTGACCACCTCGATTTGGGGGATGGTGAAACCAAGGTTCGAATCTAGCCCATGTAATCCCAAAATTTACGCCCTTTCTGACCACACTGCTTTTCTCAAAACAAAATCCTTACTAGTCAAATACTGGCAGAGTGAAAGAACAATGTTTTGGTGGGAAATGCTGAGTCACCGTGATTTCCTGCTAACTGTGGGAAGCTGGACTCTGGGACCTCCTGCAGTTCTGTGGCCCAGCCCTCTGGAAAAGCTCCCCTAAACCCCCCACAACTAACATACAGTGCTCAGCTTAGACAGCATTCTCATATCTGTGTCCCCCACCCTGTAGGGAAGGTAGCAGTGTCATTAACCAACTTTAAAGCTGAGGGGACTGAAGTGTAGAGAGATGAGCATGCCCCAAATCACCCAGCCTGTGGGAAAGTCCTCTGAGATCCACACGGAGATTCACGGCCTCGAACCTAGTGTTCCTCACACTGAGCCACACGCCCTCCGCAGACCCCTCCTGCCCCACTGCCGTTGTTCTTCTGGGGCTGGGGCCTGGATCTCTGCTTCTGCTCAAGACCCCACCCAAGCATCTTCGTCCCATCGTCCCTGGATTTGCAGTCTCTCCCACAACTGTGTGATCTTTTCCACTTTGCTTCCCCTCCCCAAGTTATCTCCTCTGCGATTCCACTTTGAGCAGCTCATCTTGAGAGTCAGAGTAAGATTAAAAAAAAAAAAAAGTCCCGTTGCCAGCAGTTGCTTTCTGTCCAAGCACTAACTGCACTAACTGAACACTCTCCACAGATCCCCATCCTTGTGATAACCTGTCTCCCAGCACCCACACCAAACGGCGTGTTTTAAAGACATCATCACAGCCCTCAGAACAAGGCTGCAAACCCATTTCCCATCCCTCGAGGATGAAGTGGCCGAGACCTAGACACCTGAGCTCACCTAGGGTTACAGAGTTAGGAAGAGGCAGACGGAGATTCAGACCCAGGAGTCTCAGCCAAGGCCTCATTTTTATCGGACATCACACAAACCCATCTGAGAACAATGACCACGCTGACCGAGAAGTGGGTGGGGTTTTCCTCAAACAACAGAGTCAAAAGCTCCCTATTCAAAAACTGGAAGGGAACCTTGGCAGGCGCCCCGGTGCTGCTGCCTCTGTGTCTCTGCCCTGTGGTGCAGCTGGAGACGCCCGCACAGCGGTCGTCCCTGCCTGGCGACAAACTGCTCGTCCGTCTCAGGTACAATGCACAAACTGCCTTCCAGAGCACTGCGGCCTGTTAATGGTAGTAACAGCTCTCGTCTCTGAGCTCTCACCCTGGGCCAAGATGCTGCACTCAGTGCTTCTTAAAGCTTTTGGATCTTTGGGGGTAGGTACAGAGGGGTGACAGGGGTGGAGGGGGATCAGACTGTTCAAATAATTCCTGCCCTTCCCTGGGGGATCATACTCCCCTCTCCCATTCACTTGGAGAGTGATCGGTGATAATTCTCTCTCTCTCTCTCTCCTCTCTCTCTCCTCTCTCTCTCTCTGTCTCTCTCTCTGTCTCTCTCCTGCTTCCTCTGCCCACCCCCACAGCCCCATCCGTCTTCAGCCACTGAACTGTTAAGGCCCTAGACGGGGGCTGCATGTAAGACTGGGCCACAGTGAACACGACAAGGACCAGCAGAGCCGGAACCAACCCACGGTGAACATGGAACATGAAAACAGATACACTTTTGTGGTTTCACACAGCATAACCTGGTTTAAACTGACATGATAATGGGGGAATGGAGGCACTCATGGGCTAGTTGCCCGAGGCAGCACAGCCAGCAGGTGGCGGTCCTTCTACGGCACAGCCGGAGCCACCCTCATTCCCGGGCTCCCTTCCACCACCTGCAGCCACTTCCTCTCATCTGGCTCCTCGTTGCAGCACCAGGTCCCCTGGTCAATGCCAAGGGCAGCCTCTCCCTTGTCCCTTCACTGGCTTCTCCGGCCCATGGGCACCATGAGCCACTTTCTCACTCCTCAGACGGTCCTTGGGGGACCTCCATGACCGGCACCCCTCTCTGCCTGCTCCTTCAGCGTTTCTCTTTCTGCTCCAGAGTCAGCCCAGTAGTTGCAGCGCAGGCTTGAGAATCAGACAGAACCCAAAGGTCGAATCCAGGCTCTTCCTTTCACCAGCTATGCGGCCAAGGGCAAGCCCCTCATCCTCCCTAAGCCCCAGTTTCTGAACCAGAAGACTGGAATAAAAACACCTCCTTCGCAGGCTGTTGGGAGCACCGTTAAATCAGCTGGCCCATGTGGAGGAGACGGGCCAGCCAGGGGACCACCCATGCCCCTACCTGAGAATCCTCCCTCCCTCACTTGCCCGAAGGCTCCTGGATCCCACCCTTCTCCCTCTCTGTTCAGTTTGTCCAACATGTTGAACTGAAAGATCCAGAGACAGATCTCTTAGTTAGATCCACTAGCAATTGCTCAACCTTCAAGTCTATCTAGAATCTGATCTCTTCTTGCCACCTTTCCAGCTTCCAGCTGAGGCCAGTCACCGTCGACTCTCCCCTGAGCACCGCAAAGGCCTCCCACAGCTCTCCCAGGCCCCACGCAGCACCCGCAGCGCCCACAGCACTCCTGTTACAGCTCGAGTCACATCCTGTCCCTCCTCCACTCCCACCTCCCAAAGGCTTCTGCCTCGTGACCCGGAAGGCCTATGGGCTTTGTGTGATGCCCGTCAGAGCTCACCTGCTCTGATGCTGCCCTCGGCACCCACACAAGCCACCCCTGTCCCCACACTCTTCAGTGAACGCCTCGAGCGGTGCCGCCTCTCAGGGCCTTTGCCCACATTCTCCTCTCTGCCTCGGGCCCCCTTGCCTCGGAGATCCGCGTGGA
This sequence comes from Phyllostomus discolor, assembly GCF_004126475.2. NCBI lineage: Eukaryota > Metazoa > Chordata > Mammalia > Chiroptera > Phyllostomidae > Phyllostomus > Phyllostomus discolor. The sequence goes on along the minus strand of NC_040903.2, from coordinate 190,048,420 downwards.
CCACCCGCTCACTCACTTCTTCATGTCTCTGCTCCGACGTCGCTGGGTCAGAGGGAGGCCTTCCCAGACAGCAGTTGCAACAGCAGCGCTCCACCCGACCACCCCACGGTCACGTTCCAGACCCTCACTTGGCTCCATTCTTCTTCATAGCATTTTTGCCTCCTGAAATATTGTACCTTTGTTCATTTACTATGTGTCCCCTACTAGATGTTAAGGACCTCTTTGATATCTGCTGTTCCCCCAGTGCCTAAAATTACTGCCTGACACATGGTAACTATTTGGAAAACTTTTTTGGATGAATGTCTGGATGGATAGTACTGGGCTCTTGAACTGTTGTTAAAAGCTACTGTAAGGCCACAGAGAAGCAAGGAAGGCATCCAGTAGTCAGCAGAGAGAAGCAGGAAAATGGAGCAGATATATGAAGGAGAGTAGAAATGAGGTGTCTTTTGTCCCGAGAAAGATGGATAAAGGGACTGCCGTTCCTGACTTCTGAGGTCATGTTCCAGGTGGTCCAGCTGTTTCCTGCCCTTGGGTGTACTAACACTACAGACTGCATGCATGCACACCAAACCACACATGCACGTATACCACGTACCACATTACACCCACACCCGTACACATACACACTACACCACACCACACACCACACACTTTACTGAAATGGCCTTAAGTGAGTTTCTGAGTCTTGCCGCTTAATGATCCCACACAACGGCAGTGGATAAATACCCGGCACAGAACCAGGCACACATTCGTGTTTGCTAGTGTGAGTTCACACATTCGTGTTCGCTGGTGTGAGTCCCCTCCTCCCATTTAAAGCCCTAGCTAGAAGCAGTTCCCGAGGGTGGGAACTTGCCCCCACGTACACTTTTCTGTAGTCTTTGGCTCTACCCTGCTGCCTTCCCTCTTCGCACAGCATTCCCAGTCCCTCCCGCTATCCTCTGAACTCCCTTTGTTCTCTGCTGCTCCCCCTGGAAAACTGACACCCCTCCCAACTTCCCTGTCTGACAAGGATGCCTTTGATGCGCAGTCATTCTGGTCAGAAACTTAGAAGTCATATTGAGCATCCGTCACCCCGACGTGTGTCCACAGAGCCTGTTAATTCCTTGCAGACACTTCCTCGGGTAGCCTTTCCTGTCCATTTCCCCGACTGGGTCTCACAAGCACTTCATCCAGGAATCCATCTCTAAGCCCAGAACAAACCAGGGCCTCATTTATCTCTAATAGGCCTGTACTTTCCTTTCGCAGCCTCGGCCACGGTTTGTAATTGCCTGTTTGCGATAGTGTTAGATTACTGTCTCCCTCCCCCACTGGACTCTGAACTCCACAAGGAGAGTTCTCAATAAATGCTATTGGACGGATAAATGGAGCTATTTTTTTCTTTGTTTCTGCATCCTCATCCTGAGTGCTCATATAAGTTTCCTGAAAAATGGAGCTGTGTTCATTGCTGCCTGTACCGTCCCCAGCCCCAGTGCTTACACAAAACCAAGAGCAGACTAGGTGCGTGATAAATACGGGCATAGTGATAGCTGTGACCCTGTCGATCATTCAGGTGCTGAGTTTGTTCGGAGAAAGGCAAGATCTCACTCCCAAGTGACCAGTCAGGCAACCAGGCCTTGCCGACTCCGGAGCCCAATACCCAGGGATGTCCGTGCCCGCACAGCGGCCCACCAGGCAGGCGGAGTTTCTCCCCTTTGCCTCCTGATAGGGCAGTAATTAGAAACAGCAGCCCTCGCCACATTGCATCCCCCGGGGCGCCCTGCTGGATGCCCAGAACATGTGTAGCTGCGAGACCACCTGCTGGGAAGAGAATAGAGGACTCATTTGCTGAGCGTAGCAGGGGTGGCGGCGCAGGGGATGAGGTGCTGCATGGCAAATAGCTGTCCCATCTTCCCCAAAGCCCAAAATAATTTCTGCACTTGGAAAAAAGAAGAAATGCACAATTAATTTTTCATACAGATCACCCCACTTAGAAGCTCAGGGAAGGGCTGCACAACTAAAAGCCGGGCTGCGGAGGCCCCGGCCGGCGGCTGAGACAACGCCAAGGAGAGGGAAGCACAGGAGGAGGCCCTGCGCCATTTATGGTGGCACCTCACGGACGTGGAGTGACAGAACAGAGGGCACCTGCTTGTGCTCTCTTACCTCTAAGTCCTGCTTTGGGCCCTGACGTGGTCACTGTCACGCTATCTTTGCCACCACAACACTGGGGGAGGGTTTCTCCTTCTCTGCATGAGGAAACTGAGGCTCAGGGAAGTTGGGCACCTCGGCCAAGGTCACCCAGACAATGGGAGGCCGAGCAGGATTCCAAGTCCAGCTGGACTCCCCGCTGGCATGCCTGCCCAAGGCACTGATTCCCCGCAGGTATTTAGGGAGATGCTGGGGGACCATCTGTCAAGACAGTATGGCCGGCTGGCCCTCTCTCCAGCAGACTTGCCCAATCCAGATTTTTCTGCACGTGTTAACTGTTTACACTCTCTGCCTTAGCTTCAAGGCAAAGAACAGACAGGGGCAGAGGAGAAGGCAAGGCAGCTGACTCTGCTGCTGCTCAGGGCTGGCCATCCCAGCAGGGTCCCTCCCCACACGACACCCAGCACTGCTATGGAGCGTGTTGGCACAGAGAGGAAGGTAGAAACATCAGCTGGGAGACACACGCCCCCGGCTTACCTGCCCTGTAGCACCTCGCTAGCTGCAGATGGCTTCACCTCTCTGCACTAATTCCTAGGACTGCTGGAACAAAGTACTGCAAACTGGGTGGCTTAATATAAGAGAGAATTTATCATCTTCTAATTTTGGAGACTAGAAGTCTGGAATCAAGGTGTCATCAAGGGTTGGTTCCTTCTGGGCGCTCTGACGGAGAATCTGGTCCATGCCTCTCTCCGAACTTCCGGTGCTTGCTGGAAACCCTTTGTGTCCCTGACTTGCATGTGCACCCCCCTAATCTCTGCCTCCATCGCACGTGGCGGTTCCCCCAGGCGTCTCTTCCCATCTTGTAAGGACAGCACTCATAATGGATCAGGGGCCAACCGTATTCCAGGATGAGTAACTAATGCAACTGCCCTATTTCCAAATAGGGCTGTTCTACGATACTAGGGGGGTCGGGGCTTCAACGCATCTTTTGGGAAGATACAAGTTAACCCTCTGTGCCTCTGTTCCTGCAAAAGGAAGAAAACAAGAGCACACATTTCATGGGCTATTTGTGAGGACTGGCTAAATTAGTGGTTGGAGAGGACTCACAGGAGCGCCTGGTATGTTATAAATGTGCCGCAAATGTTATTTGTGATGAACAATGTCATCATAATTGTGGAGGGGACAGAAGGGTCCCTTTTCCTCAGAGACACTAGCTGAATAGCCTGTATTTTCATACAGATACTAGCTCTTTTCCCACAACTAGAAGTTTAGGCGTTCAGTAGCGAGGGTTCCTCATTGCGTACAAAGGAGATCTACCGAGGCCAGCACTGGCAGCGAGGGGAGAGGCAGTAAAAGAGAGGAGGGACATTTCCAGAAACAGAAGCAAGAATTCCAGGAAGGCTGGAAAACCAAGGTCTGGGTGGCTATAGGGAATTCAGGAAGCCTCGTTTCCTGGCTTTTCTCTCTGTGTAACTTCTCTACTCCTTCACCTGTCTGCGTACAGATCCTTACTACCTGCGCGATTCGGGGTAACACTTAACCTCTCTGTGCCTCAGCTTCCTCATCTGAAACAGGGGTGAGAGCAGGGTAAAATGAGTCAATAACATGAAACGCGTTTGGCATGGCACAGAGGAGCGCTTAGCACGTGTTGGCTGTTGTTCTCTCGGCTTGGCTTTTCCTGCTACTCTGTCTACAAGGTGGAAAACATGGCTACTGACCCACTCCAGAGGTTTCCCCAACCCCGCCTTTGAGAGGGCAGTCCAGGCTGTAACGACTATCCTCCTGGCTGAAGAGCACAGGTCCTAGTTGCTGCAGCGCCTCCAGCTAGCCCAGGTGGGGAGCCTGCCTTTGTGGTCTGTGGTAGCCTGATCCATGTCCAAGGCTGTCCCCTCCTTTTGCCAAACTCCTTCTCCTGCTAGAGAGGCCCCCCAAGTACCAGTTTTAAGTTTGCTGCCTAGACTTCCAATGCAAGCCAGCCCACATCCACACCACCTTCTCTGCTTTCCCACAGCGCCTACATTAAGACCCACATTTGTCACTCTGGTTTATAAGTCCCCGCCCAGATCTAGCCCCTGCCTGCTTCTCAGACCTTTCCCAGGCTCCCTTGGCCTTTCCAGACATATTGTCCTTCTTACTATTTCTTAAGCACAACAAACTTCTGGCCTCCCCAGGACCTTTGCATGTGCCATTCCTGCTGCCTAGAGTATCTTTCCCCAAGATTCCCACACAACCGTCTCTTTCCCATTGTTCAGCTCTCTGCTCAAATGGTACTTACCTCCCCGGGGAGATCTGCCCTGACCTCTTTATCTAACAGCAGCTCCTATCACCACTCCCAGTCACTCCAACCCATCACCCAGTTGTCATTTCTTTATAGCGATCATCACTAACCAACTCATTGTCTTATTCACTCTGATGTCCCCCATGCCTGGAGCAAAGTTGGATATACCTATATGCTAACATTGGGGAAATGAACAAATGCACGAATAAATGAATTCTGAGCCTAGTATCACGTGAGTGGTGGAGCTGAAAGTTTCTCCTTGCTTTGGCTAGTGCCACTAGTGACCCCTTCTAATCTTGTACCACTCACCCCAAGATGCCAGCAACACAGTGTCAGTCTCCGCTGCTCCATTATCTTCTCAAACCCCCATATCTTACAAGACTTACGTCTTCTGGAAATTTTGTATCAGGTTTCCATTTTCCCATTGCCCTGGTATAGTTCCTCAGCCACAATTGTAAACATCACCAATAACACTTATGAATATCAAAGCCAAGCTGGATTCCCCCCTTCAGTTCTGTGCAATCACAGAAATTCTCCAGTCTTACAGCGTATTATGTAATTTTAATATCACCCAAGGATGCAATGTGATTTATTTGTTTACATAAGTTCCTGTTATTCAAATATTCCTTTATCTGCTCTCTGTACTAGACATTCTTTTTCTGTTGCCTTAATTGTATTTTACCAGACATCTTGGTTTTGTTTTATGCTACGTGGCCTCAGGATGTGTTTAAACATCCTCACACATACTTACATATATTGGAAGTCATTTCTACTCATTGTAACTTGTCTAGCAGTTAAGACCATTGTGGAATACTCTCTTGCAAAAAAAAAAAAAAAAAAAACTAAACCAAGTGCCTTTTTCCTGCATCCTAATATATACACACTCAGGCTCTGGAAGGTTCTCTTCCTGCCTATCTCCTTCCCCATGATGCACCTACCCTAGCACCTCTCAAGAGAAAGTAGAAATCTCCTCAACTTCCCAAGAGATTCTGAGCAGTACAGTGGCCAGAAGTGTCCAGGCACCGTCAGAAAGGGTTTTACAAAGTCTTCCAATTACAGAGGATAATTGGTCTCTGGTCCTCAGAGCATGCGGGAAGGGGGAGGCCTAGGACAGGACACGCCCCGCCCCACCCCGCCCCCCTAGCCCTGCCCTCTTTCCTTAGCTACTTTCTGGAGTTTGGTTCCCTTGGGTTTGATGGTTGCATGTTTCCCTTCTGTGCCCCCACAAGTTGCTGAGTAATCAATCCACCTGCAAAATTAGAAAACTGAGTTCAAGTTAGGTTGCTATTAGGAAGACACGGACTCCCAGCAGAGTTGTGGAAGTCTCGGCACCCTCTGTCAGGAGAAGCTGGTTTGTGCCCATGACTTCCTTTTCCACCCAGCACCTCCCTGTGGCTGGAGGGTCTTCGTCTAGCGAGCCCGGGGGCGCAACCTCATCCGGATGGGGTCGCTTCCCTGAGGGAAATGCAGCCGCTCCCTTTCAGTAGAAAAGAGCTGAAATGAAGTCCCCTCTTCGATAAATTGCTCAGGGGACTTTCCTTTTCCAATTTTCCTTCTGGTTTTATTGTTTTTCTCAGACTCTCTTCGTCGTTCTCTCCACACACCCCCACTCCCGCACGGCCCTCCACCCCAGGTCTGGAGCTGGAGAAATTCTTTCTTCTCCTGCTGAACCCTGCTGGTTTGTGGTCATTGGGACTGAAGCTTCCCTGTGACCCAAGTTCGCCTACCATTTCTTTCTTAATGGGAAACAGCAGGCTCAGAGTGGTGGCATTGTCTTCTTTCCAAGTCATAAAATTTTCTTCCTTCCTCCAGGACACTGCATGGGCCTCCCAGCAGGGAGCCGTAGTTAAACCCCAGCGCGCATCCCGCTGAGGGATTCTCTGTTTACCGTGCCCTGTGACCCTGCGGCCCAGCCATCACCAGTTGGCTACGGGTGCAGGGTTTTCATTTGAGGGGTGCCCTTCCTCCCTGAATGCAAAGCCTTTGACAAAATTGCGGTCTTCTCATGGAGAAGGGGAGAATGGTTTATAAAAGTGGAAAAAACAAAAAAGCTAGGCATGGAGAGAAGAGAAGATGGCCCAAGGTCAGATGTGGGAGTCAGAGACAGAATAAGAAATAGTTGCTGGGCTTTTCCAGAACGTGTCTCAGCCGTGGTGGTGCACTCGGAGCACCGCCCCCAGGGTAGGCTGCTTGTGTTTTCTCAGGGCTTTTGGCCGGCCAAGGGGACCTTTTCCCAGTCCTGGCTCACACTGTCAGTTCCCAAGAATCAGTCAGGGACCCTGTGTGTCGAAGGACCCGCGAAGTCACCACCAGCCTTGGCGGACAAAGCTGAAATCACAATTTCCAAACACAGGTCTCCATCGGGGCCCCAAACTAGGGTACTTGGCGTTTACAGAGAGGAGTAGCGTGGCTACTCACGTAAGCGGCGTCATAAAATGCAAAGGGATTTAATTATTTTTCTGTTGCTCTGGCAGCAACACAAAATGACTTTTAACAAGGTTTTTTGTTGTTGTTTTTTTTCACATTGAGTCCTATGAGATTCATCTTCTGGAGTAGCTATGCATTCACAAACAGTTAAAAGACAATTTATGGAAATACAACCTGATACTCAATTAAAACTGAGTAAAATGTTGATTTTGAAAACTGCCTTTTCAGTGTGCATAAGCAACGTGTAGCGATGTGTGCAGAACAGCGTGTGTGCCCCACGTTGTTGACACGTCGCCTCACAGCGGTAGAATGAGTGGGGTGCGGGGAAGGCAGCCGGCAGGGCGGTGCCAAGCCAGGCGCTGGCGTCAGCCTCCTCAGAACCAGCCCCAGTTCTGCCACTTATTAGCAGTGGTGCCCTGGGTGGTGATGTGGCCTCCCTGAACCTTGGTTTTCGTCTCATGTAAAATGACAATAGTCATCTTCTCCCCTGCGGCACAGAGGCCGAAATGAATTAATTTATGTGAGTCTCTCAGCTCCACGCCTGCCACATACGCACTGGAGAAACAGTAATGATTATTATGAAGAGGAATGTGACAAATTGCAAATATGCCCATGCAAATCGGGACGGGGGTGCAGCCGGGGAGGGAGGATCGGCAGGCAGAGCTGTACTGGGCCACAGCAGTCGGAGGAGGGAATATTTTATCTATGAAATGTGGACCATGCAAGAGAAAGACAGTTGTTGACTTAGAAGAAAGAAAGCTCCATTCAGTAGGGTTCAAGAGACAGGCTGCCAAATTCTTTGAAGGTCACGACCCTAAAACCTACGGAGAAGGCTCTGTGTAAAAGTGAGAGAGAGAGAGACTGTGAGCAGCTGCTCAGACTGCTCTGGCCCCTCACTGGTGTCACAGTATTGGTGTGGCATCTTGGCTAAAGCAGAACTATTGGGGGACAGACTTCACTCAGGGCTACGGGCCCCTCTGTGTCTGGAGCTCCTCCCAGGATCCTGCTGCTTGCCCCAGATCACGCTGTCTTGCACGTCTGGAGCTGGAGCTCTGCAGGTCCTCTCGTCAGAGGGTTTTCTGCGGTGCAGCAGCACCCTGCCCCCCAGTCTGCAAGGGAGGCTGGCGATGCGCCGTGGACAGACGGGGTGCTTGGAGAAGGTTTGGAGCTCATGGGTCTGAACAGGCCATGGAATAACTGTTTTCTTCAAGAGAAACTGATAAAAATATAATTTTTGTTTTGTCCCCGTGTTTAAGAGTCTCAAAGTTAAATTTTAATCTTTTGTTTACCACTATGTTAACCCTCGTGATTAGAATATTTGCTTTTTCTTTCTTTGGTCCTGATTTTCTATTTTATTAGTCCCATCTTTTATGTCCTTGATTGTAAGCTGCCTGGGATTCCTGTTGGAAGAGGTGAGATATAAGCCATAAAATAAAAATAAAGAGGAGACACTCCATAAAAGTTTGCTGAATTCATTGAATTGTCGAATGTTTCCCTGTAAACCAGACTGCTTCTGAAAAATGAGTAAGCACAAGAGAGAGCAATAACCAAAACACATCCTTCTTATTTTCTTGTTTATGTATCAAAATTCCACCTAGGAGAGCAATCCCATTTCTCCTCCTTTCCTGTAGCCATAATGCAAATCTTCTTTTCCTTACGAGAGGATCTGGGAGTGCTTGTGCATGCAGATGCTTCAAGAGGCTGATAGCACAAGTTACACGCCATCTGTTCATCCTCTGCCCGGAGGCACGTGCCATTCCTCGTTGGAGTGAGCAACTTCAGCAGCTAATTTCAGCCCTGTCTGGTATCAGCCTTCTACCCCTGCCCTGCCCTCCTGCCCTGCCTCACAGAGGGGAACAAAGAGAGAGGGAGAGAGACAGAGAAAAGAGAAGGACAGAAAAGAAACAGAAGCACACCTGCATCCTCTAGGTTCAAAGAGATCTCATCTGAAGCCATTCCTGAGGTTGCTATGGGGATGGACAATTCTGATCATGGGGGACAGGAGCCGATGGTGCTGGGGAAAGCACTGAGTTGCAGAGTTACAGCCAGATGGGTGTAGAGAGGGCGCCGGAGTGGCTCCCCATTTGAGAAAATGACTGGCTCATTCAGACCACTCTCCATGCTCCCACAAAGCCCGTCGGAGGTGAAGTCAGCTGCTCCGTGCTCAGATTGAACATTACCTGGCCCTTCTCAGCATGCTCTGGGGCTCTGGTGGCGTCTTTTTTCCATTACACTCTAATGGGCCCTCCAAGGATGCACTGAACAAGTGAGCAATTTGCCTCTGAGGGGTCTGAATTCAGCTGATTTGAAGAGGAGCCCAATTTCTCCTCTGATGGACTCCTAGGGGACTGCTTTTCCTACTGCTCCCCCAAAGCAGTGAACTTCCGAGTCTGGTCCACAGCAGGACCGGCTTGCACCTGTTTGTTGAGTGACAAGAGGCATTTTAGGCAGACAGAGTTCAATGTCCAGCCACACTCTGAGTGCACCCTTCTCCACAGCTTTTCCTCCATGTGCTCGCCCAGCCTTCTCTGCACACCTCTGTCCCCTGCACAACTGTGTGCTTTTCTCATGTTGCTAAATGCATTAGTTAAAATTCACAGGGTCTAAAAACTGAGCCTCTTTGTTTGCACTAACTAAAGCGAACTGGCAGGGAGAACAATGACCGATAAACAGAAGGAAGACGGAGGGTGCCTCCATCCTGAGGCTGCCGGCCCCAAGGGAAAAATGAAGGGTGGGGCCAACTCATATTCCCCGCCCATTCTCCTGACTGGCTCTCCTGCAAATGGGGAACACCTGAGTCCCTTTTCCCCAGCCTCTCTTGAATGTAGGAATAGCCATGTGACGTCATTCTGGCCAATGATGTCTGCTGGGGCCTCCTGGAAGTTTACTGTGTTTCCCAATACAAAAGTGCCACCTTTCTGTTTCTTCTGCCTTCTTTTGTATTTTAGTGGAGGAATGATGGCGTGAGCAGCCTCGGGCCAACGGTGAGAGAAGTGCCAGGCCATCTCCGAACCTGTATCAGCAACGGCCTCTCTCCAGACCTCCTGTTTGGGAGGAAACTCATCCCTGTGTCTTTACACTGTGGTAGTCGGATTGTTCTTTCACCGGCAGCTGAATGCCTTCCTCGCTGGTACAGGCTCTCAGTTCCTCGTGCTGACTCTTTCTCAGAAACACAAATGTCTGGGGAGAAGCAGACACCAAAGACAACAAACGGTCATTTCTTGGAAATCTTCATCTCAAAGTTATATCATTTAAACCATCTGGCAAGTGCCCTGAGCTGTTCTGTCCATCATTTCTGCTGTTTCTAGGCGCTGGCTGGGTTAGGGCTTTCTTGGGGCCTCAGGAGTTCTGCCGTGTACCATGGCACATGCAGCAGTATTTCAGCTCCTTCTGGCCAAACCATTTTGGAAGAGAGGAGAGGAGGAGAGATGGAAAGATATGGCAGAACGATAAAGTAACTTAGTCCTGTAATGTTCTGCAGGCATAGATGAAAGTCCACTTTAAGATGCAAAATTCCTAAACAGTACAATAACGAAGAGAGAAACGGGACCCTAATTTTCTTTTTCCTTTTTCTATGACAAGCTCAATCCCAACAACTCAATCTGCTGGCGCTTTGAGAAATGTTCCACAAGGCAGGAACCTGAAGAGGAAACCAGGGAAAGTCCAACCCCCAAACCCGGTGATGGAAGATTTCCAAGACTAGTTTTTCCAAACCACCTTTGTTGCACTGTGTTCAGCCCCAGGGATGTTGGCAGGTGTTCTGACCTTTCTGTTGCACCTCCTGGACCCTGGACTAAGTTCATTCAAAGATCGGGGTCATTTCCTCCAAAGGGGCAAAGAAAACGGGATCCCAGCACCTGCCCGCCCTGAATACCACCTTTCTATCCCATCTCCAAACCACACAATAATCAGACAAATCAACTCCTGTCCCAGCTTTCTCATCACTTTCCTGTTTCTCCAAAGCTCCTCTTCAGCTTTCCTCAAGGGCCTTTCTCTCTCTCGAGGTGTGTAGGTTCCTCGGGAAATGCTTTTTTTTGTCATTGTTGTCGCCCCATGTCTGAGCCAGGGCCCTGAGAGAAATCATGAAGAGCCAGAGCTCCTGCCTGAATTGTCTTCTTTGTCCTGCTCTCTGGCCTAGAGGAAAATCTTCTCAGACATTAGGCACCATCCTTGTGCTTTAGATGAGGAAGACTTGCTACCTTGAGACCCAAGAGCTAGAAAGCCTGAGTGCTGGGCCATTGGAATAGTTCCTAGGGGCCCAGCTGGGAGCTGCTCTCAGAAGGCCTTCTCCCTTTGTACAGCCTCTGCATAAAGGGAAAATCTGATGCAAAACACACTTGAGAAACAGTCGTGTGGCCTGCTCACAAAAGGAAAGGATAATTCCCCTAATGATCTAATGAGGGGCATTAATGTAGTCCTTTATTTAACAGAATGAGGTGACTGGCTACTATGGGCCAGCTACCAGGAATAACAAGCAAGGCATGCACTCTCTTCTCAAGTAGTTCACAATTCTATGGGAGATGGAGGAAGAGACACATCATAATGTGGTACGATAAGTACTATGATAGAGATAAATATGTAGGAAGGGCATGTAAGCTTCAAGAATGCTGAGCGGAAGTAAACTAACTGAAAGAGGAAATTCAGAGGAGAGGGAGAGAGGGACCCAGTCCTGATGCCAGGGGCACTGAGCTAGGAGCGTGGGCCTCGAGCAGGACAGGCTGCTCAGAAGGTGCTGGGTGAGGGGCTGGGAGCACTGTCACTGCCCAGGAGCTGCGCGGGGTCAGGGTCCACGTCTGCCAACACTAGGGCTTTAGGTCGCCTGCACCCTGGAGAACTGGAATGCCTCTTCATTTAGACCGAGCTGCCTCTAGTAGGAGCAAAGCCCCTTCACACCAGGTTCATATGTGTCTTCGCTCTGTCACTTTCTGGCTGTCCTGCAGTGTGTGCCTCTACATTCTGTCCCTGGGTCACTACAAGGGTAAACAAATAGGCACCCAGGCAGGGTGGTGAATCATACAGGCAGTCATACTTCTGTACAATCATTTCTTTAGTGGCCAAATGGCCAAACACCATTGTATTGATGTGCCAGGCATTTCTGAACCAGTTCCCCCATGTTGGCCCTTCGGACTGCTTGTTACTGCTGATGCTGTGACAAACACCCATTAAAGAGGTTTTCAGCAGTGGTTTATATGCTGCATTCAGACTGATCACCCAAAGGATCCTTATTTTTCATCAACCTTCAAAATCTACTTTAGCTTTATTATAATGTACACCAAGACTATCAACAAACCCCATCTCTGCCCAGTTGATTAGAAGCCTGATTGTGTTTCACTGTCCTGTATAAGCAAATGGTTTGATTGTTCATTATGGGAACTTCTCAAAAACCCATCAGCTCTTCACTGAAAACACCAACAGAGCATGCGCTGAGGTTCTCTGAGTCCCTCCCCTCACAACCTTCCCCTTGCTCTTCCCACCAACCCTGGATTACTGTGGCGGTTCTCACCGAGTCCTCCTCATCACGTGTCCTCTCCCTCCTCGCCTCCACTCAGACACTTGCCTTAAACCAAACTCCATTGTCAGTAATTTCCCCTTTTTGAGACTTTGCCAAAGATTCCCAAGGCAGTAGTCTCCTTCTGGGAGTAAGCAACAAACTCCGCTTAGTCTTAGCCAACAGGTTGCATCGGGGACACCTGGGGAGCCAGCTTTTGACAGGGTTCACACATTTTGCACTGCGATATCTTCAAGCTACCCTTTGGAAAGGTTATACCGGTTGGTATCCCCAACACTGCACAGGCATCTCTCACCAATACAGCTGTTGTTTGTTTTACAGTGTTTCATATTTGCTCATTGGAGAGGCAGAAGAACCAAACCCTCACTGTTACTTGCATTTCTCCAATGTCTGGTGCGCTGGACCACACGTTGTGACCTCTGACATCAGTCTGGACCCCCTTCCAGGAGCCACATCAACCTTGGCTCTGTGCTTAGATTCCACTGCCGTGAAATGGGGTGTGTCAGTCTGAGTTCTCTAGAGAAACAGACCCATAACACATACTTTTTTTTTCATAGAGAGAGATATCGTTTTCAAAAAGAGACAGATTAGTTGATCGGTTGATTGATGTACTACAAGGAACTGGCTCACATGATTGTAGAGTCTGAGGAGTCCCAAGACCTGCAGCTGACACACTGGAGACTCGGGAGAGCCGAGGGTGTAGGCTCCAGTCTGCGCCCGAGTCTGACAGCAAGAGAAGACTGAGGGCCTGACTCAAAGACAGGCGGACAGAGAGAGCTCTTTTTTTTAATATATTTTATTGATTATTACAGTTGTCCATTTCCCCCTTCACTCCCCTCCACCCTGCACACCCCCTCCCACCCACATTCCCCCCTTTAGTTCATGTCCATGTGTCATACTTATAAGTTCTTCAGCTTCTACATTTCTCATACTATTCTTACCCTCCCCCTGTCTATTTTCTACCTACCATCTATGCTATTTATTCCCTGTACCTTTTCCCCCTCTCTCCTCCTCCCACTCCCCTGTTGCTAACCCTCCATGTGATCTCCATTTCTAAGGTTCTGTTCCTGTTCTAGTTGTTTGCTTAGTTTCTTTTGGTTTTGCTTTAGGTGTGGTTGTTAATAATTGTGAGTTTGCTGTCCTTTTACTATACATGTTTTCTTTAATCTTTTCTTAGATAAGTCCCTTTAACATTTCATAAAATAAGGGCTTGGTGATGATGAACTTCTTTAACTTGACCTTATCTGAGAAGCACTTTATCTGCCCTTCCATTCTAAATAAAAGCTTTGCTGGATAGAGTAATCTGGGATATAGGTCCTTGTCTTTCATGACTTGGAATACTTCTTTCCAGCCCCTTCTTGCCTGTAAGGTCTCTTTTGAGAAATCAGCTGACAGTCTGATGGGAACTCCTTTGTAGGTTACCGTCCCCTTATCTCTTGATGCTTCTAGGATTCTCTCTTTCATTTTTACCTTGGCTAATGTAACTATGATGTGCCTTGGTGTGTTTCTTCTTGGGTCCAACTTCTTTGGGACTCTTTGAGCTTCCTGGATTTCCTGGAAGTCTATTTCCTTTGCCAGATTGGGGAAGTTCTCCTTCTTAGTCAGACTTTACTCCACTTAGACCTTTGATGGATGGGATGAGGCCCACCCACACTGGGGAGGGCGCTAGGCTGTACTCAGCCTACCAATGCAAATGTGACTTTCATCCAGAAACAACCTAGTGACAAATCAGAAATGACATTCAAGCAAATATCTGGGCATCCCATGGCCCAGCCAAACTGACACATAACATTAACCACCACACAGAAATAATAATGGGTCCTACAGAAGAAAGGTTGTTTTGAGAATTAAATAACACAGATACAGTGCTTAGAATCATGTCTGGCACACAGTAGGCACTCAATAAAATATTTAAGAGATGAAATTCAACTGCAAAAGTCATTTTGTGTCAGAAAAGAGCCTATTAGAAATGTTGAATTTAGCTTTAACCTCTTGAAAGATTTTTATTTCACCATTTCCAAATTGCTTTAATGACACACACCCCCGCTAGCCCTGTGCTCAGAGGGCAAATGTGCGCCTTAGTCTCGGGAAGGTCAGTGTCTGACTAGGGAGGGGACGCAGCTGGGGGAGCTTCCACTGAGAGACAGGAATCAGGAGATGAGCTCCCCTTGACTGACCCGGTTAGAGGAGGATTTTCTTCTAAGTGCAAAGCCTGGGGCCCTGCACTAAATGACTTAATCTGAATGACAATGTTGTGGAGAAGAAACTGAAGACTCTATTTTTTTCATCACAGATGAGGCCTCTGTTCTTAAAGAAAAAGCAAGGATGCTGGGAGAACAGAGAGTGCCACTCGAGGCAGGATTCCTGATGATGAGTCAGTGGCTGTCAGGGCCCAGAAGTTGCAATACAAGGACATATGACAGGGTTGAGTTCTCCAGAAGAGCCCTGTGCCTCTTCAGGAATGGTCTGAGATGTTCCAGTATTCACACACATAGACTCCGAACTAGAAATGGCAGTGGAGGTCTCGGGCCTCAGTTGAAACCCATTGAGTGACTCCCTGCACGTGATTGAAATTCAAAGCTGTGCAAAAGGTTTCCATCACCCACCTGATCGGGCCAAGTTCCCATCTTTCATCCCTCCTGGATTTTAGAAAGAAACCTTAACATCTGTCACATTCCCAACCACCTCTAGAGTGCTCTGCCTGGGGACCACCGATGGGAGTCGTGGGGATGTGATGTCTAAGTCCTGGGGACATTCACCTGGTCCCATCAGTGATTCTGGCTTCTGTAGGTGTGACAAATGACTGTTTCTGCTCTGTGACACCCCTCCAGATGACACCCATCTACATTTTCAGAGGAGAAGGACACTATTTCAGATATTTTAAAGAAGAGAAGAATTTTACATGGAGTATCAACAGGAGTTTTGTTATCATTTTACAGATAGGATTCAAGATTTGTTTTTATACTATGAAACCCTGCTCTCGTTCTCTGGGAATCAGAGCTCAGACGAGATGGAATCCCAGGGGGACACCCTCAAGCATTGATTTGGAATAATGAGACCGTTCAGTGAGGGAAAGGGGAAAATTGGAGGCCATGAGAGGGAAAGGGGAGGTTCAGGAGGGAGAAGTTCGGTCAGCCACGCAGTTAGGAGAACTGCAGACATCTAAACAGGCAAAGCTCATGCAGTACCCACCCCGCCCCTCCACTCCCTACTGTGTTAGGGGTCTCCAAGCCCACTCCAAGTTCAGTGGTTTCCCTGGAGGACTCACATGATTCAGCCATAGTCATACTCATGGCTAAGATTCATCAAAGCAGAACAATACAAAGCAAAATCAGCAGAGGGAAACCAGGCGCAAGTGTTCCAGAGTGCTGTCCTGTCAAGCAACACAGGACACAATTCCTCCAGCAACAACATGCAGAAAGATGACAGGGACTCGGCGCCTGGGATTTTTACTGGGGACTGGTCACAGAGGCACCCTCTGCCTAGCCTGCCTCCAAACTGCAGACTCCCAGAAGGAAAGCAGTTGTTGAGCAGAACCGACATTGTTTGTACTCACACAGTTAGGCACAGTGAACCCTCTTAGGGTCAGAGCCCTCCTGAAAGCCAGGTCCCCAGGGGCCAACCTTGGAAGCAGACCTTCCAAAAGATAGCAGTCTCAGGCCTGCTATATTAACTTTCTCTGTGTACCTTTCCGGGTCTGTTCAGTGTCCCCTGCAACAATGGCCCCCACCAAGAGCCCCACTCAGCAGGCTGAGGCCACTGCGGGACACCTCAGAACAGGGCAACGACTCTGTTTAGCAAAGTCATATGTTGGCTCACATGTACATTTCAAGTGATCTCCTCTTCCTGGGTGTCAGAACTGCTGACCAGACTCCTTTGCCACATTTCACCGCACCCAGCTGCTCCTGCCTCACTCCACTGCTCCACTCCTGGGGCCAGGTGCACTGGCTGGATGGGCTTTACGTTCTGCCTGGCCATCAGGAGTGAGTGTGGAAGTCCCCTGGCCACTCCCACCCCTGGGGAGGAAGAGTTCACGCATCAGGTACTTACTGGGCATCTTGGGTCACATAAATGGGCTGTAGAAGTCACCGGCAGGAGGGACCCTGATCAGGGTAAATCACTCTGGAAGTCACACCTAGACGCAGAAGGCAAGGGTGATGGAGAGACGTTGGGGGCTGGGTTCGAGTTCTGGCTCTCCTCCTCACTAATTGCAGGAGTCCAAACTCTATGTTTGCAGACTGGGGGTGGCAAAGCCCCTCATGTCTGTTGGGAGGATTAAATGAGATCCTCAACGCATAGAGCTAGTTCTCTTGCTCTTCATCTTTTCTCTGTTCTAAAGAGCTCCAAATCGGTCCTGCTTCTCTCCATAGCTCACTCCCAACATTAAAGGCATCAGAAGACAGCTCCGGAGTGTAAGCAGCAACCCTGCCTCATCATCCCAGCAAGGATTATCGACCCAGACCAGGTCTGTTTGCTCCACAGCAAAAGGCTTGAATATAAAGGTTCGCACAGAAATCCCAGAGCCCCAGAAAGCTAGACGAAAAGAGAAAAGTTTAAATAAGTTGAAGTTGAGAGTTCATCATAATCCACAAATATTTATCATAGCTCTAGTCCTGGGTCGCGTGCGGCGGGGACTGTGAGAGAAGTGAGGGCAGGACCTGCAGGGGTCTTTGCTCCTGGGGAATCGGAGCTCCGTTATGAAGGGAAGCCTCGGGTACTTGGGGTACTGAGACAGTTGTACAGAGTAGAATGAAATCAAAGGCTTGGTTATAGGGAACACAGACTCCGTGGTTTTGCTAAAGGAGAAACTCGGTAAGGGGCAAAGTGATGGCTGGGCCTCTATGGTGGTCCCCAACATCCCCACCTGCTGGTATTTAGACTTGGATAATCCTGGCATTCCTCAACCATGTGGGCTAGATTGAATGGCTTGGTTCTAACCAGCAGAATACAGCAGAAGTAATGGGATGTCCCTTCTAATATTAAGTTAGGCTCACCTAATATTAAGGACAGGCTCACCTGGTAAGGAGCTGCTCACATGGCCTCCTGCCGACACCAGCAAGGAATTGAACACTGGCGATGGCCACGGGCGTGAGCTTGGAAGTGGTCCCTCCAAAGTCAAGAGGAGACTGCAGCCCTGGCTGAGAGTGTTTAGTCTTATGAAAGACCTGGGACCAGGTCTAAGTCCTGGCACCGAACTAAGCCACACATTTGCTGACTCATAGAAATCGTGGGACAACACATGTTTGTTTTTTTTCAGCCACTAAGTTTCAGGGTAATTTGTTATGCAACAATAAGTAACTAATGCAGCGGAGAAGGATGGACAAGATTGCAGGGGGTGGAGGGTGTTGGGGGAAAAGGAGGGAGAAGGGCAGATAGAGGCGGAGAGAGAAAAGAAATAAGGATGAATTTCAAGTGCACACTGTGGTGAGGGAAGCGACTGAGGAGCCCAGCCCCCAGCTAACAACTCCTGTGCAACTGTGTGAGCCAAGGCTTTGCCTGGCGGGTCCGGGGGACCCCGCAGCCTGCATGCACCCGCCTGCACCTCGGCCTCCAGAAGAGGGTGCAAACACTCAGTGTCCCTGCTGGTCACGCTCTTCACATATTTATATTCCTCCCTCAGAGCCCTTGGGCAGAGGCCACCTGCAGGCACCCGTCTCTGCTGAGGTCTCTTTCGGGGGTGGGACGCGGGTGTGGAAGGGAAAACCATGAGCACACTTTCCTCGTTCTGACTCAGCGCCCAGCACTTTTCTATTCCCAGCCCTTCCCCCTCACTCTGCCCGCAGCCGCAAGGTCCATAGAACTGAAGTTGTTTGTTGGGGAGCCCCCTCAAGGACTAGACCGCTCCCATAGTTACACTGACACCTGACCCTGGACTGGTGTGCCTTTCCCCGGGCCGGAGGGGCTTGGGGGGGTGATGGAACAGGGAGGAATCATGATCTTTCCCAGTTTCAGACTCCTGCTTATACCACCACAGTAGGTGATGAACTTTCATTTTCAGCCTGTTGATTTAATCAGCTGTCCCGACACCTCAGTGCTCTCTCCTGGCTCAGCCAAGCTCCTGACAACTGTCAGAGAAACGCAGGGAGCAAAGCTTGTGACCGAGCCTGGATTCCAGCTGGAGACAATGAAAAATAAGAGCTCCAGAAAATCTCAGCCCATCGCTGAAGGAGAGGAATTCCAGAGGAGACCAAAGCTCCCCTGGATGGGAATGATGGATGCAAAGCGTGTTTCTCATCATCTAACCGTCACCTTCAATAAGACTCCACTTGGTTTTTAGGGCTTCGTATGCTTATGGACAGGTGCGACCTCTGCCCTCTAGGACCTGCTGTCCCGATGACCTCGCTGTGCTAATCTGCTCCTTGGACCAGCAGCATCCGCATCCACAGGAGCTCATTAGGAATGCGGACCTGAAGCCTCCACGCACACCCACTGCACAGTCTGCGTGCCAGCAAGACTCCAGGTGATCTGTATGCACGTGGAAGCCGGAGCGGCGCTGGCCTGAAACAGACTGATAGGCTCACACACTTGAAAACAAACAAAACCAAAGCCCTAAAATGATTCTGTTAATAAGAAAAGTTGAGAATTGGGATCAACTAATTAATTTAATTGCTCATTCAATTATTTTCTTATTTGTGTATTTAAAAACCATGTGTTGAACATCTGCACTGGCCATACCGAGCTGAAAAATGATACGGCCCCGCCCAAAACAACTTACAGCTGGAGGGGTGTCACACACGTAAACAAAAACAAGAGTTACAGGTCCCACCATGAAAGCAGCTGCAGGTACAGGGGGGCCCAAGCAAGGGGATGTTCCACTCTACACAAGGTGTCAGGGGCCAAGCAAAGCTTGAGTTGGGTCTAGTAATATGAGTAAGTGGTAACTCAAGCAGGGAAGGACATTCCAGGCTGAAACTTATAAAGTCTGGCCTGTTTGGCAAATAGTTTGATGTATCTGAGGAGTGGGTTTGGCAAAACAAACAAACACACACGATGCTGGAGCAGGATACAGGGCAAACTTGCCAAGGCCTTATCTACCCTCGCTAAGAAGTCAGATTTTATCCTACCGGAATCTGTGAACAAAGTCTTAGGTTGCTTTTGCTAGTAAAGGACGAAGGAGGGCCCACCTAGAAGTGGCTTCAGTTGCAAGGACACTTAATTTTCTCATGCAGTAAGAAGTCCAGCCGTGGAGAGCTTCAGGAACTCATCGGCACGGGGTTCCAGCCAGCTTCCCTCCGCCGTCCCAGGGTGGGAGTCAAGGTGTGAGCACCATGGCTTCAGCACACAAAATCCCAAAGCAAGAAAGGGAATTTTTCTCACTTGTGTCTTTCCTCTTAAGGAAGAACATATTTCCTAGAAACCATCAGAAGTCTTCCCCTCAAGCCCCATTGGTGAGAACTGGGTTACACCCCTCTGCCCTAGCTGCAAGGCAGCCTGGGAGGGCCAGCATTGGTCACTTTTAGCATCTTTCTCAGGAGGCCAGCTCTGCCAGCTAGGAAGAACAGTGTTAGGAACGACTGAGGGGCAGCAACCAACAGTAACTGCCACAGGTGGGTGCTAGTGGGAGAATCACATGATAAGGAGGGCACGCAGAAGGCCATGCACGCAGAAGGCCATGCAGCATGGAAAACGTGCTGAATGAGGAGGGAAGAAGGTGATAGAAGGGTAGGTTGAAGGTAGATCAGTGGGAGATGGCAGACCATTAGTGGCCCCTGGAGGAGCACCCCTCTTCATGAGTCCAAGTGAGACATCCCCCTGAGCCCTCAGAAATAGTGAAGGGAGCACTTTCAGGCCTGAGGTGCTGCTACAAGCCACTGACTCCTGTGTTATTACAATCCCTGTAACTCCAGCTCCACCTGCCAGAGAAAGGGGACAGGGGAAATTAGGACTGCAGAAAACATATCAGAATTCATTTCCCTTAAAATTATAATTACAGTTAATACTGCAGAGCTTTATATTGGAAAGCTCAAAGAGGCTTCCTTGGGGCCAATAGATGTAAATGTGTAAAAGGGTGCACAGAACTGGATTTCCAGGAAGCCTTGCAGCCCAACCTCTCAACAGCTGTCATAGTTACAAGTTACCTGGAAAGATTTTTCAAAAGGCTGAGACATAAACCTCTGGCCTTGGGGATCTTGTTCCTGGCTTAAGGAATAAGACTTACACACATGGATGGTACCAGATGATGCTCTGATTAGAGATTTTGTGATTGTAAGGGACAGGGGCCGATACAGATAAAAGGCAGGGGAAACAGACTGTGAAAGTCATGCCAGCCCAAGGCAGGGAATGAAGCAATGCTTTGCCTCACGACGCCGGGGGTCACCAAGAGCTGAAGCCTTTCTTTCCATTTCTCCGGGCAACATGGAGCTTATGCCCATGTGTCCCTGTACTAATTCCATCCTCTTGCTGGTTTTTAAAAGCTAGACTTTTCTGCTTACTGTTTCTGCACAAAGCCCAACACGGCCACCGTAGTACCTAGATCGGTACAGCCTTCTGAGTCCAGCGCCAACTGCCAACTAACCACAATTTCAGCGTTTGAAAGCAAGCCATGCCATTGGCAGATGATTAGTCTATGAACGGGATTCTGTAGGGTCAGGGGTCTCTCTCTGCTCCAATCAGGTGTAGCTGGGGGCTCCATGAGGCTGGAGAGAGAAGCAATCCCAGATTTGCCTCAGCCAGCCAGCCAGGATCTGGTGCGTGTTGGAAGGGATACCCAGAAAGCGTAAAGTAGAGAGTTTGTGGAGCTGGCGAGGAAAGAGAGGAGGAGTTTTCTCATCGTGAGACTCCAAAGTAGAAATATTGCTCTGTCTTTTGCATCATCCCTTTTATGTATATTCCTCCAAGATGGCAGAGCCAGATCCCAAAGCAGGAACACAAAGAGCATCTAACTTCCCAGGCGAAGGGTCACTGGGGACCGCATTTCCAAGACCGTGTTTTCTGAGTGTCCAAGTCACTTCACCCCTCTGAATCTCCTTCCCTCACCTAGGAAATGAGAGGCCACCCTGACTGATTTCTAAAGTTCCTTCGAGCTGGGTCGTTCTGTGACTGTGAGCTTTTTCCTTGGAGAGAGGTGCTGGGGAGATACACAAGCGAGGAGCAGGTCTTCCCATCACAGGACGAAGGCGCCGTCACTCATTTGCTACACCACAATGTTTTATCAGCATTAATGACCTTTCATTTTCAGAAAATAATGGGGCATGGGAGGAACTAAGATCCTAACTCTGAAGTGTTATTAAAAAAAGTAAAAGACCCAGAAGGAGACTTCTGTTCCCTACTGCAGTCTTCTTGTGGCAAATTAAAAACAAACAAACAAACAAAACAAAACAAAACACAAAAAGCCCACTGCTGAAAAACTCTCTATCTGAGACATCTGAAATGAAAACCCTGCATATCACAAGCAAGGAAAAGCTGAGGGAAGCTTCCAGGCCTGGAGCCTAGAGAACTGCAGTTAATGAGGCTGGGTGGCTCCCACGTGTCTCTGGAGGTCAGTGAAGGAACTGAGGCCTGAAAGGATGACACCGCAGTAAGCTCATCAGGAGGGTTTAAAGAGGGGTGGTTATCACCAGGGGCCTCTGAACTTTCTCTTGGACTCAATCCCCCAACCTGAAGCAGCCAAGCGCCCTGGCTGCTCACCTAGCAGGGGTAGGTTCCTACCCTGGAGCTCTTGCAATCACTTGACATTCGTCAGGGCCCAGTGGCCATCCATGACAAGCACACTGGACTCTCTGACATGGGAGTAAATTAGCTTGACCTTTAGGAGAAAAGGGAAATATGTCACCTAGTTGACACAGACAATGGGCATGTGGCCCCTGCGATGAAGAATAACCTCACTGTATTGTTTTTCATGGAGGTAGAGAAGCGTCCCCCCGAAAAGCTGGGAATAAAACATCGAGGTCAGAGCAAAGGCACACAGCACAGAGTTTAATTTCCATCAGTTTTCCATGATGCTCTCACAACACCATTCTCTTGGGGTCTGATTTATCTCCTTTCCTTCCAACCTTGTGTGGATATCTAATTAGATTAGAAACAGAGCCAAGGTCTTTGTATAATTAAATTGGAGTTGGCGGGAAGGCCAACAGTGCTTGACAGTTTGAGCCATTTAGGAGGTGGGATGTAAAGGGATAGGCTTCTTTCTAAACAAGAGTGCAGGCCGGCGTGCTGGGTGAACTTTCATGGGAATGATGATAAGAGGGGGGCGGGGAGCGGTGTCTAACCCAGGGAAACATTTTACCTACAAGCCTCCTCTTGAATGAGCAGCGACATTCAGAGAGTACAGTGGGACCCAGCCCTGGCCAGGCTCCCCAGTCTTGTTTCAAGATAGTCTCTTCAGTCTAGGGGACATTTGTTGCCGTTGCCCGGGGCAATGCTTCACTGATGTGAGACAAATAGAGGGGACTAGGAAGGAGACAGCCCCAAGTGGCCTCAAGGCTGGTGACGTTTCAGTCAGCCTACACAGCTGGAGGCCTTCCTGGCCCCCTTGGCAGGGCTGCAGGACATCTTGCAGTGCAGAGGTGGGCTCGACTCCTGGAGAGGTTCTTCCGGCCTGGTGTACGGGCCTACAGAGGTGTCCAGCTGTCAGGATGGGGTTTAAAGCCCATGGGAACAAGGAGAGAAGGTCCTTCTGCCTGCACAAACCCACCAGGTGCACCTCTTCCATGAAACCTGTGACCTCTTCCACCCTCGTTGATCTGTCCCTCCTTTGTACTCCTGGTGGAATTTTTGTTTGAACACTTACAGGTCTCAGAGCTGAGAGGATGTTGCTGACACATCACCCAGGGCATTCATTGAGGGTTGGGATAAGAGCATTTCACAGACAAGGAAAGTGATGCTTAGCAAGGTGTAGTGACTTTGGGGCTAGTTTGTGGTGCAGGTGGAATCAGAACCCAGGCTTCCTGACCCCTCTCTGGCACGTGGTGTGTATCGCCAGGCGGCAGCAGGATGCCTCATCTCCTGCCTTATGTCTTGTGTGGGGGGCTTTGAGGGGCAGAGGAAGCCCCCAGAAGCCTGAGGTGAAAGGCTAATGTAAGGAGCGCTCCATTCGCAGAGTGGTGAAGGGAACGCCAAAAGCTCAAAGCCTCTGCGCTGTCTCCAAGGCAGATCAGGGGGTGGCAGCCTTGGTCGCTGCCTTGCTCTATCGACGCCTGAGAAACAGCTCGCTTCCCTCTTCCAGGTGCCCGCATCTCAGGGTGGCTGCCTGGAGTCCACCCTGTCTCTGTGCCAGGCTTGCATGTGGATCTGTGCTCCTGGAAGGCACGGGTTCCTCCCCCACCTCCCAGCTGTGGGATGGGGGAAATCTCCCACCCTCAGGGTCTGGTTTATTTCATTTCCCGGATTTTGTGGATTATCTCCTCTCACTAAAGAAGAACCATCTGCCCCGAGCTTCTTTCCTAGAATGAAAGGATTTACTAGTTTAATGCCAATGAATGCAGTTATAATAGCCAATCCTTATTAGTCCTGCAATGTGCCAAGTAGCTATATGAAGACTTTACATGTATTACTTCATCCTCTGACAACCTTATGAGGAGGATGTGAACTTGCCGAAGGTCATCCGTCTGATAAACGGCAGAGCTGAGATTTAAATCCAGACCGCCTCATTCCAGAGTCCAGTGATGTAAACACCACAATTCAACACTGCGTTGCAACACAATGCACAATGCAGTGCCGGAATGCACACACATCTTCACATGATGGAGTCCAAAGTGGTTGGTTTTTCCACTCCAAAAGGCTATTGGGATATTTTAGTTCTGTTCTTGAATAAGGGCCTAGAGAGCCACCCTGGGGCCTCTGAGTATATAGAGAGGGTACCCCCCCGCCCCGTAATAAAAAACCTGAATTGCGGCCTGGAGGGCAGGCCCCTTGTAGTACAGACTTCCCTTGTGAGGTGAGTGTTCTAGGAACCCATCTGGGTCAGGGTAGCAGCTGGCAGTGCTGTGAGTGGCTGTGTTTGGCTTCAGTGAACTTTCTTTGAAAGCTCTTTTCATTTCATGAAGGGTGATTTACGGGCGCACCTGCCCACACCACGCTGAGTGGTCAGCAGTTTTTGACCAAAAACGGCATGACCCCCACGCCCCACCCTCCCTATTCACCCAATCTTGCCCCAAGTAACATTTCTCTTTGTTTCCCCGGAAAAAAAAAGTCCTCAAAGGGAAATGTTTTTCCGACGTGGAAGAGGTGAAACAAAAAACAGCAGAAGCACTAAGAGGCATCAAAACTGACAAGTTCATAACTGTTTTGAGCAGTGGGAAAAACATCTCTATAGGTGTATTGCATCAAACGAAGAGTACTTTGAAGATGACTGAAGTTTAAACATGTAAGAATAAATACACTACATCTTATAAATAAACTCCATGTTTTTTAGGGGGTCCCCTCTTGTACCACTGAGCCTGGTGTCGTGGATCAGGTGAAGAGTTTGTTCTAACATTTTCTGAGCACTTGCTAGTATGTCAGGCGCTATGCTTAGCACTTTGCAGAAATTGTTTTATTTACTCTGAACCACAATTTTATGAAGGAACTCCTATGTAATTACCGCCCCCCATTACAGATAGGGAAACTGGTGCGTAGAGAAGTAACTTGTCCAAGCGTATTGTCCGAGTCCGCACTCTGAGCACCGCCGGGGCACGGCATCTGCCTCGTCCAGAGCGGCACGCTGAGCGGCGGCATTAACGTGATGGCTCTGAGGAGAGGGTGAAAGATCTCGTGGGTCCAAGGCCACCTTTCATAAGACGGCTATTTCTCAGCAATCCATTGCTTCCCCCATCCACCTTCCTGGCTGGTCACCCGGCAGAGAGGGGCGGTGAAGTTCATCGTGGACTGCACCTCCGGCTGCAGCAGAGGTGAGTCAGCTGCCTTTAGCTATGGCTGTGAACTTGGACTGCATCTCAAGCCAAGAAGAGAGAAGCAATTCAGTGGGGACGAGGAAGGTCCAAGAGCAATTCCCTTTAGGCGATGATTCATTGCGGGTGGGCAGGGGCGAGGCAGTGAGACGCAGAGAGGTGAGATCATGTGAAGGTGAGCGTAGGGATGCTGGAGCCAGACTTCGTGGGGTGTAAATCCTACATCTGCCACTTAGTAGCTGCATGGCTTTGGGAAAATTATTTAATCTCTCTGTGCCTCAGGGACCTCATTCGTAAAATGGGAACAATAATAGCATCTACCTCAGAGGATAGACAGATATTCTATTTATAAAGCTCTTAAAAGATTATGTGGTATATAGTGAGTGCTGTGGGTTTGCCAAACAAGGATAGACAGCAGACCACATCTTCACTCAGAACATTATACCCCATCTTATCTTCGGGGTTGTTGGGGGAGAGGTGGGGTGCTTTTTTAAATTTTTAAACATTAAGTCTCTGTCAAAAATATATTTCTTATTTTAGGGGAGAGGGTTGAAGGACAAGATGATACTTATAACTAAAGAATATCTACAAGATAAAAACTTGACAAAAGTTTTTCAGTTAAAATGTTAACACATTCAAACTTGACTTAAAACATAACAAAAGTGCAAACAAAAATGTTTATGGGTTTTCCAAACACGATACACGAAGTAGTGTTTGGGTGGGAGGGCTCACGCTGATGGCCACTGGGGAAATCACGAAGGTACGAGCCCGGACAGGGACCGCAGGGGTGTGCTCCTCACTGCCGTGGCTCCTGCTTCCGAGAGAGCCGTGATCAAAGCGTTCATCCCCCAGATGACTCCTGCCTTTACTCCAGAGACTGAGGGACTATACACAATGAATGAATTTATTTTCACCGTACGGATAACATATTGTACCTCTCTGCCATTGTTATTTGAAAACCTTCCATATCAAAACAATTTAACAACAGATGTAAACAATTCCATAAATATGCCAACGATCTTCCATTACAGTCCTTTCAAGATGCATGTTCATTCATGCTGTTCACCTTGGAGTCACAGTTCACAGGATCCAAACAGAAATGAGTTGGGGTGACTTTCAAAGTAATGTCATGTCCCTTGCTTTGTTTAGAATCCCACTAGAACCTGTAAGTTCATTTCGTAGGCCCTCTCCATGCATTAATCATTGGGTGGCAAGAGTTCTTGAAAATTTTTCCTGTTCCGATGTCCATTGCTGGCAACGAATGCCCCCAAACCTCCCCGGAAGTCACTGTGATTGCACAATACATGTAAGCTTTCCAAAAGCTTACAAAAATAAAAATAAAAAATGGAATTCTATTTGACATCTCCTGACACCTACAGTAATACTGCACGACTAATAGAAGCATATCAGTTGCCTGGACTAAACCAGCAGTCAGCATGTGCCAGAGTGTACGCGAGTGAAAATGCAGTAGAAGGAAGGCGTCTTCATTGCCTATAGATCACTTCCAGTCAAAGGTTAAAGTTCAAAGTCTGAATGATCACAGTTCATTTTCTCAGTAGGACTACCTTCTCTTAGGAGGATGATAATAGTAACACCAACAAGTATCATCATGATACTGTCATTTTGTTTTCTTTGTATTCTTGTTACATGTTTGAACATAAAAGGAATTATCTGATGGCCATCTCTTTTCTCTGCAGCCAGAAAGTATGGTGCTAGGACAAACTGGTGCTAGGACCTCTTGGTGCTGGAACAAACTGATTGGACTGAGAGTGCTGGGGACCAGTCTTCTGTTAGAATGAACAAACAGATACGACCATTGCTATAACCATGAGGATGAACAGGAATATTCTTACCAGTAAACACGACCCGAGGAGAGTCAAAAGGACACTGACTGCTAAACTTAACTAGAAGTTGAAAATTTTCCCCTTCGCATAAGGTACTTGGTGCGTCTTCCATGCCTACAACCCACTGTGTAACTGAACTTTGAACACTCTTTTCATTTAAAGTCACCCCAGGAGGTGGGTTATTTTGCGAAGCAGACAGTTCTTTCTGTCGTCATTGCTGCGTTGCCACCTTGATGGAACCATCCCCCCGAGGCTGGCGAGCCCAGAGCCGAGGTGGGATGCTTTGGACGGGATGCAGAGCGGGGGAGGGGAGGAGTAAACTGTGTGGCAATAAAGCAGGGGAGTTTAGAAAGGATGAGCTTTCCTTGACTGACTCATCCCTCAAGTCACATTCTAAGCACCTAGGAAGCTGAATGACCCTCCAGCACTCTATACTCTTGCAGCTTTTATCCTGGCTTAGTCCCACATTCAAGTTCCCCTCGGTGGCGGAAGGTCCTCTAAAGGGCCTCCTCTCCATCTCCCGCTGTCTCTGCCAGGGGCCGAACACAGCTTCCCAGCTGACCTTCCAGGGAACACACCCCTCCGGTGCTTAGACACCTGTGACTACCTGTCTCCACTCTCGTTATAATCATCTTGACCTAAAATTCAGGCTCTGTACAGTCTGTTCTCAGGTGGCATTTCTGAAACTGCTTCTCTCAACTCCCCTTTCAGCAGACTATGAACTAGCTAACAGACTTACAGCCGGACTATTAGCCACCATTTCCCCAGGGATCTCTTCCACCACATCCCCAAGTTTGACCCTTTCCTCACCTTTAGATGTCTCAATCCTGCCTTGCCTTCAAGATTTACCCAAATACCCCCCCCGATCCCTCCAGCTGGAACAGGCTGCCCCCTTCCTTGGAATTCCATGGCCCTTTGTATCTTGCCTTCCGTACTTACCACATCCTGGTCTTGGGGTTATTTATGAAGATACAGTATCTTCTCTCCTGAAAGAATGTGAGCTCTTCACCGCAGGATGTGTCTAATACATATTTGTGTCCACTGACAGGGACTAGAAGTGTCCCTCGCATACGCTAGGCACTAAACAATTATTTTCTGGACAGATGAATGGACGAACAGACAGATGGACGGACAGATAAGCTTTCTTGATGCTGAAAAAGTTTCCATGGGAAACTTCCATGGGGAACGTGGGGAGTCCTCCCTCTTTACTTTTTCAGAGGCCACTTTAGCGCTGGGATCCACGCTCAGTCACAAAGTAAGGATGACACTGGGATTCGGAAGTCTCAGTTCTGCTTGCCACAGTGTGTGTGTTAGGTGGCCTGGGGGCAGGGAAGTGAAGGAGTTAATGCATAAGTCCAAGACCTGAAGGAAATCCCTCTTTCCTGGTCGATATTCAATCCTCTACCAGGATGTTCAGGATAATATGAACTGTCCACTTCCATTAGAGATTAGGCAATAGGTGCCCCAAACTGAAATTATTTACCAATTACTGAAGGCACTGACTTTAGAAATCACAGTTGGAAGAGAAGAGAGAAGGCAATTTTATTGATACCAACTCATTAAAATAAGTCCCCTGTCCACAAAAGACCCTCGTGAAATAGGCATTATTTTTCCCTTTTTACAGATAAGAAAACTTAAAAAAGTGAAGTGATTTGTCCAAGATCACATCGTTACAAGTGCGGAAGCCGGGGTTTAAACTTAAGCCGGACATCCAAACCCCTGTTCTTTTCACAAAGCAATAATGTTAAACTCTGTTAAGTGTTATTGCGGTCTCACCCAAATCAGATTATATGAGGCCTGTCCAGAAGCAGCCATTTAATATGAAAAATAGAGACATTTATTGAAAAAGATACAAGATACAAGAAACATTGTACAGAAGACAATGATGCCTCAGTCCCTGTCAAATTAGGCACCTTGGGACCTCTCACAGTCCTCCCAGTCACCGTCAGCTGCCCCACTGTATTTTCCTGAATCTCTTTGATGGTCTGAAATCTCTTCCCTTTCAAAGGTGATTTTAGTTTTGAGGAAAAGCAGAAGTCACAGGGTACCAAATCTGGGCTGTAGGGGGCCTGAGTCACCTAGGTGATTTGATGTTTCCTAAAAAATTCTGCGTGAGACGTGATGCACAAACAGGCACATTGTCATGATGAAACTGCCAAGTACCAGTTGCCTATAACTGAATCATCCAAATAGGTTCTGTGGAGGAATGTTCAAGCTTAACACAAAATTTGATGCAGATTCATTGCTCTACAGCATACACGCTCACTCAATGGAGTCTATAGCCCCCACTGACCAGTACAGTGAAGTCATCATTGTTTATGCATGCACATTCCAGTCCACTCTGCTTGGCTACCAGGTTACATCGATGTCACACAAACTGTTCTCATTATATTAACAATGCTGGACTTTTTCTGGACAGACCTCATCTGCTCCCTTATATTTATACCTTGGATCCTCCATTGCTCTAGGCAGCCTCTTCATTTAACATCTCCACTTAGTTAAGGTAATTAACCCTAATTGCAGTAACAAACCACCCTCAAAATCTCAGTGCACAACACAATACAAGCTTATTTCTCACTCACAATACAAGCTTATTTGAATATGGTTGGGCAATTCTCCTCCAAGTAGTGACTCAGGGATCCAAAATTCTTTTCCAACTTGAGGCACTGCCACCTTAACATGTAGTTTATAAGTTAACTTGGAGGAGGAAGAGGGTGAGGACAATTGCACAGGACTGGAAGTGCCATACATCAATCACCCCATTGGTCAGAACCCAGTCATACAGCCTCAACTTAAATGCAAAAGAGAAGGGAAAACATAGTTTCCATGTGTGTCCAGGAAAAGGAAATTGGACGGGGAAACATTAGCCAGCCTCTGACACACCCGCCGTATCCATCAGTGTTCTCATAGGAAACAGATGGCACACCTAGCTGGGGTTTTGCATTTTTTTAATTTACATTATTTATTATGCTATTGTATTTGTGCCAATTTTTCCCCTTTGACCTCCTCCACCTGATACCCCCATTCCCTCCAAAAATACTGCCCCCTTTAGTCCATGGATCATGCATATAAATTCTTTGGCTATCCTATTACCTACACTGTTCCTATCATCCCCCTGTCTATTTTGTACCTACAAGTTTGTGCTTTTTAATCCCTGCACCTTTTCCCCCATTCTGCCTTTCCCCTTCTGGCTGATAACCCACCAAATGACCTCCATGTCTATGATTCTCTTCCTGTTCTTCTTGGCTGCTTAGTTTGTTTTTTGGATTCAATTATTTACAGTTGTGAATTTATTGCCATTTTCATGATGGTCATTTTGATTTTCTTTTTCTCATATAATTCCCTTTAGCATTTTATAAAATAATCACTTGGTGATGATGAACTCCTTTTGCTTTACCTTGTCTGGGAAGTACTTTATCTGCCCTTCAATTCTAAATGATAGCTTTCCTGGATAGAGTAATCTAGGTTGTAGGTCCTTCCTTTTCATCACTTTGAATACTTCTTGACAGTCCCTTCTTGTCTGCAAAGATTCTTTTGAGAAGTTAGCTGACAGCCTTATGGGAACTCCTTTGTAGGTAACTCTCTGCTTTTCTCTTGCTGCTTTTTAGATTCTCTCTTTTTCTTTAAACTTTGGCATTTTGATTATGATGTGTCTTGGTGTGGTCCTCTTTGAGTCCATCTTACTTAGGACTCAATGTTTCCTGGACTTGTGTGTGCATTTCCTTCACCAAATTATGCAACTTTTCTTTCATTATTTTTCCAAATAAGTTTTCAGTTTCTTGCTCTTCCTCTTCTCCTTCAGGCATCAGTATAATTCAGATGTTGGTACATTTAAAGATCTCCCAGAGGTTCCTGAGCCTCTCCTTTTTTTTTTTTTAATTCTTTTTTCTTCCTGCTGTTCTGATGGAATGCTTTTTTCTTCCTTGTGCTCCAAATCGTTGATTTGATTCTTGGCCTCTCCTCTTCACTGTTCATTCCCTATAGATTTTTCTTTATCTTACTTAATGCAACCTTCATTTCTTCCTAGGTCTTTTTGATGCCATTGAAGTAACCAGTGAGTTCCTGGAGCATCCTGATAACCAATGTTTTCAACTTGTGCATCTGGTAGGTTGCTTATCTCCATTTCATTTAGTTCTTTTTCTGGAGTTTTGTTCTCTTCTTTCATTTCATATTTCTTTGTCTCCTCATTTTGGCAGCCTCCCTGTGTTTGTTTCTGTGTATTAGGTAGAGCTGATTTGACCCCCGTCCTAGTGCTCCTGTTAAGTGGTGTGAGGTGGAGCCTTAGGTAAATTGCCAGGGTGGGGCAACCTGTGTCACTGCTCTGTTGCTCTGTGTGGGGGAGGGTTTGCAGAGGGGACAGTGCTGCTGCCTGGCCTCTGGAGTTTTGCCCAGGAGGAAGCTGTCTCCCCACTCGGACTTCACTTTCTCCCCATATCCCACTGGTGCCTTTCCAACTGCTCCCCTGGAGCTGAATCCTAGAGGGGGTGGGTCTACATGAATCCTAAGTCTGATGTGGGCCCTTTAAGAGGATGCAGTTTCTTCTACTGCCCCAACCCCCACTGGTTTTTACAGCCAAAAGTTATGGGGACTTATCTTCCTGGCGTTGGGACCCTGGGCTGAGCGGTCTGGACTGAGGCTGGGATCCCTTGCTCCTGAGGTATCCCGTCCATTTTTTTATCCACCACATGTGGATGTGGGACCACCCATTCCTGTTTTCATGCCTCTCTGTTCCTCTCAGCATCTCTGCCCCTCCTACTCAATCTGGATAAATGTGGCTTCTTTAAATCCTTGGTCGTCAGACTTCTACACAGCTTGATTTTCTGACAGTTCTGGGTGAGATTGTTTTGTAGTCTAGTTGTGTTTTTTGCTGTAGTTGTTTGTGGAGGTGAGGCACATTTACCTACACCTCCATCTTGACTGGAAGTAGGATTTTGAATTTAATGAAGGTACTATTTACAAGGTATGAATGGGGTTAAGAGAATCAATGAGGGACTTTGAGGCATCCAGGGACTAGTCAGAACAGGGAGTTTACACTACCCTATTCCAAAGGCGAGGGGAGGAAAACATGTTGTTAGGGCCCAGTAAGATCTGAAGCCATGGAGGAAGGGCTTCCTGACAGAAGCTGCAGTTGTTTGTAGAGGACAAAACCACTGTCAGAACTGTAACACCTGAGCAGGGAGGGAATGGAGGGAGCAATACCCTGAACCCTCTCTCTCTCTCTAATCTCAGATGTCCTGCTAAGACCTCCCTATGGCCAAAGCCAGCTGGAAGGCAGAGGACAAGAGACCCTGTGTGACGCAGTCCACAGGGGCCAGCTTCCCAGGGCACAGAGAGCGGCAGACAGTGAACCTTGGGGGTAGGGATTCAAGAGACTAAACAGCAAGTTAACTATTTCATCTGAACATCTCCCTTCCCTGGAAAGCATTACCCTTAGACCCTTCCCTGGGTTCTCCTTCCCCTAAATTCTGCCTATCCACATTCAGTTTCCCAGCTGGGCACCTGCATTGCATGCCCCACACCCTCCCTTACCCACACCAAACCCTCACAAGTGGGATGGGGAAGAATGCAGGACAACCAAGAAACCTTAGGTTTTTCCCCCCAATATGACTTGTGGAACCCAATACAGGGTTCTATAGCAACTCATTATTTCACTCTGTAAGAATGAACCCCTGTTCTGAAAGATCACTCCAGCCCCTGAGAACCTCAGCCCCTCACTCCTCCCCTCCCCCCACCCCCACTCTGTCCTTCTCCACCTTGAGCTACCATCCCCCTGAGACCTGCATCAGATAAGTTCACAGGCACTCGGTGCTTTTGCAGGGTTTGGAGAAGCAGCCGCAGTAATTACAGTGGATTTCTGGAATGGAAACTAATGGTGTGGGTTCAGATCTAAAATGCTTTTGATCCTCTTCATCATTAAAAGGCCATTAAAAGTACAACACATATATGCATATTACTGGACATCAAATCTACATTGATGTGAAAAGAAATTAGGCTGATAATTGTTCCCAAGGCCATTAACTCCAGTGAGTGAGAACCCTGTGTGGTTCTACAAAAGGACTTTCATTGACCCTGATCAGTTCAGCTGAGACAATATTGATTAAGCCTGAACTATGTACCATCTTAATCAGATGTCTACTTTTGTGACTGCCCTGATTTAAAATGTGACTTTCAAGGACGTGCACTCTGTGTTACAGGCTGAGCCCCAGGAAAAAACTTGCAGGCCTTGAAAGACCACAAAAGTGTGTGGCAACAGCAATGCCTGGCTTAGGGACCCCAGCAAAACAGGCAAAACCGTAATGTGTAAAATGATAAAGTAGACTGAAGAACCATCTAACAGACTACATTGCATGTAATAGGTAATCAATGTCACTTTAACCAAGAAATTAACCAAGGGCCAAAAGGATATTCTCTTCACAGGCATCTCATAAGGGTAGGGATCAGGCCCATCTTATTGGCTTAGATCCTAACTACCTCTCCTCATCTACCACCAAAGAGATGTTCATGAAGATTTACCATAGGCTGAGCCCTCCTCACTTAGTCGCGTACACCCACATTCCTAATCGTTCAGCAGAACACAGCAGGCCCAAATTCCCACCTCCCCCTGTCACTGCTGTACCCCTTGGCCTGACTTCCTCATTGTCCTTGCACTCCATTTGTCACCAAGGGTGTAAGGTTAGGTGACACCAGAGTCCTATTTTCAGATACCCCAAGATAGTAAAGAGGAAGAGGGAAAGATTGAGGTGGGCAAGAAGGCTCTGAGATTCATGGGCCACACATTTCCCGAGAGTAAAGACGGGTGGTGGGAGACAGCACAGAATAAACAGTAATGCAGAAAGAGGGCCTCACGCAGGGAACAGAATATTAAGTACAAGGCACATGGCTATAGTGCTTAGATCCTAGACAAACAGATCTTCAGAGCCATGCCAGACCTGGCCCCTGCCAAAAAAAGAAAGAGGTAAAAAGCCTGCAACCAGTATCATTTGAGCTGTAACCAGTAGAGGGTCTCTCAGAGCCCCTCAGCCTCAGAAGCGAGGGCCAAGATATGACTGGAGTTTATGGAGAGGGTGATAATTGCAAGCCCAGAAGAGAGCAGAGGCAGGAGGCCATTCCTACAGCGCAGGCTGTCCCTGAGTCTGAGGTCACCTCCGGAAGGTGCTGCTGGGTTTAAGGTCCACCAATGGGGACTGGTTAAATACGACGGTGCAGCTGTCACCATCAATTACTGTGATATCTATAGATACTAATATGGAAAATCACCCCCCTCCAAAAGAATACAAAATAAAAATTCAAAGGGACATAAACTCAGTATGATATACCACCATTTGTGTAGAAAGAAGTGAAGAAATGCATAACCTCGTTTGGTTATGTATGCATACATTTCTTCTAAACGGTACGTAAGAAACCGGTAACACGGGCCATCTGTGGGGAGAGGAAGAGAGTGGCTGGAGGTTGGGTAGGAGGGGGAGTTTTCGCCTTCATATTTCTAAAAGTTTGAATTTAACTATTATTTATTCAAAATGCAAAATGGTCTAAAATTATTTCTAAGTGAATGTGGAAAGGAACTACCATTTGCTGAAAGTGTATCAGGAACTCTGCATGTGTTGTCTAATTTACTTCCCTCGCTCTTAAGGAACTCTACTTTTTATTCTTATATAATGTTTAAAATCTTACAAATGTAATGTACACTCAATGCATAAAATCTGAGACACTCACATATAATTTGAACAGCAAACAAAAACCAAACCCAGCTGTAATCCCAACTGCCTCAGAGAAGCCGCTGTGAAAATTTTGGTGTGAAGCCCTCCAGGTCCACGGCGGTCTTTACAGAAGCGCAGTCCCGGTGTTCACACTGCTCTGCAGCTTGTTTTTCTCACTTCCCACCACGTCAGGAGCATCTTCCCACGTCAGCACTTATTCTTCTACGAGATAATTTTATTATTTAATAATATTGCTTAATACGGAGGCATCGTGGTTTATTTGATGAATGCTGCATTTAAAAATACTGTTGTTGTGAACATTCTTTTATGGGGGCGGTGGATTAGACGCCTCTCTGCACTTCACACATCTCATCTGTCAGCAAATCCCGCTGGCTTTACGTTCAAAGTATTCCCCAGACGGGACCATTCTTCTTCCACTGCAACTACTCTGGCCTGACCTATGACCATCTCCCCCTCGGGCAGTGATAATAACAACAATAACATCAAATACAGAAGTGACATGTGCTGTGTGTTGTTACAAGTGTTTTAACTCATTTAATCCTCATCACAACCCTGTGTTCTAATGTTTCTCATTTACTAATGCATTTAACCCTCACACACACCCTGTGACGTATAACTGTTATCCCCATTACGCAGGTGAGGAACCTGAGACACAGAGAGAATATGTAGCTTGCCCAAAGTCATGCAGGTAGTAGGTGGCATAGCTGGGATTTGAACCCACGCAGTCTGGCTCCAGAGGCTGCTCTTAATAACTAAGCTGTATCACCCCTCTAGATAATTGCAGTATCTCCTAACTGGTCTTCCTGCTTCTACCTCTAACCCCACAAGCTATTCTCAAGACAGCTACCAGAGTAAACACTTTCACTAACATAAGTCCTATGATGTCTAAGGGGGGTGTAAATAATGATGGAAGGAGACCTGACTTAGGATGGTGAACACACAATACAATATACAGATGATGTATTAAAGAATTATATACCTGTATAATTGAAACCTGTATAATTTTATTAACCAATGTCACCCCAGTAAATTCAATAAAAAGTAAAACAATCAACTGTATAGTTTGTTTTTTTTTAAAGTCCGATGATGCCATTGCACTGCTGAGAACTTTTCAATATCTTCCCATTCCTGTTAGACTGAGTCCTGAGCTGGTCTGCACATCCAGTCTTCTATGACCTCTTTGCTTCTCCTGCTGCCACTCTCCTTTCTGGTCGCACTAGCTTCCCTGCTGTTCTCGAACAGGCCAGGCATGCTTCTGCCTCAAATCCTTTGCATTTGCTATTCCATCTACATAGAATGCTGTTCCTGCTTGGCCATCTTGCTCACTCCCTTACCTATTTCAGCTGTTATTCAAATGTCAGTTTCTGAGTGAGGCCTTCTCAGGCCCCCTGTTTCATGATAACCCTCCGCCTGCACTGAAGCACTCTTCAAAGCCCTTCTCTGCTTTTCTTTCATAATTCTTATCATTTGACGCCCTGTAAGTTTCATATGTTTATTGTCTGTCTCCCTCCTTGATTATAAGCTCTATGGGGGCAGGAATCTTCCTGTCTTCTGCCCCATCTCCAAGGCTTCAAACAGTGTCATGTAGCAGTTCTATAGCCTCCCAGCTCACCTGGGCAGGTGCCCAAACAGGGGCAGCTTGAGGGACTTACTCGGACAGCCAATTGCCCCTCACCTCACTTCTCTTCCATTATTTTCAGGTCTTTTTTCCCTTACTTTGCCACTTGCCAGCTGGGTGAGTTTGAACAAGTGACTTGCACTTTCTGAGCCACAGCTTCCTCATTTATATAATGGAGTACATGAATACCTAGCTCATGGATGCCTGTGTGGATCACATGAGATGTGTGTAAAGCACCCAGTAGGTACTCAATAAGTGAGTGATGGCCGCTGCCGCTGCCGCTGCCACTGCTGCTGTTGCCACGAGGCACAGGAATAAGGTAGAAGGGGCTGCTGGCAGAAATGACCTTAGGGTCTTCTGGAGGGGCATAGCCCTGGGCCACAAGCAGGTCACTTTGAGTTGGAGCTGAGCACACCGAGGGAGAAATGCCTGGTGGCATCATCCCCCCAGTTCCCCATCATGGGTCCCCTGCCCAGCATACCGTATGCATTGCCACATCTTACATCCTTTCCCATTCACCCCAATTTCCTATGAAAGCGCTGAAGATGCAGATGTTATGGCCCCTCCGAGTTCAGTCTAATCGCCAAGCTCGTAAGTGCTCAGACTGTGCCGGCAAATGAGGCAGTGGGGATCCATAACATTAAAGCTCTGGTTATATCAATAAGGAGACATGGCCTAGTGATAAATAAGCCATCTCGAGATGAAAAATAATATTAGGAAGGATACCATGGAAAAACAAAGACAAGACTGAGACGGGGAGGAAAGGAGCAGAACGGGAGGTGGGGCGGGGTGCAGGTCTCCACTCGCTTCTACGGGAGCCTGCGAGGACCGCGGGAAGAGCGTGTGCAAGCTTAGAAGCCAGAGCCGGGCTTGGGTTCTGCCTCAGACACATCAGCTATGTGTGTCTTGGAAAAATGGGTTAAACTCAGTTTTCTGACCTAGAAAAATGAGACTAACAAAAATATACCTCCACTCAACTGCTGTGAGAATCAAGCCTTGTAAAGAACCCAGTACAGTTCCAGGAACATAGTAGGTGCTTAGCAAGTGTTATTTTCTTCTGCATGCTCTCCATTCCCATAGCCTCACTGCCGCCCAGAAGAGGTGCCCTATCTAGCCCAGACTCTTAACCTCACCCTCACCTTGGGGCAAAGAGAGAAGCTAAGCCTCTGGGAAGCAAGGCAGATAGGAAGGCCAGGAGGCAATGGCCATGGTTACCCCCTACTCCAGACAGAGACCGTGCTGCTCACCCATTCGACCAAACTGCGGTCCCCGGGCCCCCGGGACACAAAGATGAATAGAATGTAGCGTCTACCTTAAGGGGAGCCTCAGGCTGAGAGGGGGAGACAGACACATAACCTCAAAAGCTATGAAGGGAGTTGGGGCTTCCCTTATATCTATGAACCCTGATATCAAAGAATCTGCTTCATTGTCCCCACCATCTAATTTGACTTGGAGTTTGAAAGAAAGCCCTCACTCTTTAGAGGCCTGAGCGAAGTGCTGCCCAAGTGCAGTGGGCAGCAGGGAACTCTGCCTAGGAGAGCCGGTAGGCAGCATTTGAACGGGGCGACGTGATGAGAGCTAACGCTTATTAATATTTACTGGGCACTAACATGTCAGGCGCCAGGTGCTTCACACATATTAGCTCACTCATTTCTCCCGACAGCCTTGTGAGGGAAATACTGTTCATATTTTACAAGGATAAGGTCACATCGTTTGAGAGCAGCAGACAGAGTCTTATTCTAGAGCCCACATTCTTAATGTCTATGCCAGATCGCCTCTCTGAATCTTAAATATTGCGGCCATTCTGGGATCCAAGGTCAGCATATTCCTCCTCTCCCTACAACACACACACACACACACACACACACCCCAAACCTACATGCAGACCGATGGAGACGGGCTCACCCCTCTATTCAGGCCACGTTCATTAGCATCTGCTCTGTGTGGGACTCAGAACTGTGGGGCTTCTGTGTGTGTGTGGGGACAGCAGCCCAGAGCCCCTTCCTCCCCCCATGAGTTCTGTTTTGCTGCAATGTCCCTTGGCTCCAGAGCCTAGAGAGTGGGATGTTTAAGGCTGGAACAGTTAGCTAGGCTTCTTTCCCACCTCTGCTCCTGGTAGACGGGAATGATGCTACCTGAGAGGTTTAAGACACACGAAGGGCTCAAAGGCCTGGAGGCTCAAAGGATCTTCCAAAGCAAGGGTATTCTCTCTCTCTCTTTCAAGTGTGGAGCAGTTCGCTAAATGCAATCTTACATGGAACAGACACAGCAGAACTGCTGTGAGTTGGTGGTTGGGGGTTTTGAAGCCCTACTCATGCAACACTCTGTGTGTCCTTTCCCATCTTCCCAGGCGGCCCCTGAAGGCTCCCTGTGGAGTGCATTTTAAAACCCATCCGAGGTGGAGCACTGGCCAAAGCTTGGTCGTGGTGCCCCGTCCTCAGCTCTGCTGGCTGTTGAGGACTGGCAGCATCTGCAGCCAGGTGAGGTCAGAAACCAAGGGACTCACTCATTACTCCTGTCATTTGGAGGTTTAATGAACATTTACATGACTCTTTGCCCTAATGTGCGCTCTGAATTGCCTGGAAGAGAGAAAGAGATATAGGTTCTGGGCCGGGATCAAGGGTGGGGGAGTCTCAAAAGATGGGCCAGGGTGGGGTGTGGAGGACGGAGAGGTGCTAGTGGAGCAGATAACAGATGTTTTCTCCTTGTGGCAAATACAGGAGTGGCCACGGTTGAGTGGAGATGGAAGAAAATTAAATCAGAGAACCATTCAGAGTGAATGAAGGCCTCACAATTGCTTTTATCCCAGATGATCAAGGATACTATCATTAAATTCTGTTCACTAGGACATCTTTTACAAGGGCAGGGCAAGAGCAGGCTCTGGTCTGTTCTCCTCCTCAGAGTGGGGGCCCAGCTCTATAGGAGATGTGTCATGCTGTTCAGATACCACTTCTTGCTAGTATTCACTCCCCATGGCCAAGTCTAAAATATTGAGGCAGTGTTGCAGGCTGGTGAGGAGACAGAGTCAGGCCTGATTTGAATCTTGGCTCTGCCACTAATAATTTTCTTGACTCAATCCAGTGACTAATTCTTTCAGTTTCCTCCTCTACAAACTGGCAACAACACTGGTTTCTCCCTCACAGGGTTGTTGTGAGGAATGAATGGGTTAATACATATAAAGCACTTAAAACAGCACATGGCATTGAGTGGTTAGTCAATAAACGTTAGCTTTATTATCATCAACATTATCATCATTTTCAGAGGCACGTAATTATAGCTTCGGATGCCCTGAACGGTTGAGCAACCACTGAGAGTCTCCTCCCATGCTCTCGTGTCTAGATAGGCTCAAAACCTAGTTTGCCAGAGTATGGGCGATTCAATACTGTACTTAAAAAAGACAGCGCAATAAAGGCCTATCCCTCAGTTCTACCACAGTCTGTTTCAGCGGAGTGTGGGGAAGCGGTTCTGCTCCCTGAGGTCGTTCCCAGAGGCTCCAGCATTGCCTAGCAGTTTTAAGCTCTTCACTAATTTTTGCATCCAGCCAGGAGGCAAGGGATGAGAGACAATTTAGAGAATCAGGCAGAATAAGGGTCGCACTTGGAAGAGACTGACATCACTTTTGTCCCTGTTCTATTGGTCAGAACCGAAGTCACACGGCCCTACCCCGGCCCCACCCCAGAGTGAAATCTAGCTGTGTGCCTCGGGGGGGGGGGAATGAGGCTGTCGGGAGAGTTCTGGGCCAGTCTTCACTGCGACTTTCAACATTTTTTATACTTAATTAAAATATTGATAAGAAACGCTTTTTATTATGGAAAATATTGAACAGAGACTGAAAGAACCTCCATGAGATATCATTCAGCTTAGTTTTCATCTTACGGCCAATCTGGTTTCATTTTACTTGCACCCAACTCCCCCCTCCTCCCATATTATTTCAAAGCAAATCCAAAAATATTACATTATTAAACCTACTTCAGCACAGAAGATGTCAAGCAGTTGCTATGTGCTCGCCACTGTGCCTACATCAGGAATACAATTATAAGATAAAATGTTTGTCTTTAAAAAGCTGCAGCTGAGTGAGGAGCTTATAGACCAAAGCTTATTGAGATGAGCTAGACCAAATCACAATGAGAAAACAGAACTCTTATTTGGGAAGACACATCCTCCAGCATGGGCTTAAAAAAATATCCCAAGTGACCACAATAATTAATAATCTCAGTTCCCCCCCACCTCTCTACCTCACCACTGGGTTTCCACCAAGCGTCTTTGCTCTTCCTTGAGACGCGGCTCCTCTGAGGGCTGTTTCAGCGTCGCAGCTCTGCACCTCGCAGGACAGGAGCTCACCTGTCAGTCGTGGAGTCTGATAATGGAATGATCGCTGACAGAGGCCCTTTCTGGCCCAATCAGCTCCTGGGACTTCTATTAAGCAATGACCTGAGGCTTTAACTCTCTTTTCTTAGAGGTGGGAAAGATAAGTGGCCTCCAGGGGTTAAGAGGCAGAACCTTAATCAAAAAGAAACTGAGTGTTGACAGCCCTGCTGGCTCTAAGATCTCTCTAATCAGAGCTCAGGAGCCTTAATGGGCCACTACCCTTGCCCCAGATGTCCTGCCACACATCACCACCCGCACACCAGCCACGCAGCATGCCAGGCAAAGCCAGGAATACCACCCATGTCCTCTACCTCCTTCAGCTTCCCCCACCCTGCAGCAGCCTGGAGTGTGAAATTCAAATGCAGTGGACTTGGAAATTACACAATAAAACTTGGTTCTATTCAACCACCTATTAGCCATTTGCCTTGCAGGCAACTGAACTCAGAGTTTGCCAGGCAGGACTAGACTGCAGCTGCGCCACAAAATGCACATGTAAAACACACATGTAACATCTGTGTCTATACATCTATCTCCAACTTCAGTTGCAGGATATTCACCTGCATGGGGATGGTGGGTGGTCTGAAGCACAGCAGGGTTATTGTTTCTGCTCAGAAGGGTACCTTGTGAAGCACAGAAGGCAAATCCTGAGTTCCTTCTGCATTTAGGGGCTGGGTGATAGCCTAAGTAGCCGTTTATTATAATCTAGCATCTCCAGGTCAGCACAGCAGGCTGAGCTGGGAACGGACGTTCTGTTAGCAGTCACCTTCCAGTGGGGGCAGGCGAGCAGAGGCCCACAGAGAGGGCCCCAGCAGGCACCTGCAGAGTGCAGGGGCAGTCTGCTCCAGTCAACACACAGAATCCTTATGTCTCACCTGCCCACCTACTTCCTGCTATGCAAGTTGGTTGAGAGTGAACAGAAAGGAGTATGGAGTGCTAGTTCTGACATTTTTGGAGACCAGGGTGAAGGAACAAAGTTAATTAAAAACTATGGTTAATAATAGGGTCGCCCTGAGAGTGAGCCTGGACGATCAAACTTCAAATCATGAAACACTCTAAAGATTAAATGAAGTAAGTGTCACATAGTGTGGCTGTTCACTGCAGGAGAGCAAGACCGGATGAGGCTAGGATGGATTTATGTGTCAGACACACCTGGGTTCAAGTCTTGATTTTCTTCAACCACCTCTTAGCCATTTGCCTTGCAGGCAACTGAACTCAAGAGTTTGCCAGGCAGGACTAGACTGCAGCTGCACCACAAAATGCTGCTGTTGGTTGTAAATTCTTGGATAATAAAACTTTTAAAGCGATTTATTGTACTATTCATTTTATAATAGTTGAAGTCACATCTGAATACTATTTGGATGGCTCCCGGTGAGATTTCTCGAACACAGTCATTGTTATTTGGTTGCATACTTTACACATCAGTCTGGGGGGACCACATCACCTCTCCTAATCCTCCGCTGAATCATCTCAGTCAAGTTAATGGCCCCAGATAGATGCCTCAAGCCCTCTCCAATTTACCTCAGAATGCCAAACAAACATTAGAATTTTCTACGTGTGCCCTCATGTGCAAAGGATTGGAAAGCACTAATTTAATCTCCGAGTAATTTCCTTGAATGGAAGATGGGAAAAATAATATATATCTCAGTGGATTTTGCAAGGATGAAATGAGTTAAAATATGGAAAGCACTTAGAACAGTGTCTGGAACATAGCAAATGAATAATAAATGCCAGTTATTATTTTTCCTTGCAAGATGTGGATAATACCACCTACTTCACATGGCTGATGTGAAGATTACACATGTGAGGTGAAGCCTATTAAAGGCTTGGTCCTACATCTGGCATACAGCAGGAGGTCAGCAGATGCAAAGCAGTGTCACCAGCCCTCTGACTAGTGCCAATGTATCAGCTTTTTAGGTTCGACTGTAACTTTTCAACGCAGCTCCCACGTCCACGGCCTCCAGTGAGACTGTAAACTCTTTAAACTGATTTCCTTCTCTTCAGGCCCTGCTACGGTCTGGGTCTACAGAAGGCGTCTGAAACATGGCTGGAGGTTGATTTTGTAGAGCTCTGAGCCTTTACAGAGTAATATTATGTCTGCTATTTTATTTAATTTCTCAAAACAACTTTAAGCTATTCCATGTTAGAGGTAAGGAAACTGAGGCCTAGACAGACAACGCGGTTTGCCTGAGAGCAGCAGCTTTCGGAACGAACCGGACCCTCGGTGCACCGACTCCAAACAGAGCATCTCCATCAGAGCACGTTACCAGCCGGGGGCTGCTGCAGACGGCCGCGCAGGGGAGCGCAATTCATGTTGTAGATGCTGCAGATTGTTTATTAATGAAGTACGTTCGTGGCAGATGGCAGTAAGAGTTTTGTTATAGAAGTCTATTAAAATCACTGTCTAAAGGAACATCTTTATCCTATTTGTACAAAGTCACACTGTAGAGACCCTACCACAGACAAAACAAATTTTCCTCTGATGACTGAAACAGTAATTTGGCATGCTGAGCCCCTTTGGATTATCGATTTGAATCTAAAAGATAGGGAAACTTACATAGTGGCCAGCAAACTTTTTCTGGAAAAGGCCAGACAGTAAATATTTCAGGCCTCGTGGGCCATACACTTGCAAGGACTCAGCTCGGCTGCCGCAGCCTGAAAGCAGCCGTAGACGATCTGTAAGTGAACGAGCGTGGCTGTGTTCCAGTGAAACTCGGCTCAGGAAAAAAGGCAGTGGGTACAAACGTGCCAATACTGACTTACAGAACTATGGTTATTTGAATTATCAATTAGAATTTTTTGAGAGAGCATTACCTCATTTGGATTGAACTTGTTAATAGGTGAGAAGCCAAAACTTGGAAACAGAACTGATTTCAAATC
The DNA here is from genome assembly GCF_004126475.2 of Phyllostomus discolor. NCBI lineage: Eukaryota > Metazoa > Chordata > Mammalia > Chiroptera > Phyllostomidae > Phyllostomus > Phyllostomus discolor. Next base: position 190,004,830 of record NC_040903.2, on the reverse strand, counting down.
CCTTGTTCTTTAATCTTAACACACACCAGATGTTCTCATCTTGGCAAGCTGGTGACCCGCCAGTATGCCGCAATCGATTGTGAAGTATGTTTGTAAACAATCTGCAATGTGTGTGTGTGTGTGTGTGTGTTTATATATATTTTAATCCTCACACAAGGATATGCTCATTGATTTCAGAAAGAGAGGAAGGGGGAGGAAGAGATGTGAGAAACATCGATCGATCACCTCCTTCCCATAGGCACTCTAACAGGAGATTGAACCTGCAACCTAGGCATATGTCCTGACTGGGGATCAAACGTGCAACCTTTGGGTGTATGGGGCCATGCTTCGACCAACTGAACCACCTGGCCAGGGCAATTTTTATGGATATTACTTAAAAATAAATTGAAATAGCTCTGGCTGGTGTGGTTCAGTGGACTGAGTGCCGGCCTGTGCATCAAAGGGTCACTGGTTCAATTCCCAGTTACGGCACATGCCTGGGTTTCAGGCCAGGCCTCTAGTCAGGGGGTGGGGGTGGGCGGCACGTGAGAGGCAACCACACACTGATGTTTCTCTCTCTCTTTCTCCCTCCGTCCCTCCCCTCTCTCTAAAAATAAAAAATAAAATCTTTAAAACAACTGAAATAGATCAGAAGGGCCTCACACTTGTTTTGATTTCTTGAATGGGAAGGAAAAGTCAGATCTAGTCCAGAGGGAGCTGTCACCCCCTCGCTTGGCCTCCAAGGAAACTGACCGCTCGGTTCTCTTGGCCTCTGTCTCTACAAACTCCTATTCCCTTCGTTCAGATGAAACTAGATGTGGTCCTATGAAAGAAGCTTCACCAGGAAACAAAGGTAAGAAAGAAAACAAACAAATGGGAGATCTACAAAAAGACCTAGTCACCTGGTTTAGCAAACCGCCCTTGTTCTTTTCACTACCAGACCGAGCTGTCCAGGCTGCTAACCACACAGCTTCAGCTCAGCACCACTTATGACCTGGTCGGAATGTCAGCCTCTACAACACGACCATAAATCCATGACCTTTGTGGACATGGAGGGCTGGAAGTTGGAGGTTATCTAACCTGTGACATGCTTAAGGTTCCTTTCCTTTGGCATCCAGTTCTCCTTGGACAGCCTTGCAATAACAGGAAGGTGTCACCTATATTAGCCTGTGTTACTTATTATCAACAACATAATTAGGAAGTTCTTTTGTATGTTGAGGCAAACTTACTCTCACTGTTGCTGCTTCTGCACACGTCTGCAGTCACATAAAACAACCCTGCTTGCTTTTTCACATAGCAGCCTCACCAGTATCTGGAGATGCTACCACAGAATACCAAGCACAGGATTCAAGGTGAGATTTAACAATCCAATACCTTCTCTGTCCGGAGATTTCTGTGTTTGAGGGGCTAGGGGAGTCACAGCACACTACGGGCAATACTAAGTTTATGGACAACTAACTTAGCTCTAAGTCTTTAGTTCCACCTCCCACATGCTGCACTGAGGCACGCCTGGCCTTCTGGATCTAAGAATACACTACATCTGTAAGCCGTGCAGTATGTTAAGTGCTCCAGTGTTCATTATCTAATGCAGTGATGCTTTGCCTTGAATACATGCTAGATTTACCCTTTCATTTCAATTTTTAAGCAACTCTGAGGGATCCGGATTCTCTTAAACAATATAATTTGCCATTATCTCAGCCTTTAGTCACTAAAAAATTTGCTAACAATACAATAAGGATAGTAACAACGGCTCAGATTAGTTTTGTGCCAGGCATTCAGATAAGAGATTTTCATGTTATTTACCCCTCACAAAAACATCATGAAGTAGTTGCTATAATTAATGGATAAACATAGGTACAGAAAGGTTGTTACTTGCTCAAGGCCACAGGGTCAATTGGTAGAGGACCCAGGATTTGAACCCAAGCAGATGGACAAAAGAACTCATACTTTTAACTACATCACACTATTCCCATCAATGTCCTTTTACAAAGCATTACTAAACTATGTGAGCAAGTCTGTGTAGAGCTCTATGGCAAACCAGCATGGCCTGAGCTAATCAAACCTTTTGAATAAATACAGCTAATTCGTAACATGACTACTTATGCTCATGCAGCCTCAGTCAGTCTGTCTTCTCCACAATAAGTTAATTGCCATGCTGAAATCCCAGAGGGAGAATGCTTAGACACAGTATTCCTTGAAGTGGTTAAATGCAAAGCAGTCGGCACCCTGGCTCTACCACTCATTAGTTAAGCCCTCTGTGCTTCAGAAGGTAATTAATAGTATCTACCTTATGATTATGATGTTTATAAAGTAACCCAGGCAAAGTGCTTAGGAAAACCCCAGGTACATAGAAAGTGCTCATTAAATAAATGTTGGCTATTATTGTAATTCCCATATGAAAACAATAAATAGTCTGGTGTGTCTGGTTCTCAAAGTTATCACTTTTTAAATAATCTAGTCTAAAACCTTACTCATGACTTGTCAGATTTATCAATCTGTCTGTTAGCAATCTCTCTCATTTTTTAAAAAGTATCTGCTCATCATTAATAATCCAGCACCTCAGAGTTCACCATGCTTTCTTAAAGGCCACCAAGAGTCCTGATGCCACTCTACACTGAGAACCAGAGAATTGAAGCATGCCTGATGCCTTGATATTTGGATGTAATAGAGAAAAAGAGCAGTAACTTCCCAACAAAGGGCAACTGAATTTGTGGCCTGTTGAGTCATCACCAGTCTGTGAGCCTGAGTATAGAAAATCAAGATTGTTGGTCAAGTTGATTGAGATTTGGGTCCTCAAGGCCAAGTCTGAGGGGGGCCCAGGGTATGAGCCATCACAGCACAGCTGTCCTTCAGAGTCCCTGCTGAGCCCCAAAATGAGAGCCAGCCAAGCAGACATTTCCAAAGAATTGGGGTCCACGCGGCAACTGAACTTGAAAGCATTGATAGCTATTACCCATCCTACCAATCCTTTTCACAGGCAGTCTTGAAGTTAGATAACAACCTTGTATATCTAGTCCAGAGGTTGTAAACTAATAGACTACAGACCAAAAGTAGCCACAGATGCTTTATTTGCCTCCCTTTGGTTATCTTTTTAATTAATATTTAAAAACCTGAAGATTTAGCATAAAAATAGATTTTGCTCATCTTAAAAAAAAAAAAAGATCTGGCCACATCATGTCCTTTGAACAAGAATCAGCCAAAGCCAAGTAGTAGCTACCCACTTTAGATATGCAGAATCCAACCACACATTAACATTTGCAAACCCTGATTAAATCCAACATTTCGTTCCACAGCTGAAGAAACTGGAGCTCTGAAACACTATTTGACCTGTCTACATTTAGTGGCAGTCAAAATTAGAAGGCCAGATGCTCTGAATATGAGTTCAGTGATCTTTAGTGAGTACTACTGATCTTTCCCCTAAAGATATGAGATACAGGGGCATTACCTACTTGTAGGAACCACGACAAGGAGAAACAAAACTGAGAACTAGGTCTTCTGCTTTTGCAGCCACTATCCTGCATTTCCCTGTGCTGCGCTAGAAATTCTCAGGGGCTGCAATACACCAGGGAAGTTACAGCTAGCCAGAGACTCAAAGTCCCAGCATTCCTCAGGCTACTGACCACACCCACAGTCTAAACTATCTGTGTTCTCGGCAGAAAGCACTGCACATTCCCAGCCTCCACAGATGCTCTCACAACCAGCTGGGTTATGACCAAACACGCTGCTTTTTCCTTTGCAAAGGGCCTTTTCCCTACCCACACAGGCAGTTAGTGGGAACAATAGCCTCCATGGGACATGGACTCAGGGAAGGGAGGGAAGGGGTTATAAAGAGCAGTTACAGATGACAGGAGGTCAGGAGCTCTGAACTCTCTTCCTGGCTTTCTTTTCAAAATGTCAAATGACTATGGCCATGGCCTTCAATACATTGCTTCTAAAAAGTATAGGCTCTGTCCAGATTGACATAGTTTTATGCGAAGGATGCCCTAGCTATGCTCCCCTTGAGTATATTGACATTGATTTGTAAATCTTTGAAATCTTTAGCTTAAATGGCCATGAATACATACTATCACAGCTTCATTGTATCTCAGGTCCAGGAATGTACTATCTAAAACTGTCCAAGGGGTTTTTGGTTCCCTTTATATCTCGGCGAGACCAACAACAAATTATAGTCCATGCAAGTAATTAGGATGGGAACTGCACGAGGAAAGGAATAGTAACTGTGGAGCCCTTCACATGAGATCATACTCAATAAAGGTAGAAGGAATACAAAATCAAACCTGTCTTATTTACGGATGAGAGCAGAAAGCAGGTGGCAACTGAACTGGATGGAAGATGGCAAGGCCGAATAGCGGAGCAGGTGCTGAGTCAGAGATTCTGACTTGTACAAAGGACCAAAAACAAGCACACTATCAAAGGGCAAGTGCTCAAACGTGCATAATGTCGATGACAGTTGAAGCCGAAGAACTTGCCAAGGTCTGCCTTTGCCCTGCCAAGGATCCTGGAACAACTTCTCCATGTTTCCGTGAGAAAGACTGCTGCCAGGAACCAGTAAGTAGAGAGGCAAACTTCCCTTTGTGCTTCCCTCTGGGCAACGCATTAAAAAAATTCCCTGGAGCCTTTGTCTGGCATAAATTAAGGTGTTAGAGCCAAGTTCCAAGAGTCATCAAAATCCAAGCCACACATTTATTCTGTTCAGGTCTATCCATCCTGGCTATTGCCTGGCCTCCTGGGAGCACAAGTGAAATATCAGGCTGTTGGCTATGGTCAGAGCCTTGTCTGTTACCCCTCAAGTAGAGAGATTTATTCTCATCGAGGCAGAGGAGATTGTTCTAGATGCATTATTTAGATTCTAATACTTTTCCCACTTGCTGAATATACAATGACAGTATTCTCTCAGAACTAAATGATAATGACAATCATTCTATGAGATGGATTTTTAAAAGTACTTTTTCTCTTTTGATCCTCACCCGCCTCTGAAGCTGAGTCTGTTGATGTTCTCAACTTTCTTAAGCGGGAACACAGGAAATAGGCTAGGGTCTATGTAAAAGAAAAAAACTAAGCTCAGAAAGGGAAGAAACTAGTCTCTTAGATTTGGGACACAAAGAAACGCTGAATTAGGGCTGAGAGCCCACTCACAACAGGCATGAACTCTCCAGCTCAGCACTAAATCAGACTTGAGTGGTAGGACAGGAAGCCCTTGGGAAGACACTTTCATAACAGCTTTGTCATCAATACACAGAATTCTGGTACCCACATTCAATGAGTGCAGGCTGGTAATTTGATTCCACATAAGGCTCTTTGAGAAATGAGTTTTGTAACCACTACAAGACCTAAATCTTCCTCATCTGGGGAGCACTGGTCACTCAATTCCAACCATGCAGAGTTTTAAAGGACCAGGTTCTCACGGAGAAGGTACCACAGGCTGAGGAAAGGGCAGCCCTTCCAATGCAGCAGTGTGCAAAGGAGGAATCATCACCATGTACATGACGACTTGCAAAAAATGTAGCTCAGGAATGCTTTTCAGTAAGATGTGGTTGACAGTATCCATTAGCCCTTCACACCTGCAGGTTTAACGATATAGTTAATACATTTTCCTTCCTGATCGAAGCTACTGCTCCTGAGCTACTTAGGCTGGAGTCTGAACAAAAGGCTGTCATTGGACTAAGATCCTCTCTCCCCAACTATGCTTTCTCATTTCAAGTCGCTGCCTCAGGGTTTCACCTCCTGTCTGGTGTTTAAGTGTCTACCGGATAGATCTTCCAATGGAAAACAACTGTAAACTCTTGACAAAATACAAAAAACTACCTGAAGGCGTTGGTGAATAAACAACAGAGCAGGCAAGTTCTGGAGAGAGGCTGCAACTTGGAAGAAGGAAATGGCACAAGGTGAGTTGCCATTTTTATGGCTTTTAGGCTGATAGAAAACTGTAGCCTTTCTGGCTAAAGAATCAGAGCAATCACAGCTTCTGGAAAGTGAGGGGCATAATCTCAGAAGAAAGAGACCGAGTTCTGTGTATAAACTCTACCCACATTTCTAGCTGACCCCTGAACCACACAACCATACATGTGTGAGAGAGGCTTCAGCTAAAGCTAAAATCATTAAATTGAGATCTGAGCTGCTGCCCGAGACATAGTTTACAGTCTGAGTTCAATGAAGTTAAATGCCTGCTAACAAACAAACAAAAAAAGTCAGTACTCTTTGGAGAAATACAACAGAATGCACAACATAATCGTGTACAACATTCAGGATACAGTCTAAAATTACTCAACATTTGAAGAACCAGAAAAATAGGACTCTTTCTCTGGAGAAAACATAAACAAAGAAGTCCAACTCTGAGATGATTTATATGTTGGATTTAGCAGAAAAGAAAAAAAAACAGTTATTATAACTATGTTCAATGAAGTAAAGAAAAACATGTTTCTAATGAATAAAAACAGGAATGTTACAGAGAAATATAAAGCAGTTACTACCAGTAACCACAGTTATTTATGCTCCAATGGTGAGTGAGATGGTAATAAGAAAACAACTCACATTCAAAAGTACTCTAGCTCAGCTGGAGATTTTTGTTTCAAGTGACTTTTATTTGTACCAAAACTAAATTGAAAATTGCTTACTGACACTATAGGTAGTTTTTGCTCTTTGGGAGACGTGACTGGAAAGGAATAAAAAAACTGAGGGAAGTTTGGTGGGGAAATTTTGTGCACAGGTATTTTCGTTTGGTGAGGATGTCAAGGACAGAGGTTTTCTGTCTGGGGTTCCGGATGTTCAATGCCAGGCCTGCTACTGGTTCTTACACGGGTCAAGTTTTTTTTTTCTTTCAAAAGGCAGAGCACATGCTCTGTAATGCTCCTGCCAGCATCTAAAGGAGGCAGGCCACAGAAAATAGAAAAGTGTTTTTCTAAAGAAAAAAGTGATTTTGAGAGAGGAAGCATGGAGAACATCAAAGCCTTGTCTTCTGAAGTGACTCTAACGTGGAATTACTAAAAGTACTTGGAAGAGATAATCCTAAATCCACTTTGGGTCTCACACTGGTTCTTCTCTCCTTTGTCTACTGAATTCTATATTCTGTGAGACTGTATTTCAGAAACAGAGCCAGCTTCCCAACCCCAAAATTCCTGGTACTCTCAAAAGCAGGATATGATAGAAAAGGGAAAAACTGGTTCCTGGATAAAACAAAAGGACACAAAACTCACAAAAAAGTGGCAATAACTATAGTAAGAAAGGTTACCAACAGGTCTGAAGCTATTGGTTTTAGAATAAAGGTGATAGTTTCTCTGAGGGCGAGGAGTATAATTATTTAAATCAATAAAAACAAACAAAGAAACAATGTCCAAACAAGAGAGTAAAACCTCCCAGAGTATCCTTAGCAACCGTGTAATATGCACCAACTAAACTCAGTTTTCAGTGTTGAAACGGAGCAATGACTCTTGAGCTCAGATCTGATTACTCGGCCAGAAACAGAAAAAAAAAGCAAAAGAAAATTATAAAACTCCTCTTTTTATCATAGTTTTTCAACTATAAAGTTGCCCCCAACATTATTCAATCATATAAAATTCTAGAAACTTTACAAAATTCCTCTTTTTAAAATTTATTTTTTGTTATCAAAGAGAATGTCCAAACACAGAATACTAAAGAATCTGTCCATGGCATCATTTTACAAAAGTTCCCAATGGAGTGCGAATATTTTATTTTGATGAACCTCCTTCACTTACTAAAGATGAGGTGGCTGAACTGATGCAATTACTTAAAAAAAATTCCAGACAAAAACATCCATTCTCATTCTGAATCTGCGGATTGGAGTGAATTCAGTGGTTACAATACCACCACTGGCAAATAATTAACCTCCCCACCACAGGGAGCTATTCAGATTTTCTCATTAGGTCTCAGAGGTCTCTCAGATATAGGCACCATGTTTGAAGTCTCACACAAAACATCTGTGTCACTTAAATTACACAATGTGGCAGTGTTTTTTTCATGGAGACACAATCTTGAAAGAAGGCGCAAAGTAGAAAACAACCTGTTTTCATGTTATATGTGAGTACACTATTGGACCGTCGTCCTTGGGTTCTGGGCATCGTAGCCCTTGTTGGAGAGGAATTCCACCCATGAAGCATCTGTCAGTCCTAAGGTGCTCCCGGTGCTGAGGGTGTCTGCACATACAACCACGTGTTGTTAGGCCAGGACCTTCTTCATCTACTGTTCGGCTCAAACGTTTTGAACTGAGTTTGGTTGTCCTTCCCATCCATCTTAAGCTCTATTTCTCGGCCTCGGGATATGTGGGGTACTTGACAGTTTCTATCTTCTCTCGGACTTTGTAGGAGGGATATAGGCCCGTCCTTCCCAGTTTCCTGTTGACACCTTTGGAATAGCCATCCCAGTGATTTCCAGCCACACCAATGACGTCTCCAGGCTCCATAGGAATTTCATCTGCAGTTCGAGGTTGGTGAGGATAAATAGCAATCTGGTTGTGGGCATTCTGACCCCCAAAATAGTAGATGTCATCCAAAGAATGGAAGTTTGCCGAGGCATCAGGATGCAGTGTTTGCATGATTTCATAAGCAACTCGACAGACCTTGGGAAAGAATGAAAAAAAATTATTAGTATACGTAAGATCTCCTTCATAGCAATCTAAAAGCCCTTGGACAAAGGGACTAGAACTAGACCAGGACTAGGACTGAGAGAATGAGAAGTAGTGGATTCTAGTCACAAGTTTTCAGTCCACATGCTCTCCGATGATGGGGTAGTATGTCGTTTTTTTTTTTTTAATCTCTGTGCTTATCTTTTATATATAAAAGATTATCACAATTGAGGTCTCTGAGAGAAAAAAATATATAGTGCAAAGCACTTTAAGAATATGAATCAGCTAATTTTAATAAACATTTATTAAGAGTCACACAGTACTCCATGTTGGGATCTGGTGGCACAAAAATGAGTAAGACATAAATTGTGCCCATGAAGAATTTAAGGTTTAGAATTAGGACTATAACTACTTCACAAAAATGCTGCTGCTCCCTTTCCTTCATTCAGTTAATCAATTACATACTCTTTTCTGCTAATTTGGACTTGGTATCAGAACTCTTCTCAATAGAAACTTATGTAATTACTGACAATCAATTAGCACTGGCAAGTGTGGTAAAACATATCTACCATTTCTATTCTAAAGAGGTTTTTTTAAAGGTTTATTTTATTCTCATTCAAGAGAGAGGGGAAAGTGTGGGGGAGGAGAGAGAGAGGGAAACAGAGAGAAACATCTATCGGTTGCCTCCTGCGGGTACCCTGACTGGGGATCAAACCTGCAACCCACACATATGCCCTGATGGGGAGTCACACTGGCGACCTTTTGGTTTGCAAAACAACACTCCCACCACACTGGCTAGGGCTATATTCTAAAGAGTCTAAAGTGTGCTATGTAGATAGTAGCATTCTAGGACTGAAATAAGATGGACCAGTCTTTGGCGAAGATGCATCTACCTGACACATTTAAGGTTACTTAACAGATTTCTCTGTCAAGGAACTTCTGGCCAAGATGAGGGCATAGGTAGATATGCTTGCTTCCTTGCACAACCAAAAGAAGAATAACACATTTAAAAACTGAAACAACAAGAACTGCCAGAAAACTGAACTGTATCTAAGTCTGACAACCAAGGAGTTAAAGAAGAAACACTCATCCAGACTGGAGGAGGGGCAGAGAGGACACGTGGCAAGGCAACAGACTAGGTGGGTGAGGTGGTGGCTGGTGGAACGGGTGGTCCCACATTCAGGCATAGATAAACCAGGAGGAAAACTGGGCAGTGAGGCAGACCTTGCAACCCAGGGTTCCAGCACAGAAAAATAAAGCCTCAAAAACTCTGGCTGTGAAGATCTTTGGGAATTGCAGTGGCAGGAGAAACTCCCAGCCTCGCAGAAGAGGTCGCTGGAGAGACCCACAGGGTCCCAGAATGTACACAAGCCCACCCACCTGGGAATCAGCAACAGAAGGGACCGATTTGCTTGTTGGTTGCAGAGGAAGAGACTGAAAGTGGGGCAAGAGCTGAGCAAGCAGCATTGTTCCCTCTCTGACCCCTCCCCCACACAGTGCCACAACGCAGTACAGTGACATAGGTTGCCCCACCCTGGCGAACACATAAGTCTCTGCCCCTTACAACGTAACAGCTGTGCCGAGACAAAGAAATATGGCCCAAATCAAAGAACAGATCAAAGTTCCAGAAAAAGAACTAAATGACAAGGAGATAGCCAACCTATCAGATGCAGAGTTCAAAACATTGGTAATCAGGGTGTGCTCACAGAAATGGTTGAGTATGGACACAAAATAGAGGAAGAAGTGAGGGCTATGAAAAGTAAAATAAAGAAAAACATACAGGGAACCAACAGTGAAGAGAAGGAAACAGGGATTCAAATCAGTAGTTTTGACCAGAAGGAAGAAATCAACATTCGACTAAAACGGAATGAAGAAACACGGATTCAAAAAAATGAGGAGAGGCTTAGGAACCTCTGGGACAATTTTAAACATTCCAACATCAGAATCGTAAGGGTGCCATGCCAGAAGGAGAAAAGGAAGAGCAAGAAATTGAAAACTTATTTAAAAAATAATGGAGAACTTCCCCAACCTGGCAAAGGAAATAGACTTCTAGGAAGTCCAGGAAGCTCACAGAATCCCTAAGAAATTGGACCAAGACACATCATAATTAAATTACCCAAGATTAAAGACAAGGGAAGAATCTTAAAAGGAGCAAGAGAAAAGGAGTTACTTATAAATGTATTCCCATAAAACTATCCACTGATTTATCAAAAGAAACCTTGTAGGCAAGAAGGGCCTGGAAAGAAGTATTCAAAGTCATTAAAGGCAAGGACCTATATCCAAGATTACTTTATCCAGAAAAGTTACCATTTAGAATAGAAAGGCAGATTAAAATGCTTCCCAGCTAATGTCAAGTTAAAAGAGTTCATTATCACCAAGCCCTTATTTATATGAAATGTTAAAGGGACTTATCTAAAAAAAAGAAGATCAAAAACTATGAACAGTAAAATGACAACAAACTTACAACTATCAACAACTGAGCCTAAAAAACAAAAACTAAAAACAAACTAAGCAAACAACTAGAACAGAAACGAAATCACAGAAATGGGGATCACATAGAGGGTTATCATTGGGGAGGTGGAGAGGAGAGAATGGCAGAAAAGGTACAGGGAATAAGAAGCATAACAGATAGGTACAGAATAAACAGGAGGAAGTTAAGAATAGTTTAGGAAATGGAGAAGCCAAAGTACTTACATGTATGACCCATGGACATGAACTAAGAGAGGAAGAATGCTGGCATGAGAGGGGGTGCAAGGTGGAGGGGGATAAAGGGGAGAAAAAAATGGGGTAACTATAATAGCATAATGAATAAAATATACTTAAAAATTAAATTCAAAAAAGCAAAAAGTAAATTTGTGACCTGGCTGGTGTGGCTCAGTGGATTGAGCACCAGCTTGCCAACCAAAAACATTTGTGTTGTACAGTTTACATGTCTCAAATAAAGAACACATAGTGAGTCATAAAAAAAAAGACGACTCTGTCAGAAGAATACCTACCATGCCCACTGGATGGATGGCAGCTAAAATTCTATAATTTGAGTTTCATTTCTTGAGCTTAATGCTTGGGATTAAGTTAAACTATAACTATCCTCAGGGAGGTATAACATTTTAAGCAATTGAGGAATACATTTATTATAGCATAAATAGATTCTGAAACTCTTCTAAGAATAGGTGAAGAAAGAAGAGAGAATATTATTGTTTTGCTTAGAAAACTTTTCCAGAGCTGGCCAGGTAGCTCAGTTGGTTGGAGTACCGTGTGGACATACCAAGGCTGCGGGTTCAGAATTTTATCCCTGAGGAGCAAACAGTTGGGTTTGTGCGAGGCTCCAAAGCTTTCTCAGAGCAGGTGGGATCTTGTATTTTTGTGAAAACAGACAGGGCCAGGAGGATCTCCTAGTGTGGAGACTTGGAAGTGGAAGTGGGTTCTTATTTCATTGGGTGATGCTGGGGTATCTATAAACTATTTTATTTTGCTCTTCAGCGAGAAAGCAGTACCCACTGTTGTTTCCTGAGCCATACCTCGATGGGAATTCCAATTCAGGGCCATCTGTCTGGAATAAGTGCATTATCTGTTTTTTTCCACTACACTTTCCAAAATGATTGAAAGTGTAGTGAGGCCAGTTATACTGTGTGTGAATTTGGAATTAGACAACGAAGAGTACCACAGAATGTATTTTAAGCCACAAAGTGAAGTAGCACAGGGAGATCCTTTATTTGGCTTATTTATTTAATTTTAGAGCTTAATTTACTTTATTTAAATTTTAAAGCTTTTATGACTAGATCAGTGGTCCTCAACAAGGATGATTTTGCCTGTATGGGGCATTTGGTAATGTCTGGAGACATTTTTAATGGTCACAACCTGAGGTGAGGATGCTACTGGCCTGGGATGCTATTAAGTATCTGACAGTGCACAGGACAGTGCCTCATAACAATTTATCTGGCCCCAAATGCCAATGGTGCCTAGGCTGAGAAACCTTCAATTAGAAGAACAAACTTCAGGCAGGCACACAGTTTAGGCCCACAGAGGAGGTGTTAGATATGGGGAAGTGACCCTTGACTTACTCATTCTAACAATATGCATTACAAAATGTGTAGAGGTTGTTACTAGTTATTTGCACCTGTTAATCATGCAGACACACAGCCAAATTGTCAAAAACAGTTGAGAGAGACCAAGCAGTTATAATCACCCACCTTCACCCTTGAGAATGGAAAAGAGATCATGACCCTAATTATGAAGAAACATCAGCAGTGGATGCCTACACGGGAACCTGGAGGCCAAGTAAGTTTTCCCTTCTGACTAGGATCGCTGCCTATGGGGCTCCTGTTCTGTGTACCTGTCTTTTCTGGGTAGTAAGTTGTACTCTTATTCCATATGGGAGAAACTCATGCAGCCTCTGCTGTGGTAGGTCTTTCCAACAATCACATCGCCATCCCACTGTGACAATGTGCACTGCCACTTGATAGACACTATTTCTTTATACTCTCTGAAGTATATTCTCATGAGAATAATGTGGCTTTCCTTTTCACATTTTTTCTCCACTCCTTCTAAGCTTTTAGGAATATATTATTCTTATACAATTTATATTTCTTGGTAGTTATTTCATGTGAGTGTTTGCTTACTAGATTCTGGACCAGGGTAAGATCTGTATCTTTATCTTCTTTGACATTCCCTCTGCACCTACTGTAATTCTGAGCACAAATAGTCATTTAACAGATTGTTGAATAAACTAGCCAATAACATGCACATAAATGAAAGAGCAGAATAAAATCCACAATAAATATTACTATGCAGATATTCCACTGGGACATGTAAGGCTGCCTGGACCACTCATAAGAACACATACACCAAACCCACAACACATAATTGTCTGCAACAATTAAACTCAAAGAATAAATGTAGTACAATATTGCCTAAATTTAACGTAGAAATGTAATAGGACTTGAAGAGGAATTACACTTACTCTTTCTTATTTTCCAAAAGCAATCAAGTAAAGCAAAATGCTGGACATTTAAGCTTCTCAATATCAGTGCATCGATGTGTAGAAATGGATGGATTCTGGTTAAATACTGACTGATGCAAAATCAGAAGGTTTTAAGTAAGCTTAATTACTTGCTGTTTCTGTTAAATGCCATGAACAAGCCAAGCACTTTAAACAACTCCAATAGCTGGCTTCAGCGGAGATGTATTCAACCGTTGCTTCCAAATAACTAAATATTCAGTGTACTTAAATAGCTATTTTTTTGGAAACTTTCTCATACTTACACAAAAGAGATCATTCCCAAATATTAGGAAAACTTCACCTGAATCATGATAATTAACATTTAAAAAACCACACAAAAAAACAAGAATTTCCTGATCCCACATGACCAAAAAGTACTGGCCACTTAAAAATACCCTGTTGTCATTTACCTGGGAGGAAAAAGTGCACACCAAGAAGTCTGCCTGGGATAGAAAGTGTATGTCCAGAATCACACCCCGAAGTGAATTTTCTGTATATCGATTGTGCAGTCCAGCTGACCAAGAGATAGAATTATCACTGATAAATTCATAACTGGGGTACCTAAAAAAGAAATGAATTTATACATGGTTACTGAAATCACAGTATTCTATTAGGAGGAAGTATCCTATCAGCAGGAAGCAAATCGGTTCCTTTGACCAAGAGTTCCTCTCCTTCTAACAGTCAACAGATCTTTAAAAAGTTGTAACATTCAAGAAAGTAGTCAAGGAGGCATCTTCGAATCCAACAGCGGGACAGAAACCATTCAGGAGAGTCCTGTGTGCTAAACGTCATTGGCATGCATATAAAATACATCTCAATGCATCAAAATATCCCTTCTCAATTCATGAGAGCTCAAAACAGAAGGTTCCTATTTTCTTGGTAATGAGTGACCTCTAAGAGGTTTTTCAAGCTGCTTTCATATTTGATCACTGAGCTTTTCCTTTAGAATGTAAGTATCATGATTAAACTTCATTTAAATTTTTAATTCAGAATTTGTGGTATTTCAGACTTGTCCCCTAACCTCCATCCTAACCACCATCCTTGAAGTGCCATCTTAACCAATAATGGTAATGCGAAAACATTCTAATACACTTATGAAGGCAATTCCTTGTAGATGTCCACCCAAGTAACATTTTGGTAGTCCTGAGAAAGGATATTTAAAACTATTAAAACAGGATGTCTTTAAAAACTCTACCATAAGTTCAAATGATTCTATTCTGAATTAGAAGTTTAATTATACTCAAGAGTGAATCAATTTTTTCAGTGCATGGGACAGGTCTTCAGAGTTAAAAGGCAAACTTTGGGAAGCTACTTGAAAAGTAGATAACAATTGTACCTATTTTATATAATTCATAAGCATTAAACACATTAAGCAATTAAAAGTACTCAGAAGAGTATCTGACATGTAGTACATGCTCAGTGAATATTGTCTGTGACTATTAATCATTTTTCCCCAGGCATCTATCTTGGTTTTATTGTTTAACTTCCTTTAGATGTCTGCTCAAATATAGCCTCGTTAGTAAGGTCTTTAGCAGTCTATATCCCTTTTATCTGCTTAATTTTTCTCCATGGTTCTTTTATTATTTGACACAATATATACTTACTGTTTATTTACTGCCTACATCCATTCATTCGCCACCTTCATCATACCTAACTGACAATGGGCATTTCAATCTGTTTTGTTTACACTTATTCTCAGAACCTTTACAACCTTATTCTCAGAAAGAGAATCTGGGATATGGAGGATCAGTAAGTATTTGTTGAAGGAATAATATTTCCTATTTATAAATCCTGAAACATTAGGAGTCAGTTTACCTGTCTGTCTCCCACATAGTTTTGCCCCCAAACTGGGACTAAGCCTTATTTTTCTTTGCATCGCAGCACCTTGCAGCCCACACAATGCTATGTGTGTAAACACAGGCACGAGTGAGTGCTATCTGCGTCTGGGACCTCTTCCTAATCCCCTAAGAGCTGCTTCAGATTTCTCTTCATTTCACAGCCACCACAGGGCTTTCTTTCATTGCCTCTAATAATGACCGTGAAGCTAAGGTTTCTGAGCACTGTTTCAGACTGGTATTCAGTGTTCAGATCCATTTGGCCTCATTATTTTTGACATTTTGCCCTCCTCAGCTCCGAATCAGGGAAATGAAGGAAATGTCACATTTGTTCTAAAAAGAAAACAAACAAAAAAGACTTTTAATGTGATTCCTGAAAAGCTGCATACCCAGGCATGGAGCAGAAACAGCAATAAATAAATATAAAAACGCTGGAGGGTCGAGGAGAAGGGGAATTGCTAAAACACATGAGTAAAGGTTTTATCCTTGATTAAAGACTGCTTTTGTCAGCATGGTTTGGGCACTCAGTAAAACACAGAAAAGAGTGATCCTTTTACTGAGAAGTGACACTAACATTAATGCCCTTCTTAACTTAAAGGACCCTCCCCGAAACCAAACCAAAAAGACACCTAAGTTCCTCAGGCCGTATCTCTATAAGCAAAAGACGACTTGATGAAGGACACTTAGAGCGGGAAAGTCAAAGAAACAAAGTGAATAATGGGAGAGCGAGAGTTTGCACCTCCAATAATGAGCATGGAACTTTCTGTACAAACATTCTTCTTTCTTGTCTTTTGTCCACAAGTTTATCAGCAGAGGAATTCTTCCATTTTGAAGTTGCAGAGATTGGCAATAATAAAAAACATTTTTTCTTCTTCTACCTTATACAAATTCATGTTTGTATTACCCACAAAGGACTAACTTGAAATTAAAGACCAACAGCAAGTTTTCTGAAGTCCTTCTCCAGACTAAGGGAGCGACTCCTCTTCATGACTCAGAAAATTAAAATTAAGGGATTGTCAAAGAGGAAAATTATACATAAATACTACCTTTATAATGGAATATGAAAGAACGGAATAGAATAGGATAGATAATAGAATATGAAAGAAACTACTGCTTAGACTACCATGGGGAAAGGAGTTACCAGCTATTGACCACAAAAAGGAAATTCAAGTTTTATGAATCCCATAACCAAGTACTGCCACATATACCACAAGAGTTGCTTGGTGTAAAAATATAATACTGTGTTATAGATCAAAGCTGTAAGCACTTCAGGTATTTTTATCTAAATACTTCCATGTCCAGGCATATAGCTTAAGGAAATAATGAGGATAATTTTAGGCACATGTCAGAGAATTGTTTATAAGATTAAAAAATTATAAACTATCCAATATTGGGAGAATGGTCAAGTATGCAATGGAACATCCACACAGTGGCTAGTTATTAAAAAATATGTTTAAAATGATTTTTTTAGTGACCTGGGAAATAGACCTACTGCTATATTAATCTAAAGAGTTCATGTAATACAGAATAAGATAAACTACTAAAATGTGTAACTATATAAGTGATTGAAAGAAATATGTCAAAATTAAAAAAGTTAAACCCACTGACTAATAGGACTATGGGTAATATTTTTTCCTTGCTTGTATAATTACCAACTTCCATATTTTCTAGTGGGCATGAATTATTTTGCTAATCAAGGAAAAAAGAAAAAGGAAAAAAGCTTACAATGCATTTGAGAACAAATAAGAGTAGATAAAATTAGTATTTTAATATTTTTTCAGCCAAGCTACAAATTCAGTCTGGTATTTTAAAATGAAAAAGTGTGGTGAACAATTTCTACATCTCTCTAATAGGTCTAGATATCAAACTGGAAAAGTACTTGTGAATGTTTTTATTCTATTTTGTGCCCAAATGTTCATTTAATCCTCAATCCTTACTTAAGAATTATACCTGTATAAGTTGGCTTATTCTTGACTGGTGAATTTCTTGGTTCTTTTTTGTATGTTTGTGTGTGTGTGTGTGTGTGTGTGTGTGTTCAATCGAGACTTAAGAAAAAAAAGCAACTTATGGTATATCAGATTAATATGAATTCTTCGGAGACACAAGATTTAAATTATTATCCAATGATCTGGAGAAACTCCTGCATATAGCCTTCATTCTTAATTTGTTTTTCTTCCCAACCCCCATTTGTGACATATAAAAGGGACCAAGACTTAAATAAATTGAAAAGTCAAATAGTTTAAATGATTAATAAAATATTTTTCAAACAGATGGGACCGAAGTAAACATAATTCAGCAGGAACACAGTCCAGCGCTTGGGGACGCTTTCTGGAATAGATGGTATCTGAGCAGAGCTGCAACTACAGTTTTCTTCTCCCCCATTCCCTACTTTCACATATATTTAATATGTCCTTTATTTATTGGTACTAAATAAAGGCCAACTCTAGGTTTATCCGGATCCTATGATAAATTCCCAATTAGGATCAGTGCTTCATGAGTTTTTATAGCACCCAATGTTAATTCTGTAACAGCCCTAACTCATACTATAGACTACTTCTCTGTCCCCCAACCCTGCCACCCCCACACGCCATTAGAAATTCCTTGAAAGCAGAGAGTGTCTTGCTTACCTAGCACCTAGCACAGTGCCTGAAATATAGGCAGGTCCAATAAATGATGGTCACTATTTAATACATACTAGTAGTCCTTTTCCTGTGCTTACAGAACTTATCTTTTGATTCTTTATGGGTTTTTTTTTAAGATCTTATTTATTTATTTTTAGAAAGAGGGGAAAGGAGGTAGAAAGAGAGGACAAGAAACATCAATGTGTGGTTGCCTCTCACATGGCCCCCCACTGGGGACCTCTCCTGCAACCCAAGCACGTGCCCTGACTGGGAATCAAACTGGCAACCCTTTGGTTCGCAGTCCATGCTCAATCCACTGAACTATACCAGCTAGGGTTGATTCTTTATGTATTTTAATAAAACTTCCAAATTCTAGAAATGTTTATAAGATGCAACTTTTATCTTACATATGTTTTCAGTTGCCTGTAATTGTTAGTGAAGAATCAGAGCAAAGGGGTAAGTACTTGGTGTGTTACTGCTAACAGTCCTGTATAGTTGGTCAGGGTTATATACTGAATGTGTGCATCACCCCAGAATTTGTATTTAAGCCTTAACCCCCCCAATGCGATGGTATCTGAAGACAGAGCCTTGGAGAGGTAATTAATAAGGGCATGAGGGTGGGGTCCTCATAATAGAGTTAGTGGCTTTACAAGAAGAGACTCCAGAAAGTTTGCTCCCTCTTCTAAGCACACAAAGAGGTCATGTGAATACAAAGCGAGATGGCAGCTGCTTTCAATCCAAGAAAAAGGGCTTCCAAATGAAATCTACACTTGACTGGCAGCTCACAATTGCTTTGATTATATTAACAAGTTATACAAGTATACAGTTGTTTGAATTTAAAAAACCCAATAGTTAGTAATAATATTATAACAAGAACCACAAGCCATGGGAATTAAGGATTCCTTTCAACTGCAGAGTTCCACTCTAGAATCACTGCTTCATCTAACTTACTTTGTTTTTGCCTCCTTTAATAAAGAAGGGTCATCTGTGGCCAAATATACTCTTTTTTTATCCACTTGCATCCTGCGAGCGAGAAGATGAAAATGTTCTTCAACATGCACCATGTACTCCTCAATGGGATGGAAGGCAGCTTCTGTTCCCACTTTGTCTGTGCGTCTGACATGAACTCTGGGGGGACAGAGGGACAGAGTCAGATTCTGCAATAATATCCTGATTCACTGGGTGCTCTTAGGGTACTCAACTTTACACTCCTATTCATGATAGCATTATGAACATTTTAAACTGATTTTTATTTCCTTTTTCACCATTAAAAAATTAAAAAATTCAAACACATATATCCTAAATATATCTGTATGTTAACACAGTACAAAGGAAATTAAAAAATAAGTAAAACCTTCAAACATGCATTCTTATAAAAACGTAATTGGCATATCAGGAACAAGGGGGAGATTCCACAGTTACATTCCACACTGGGCAGCAAAATACCAATTAGCCTTTCAGAAAAAACTGGATATTAACTTTCAAGATTTTTTACAACGAATGATATCAAGATTCACAATTGTTATTATAGAATATTAATACATTGTTTGTAACATTTCGATGCCAACTTTTCTTTTTCTTCATTTTACCCTGTTGGTCACTCTGTAACTGCCAACTTGCAGAACTGAAAGTTGCTCGAAGAAAACACAGACCTCGCGTGCACTGTTCCCATAGCACAGTCAAAGCAAGCAAACCTTCCAAGGGTCCTCACTGTTTTTAAATTCATGGAGCCATTACAGCCCTCTCGTTGTATGCATAATGAATTTCCCTTCACTGTTTTTCACTCTTATCGAACACAAGCAGATACTGCTCTATCTCATCTTTTCTATTTAAGGAAAGCTCCAAAATTATAAAGCTGGGGACACAGAGGTTTACACTGTCCTGCACCGAAGAAGGCACTGATTTCCACAGTATTCTTCTCCCATCTTACTGCTTTCAAGGTGGTTTTAATGAAAATGAAAACAATATTAATTATAGCTTGTTTTTACAAATTACAACTCCTCTGAAATTAGCCTTTTCTGTATCCCTCCTCTTCCCAAATTACTAAACCACTACTTATATTCAGGAAAGCAGGAAAGGTAGACTTGTTTCCCTTTAGGTCAAGCAAAGGCCAGCTTTGTATTATGAATCTGCAGTGGGAGTTTAATTTCACTAAAGTTGCTCTGACACCTTCATGGCCATTCTTTCCTTTGCATTCCAAACCATAGTCTAGATGTGAATACGATTATATGAACACTACTATCATCTTCTCCTCCTCACATTCTTCTTAATCACTGCTTCTCTCAGGAAATTGGTATTGTTCTCCGTGCTCCAAAGAAATGAAGAGGAAGAAAAAGAACAATTCCACTGAATTTCAGTGAAATTTTTCATGAGAGGAAACACTGTTTGATATTGATTTCACCTTGTATTTTCTTTAGCTTGAACATGTGGAACAGGGAGCAGTAACTTCTACACATATGCAGACTAAGACACAAGGGAAGAAGCAAGGGTGGGAGTTATGCAAATAAAAATAAAAACAAAGTAGAGATGTAATAGAAAGAAGAATCAAAGGAAGAGGAGCATTTGAGACAGTGGCAGAACACTACATTAAGCATTTTTTTCCCAAGTACTCCTGACATTAGGCATAGATCAATAATTTGACAGAGGACCATAATGAAATCTGTGGAAGAATCAGAATGTTAGAGCTGTGAAGGATATTAGAAGTCATTTAATTTAATGTAACTCTTTTATCTGACAGTTAAGAAAACTGATGCCTCTGAAGACATTTCAGTGAGTAAAGACAACACAAGGCATTTCCACCCAGTCTTCACAAAAGTAAAAGTTATTTGTGTACCTGACTGATGTTCACTATTAGATAGCAAGCTCTTTTGGCTCAGGGGATCTGATTTTATTTATTCCCAATTTCACCAAATGAAATGCATAAATACATGAATGAATGATGGGTAAATAACAAAAACCTAACTGTTTCGTATTATGTTAGTAGAGACCTTAAATGCCATCTAATTTGGTGTTTTGTTTTTAACAAATGAGGAAAGGGTGACAATTAATAAAGGCCCCAAATGAGCAAGTAAGTTGCCCAAAGTCACATAATTGTTAGTGGCAGACATAGATGTGACCTCCAGACCCCTAAATCCTAGCACACTCCTCTTTCTTTACAGGACACTACGGTAGCTGTCTGTGTTATTTCAATTTTCTCTTCTTGGCCAATTCTCAATATGTTGGATGGCTCATGGAAAATTAATAAGGGTTGCTTTCTAGTATGTAAAACTACAAGAAATCCAAAGTTAAGAAGGTTCTAGAACTTTGGGCACAGATTTTCTTTCCTTACTTTCCTTACCTGTAAAATAATTATCTCTGCACACTTCACAGGATTGTGTTACAGGATCAATGAGATAATGTAGTTGAAAGTATTTTGGTAATTTAAATACTATACTGTTATCTTTCTCCATCTTCTATGAAGCCTTTCCTAATCCAGATGGAAGTACATTTCCCAGTTCCCTAGCCTCTTATAATATTTCTAATGCTTCTCTCATGTTATTTATCACATTCTACCCAAATAATGTTAGTCATGTAAGTCTCTTAATCCCACAGGCTACAATGAGCTGGAGGAAGCCATTTAAAAAACATTAATCTCTGTCACCCACAGTAGCAGGTATTCAATAAATGTTTTGAAAATAAGTGAATGAATCAATGCTGTATTAATATTAATCAATGAATGACTTTATCACAAACAATATAAATTACAGAAAGCCATAGTCTAGTCTACAAGTCTATTTTCAGGAATTATTTAAGCATCAGTCTTTCTGAAATGTGATAATATTTTATAGTGCATTTTTTCCCACAGAACAAAAATCCTCTTTTAATCCTCATATTATCACATCTTCATTTTTAGGGCAGGTGTTACCTACCCTGTTTTACAGATGGAAAAATCAAAGCCCAATACTACTATTAGGTAACTTGGCTTAGGGGAAAGTCAGGCCTATTACCCAAGGTGCTTAACTCTCAGTTCAGTATTCTTTCCATTAGGCAAAGAACACTTCCCCTGGTGCTAAAATCTGGCATCAGCACCCAGGCAATCCCCTTTCCTATAACTTTTTATGTATGTGTATAGGAGCACATACTTGTGAGAAAAGATTTTTTTTAATATTTCTTGCTCCCAGGATTTCCTGATATATCTCCCTTAACATAAAAGCACCAGACTGAATACATATATATACTGTAACTCCCAAGTGGGCCAAGAGATCATTTTAAATAATAATTTTAACATTACCTTACAGTACAAATGATAACCTTATTCTCAAAATAGCTTCCAGAACAGAAAAAAAACCCCACCCAGAATACCAAAAAAGCAAAATATTCACCAGTGGTAATTAATGAAACTTAAGAATAAGGTGTAATTGAAAAGCTATAAATCTGACAGCTTCATCTCAAGACTCTGTTAGGGTAAGACAGGGTCATGTATGATATCCAAAATACTCCCAATCAAATAAAATCTTGCTGGTTTCCCCAGGGGAGACAGCTAATTTCAGATATAGGGGCTTAGGTACATTTGTTGAATGAATAAATAAAGTAAGGGTGACAAAGTATAATGACCCAGCCATTCTAAGTAAATGAAAAAATAATAATCTCCCTGTGGCTAAGGTGAACTGTAGATCCTGTTTTGGGGTAGAGCTATGGAAATTAAACTATACATTGTAAAGTTCACAATATATTATAAAGATATATATCCTTGCTTCTCCATATCACTGTATGAGGAACGAATCAGATTCTTACCCAATAACTGGATGTTTGAAGCCAAGCTTCTTGGTGGCCTCTTCTATTTCCTTTTCCAGCCAAGGCTGTGGGCGGATCAAGTATTTGACAAACTGAGACACCCACCACACTGCAGGATCACCATGGACTCGAACAAGTCGATCTGCAAGGTCTTCTGGTACAGCCAGGGGTAAATATGGAGGACGAGGATGAAGACTGTCTACAATTGGGAGCTCGACCACCTGAACATTTTTGTCCTTTATTTCACCTAAAGGAGTATCAAAACATCATCATCACATTGTGTTGCTCATACAACTACCATTTAACAAGGACTCTGGTGCTTTCATTCACAGTAACTCTAGAGAAGTATTATAATTTTCACTTTACACAGGTGTTTACACAGGTGCCCAAGATGTTAGCACAAAAGTGACAGAGCTGCAGTTCACATTTCAGTTCATGTGCCTCTCAAGTCCATAGCCATAGCCTTTTCTTTTCTATCATAATATGCTACTAAATCAACACTTCTTTCCCAGATAAGGATGGTGTTTAGTACTTAAAGTATCTAATCAGAGAATAACCATACTGCCAGCGGACACAGCCAGCTAGGCAAAGTTCTGATTTTTGTACTTGTTTTTTTTTTAATTAAACATAAAATGTTCTCAAAACTTACAGCTTGTCATTATAGCAAATGGCTCTTGCATTACTTTCATGACAGGGCAAATGACTCCAGAGACACCTAAAGATTACAATGATAAGCCAAGTAGCTATATCTTTTTAAGAAAAAAAAATCGGGTAATTCTAGTCTTTTTTTTTCTTGGTAAAAATAGAGCTATTATACTCCCTATTATGATAGTAGTAGAATCTGTGTTTACCTGGATTTTAATTTAAAGTTACAACAGAGATTAGATGCTAATTTTGTAGATGAAGATTAGTTTCAGGATCTAACTTCTATACGTCATTAATGTTACTGTTTTATTAATTTCATAATGCAATGAGAACCCAAATGTGATAGCCAACATCCTTAAACTTTACTTTACATATTAAAGACCATGTTGTAATAAGGTATGTGTTATTTAAGAAACTGGAAAAGTTCTTAAATAAAGGCAGCACCTGAGTAGTATACTACTCAGAAAGAAAATAATATTCTTGCTTTTGTTATTTTGTTATGATTTCACTGTACACTTTTTTAGGGAGCTGAATCTAGTTTGGGAAGCCTACAAATTATCTATGAGAGTTACAAACACTATAGAATCTATTTTAGTTATTAAATATCAGAATTTATAGTTAATTTTTACATGATATACTGAGCCTGATGAAACTGAAAATTATGGTAGGCATATTTTATTGCTAGGACAAAGTCTGTCCCTTCTTTCAGAATTTTCTTTATTTCACATTGTATGTTAACTTGAAACAGATAATGAAATTAATTTATAAAAATCTAACTTAGAATATTTCTATACATTTCTGGTCAAGATGGAGGCAAAGGTAAACGCACTTCACCTCCTTGCGCAACCACAGAATTACAAATAAACCTAAAAAATAAATACCATCCAGAGCTGTCAGAAAATCGAGCTTTATGTAAGTCCAACAACCAAGGATTTAAAGAAGCCATATTCATCCAGACAGGTAGGAGATGCAAAGACATAGATATGGTGGAGAGGTGCAGAGAGACCATGGGGCAGAACAGCTGGTCCCATATTCACATGTCGTGGATAAAATTTGGGAGGGATACCTTGGGAGCAAGTGATTCCAGTCCCAGGCTAGGGCACACAGCCCAGGGGTCCAGAGCCAGGAAGATAAATCCCCATGATTTTTGGTTGTAAAAACCAGTGGGGGTTGGGGTGGTGGAAGAAACTGCCAGATTTTTAGGAGATTCTGCTTAAAGGGACCGCACAGACTTAGAACCTACACAGACCCAGCCCTTCTGGAATTCAGCACCAGAACAACAGCCAGAAGGGCACCAATCACTTACAGGGAATAAATGAAGTGACTGGAAACAGGGCGAGTGATGGGAAAACCTCCAAAAGCCAGGCAGCGGCACTGTCCCCTCCCCATAGAGCAACAAAGCAGTAACACCAGTTGCCCTACCCTGGTGATTACTTAAAGCTCTGCCCCACACAATTTATAGGTGCCTTTTCTACAATAGGCAAGGAGTCAAAGCAGCTCTACCTAATACATAGAAACAAACACAGGGAGGCTGCCAAATTGAGGAGACAAAGAAATGTAGGCCAAATGAAAGAACAAAACAAAATTCCTCCAAAAGAACTAAATGAAACAGAGATAGCCAACCTATCAAATGCAGAGTTCAAAACACTGGTGATCAGGATGCTCAAAGAACTCACTGAGTATGGCAACAACATAAAGGAAGAAATGAAGGTTACACTAAGTAAAATAAAGAAAAATCTACAGGGAATCAACAGTGGAGGGGATGAAGCTGGGATTCAAATAAATGACTTGGAACATGAGGAAGAAATAAGCATTCAACCAGAACAGTAAGAAGAAAAAAAGAATTAAAAAGAATGAGGATAATATAAGGAGCCTCTGGGACATCTCCAAATGTACCAACATCCAAATCATAGGGATTCCAGAAGGAGAAGAGGAACAGCAAGAAATTGAAAACTTACTTGAAAAAATAATGAAAGAAAACCTCCCTAATTTGGTGAAGGGAATACACATATAAGTCCAGGAAGCACAGAGAGTCCCAAACAAGCTGGACCCAAAGAGGGCCACACCAAGACACATCATAATTAAAATGCCAAAGATTAAAGATAAAGAGAGAATCTTAAAAGCAGAAAGAGAAAAGCAGAGAGTTACCTACAAAGGAGTTCCCATAAGACTTTAAGCTGATTTCTCAAAATAAACCTTGCAGGCAAGAAGGGACTGTCAAGAGGTATTCAAAGTCATGAAAAGCAAGGTCCTACATCCAAGATAACTCTCTCCAGCAAAGCTATCATTTAGAATTGAAAGGCAGATAAAGTACTTCCTAGACAAGATAAAGCTAAAGGAGTTCATCATCACCAAGCAATTATTACATGAATGTTAAAAGGACTAATTTAAGAAAAAGAAGATCAAAATTATGAACATTAAAATGGCAACAAGTTCACAACTATAGACAAATGAATCTAAAAAAACAAACTAAGCAAAGAGCCAGAACAGGAACAGAATCATAGATATGGAGATCATCGGGAGGGTTATCAGCTGGGAGGGGCTACAGGAGAAGGGAAGGTGGGGAAGGTGCAGGGATTAAGAAGTATAATTGGTAGGTACAAAATAGACAAGGGGATGTTAAGAATAGTATAGGAAATGGAGAAGCCGAACAACTTATATACATGACCCATACACATGAACTAAGGTGGGAGGTTGCTGGAGGGGATGTGGGTACTGGGTAGATAACTATAATAGCATAATCAGTAAAATATATTTACAAAAAGAATATTTCTATGCATAACATAAAATACAAGAATAAATTTAAATGTTATTTAAAATTAACATTTTCATATGCCTTGTTATTGATGTTTGTGATCATTACTATCATTATAATATACTTTTTCCATTTCAGAGAATTTTCATATATTAGTTCAGTATATTTGCAAAAGAGCTTGGTGTTTTCCTTAAGACCTGCTTACAAGGAAAACTATCTATACTACAGCCTAGCCTATTGAAGAGGTTTTACCAAAGCCTAACCAACATGGGGGAAGGAGTATCCCATCACAGGTCCACTAAAAGACAGACCTAATCAGAGGGCTATGGAATACTTCCTTTCCCCCATCTATACCACCATATCAATGGGGCTTAATAGTAACAAAGGATTATACTTAAAAGAACTGCCTACTTAAGGAGTCTTTAAGAAGACCTAAAAACCAAAGACACACAGATGGCAAATAAGCATATGACAATTAACATTACAGATCAGTAGTACGTTGCATCTTAAAACAGGATACCACCCTGGCTGGCGTAGCTCAGTCGATTGAGCGCGAGCTGCGAACCAAAGCATCGCAGGTTTGACTCCCAGTCAGGGCACATGCCTGGGTTGCAGGCCCTGGCCCCCAGCAACAGCACACTGATGTTTCTCTCTCTCTCCCTCCCTTCCCTCTCTAAAAATAAGTAAATAAAATCTTAAAAAAGAAAAGAAAATGTTGAATTCTGAAAATAGACATGAGGTTGTGATTCATTAAAAAACGAACAAACAAACAAACAAAAAAAACAGGATACCACTACATGCTTCTTAAGAATGGCTAAAATCTAAAACAGTGAGTGACAACACCAAATGCTGGGAAGGATGTGGAGCCACAGGAACTCTTGCTCATTGCTGATGGGAAAGCAAAATGGTACAGCTATTGTAATGAACTGAATGTTTGCATCCTCCCAAAATTATATGGAGCGCTAATCCCTCATGCGATGATTATTGGGAAGAGGGGGCCATTGGGAGGTAATTAGGTTTAGTTGAGATCGTGAGGGTGGGGCCCCTATGATGGGAATGGTGCCCTACAGGAAGGGGAAGATACCTTCTTGGTGAGGAATCACCAAGAAGGCATCTGTCTACAAGCCAGGAAGAGGCACTCACCAAAACCTGAATTTGCTGACACTCTGCTTTTGGACTTCTAAGCCTCCAGAACTGTGAAAAATAATGTCTGGTGGTTAAGCCACCCAGTCTATGGTATTTTATTATGGTAGCCCAAGCAGACCATGACAGCCACTTTGGAAGGCAGTTTGCAGTTTCTTACACAGCTAAACATAGTCTTACCATACAGCCCAGCAATTTCTCTTTGGTATTTACCCAAATGACTTGAAAACACATGCCCATGAAAAAATCTGCACATAAACGTTTATACCAGCTTTATTCATAATTGCTAAAAACTAGAAGTAACCAAGGTGTCCCTCATAGGTGAATAAATAAACAAACTGTGATACACCCATACAATTTGATATTATTCAGCAATAAAAAGCCATGAGCTGTCAAGCCACAAAAAGACATGGAGCAACTTTTTTTAAAAAAAGCAGTCAGTCAGAAAAGACTTCATAATGTACAATTCAAACTATATGATATTCTGGAAAAGGATAAATTATGGAGACAGAAAAAAAAGACTAGTGATTGCCAGAGGCTGGGGGTAAGAGGAGGGGTCAATAGAAGTGGACACGGGGATTTTAGGGCTCTGAAACTATTCTGTATGCTCGTGTAATGGTGGACACATGCCACTAAGCATTTGGCGAGACTCTTAGGGCTATAAAACACGAAGACTGAACCTTAATGGTAAACTTTAGGTAACAATAATGTATCAACAGCAGCTCATCAGTTATAACAAATGTACCACACCAATGCAAATGCTAATAATAGGGAAACTGGGCTGTGGAGAAGGAGGGGAGGAGGAAGCAGAGGAAGAGGGACCATTTGGGAACACTATGCTTTCTAATAAAATTTTTGGTAAACCTAAAACTACTCTAAGAAATAAAGTATATCAATTAAAAAAAATTACATGCATTCAAAAAGACTTAAAGAATATACATATATATATTATTTAAGGTACTTTTATTTTTTGTTATATTTTCTATACCTTCTGGGTTTTTCAGCAATAGGTGTTTATTGCTTTGTATTTTAAAAAATATTTAAAAATAATTATGTCAAACACAATTAATAAATTTGGCATTAACAGAATGACAATATGATCCAGATAAAATTAAATCTGGAAGATTGTGACACCACAGTCCAGTTAAAACAAACTTTAATCCTTCTTTTTTCTTGTCATATACTAATTAAATCTTATGCTAGCAACCCCTTGGGTTTTTTAAAGAGAATAAATGAGGACATTCTTTAAAAATTTAAAAAGACACCACAGAAACTCTAAAAATTATTAATGATCAGTCCTGACCAGTGTGGCTCAGTTGGTTGGGCATCAGCTTACAGGGTGAAAGGTCGCCAGTAGATGCCCCCCATCAGGGCACATGCCAGGGTTGTGGGTTTGGTCCCTGGTAGAAGTGCATGCTAGAGGCAATAAATTGATGTTTCTCTCTCACATCGATGTTTCTTGACCTCTCCATCTCCCTCCTTTCCCCTCTCTAAAAACAAATAAATAAATCTTAAAAAAAAAAATAAAAGTAAAGGTGCCTCTCCCAGCCACCCCCTACCTCCCTCTTTAAAAAAATTACTAAGGATGGGAAAAGATAAGGTGTTTGTTTTGACTTAAGTGAGAGGTAGGCCTGGAAAGGGTTCCTTCCAATGAAACCTCTAACCAACTAACAAAGGCTAAACTGATCACAAATTAGAAACACAAAAAGTTTTCTACTAAATCAAAGGCTTTTTCAGTCCAACTGTAAGGCTATTTAGAGAAATAGCTTAAATTGAATAAAGTATGAGTCAGAGGTTATCTCATACCTCTCTCCCTGAGAAGAGACTTGTTTTATCTGAATGTATTTAATTTCTACTTCAATATAAATAATTTCAAGTTGACAACTGTAAGAATTTCTGGTCAATATTGATGTGAAGGTTGTAAGTTGATATAAGTGAAAGGGTAGCTTTTTCAAAGTCCTCTTTCTTTTATGGCAAACAGATACATTAAGTTTGTCATCATGTATAACAGTTTCTTATTCTTTGCTAATTGATGAAATTTAAAAGAAATCAAAGTGATATATTAAGTTCTTTTCCCTATCTATTGTTTCCAGATTGTTGTGAACAAAGTAAAAACAATTCTTAAAATGAACAATATTAATATATTTACTGAAATGTCTCTCATGTAATAATGTATCATATCCATTAATAGTTCTCAATCTTTCCCTTAAGCCTATCTAAGGAGCTTGGTCAGGTTCCAATACAATAATGCATGGTTTCTTTCATTCCAGCGTGACATAGCACAGAGATTTCATACTGAACTTTAAAAAAAAGGGACTCAAGAACAGGTGTCTCAGGCTAAATCGGGAACTGCACAAGTGAGCTTTGTGTGAGGGAATGATAAGAAATCATTTAAAATTTTAATTGAAGAAGGCCAGGCACCAGAGGCAAATAGCATGCAATTTTTTAAAATGCTAAATAAAGCCAGCTGTCAAAAAGGGCAAGCTCGCTGGCGGTTACAGCTATTCACCTTCATGCAACAAAACACAAAAGCTCTCTATTTCTTGAGGTGTGTTTTATCTACATGGTGACTGCAGCCACTGCACACCATTTCCATACCCTGGGGTCAAGTTGCCACAGCATGGGCATAAAATTCAAAGTGAAGAAAAAAATGACTTTTTGACTATCTGTTCTTTT
The DNA here is from genome assembly GCF_004126475.2 of Phyllostomus discolor. Lineage (NCBI taxonomy): Eukaryota > Metazoa > Chordata > Mammalia > Chiroptera > Phyllostomidae > Phyllostomus > Phyllostomus discolor. The sequence goes on along the minus strand of NC_040903.2, from coordinate 189,974,826 downwards.
AAAAATCATCTACAATTACATCTCTTGTAATTAATTTAGGAGAGTTGACTGCACCATTCTCACAGTTCTATGTAATGGCCACTAAGAGAAAGTGAATTCTTTCATTTAGTGCTGCTAGGGAAAAATGTGTCCAAATCTCTCTTTTGAATTGGGACATTGAGTGGCAGGTTGAAAAAAAATGTGTTGTCTCATATTCCAATGAAAAAAGAAATTGTAAAATGACAAGTAAGAAAATAAAAGATTCTGAACTTTTACTTTCTCATTTCTGGTAGTCACTACCTAAACATAGAGAAGAGAAAAGGCAGGAGTAGAAGCAATGGCCTTTAAAAAAAAATCCACAAACTGAACAGTACTTTTCTGTAAATATCCCTTACTTGTGGTCCTTGATAGTTTTTGATTAATTTAAACCAAACTAAACATAAAACTGGATATCAACATATTATGTTTTGCTTAAAAAAGCAATAGCTTTAAAAAGCTAGTTTGTCCTTGACAATAGATAATTTCATCAAAACAGAGCTATGGAATGATTTCTTTCCCCGTTATTTTTAAGGAGTGACATGGCTAGACAAAGGGCTCCGGCTACTATTTTCAGCTGCAATGCAAAGACTGCTTTCAGACCTTCTCCAGATGATTCTCCCGCCCCCTTTTCTTTAATTCACTCAGCATACTCTAAAGACACAAGCAATTCATTACCATGAGATAGAACTTCGAGGTGGTTTTCAAGAAATGATTTGGCAAATGTATTAATTTACAGAAGTGTCTTCTTATGCATTTGTGGCCACTCTGTTTTTACTCAATTACACAGGTAATTTCATTACTAAAATAGAGAGGAGTATGTATAAATAAATATTTAAGGGCATATTACAGTTGTTACAGTAAAATACATTAGTCCTTTTGTTAAACAACTGAAAATGCCATCAAATATACATTTTATATAAAATTATAGCCATTTTGTATATAATCACAGAAACTAAAATTACTATTTAGCATTAATGAATATTTCTTTTCAGGCTAAAAAGAATGTTAAAAAGAGATTTCATTTAAGCAAATGAGAAATATTTAATTTAAATTATATATCCATAAAAGACCAAGGAACAGTGATTTGGTCCTTATATACATTAGTTAGCTCAATAATTACATAATAGAATTAAGGGTATTTTTAAAAGTGGCTAAAAGCTACTTTTTGAATTTTTTAAAACTGTCAGATTTTTAAAACTGTCATGAGTATAGACATAACATTTATTACTCATACAACGGATGCTGGCCTGCACAAATTACAAAATTAGGGAATCTTTTATTCCTCTCCTGCCTCTATTTTTTGTGCTCAGAATATTGTTCAATTGACATAGAATAACTATCCTTTTCTTCCTTTGGGAAAAATTATTTCATATCTAACTTTTTGATTATTTAACTATCACATTCTAAATTATCCTAGCAAAAAACGCATCTCTCAATGTAATTGAATACTTTCCTATGTTCTTAATTTCAAAAGTACAAATCTTTCAGGGCATTGTTCATTGCTTATATCCATGCCACTGTTTACTGTGAAGGGTTGAGTAATACTAATAGTGGCAATCCAATATCATTTCTTCAATTCAATTAAAAAATTTCCTAACAAGCAGCTCTATATTAACTTGACTACCTTTTGCCAATAATCTTCAAAAGCATCGTGGCATTGATTTACTGCTCTTCCCAAATCATTGCTAAGTGTTATAAAATTACATGTTAGCCTTGACTACTGGGTAGCTCAGTCAGAGCATTGTCTGTACACCAAAAGATTGCAGGTTCAATTCCTGGTGAGGGCACATACTTAGGTTGCAGATTTGATCCCTGGTCTGGTTGGGGCTTGTACAGGAGGCAACTGATCAATGTTTCTCTTTCTCTTTCTCTCTCTCCACCCCCCCCCCGCCCCACCCCTCACTAAAATCAATAAAAACATATCCTTGGGTGATGCTTAAAAAATTACATGTTAAATTCCTATGAATAAGAAACCTATCATAAAGATTGCAGTTATTATGAATGTAAACCTTGGTTTATAATTTCACCTATTATTCAATGATAGTTAAGAATGAATATAAAACACAGGTTTATTTAACTGAAACGCTATCATTCCCCTACTTCTACAGCTAAAAAAATACTTGCCCTGAGCACCCTCTATCAGATCTGTTTTGGAGTACCTTGTGAAATACAAACCTAATTACAGTGGTTTTTTAGTCACTTTCTACTAAAAGATAACTGAGACACAGATGGTTTAATGCTCTTTTCCACATAATTTAGACAATCAGAGGCAGAAGAAAAAGTAATGCTCAGGAGTTCTGATACGCTGGCACTACTCTATGTAAGATATGACAGGCATGTAAGCATTTTTATCATCACCTATCCAGTATTCCAAGTGTTCAGAATTCTATACCTAAGATTTCTGGTCATTTTACAACTTTTTCCAGGCCAGTTCAAATGCCATTTCTGGCTAGAATGACTGTACCTCCCAGTCCTTTGGGGTTTTGTTAAATATTTGTAGCATCACTAACCACATTTTACTTCACGAGACAGATTTTTTAAAATTATTGTGTTTTCCTAGATTGGAAGTTTATTAATTTGAGGCAAATTTTTAAAAACACTATTCACAAATTTACAATGGTTGAAACTAAGTATTTTTTGGTAACTATTACTGTAGAATAGGAGTCAGCAAACTTGTTTTGTAAAAAGTCATCCAGTACATATTTCAGGCTTTGAGGGCTGCATGGTCTTTGCGGCAACTATGCTACTCTGCCACTATAGTATGAAAACAGCCATAGACAATAAGTTATAAATGGACATGGCTATGTTCCAATAAAATTGCATTTATAAAAAAATGGCAGGCTGAATGTCACTGGGGACCACAATTTGGCAGCCCCTTTATTAGAGCATAAGATTTTACTTGCAACACACTGCCAGAGAGATCTTTGTAGCTTTACCATACATTACCACCTGCCAGGAGATAATGTGGGCAGTAAAAATATCTTTTAACATATGGTATGATGTAACAAAGTTTGATAAGCAATGCCCTGGAGAAACTACCATATATGCCCATGAAGACGAGCACAAAGATATTCATTACATCACTGTTTATAATGGTAAAAACTTGAAATAATTGAAATGTCCATCAATAAGGGAATACACAAATAATGGCACAAATGTATAGTAAAATATAGGTGAGTGAACCAAATACCCACTTATTAACACATATATAATACAAATGGGTACCTCTAAGATAGTCATTGAGGGCAAGCATTAAGATAATCTTTCTTCTGAAAGAGAGATAGCACATCACTTTTAAAATGTTATTATTATATTCTTAAAAGGCTATCTAACCCTCTGAACTCAATCTAGATACTAATGTCTAGACATTTCCAAAGGATGCAGGTGGATTGCCTATTGATTCTGAAAGCTCAGTGTGGTGGCCCCAGTTGGAACTGGATATAATCCAGAAAAAAGGGATTCAGAGTGCAATGTGTACTTCTGCCAATTCTATTATTGGATATTTCAAACTCCAGGGATCAAAACTGGGTATTTCAAACTCCAGGGTAGCAACAGAAGCAGCTACTAACCCAGCATACTCCCCAATTCCTGCCCTATTGCCTAACTTCTGCAAATACAGCAAGATGGGCAGTGACAGCAGAGAAAGGGAAACACTGGTGTGATTTACCCTTTTATCAACTGTTCTTTCCACCATGCCTTAAAATCCCATTGGAGTATTCTAGTTAGTTTTTTCCTAGGCATGACCTAGACATACTGTACTCTTCCAAAATAAAAATAGCTTAAGTATTTAATAGCCAAAAACTAGACAGGAGAGGAGCAAGCTACAGGGCTTCAGCACTATATCATCTTGGGTTGCTTACCTAAACACAATCTCTTCTGGTCTGGCACATGTAGTTCCATCTAGTCAATAGACAGGTATCAGAGGACTGGTCAGCCAAAGGCCCTCACTTTTATGTATTGGGCTGGCCGAAAAGTCTGTATGGTTTTCTTGGTAAAATAAAAGACACACTTTTCACTTTCACCAATAACTTTATTTATTTATTTTTAAATATGTCTTTCTTTTTTCAAAAAGATTTTATTTATTTTTAGAGAGAGCGGAAGGGTAGGAGAAAGAGAGGGAGAGAAACATCGGTGTGAGGTTGGCTCTCACTCACCCCTATTGGAGACCCGTTCTGCAGCCCAGGCATATACCCTGACTGGGAATCGAACCAGTAACCCTTTGGTTCACAGGCTGGCACTCAATCCACTGAGCCATACCAGCCAGGGCACTAAGAACTTAATAATTTGAATATTTTGAGTACATCGGCTATCTCATGCATGGTATAGTGTTAATTGTTCTCAAATAAGGTCTCAGTTGATTGCTAACAACTTCAACTGGTCTACTTGACCGTGGAGCGTCATCTGATGAGAACTCTCCAGCATGAAACTTCACAAACCACTTATGACACGTTCGATCAATCACAGCACCTCTCGATATACTGCACAAATCTTTTTTTGTTTCAGCTGTGCTTTTACCTGTCTTGAAATAATAAAGCATAATATGCAGAAAATGTTGCACATTTTCTTCTATCTTCAATATCAAAATGGCTATGCAAAAATTCACCAATTTTGATGTTTTTTTAAAAATACACACTGATAAGACAGCTGTTACAGCAGAATCTAACAAAATTGTTTCGAATGAAGGTAAAGATAAGTAAGTGCTACTAGACCCATCTTACAGAAAAATCCAAATGAACTTTTCAGCCAACCCAGTATTTCTAATATTCAGATCCTTAAGATTTACTCAAATCAATTGTTAGTGTTTTGAAAAGCCTTCTTCACTGAAGCCTACTCTGCACTTTCAGGCAAGTTTCTTGGATATTAACATCTTGAGTATGTTCAGATTCCTGAGCATTAATTTTGACACTGCTCCCAGTGCACAGAACCTTCACAGGAATTTATTCTTTGTTTCTCTTAGTAGTATGTACATATTAAAGCTCCAAGACGGCATGTTTTATTCAGAGCGCCTTCCTCCCTCCCCAGAGCATCATCCTATCAGCTTGGAAAGCTAAAGAAGTAACTGAAGACCAACTACTTTGTCAGGAGGGTTCCCTCAGGGTGGTCAGTCATGGCTCAAGTTAAGAAGGCAACCCAGTCCCCCAAACTGGGGAATTGGTCAAGCTTCTTTGAGAGGAGCATATTTCTGGGGCCTTAAGTCTAAACACTGGGATTTTACTGAGCAATCTAAATAAAACCCAAGAGAAGTGATGATCCCCTGTGGGCTGAGGAAGCTAAGGAGATCTTCCAAGTTTCATTAATGTTGGTTGTGAAGTTTCTCAAGAGAAGCCTGGCTAAAATACCATGTCCCAATCATGCTTTTATTGTTCTTTCCCTGTTCCCATAAAACTAAAGTGGTAATAAGAACATACAAGGTGATTTAGAATATACAAAGCACTGTCAAATGTATTATCACTCTGAATCCTCATAATAACTCTGTAAGATACATAGAACAGGCATTAAGAAAGGTTGTGAGACACAAGTTAAAGTCACACAGCTAATAACTTCTGATTCCAAATCAACGCCATTGATCTGACCTTGTTATGTAGACTGTGCTTTCCTCATCCTCCAAAGGCCCACCTTGGGTTCCCAATGATGCCTTTAATTCCAGAAACAGGTTCCCTATCCTCTGATGACTCACGGAACTTTTTATTTCTCTTATGACACTTAATATAGCTCACATTTGTTACATTTACAGATCTATGCGTCTTAACATACTCTCAATGTAAGTTCCTGAAGGACAGGGACTGGGTCTTATTTATCTTTGTATCACCCTTTATATAGCATCTAGATCTTTATAGCATCTAGAAACACTCAAATTTTTACTTGATGACTAGTGTACTTTCTTGTTTATGTGGTTGATCCACTTGCTTAGAAACTTTGTAATAGAACACTTTATAAATATAAATGTGCCCATTTATGTTTATACCTAAATAAATATCCAATATTTGTGTAGCAACTGTACTTTTTAAAAATGAAGTTGGACATCATATTTTTGAACAAGAATTGTAACCTTAATTGTAATAATATATCTTTTGGAAAAATCAACTTGACTTATTGTATTACACTTACAATTTCTTGCTTCCACGGAATACAACCTGCATTGCTTAAAGGTTCTTATATTATATTAGTAGATTAAACTCTAATTGAATAAAAAGGAGTACCTCTTCAGGAAAAGGTGGGAAATTCAACTCTAATCCTTTTCAATACTGCCACAAATATTTTTATTCCTTGAATTCTGGGAAGTATAACAGGAGAAAGAATCCTAATTCCTAAAGGAATACCTAGTGATATTTACAATTCTGTGATCTGCTTCTGGCCTTCTGTTAAAGGCAAGAAAAATGTGAGAAGGGAAGCCTATTATTTATGTAAGTTACATACAAGTATATACAAAATATATATTATACTCTCAGCTAATGTATAAACTTCTATTGAGCTTTCTTATTGAGCAACATCCTTTTGGAGGGGAAAAAGGGTATGTGTAATTTTACTAAAGCTCATGAACTATTACTATTTCTTATTCCAAGAAATTAGGCTATAATCTATATACACCTGGGGAAGAGAGAGAAGCAAACTTGAGATTTGTTGTATATCATTCCGAGATCTCTGGCATATAAAGCTAACCAAAAGGGTACGAGGCATTCTCAACTTTCTTCAGCTGTTCAACAATTATCTTATTTGTACGATTATTCTAAACATTCTTGAATGTGATCTATATGTTGTAAACAACTAAGACTTATCAAAAATGTTACTGAATGGTTGCATTCTTCTTGTTATATATTTTGATATTTGACTCAAAAGTTAAATGTGACTGAGCCTCAAAGACTTACATAGATGTGCCTCAGGAAAACAGAAAAATCCAAACATTTAAAGAAGGGAGGGAGGGAACTAGTAATGAATCTGGAGACTACTAGCCTATATTTAAAAAAAAAGATTCTTTACTTTATGAAAGGATTTCCTTTGGGAATCATTTACATAGCACCACTAGAATGCTTAAAATATGACTTGATATATAATAATTCAATTTGTAGCAAATCTTTAAGAAACCCATGTGTAGCATAAAAGGTGTATCAGTATTTACGAAAACACTGATAATTTCTGAGACAGGTATCAAGGCTTTGTGGCCCAGACATCCCACAGGAAATAAGGGCACCTGAATTCTCTTTCTAGCTCTAGCAACTCTGGATAGGTTCTAAATAGACTTTAAGAGAACTTTTTGAAAACTTTTCAGATGAAATTGTTTCTACTCCACAATTACTTTGATGTTAATGTTATATTCCTACTTCCTAAATTGTAACTTCTTGCTTCTAAGGTCATTCTTTCAGAACCTTGTCTAGAAAGGGCAGAATATATTGCTAAAAAGATTCATTCTTAACAAGAGAGTTTTTTAAATCTGCAATTTAGTAAAAGTGCCTCACATAGTTTGCAGGGTAATTATTTGAGATTTAGACTGGGATGCAGGAGAGGTGGATTTTCTGTTTCTTTTATTGCATTTGTTGTGCTCTAGGCAAGTGGTTGGCACTGTGTAAATAACCCAGCAGGTGTAGGCCCGGCTGCCACCTGGAGGCTCCCTTCCGATAAAATAAACAGCTAAAATTCAATATAAAATAGCGCTTCTTAAAGCCTTCCATCAAAATGTGTTCTAAAATTTGAGAATGAAACATAGATAGACAATGAAAACAAGCTGCATGTGAAAATAATCTCGCTGCCTTTTATACCTGTTAATCACTTTCCCTTGTGAATAGGCCCTATTAAAAGTGGATGCGGTCGGGTTGGGGTGGGGGGTAGGTATTGAGTATCATGACCTTTTTTTCGGAGGAGGAGCTAAACTGGAGTTCAGAAGCTGAAGTTCCAAAAGTACAAACTTCCAGTTAGAGGATGAGTTCTGGGGGTGTAATATACAGCATGGTGACTATAGCTAACAATGCTATATGGTAAATTTAAAGTAGCTAAGAGAGCAAATTTAAAAAATTCTCATCATAAGAAAAAAATCTGTAACGACGTGAGGTGATGGATTTAAGTATATTTACTGTAGTAATCTTTTTACAATATGTACATATATCAAATCATTATATTTTATACCTTAAACTAGTATAACATTACATGTCAATTATGTCTCAATAAAACTGGGAGAAAAGTGATCAAATGACTTAGAACATGAATGAACTGCCTTCCTATTCTCTGTATATAAAATGATAATGCAAAATTGTCATATTGTGATCATCCAAATTTTAAAATGCAAGAAAAACAGCCTTAGGAAATGTTTTAGGCAGTTTTAGGCAGTTTCATTAATAAAATTATCATGTTGCTTTTTTCTGGATATTACGAGTTTGTAGTATTTGTCAGCTTTTAAAAATTTACCAAGAGTGAACCCTAAAAAAATATTAAAAATGAAATAAATTTTTTAATTTTTAAAAGAGTGTAATGATTCCTAAATAACAGCAAGAACCAGCTGTCTGAAAGCATTTGACTTCTAACTTCGCCCACTCAGAAGCAAAAACAAAACAAAGAACATTGACTTTTGAATTAAAACCTGTTGGTTTTTAGGGAGGAACAAAATCACACAACCATCCAAAAGCCAATCTTGTAAGAACATGTGTTTTCAAAACAAAAGATTAATTGGTTTCTCAGTCTTTAAACTTCACTATGAACTACTTGTACTCACCCCAACGATGCCATGACCTCTCGCCTCTCCTTCACATGTGTCCACTGACAGAAAGTTCTTCTGCCCCATCTCTACCTGGCTGACTCCTATTCATACTCTGTGTCTTAGCTTAAAAACAACTTCCTCCAGAAGAATCCCTGATATGGGTTACATACGTGCTTCAGAGTATTATCAACTTAACTCATATCACAACATATTTTAATGTTCATCCGGCTGTCTTCTCCCACAGCCTGCGCCTGACAGGGCAGAGACTTCACTTGTCTTCTTCATGTAGCCCCAGCACGGTGCCTGCTCACAGCAAGCTCTTTTCTCAAATTATTATCATTTTAAGGTTTCCTCCACATACAAATGCCAAATAAAACACTTTGGCCAAAAGCCTTTTTTTTTTAATTTTAATTGTTCAAATACAGTTTTCTGCCCTTTACCCCCACCCCAGCCCATGCACCCAGCCCTCCCCAACCAAAAGCCTTTTTAAATGAGGTAAGTAAAGAGAGAAAGTAACCATGCAGTTTAGATAACTAAATATAGCAAATGTCAATCTACCTAAACATGTACTTCAATTGTCACCTTTTGGGCATTAAAGTTTATCACATTTCCAAACACTGTTTCTTACTAGTCATTACTTTCATTTAAAAGAAAGTTTTCCAATTAGATTTATTAAAATAAGTAATTCAGCTCAGTTCATTATATATTTATTAAGACAGTGGGGAAAAGATGAGAAGGAAATACAAAATAGCCAAAGTGGTTTAACTGCTAATCTGAATAAATGTTCAATTTTTAGAATAAAAAAAAAAGCAGTAGGAAATTGTTTAAATGGTTGGGGTTTTCTGTTGCCAAATCATCTATTCAAGAGTGTTTATATCAACTATAAAAGCATTTTGGAAGCTGGCTGTCATACATCGCCTATACACATAGTCAATGTTCTTTAAACAAACCACTAATTGTTGAAAGATACTTCAAATCATTAAATGCCAAGACTCACATTCTGACTTATCATAAGAAATCTATTTGGAAGATTCAGGCTTATTATATGTTCTCAGTTCGCGTTTAGGAAACGTCTTGTGACGTAGAAAATTAAATCGACAATTTTATCAGCAACTTTAGAACAGACATTGACAGATGATGGAAAAGATTATTATTATAGTTTTTAATTGGAAGCATCATTTTTAATATTTTTGCTCACTTAAGCAAATTACCACATAGGATATGGTTTCATACATAAACATAAAATAATGAAGAAGAAAAATAGAACTCATCCTACAACAGGAATGACTTACTATTGAAATGATCAGATGTACACACTAATTACTGTGGTAGTGACAGATTTGAAAAGGAATCACTAAATTCCACCTGCAGGCACATCATGTCAAGTATGTGTGAACAACAATAATTTCATGACAGTTGTGCCAAGGGAAATATCCCAAGATTCTTTGTACGAGTCAGAACAAGAACAGATATAATTGACTTATGGCTAACTAAAGGATTAATGTCAAAGAGTTTGTTAAGTTTTATTTTTAATTTTATTCTGCTTCTTCTAAACCTACAAATAAGTTAGTTTCTCCAAAAGGTATACATGTAGATAATGTACTATATATAAACAGAAAGAGAAGTAGATGCCAACCATACTTTGCTATGCTCAAACATAATTCTCTTCCTTCTTTTGGACACAATGTTAGTATCTAAATTATTTTAGTTACGCAAGCATAAAATAATCACTAGTTTAGTTAATTAAATGTGTCCAAAAGGCACAGTTTAATTGATTAGCATGAAGAAAAATATGATTTTATATACCTGTAGTGATAAAGGAAAAATCTATTTAATAATAAAATTATAATTCTGTTACCATGATAAAATACTGCAATAGCTTCTTTAACCAGGGACTACAAATGACTAAGAAGAAAATATCATTGACAACTTTTCAGCACTGGAAGTTATATGGAAGGCTTGGAAAAAGTCATAGGATAGGGGGAAGTGAAGAGGGTAGAAATATTATGATTAGTCATTTTTTAGTTCCTAGACTTAGAAATTTCTATGCCTCTAATCATTTTTCTCCTGGGTAAGGTGCTTGGCATGTGTTTACTGGGAAGAACTTAGACTGGAGGTAGGAAGAAGTAAATGTACTAACCCGAGTTGTTATTTATACGCTGTATGACTATATTAGATCTTAGATTCCATATATATTAACACAAAGAATGATTCCTGTTTAATTATAACATTAAGAAATTCTGAATGTTTTGAATTCAAGCCATTTTAATCTTCATATCCTGTACATACAAAATGTATAAGGATTAAAAATCAAACAAACCAAGTAACTAGTAGCCTATAGGTAGGGCCAAAATATACACTAAATTTGGTAAGTCTAGTGAGGTCAACGTTTCACTTTTCTGCTAACTGGCTACTACCCAAGAAGTTTCCTCTCCCTACAACAGTAAAAACTAAGAACCTTGCCCTACTCTAGCTATGCACTTCTACAATCAAAGAAGCTTGAGATTGAACTAAGTCCACAAAATGAAAAAGTTTGCCTCAGTAAGCCTGCCAGAGTTGCTTTTCTTGTATCTTCCTGACCTTGACACGTAAATGACAGAGTAGACCAATGGGAGATGTGACCTCAAAACTAAAGCTCAGTTAGATTATAGATTAAGAGGATCACTTTAAAATTAGAAAGTACAAAGAAAAACATGTGTTGATGTATAGAATAAGGCTCCTAAATATCCTAATGAAGATAAGACTTACATCACAAGAATACTTTAAATCCATATAGAACCTTTCAAAGCACTTTATAGAAATTATCCAATGAGATTTCCTGACCATTTCTATGAAGGGTCAGATATTATCTGATATTTCCCAAAGGACAAAAAGAAACAAAGGAACTAAAGTTACTCACTTTGCCAATGACATAGCTTCCTATTCCACCACTAGTTGTTTTTTTTTTAAGATTTTATTTATTTATTTCTAGAGAGAGGGGAAAGAAGGGAGAAACAGAGGGAGAGATACATCAATGTGAGAAAGAAAACATCGATGGGTTGCCTCTTGTAAGTGCCCCAACAGAGGACCGAGCCCATGCATGTGACCTGACTGGGAATCAAACCTATGACCTTTTGCCTTGTGGGAGGACACCCAACCAACTGAGCCACACTGGTCAGGGCCACATCTAGTGTTTTAACTTGTGAAAAAAAGATGGTCAGCCCCATGAGAAACTACATTAACTGAAATGCCTCAGCCTTTTGTAAAAAGTTTGACTTCCCACAAGACGTGAATGCAGAGACAGTTTTGCTTAGAATTTCACCTGATACTTAGTTCAGTATTTTCCACAATTCACGTACTCAATGTGTATTTATTTGCTCAATGAATAAAAGCTATTAATGGTAACTAACAATTACTAGAGCTCATATATCAGGTGCTATGCTAAGTGTATTACACATACCATTTCATTTAATCCTACCAACAACTCAAAGAGGTAAGTATTTTACTGCTGAGGAAACTAAAGTCTAGGTTAGGTACCTTGCCCAAGATTACAAAGGTAGCCCAGTTTTAGGCCTTGTTTAAAGATCATTGATTAGAAAAAAACAGACTTGCAATAAGAAACTCTCTATATATTCTATTCCTTCTACCACCAGATGTTAAGAGACAATGGAAATTACTTCCTAATATTTATAACTCTTATAATATAGTATAACCTTAACCACATTATTGGTCAACAAATATTTCCTGAGTAAAATGTAAAACTGCATGAATAAATTAGGCTTTATTGTTCTCAAAAGTAAAATAGAGATAAAGGTACCTCAGTGGTTCAAAAGTTTGGTCTGTGGGTCTAGCAGCTTTGTCAGAAATTCAAATTCTTAGGCCTCACCCAGACCTACTGAATCAAAAACTAGTGTTTTAACAAGTCTTCCAGGTGATTCTCATGCACACTTAAGTTAAAAAACAAAACAAAACAAAACACCCAGGTCTACGTTACTTATACAATAATTACAAGAATTACTTGAGGTCAACAATGTGAAGAAGGGTCAGGCCTGGTTAGTACTTGGATGGGAGACCACCTGGGATTACTGGGTGCTATACGCTTTTTACCTAGGAATAAATCTAACCAAAGGTGTAAAAGATGTATACTCTGAAAATTACAAGACATTGAAGAAGATTCAAATAAGTGGAAGCATATTCTGTGTTCATGGATAGGAAGAATTAACATCATTAAAATGCCCATATGACACAAAGCAATCTATAGATTTGATGTAATTCCTATCAAGATTCCAATGACATATTTCACATAACTAGAATAAATATTTCAAAAATTTATCTGAAACTACAAAAGGCCCCACATAGCAACAGCAATCCTGAAAAAGAACAAGGTTGGAGAATCATACTACCTAATATCAAACTATATTAAAAAACCAAAGTAATCAAAATAGCATGGCACTCACATAAAAAAAAAAAAAAACGAAAGAGAATAAAGAGCCCAGGAATAAACCCACATCCTTACAGTCAATAGTTAACACAGGAAACAAGCACATACAGTGGACTAAAGATAATTTATTCAATAAATGGTGTTGGGAAAATTGGACAGATGTGTGTGGAAAAATGAAACTAGACCACCTTCTCACACCACACATAAGAATAATTTCAAAATGGATTAAAGACTTAAATGTTAGAGTGGAAACAATGAAAATCCTAGAAGAAACATAGGCAGCAAAATCTCAGACACAGCTCATAGCAATAGTTTATCAGACAGATCTACCCAGGCAAGGGAAACAAAAGAAAAAAATAAATAAATGGAACTACATCAAACTAAAAAGTTTTTGCACAGCAAAGGAAAACATCAACAAAATAAAATGGTACCCACAGAATGGGAGAACATATTTGTTCATATAGCTGATAAGGGGTTAATATCCAAAATTTATAAAGTACTTACAAAACTCAACACCAAAATAACAAGCAACCCAATTAAAAAATGGGCAAAGGATCTGCATAGACACTTCTCCAAAGAGGACATAAAGATAACCAATAGACATAAGAAAAGATGTTCAACATCACTAATCACCAGAGAAATGAAAATTAAAACCACAATGAGAAACCCTTTCACACCTGTCAGAGTTGGTGGGAATGCAGACTGATGCAGCCACTGTGAAAAGCTGAATGGAGATAACTGAAAAAATTAAAGATGGATCCTTCTTTCGACTCAAGGACCCCAATTCTGGGAATACATCTGAAGGAAACCAAAACAATAACTCGAAAGAACAGAAGCACCCCTATGGTCACTGCATCATATTTACAGTCACCAAGATATGGAAGCAGCTCAAGTGTCCATGAAGAGATGAGTGGATAAAACAACATTTACATAATAGAATACTACTCAGCATAAAAAAGAAGAAAGTTTTACCCTTTGTGACAGTATGGATGGAGTTATGCTAAGTGAAATAAGCCAAAGAAAAACAAATACCATATGATTTCACTCATAGGGGAACCTAATGAACAAACACAGGCAAAATAGAGACAGACTCAAAAGACAGAGGATGACAGCTAAGGGAGGGGCATAGGGAGTGGAGAGATTGTGCAGAAAGGAATAATGACCCATGGACATGTACAGCAATGTGGTGACTGCAGCGGTGAAGGGGACATAAGGGGACTACATGTAATGGAAATACAATATAAAAATCATTAAAAAAATAACATGAAAGCACTCTAAAAAGTGAAAGGTATATTATCACCATCACCATTAAAAGAGTAAATTTCACTCCTTTGAAAAAGCTTAGTGATTTTCTAAATCCAGATGAAAATAAACATCAGAAATGAAATAAATCATGAGACACTTTTTAAATAATATATTATTCTAGATTATCTGGATGATGTATGGCATTCATAGATCCAAAGAAAAAGATGATTATGAGCCATAAAGTTGTACAAAGAAACTGATAATCTGGTTATGTGGCAGTTCAACCCAGAGAACCTGACAAGTTGCACAGACTTCTTACCTGACCAGTGTCCAGCAGAGATGCCAGATCTGTCTGTGCAGGTCTCACTTACAGGTCTGAACACAGTCTCCCATCCACCAGTAGCATAGCGCCAGTTCTGAGATTCCAGGATCAGTGTTCGCTGGGTGCCATACGCAATCATGAAGCAGTAGACCACATGATGGAGTTGACAGCCATAGCCACAGCCTTTGTTGATATTACACACCAGCTTCTTGGCTTTGCTGCAGTCCTTGGGATTCTGTCAGGGAGGAAGAAAAACAAAGGTGAAGATAAGCTGCACAGAGCAACTTCTCTTCACAGGTGATAAGTGCATAAATCATGTAAGACAGGATGGACCCAGTATATTTTATAAGACAAAGAACCCAGAATTTCAAATAGAATTTGAACTAAAAATAGAATTTCAAAGAAATGTTATGTGCATATTTAGGGAGACAGCAGTAAAAAAGAACAGTTACTTTGGAAACATCACTGAACAAATGTGAAATTAAGCAGTTACATTGAAAAGAATACTCTTTTCACTTCTCTATCATGCAGAACATGCAAGTGTGATGATCTCTAAACTCAAAGTTGCATTCACTGAGATTTTTAGGAATGAGGTAAAAAAATTCATTTATTTCAGCTTCAATTCAGCATTCTAAGTGTACCTTCCCTGATGAAACTCAAATCATCTTAAAGGAAAAATTATAATATACCTATTAATTCCACCTATCTCCAGAGTTCTAGATGTCACAAACAAAATCATTATGGAAGTAAAGCCACTGAATAAAAAGATATCTGAATTCAACAATTACAAAATGTCAGTCAGGGGACTTAATAAAAACCAAATTTGATAGCTACTAGTAATTTTCATAACAAAATATAGAACACATTCTATATTAACTGTCTTAAGAATGTGATATGCCACTTTTGAGTCAGAAGGTTCATTTTTCTATATGTATATTTGTTATTCGTATAGATCTATTCATCAGCTTATGTGAATAGAAAGTGATTAAAACACTTAATACTATCTAATAGTGGGTGCAATGGGCTTAGCTAATGTGAGAATTTCTCTTTTGTCCATTCTAATATCAATTTTGCTATAATTCATATGAGCTGTTGGTAAATATCCCCAGGCATCTTAGTTCTTCAAATAAAAATTGTTTTGACAAAGACTCCTTAGCCTGAGAGGTTTTTCAAGCTGTTTCGTCTGAAAGAGAAGAGAAAGAATGGGTGCCTTAAGGAACAGAATCTTCTCTCCCAGAAAGCAAGAAGCCAAGTAACGAGTTCTCAATTTATATGAGCCTGGAATAAAGCAGTTGCCAAATCACAAATCTCCCACTATTTTCTCCCACTAATATCTAAGGATATTACCTGTTCTGTCAAGCAGAGATCCCTAGGAAAGAAAGCTAGGACAGTGAGGCTGTAAAATGTCTGTGATGGAGAAGCTAAGAAGGGAAAATGCAACAGTTTCTTTCGGAAGAGGTTATCTTTCACACTCCAACACTGCAGGCTGGCCTTTTTATATCAAAGCAGAACCCATGCTAGTGATTTTCAACCTTTTTCATCTCATGGCATATATAAACAAATTACTAAAATTTTGCGGCACACCAAAAAATGTATTTTTTGGCCAATCTGACAAAAAATATGTATAATTTTCATTCATTCACACCAGACAGCTATTGTTGTGTTAGCTGTTGTCTTTTTTTTTTTTTTTACAATCTAAAGGAAAAGAGGCCAGTTCCCCTGACTAAATAGTCAGGTAGTGTATGTTTTAAAAATTCTTGCAGCAAACTCATTGAATATTGTTGACCTATACCATCAAGAGCCTTCTGAAGAGTTAGAGTTCTATGACTCCAAGACAGCCTAGATAAAATTCAGCAAGAATTGGTCAATATTACTTCTACAGTCAAGTGGTAGATTTGCTGATTCTTTTCTCATAAGACTCTGACTCACAGCCGACTCCTACAGCAGTAAGAATTCCCATTCCAGTTGTTATAGCCACAAAATATTTGAGAGGGATAGGGGGGTGTGATATTATGTTCACAGGGAGACCAGTATCATTTGCTTTCTGTACAACATTATACAAGCACCCTGGGAATAAACATCCTTCTGAAACTGATCCAATGCTTTATTTTTAGCTCAAGTTAATAATAACTCAAAAAGAAAGCAAATAGATATTATGGAATGAATGGTACACCTGAAACCTATATGATTTTATTAACCAATGTCAACCCAATAAATTCAATTTTAAAAAAAGCTATAAAGAACACTGTCATTTGTCAAATTTTTCATGTTTTGTGTAAGAACCTGATATACAACACCTGAATATCTCTAAAACTATATGAGGGAAAGAAAATGTCCCTCATATAGTTCTTAATAAACTTTTTTCTTTTAGAACAGTTCATAGATGTACAAAATTATTGCAAAGATAGTACAGAGATCCCATATACCTCACACCGAGTTTCCCCTATTATTATATCTCGCCTTAGTCTTCATGTTTTTTAAGAAAAAAAAAAAGAGGGAATATAATAATAAAAACATCTGACCTTAAGTTTTAAAACTATAGATTTATTTAAAAGAAGATTCACTTTTGCATTTAAGAAAAGCCTATATACTGTGTTTCCTAAGAGAAGAGTTAAACCACAGCCATTCTTTGTTACTTTGGCACTGCTAGGATTTAGAGGTTTCCACTGCCTTCACTTAATAAATTAATAGTAATTGTGAGTTAATGATGTAATATTACAAAAGAGTATTGATTCCACAGGTTTTATATTAAATCATAGATAAAGCCTTTTGCCATGACTATTTATATTTTCTATACACACAAATAAAAGCCTCTTCAAAGGAAAATTTTCCAGCCACAATGTAATTTCCCTCACTTCTCTGCCCAGTAACTACAGACCAAAACATTGCACAAAAAGGCTAAACAAAAACAAACAAACAAAAACCCCATGCAGTCAAATATGCCAAACATAGTATCTCCAGGCATCTCTTGCACAGAATAAATGTTTAGTAAACCATCATTAGTTCAGTTCAACTGAATTTCATGTACAGAGACAAAAGCGATGCCATTTTTTGGTGGGGAGAACACTTAAAATCAACTCTTGGCCAATTTCAAGCACACCATACAGTATTATTAACTACTGCTACTATGCTGTACATTAAACCTCTAGAGCTTACCCTATATAACTGAACCTTTGCTCCATTTGACCAACATCTCCCATTTCCTCCACTTCCCTTTCCCTGGTAACTTCTGTTTGACTCTGTTTTTATGAATTTGACTCATCTAGATGGCACATGTAAGTGAGATCATGCAGTATTTGTCTTTTGTCTTATTTCATTTAGCATAATGTCTTCCAGGTTCATCTGTGTGGTCACAAATAGAAAGATTTTCTTCAATTTTATGGCTGAATAACATCCCATCACACACACACATTTTTTTTGTCCATTTGTCCTCTGATAGTGTGTCACATAGGTTGTTTCCATTATCTTGGCAATTGTGAATAACGTGGCAATGAACAAAGAGATGGAGATATCTTTTCAAGACAGTGATTTCATTCCATTTGGATATATATATACTCAGTAGTGGGATTGCTGTATAATATGGTAGTGCTATTTTTTTTAAAGGAACTTCTATACTGTTTTCCATAACAACTGTTCCAACTTAAATCCTACCAACAGTGCCTGAGAGTTCCCTTTTCTCCACATCCAACACTTTTTTTTTTGTCTTTTTGATAATGGCCATTCTAAACAGGTGATATCTCATTGTGGTTTTGATTTGCATTTCACTGATGCTTAATGATCTGTTGACCATTCATATGTCTTCTTTTAAGAGGTACCAATTAAGGTCCTAAGTCCATAGTGGGTATTGTTGTGTTTTTTGTTTGTTTGTTTTCTGTTATGAAGTTCCTTATACATTCTGGATGTTAACCTTATCAGATATATGGTTTGCAAACATCTTTCACATTCCATAGGTTGCCTTCTCATTTTGTTCATTGTTTCATCTGCTGTGCAGAAGCTTTTCAGTTTGATACAGTCCCATTTGTTTTTATTTTGGTTGCTTGTGCTTTTGGTGTCATATCTAAAAGAAATCACTGCCAAGACCAAGGTCAAGGAGCTTTTTCCCTCTGTGTTCTTCTAGTCTTTCTGTGGTTGAAGAACTTACACTTAAGGACTAAAAATCCAAATCCTGAGGATTTTTCCAGCTCCTCTCTGACAACATTCCTCCTCTAGGGAAGAGTTAAGCCACAGACAGTTCCTATTTCCAATAAAGAGAAGTCAGTAAAAACCAAAGGAATGAGCCAGCTAGGTTAAGTTAAATTTTATTGTGCTCTTTATATGTTCTAATCATAATACTAAACAATTTTTAATTTGTTTGTTTAAAAAAAGTTGCAATATATAGCTTTGTGTTGGTAATGAAGAAAAGATTCACTAACAATGCGGTGAAAGAATTTCATCATATTGGAAACAATATGATTTTATTTCTCTAAAATTATTTTCAAAACCAAAGCAAAAAGGTAATAAAGCAAATAAGAGAACTGAAATACTGTATAATGGTAATTAAAATGAAAACTCTGGGCATAGTTAATAATCATGAAAGAGAAAGCTAAAAAGCATTCTCATTTTTAAAAGCCAAGACCGGAAATTATTGTCTCTTAACATAATAAACAAGAATATTTTCACGGCAAAGTTAAGACAGTACTGAGGTGTCCTTTCCACAATCGTCATTTGCAAGTAGTAAGGACAACATGATAGCTGAGGCACAAGCAGGCTACTAAGTGCTTCAGGAAATCAATTTCCCTGTGGGTAGTTTATAAAACTTTAAGTGTGAAAACTTAATGGAGAAAAGATACCAAGATACATAGTTTACAGACTGTTATTCTGATAGACTGAAGCAAAGGCAGACAATTATTATACAGTTATAGAGGAGGAAAGCTTATTATCTTCACAAGTACAGCAACAACTGGCCTGCTTTAAATGCATTCTCAAGACTTCTGCTCTTTGCCAAGAAGTCTCTATTGAACATTTTAAAGCCATTTTGAAAAAGATGAAAATTTTACAAATTCAGTAGAATGCAACAAATAAATGTGGTACATTTCTTCCACTGAGGGTTTCTGAATCAATATTCTGTCATCTCTGGGTATTCCAGGTGGTCTCTAAAAAGTCTCTACCCCAGGGTCAAGAGACGTGTACACCAGAGCAATCTTGGTAGTACTTTCTGCTACCATACAGGCCACACAGGAAAGGCAGAGAAGAATGAGATGCATCCAAGTCTAATTCTCTCATTCAAGAATCTAACATAAACAAAATTCCTTCCAATGCTAGAAAAGTTTAGTTACCTGAGGTACCAGATTCTGGCAATCCTATGTAAATGCACAGAACATCTCATCAACCATCTTTAATTTTTCTCTCTAAGTTTACAGCCTGATATCCAGATCTCAGAACCAACTTAACTGGTCATGTTAAAGCATGCTATAAGCATGCTTATAAAATTAAGGTTGAATTTCAGAAAGGTCCTCCACCATCATTTTACTTAATGGAACCCATTAGGCTCTTTCTTCAAAGCCAAAACAAAGGATGATACGGTACACACTCTTAAAAAAAAAAGAGGGAAAAGGGGTAAGGAGGAAGTAGTATGGAAAAGGAGAAATAAGGAAAGGGGGAAAGAAAGAGAAAGAAAGAGAGAGAGAGAAAGAAAGAGGGAGGGAGGGAGGGAGGGAAGAAGAGGAAGAAGGGAGAAAGGGAAAAGGAGAAAAATAGAAGCAAGCTCCAGAATGGCTACCCTGTTTTACATAGGATGGACTGAAGAAGGAGATAGCAGACATAACCAAGAAACCCTGGTTGAAACTCTGTTCTTGTGCTGAGGCTGCTGCAGATGTTTTGTTTTGCTTTAAATAAAAGTCAGAATAATTTACATTGTTTTGCCAGCTCTTCCATTCTGCAAAGTGCTATTCTTTGAGGTACTACTAGTACATATACCACTTTTCTATGCAGTTTTTTTTCTTTTAAATGAAACCATTAACAATAATTAAACCAGATGTCAAATCTTGCTACCTCTTCTCCAGGATAGAGGCTTTGTTCCACTTCTCTATGCAGCTAGCCATGCACTGAAAATCCAGTGTTAACTGAGCATAAACTGCTTTGGAATCCCCAGTTCTTTTTTTTTTTTAATTAAAAAAATCCTTTCTGACTGCTTCAGTTTAATAGTGCTCTAACACTGTTTTTGCTGTTTACTTTTAAATAATTTAAGAGCCACAATGAATTGCAGAAACACTACAGAGAGTTACTGTGTACCTTCCACACAGTTTTCCCCAATGAGAACATCTTACTTAACCACAGTGCATTATCCAACATAAGGAAATTGACATTCCACAATACTATTTAGCTAAAATAGAGGCATTATTTGGGCTTAATCAGTTTTTACATGCACCCACTTTGTGGCGGTATAGTACTATCACATTTTATAACATGTACAGACTCATGTAAGCACTACCACAATCAGGATACAAACTGCTGCATTACAACAGAAACCCTCTTATACCACCCCCATTATAGTCATACCCTTCCTCAAAACTTAATCCCTGGAAACTGCTGATCCGCTCTCCACAACAATAATTTAGTCATTCTGAGAATGTTATAAATAGAATCAGACAATGTTTAGCCTTTTGAAGTTGGCTTTTTAAATCATTTTGTATAATGTTCTTTGAGACCTGTTTAAGTTATTGTGGGTATCAACAGTTCATTCCTTTTATTACTGAGTAGTATTCAGTTCATGGATTATACCAGAGTTTACTCACCAGTGAAGGACATTTGGGGTTTTACAGTTTGGTTATTACAAATTAAGCTACCATGCATGTGCGTGTACAGATTTTTGCATGAACATGAGTTTTCATTTCTCTAAGACAGATACACAGGAGTATAAATGCTGGATCTCACTGTAAAGGTAAGTTTAACTATATAGCAAACTACCCAACTGTTCTCCAGAATGGCTGTACCATTTTTACATTAGTATGAGAGAGCTGGTTGCTCTAAATTCTCAGTGTTTTTTATTTTAGCCATTCTGATAGGTATGTAGTGGTATCTCATCATATCTTCAAGTTGCATTTCCCTAGTAGTTAATGACTTTGAACATCATTTCTTGTGCATATTTGTCATTCAAATAGCCTCTTTGATAAAGTTGTATTTTCAAAACTTTTCCCCATTTTCTATTGGATTGTTTCTTACTATTGAGATTACTGAGTTCTTAACACAATCTGAATGTAAGACCTTTGTTGGATATGTGATTTGCAAAGATTTTCTTTCCCAATCTATCTATGGCTTGTCTTTTCTCCCTCTTCAACACAGTCATTCATAGATGAAATTTTTTAAATTTTGACAAAGCTTAATTTATTGATTTTTTTCTTTATGAACCATTCTTTTCGTGTCAGAGTTAAGAAATTTTAGTTTAAGTCACAAAGATTCATTCCAACACTTTCCTCTAAAAGTTTTCTAGTTTACATTGATAATTATTTTATGCTGGACTTACTACTTAAGTTAATTTTAAATAAAGTGTGAGGTTTAGATCAAGGTACTTTATTTCCTTACAAGATGTCCAATTATTTCAATACTATTTATTGAAAAGACTGTTTCCTCCATTGAATTGCTTTTGCACATTTCTCAGTTGCCCACTCATAGGTGTATATTTAAAAGAGATAAAAACTGATATTCAATCAAATACATGTAGAAGAAGCATGTCTATCTACAGCAGGGCTATTCTCATATAGCAAAAGGTGAAAATAGCCCAAATGTCCATTAACAAATGAACAGATGAAAAATTTCTGCAAATACATATAATGGAATATTATTTAGCCATAAAAAGAAATGAAGTACTGATACATGCTATCACATGGATGAAACTCAAAAACCTCATGCTAAGTGAAAGAAGTCAGACAGAAAAGGTCACATATTGTATGATTCCATTTATATAAAATATTGGGAATAGGTAAATCCACAGAGAATGCAGATAGGTGGTTTCCAGGGGCTGAGGGAAGGTAGAATGGGGGAAATGGGGGGCAATTGCTTAATGTGTATCAGGTTTTCTTTTGAATTGGTCAAACATTCTGGAACTAGATAGAAGTGGTCATTGCACAGCCATGTGAATGCACTATGTATCACTGAATTGTTCCCTTTAAGATGGTTAATTTTATGTTATGTAAACTTCACCTTGATGGAAAAAAAAGTCTGCATACCTATGTGGGTCTATTTTGGACTCTATTCTGTTCCATTGATATACATAAATATACCCCTCCTGCAATACCATACACTATCTTAATAACTATAGCTATAATTTAAGTCATCATATTAGAAAATGATTCTCCCAACTTTATTCTTTATCAAAATTGCTTAAGCTATTTTAGTTCCTTTGCCTGTCTATATAAATTCTGGAATTATATATATATAATTATCTCCCTCTGTCTCTCTGGAATATATATATATTCCAGAGAGACAGAGGGAGAGAGAGAGAAACAGGGAGAGAGAGAGACAGAGAGAGGAGATCCTTGGGATTTTCATAGGAATTGTGTTAGCCTATTGATCAATTTGGAAAGAATTGACATCTTTTCTATCTTGAGTTTTCCAACTCATGAACAGGGAATGTCCATTCATTCATTTAGGTCTTGATTTGTTTCATCAGCAATTGATAAGTATCTCTACCTACATATTACATTTGCATTTTTTAGAACTGTAAAGGGCATTGTGTCTTGAAATTTTGGTTCCCAATTGTTTCTTGCTAGAATGTAGAGATATGATTAGTTTTAGTCTGCTAATCATACATCTCATGACTTTGTTAATTTCACTTATTTGCTCTATGTGTTTGTTATGTAGTTATTGTTGTTTAGTAGATTACTTGAGATTTTCCTTGTAGACAATCACGCACCTGCAAATAGGGATAATTTTCTTCCTTTCTACTACATATGTCATTTATTTCTTTGTCTTGCCTTATTGCACTGCATAGAATTTCCAATAGTGTGTTGCATAGGAGTGATGACAGTCTTCATTCTTGCCTCATTCCTAATATAAGGTGAAAAGCATTTAGTCTCTCATCACTAAGTGTGATATTTACCTATAGATTGTTTATAAAATCTACAGGCTATGAAGCCATCTGGTCCTGTACTTTCGTATGTTGGGAGTTTTTTGATTACCACTTCAATTTCATTGGTAGTAATGGGTCTGTTTAGATTTTCTAATTCTTCCTGGTTCAGTCTCAAGAGGTTATATGCTTCTAGAAATGTATCAATTTCTTCAAGACTGTCAAATTTGTTGGTATGTAATTATTCCTAGTATTCTTTAATCTTTGCATTTCTGGTTTGTCTGTTGTAAACTCTTTCATTCATCATTTTATTTGGACTCTCTCTCTCTTTTCATGATAAGTTTGGCTAATGGTTTGTTGATTTGTCGAACTTTTCAAAGAACCAGTTCTTCGTTTCATTGCTCTTTTCTATTTTTTTAATTCCTATTTCATTTATTTATACTCTGATCTTAATTATTTCCTTTCTTTGTTTGCTTTGGGTTTTATATGTGCTTTTTTATCTAGTTCTTTATGTGTAAAATTAGACTGTTTATTTGGGATTTTTTAATGTGTTTGTTTCTTGAGGTAG
The DNA here is from genome assembly GCF_004126475.2 of Phyllostomus discolor. NCBI lineage: Eukaryota > Metazoa > Chordata > Mammalia > Chiroptera > Phyllostomidae > Phyllostomus > Phyllostomus discolor. The sequence continues at coordinate 189,950,524 of NC_040903.2, read as the reverse complement.
GCCTGTACAATTTAGAACATCGCTCTTTGAACTGCCTTTTGCTGCAGCCCATAAATTTTGAAAAGTTGTATCTTCATTTCCATTTGTTTCTAGGTAATTTTTGATTTCCTATTTGATTTCCCCTTTGAGCCACTGGTTTTTTAGTAGCATGTTGTTTACAGTCCATATATTTGTGTTTTTTCCTGTTTCCTTCTTCTTGTGTCGATTTCTGGTTTCATGCCATTATAGTCAGAAAAGATGCCTGATATGATTTCAATCTTCTTGAATTTGTTGAGGCTTGTGTGTGGCCTAATATGTGGCCTAATATCTATTCTGAAGACTAATCCATGTACACATGAAAAAAAAGTATTATTTTGCCGTTTTTGGATGGAATGTTCTATAAATGTCTATTAGGTTAATCTGGTCTAAAGTGACATTAAGGCCATTATTTCCCTATTTTCTGTCTGAATGATCTATCAAATTTAGGAAGATTTCAGTTATATTTTTCAAATCCTCATTCTTATTTCATTCTCCTTATGGGACTCCAAACATACAAACATAAAAAAGTTTCGCTGCCTCCCTAAAGGTCCCTGAGACTCTATTTACCTTTTCCAACCTTTATTCTCTGTTGTCAGACTGCTTAATTTCTGTTGATCTAACTTCAAGTGCACTGATTCTATCATCTGCCATAGCTACTCTACTTTGAGCCAATTTTTTACTTAAGTTATTGTATTTTTCAGTTCTAAAATTTTCATTTGGTTTTTCCTTGAATTATCATCTATTTCTTTGCTGAGGCTTTCTATTTTTTCATGTGTTTCAAGTCTGTAATTGCTTAATGGAGCAGTTTTATTGTTATAGCTTCTTTAAAATCCTTGTCAGGTAATTCCAACATCTGTGTCTCATCTCGGTGCGGTGTCTGCTGATTATCTTTTGTCATCTAAATTAAGATTTTCCTGGTATGATAACGAGTATTATATTATGAGACTCTGCTTTCTACGTTAGTAGGCAGTCTAACTGTTTAGATTCCTAGCTCACTTTCACGGACTGTGGCTCAAATGTCAATTTAATAGTCAAAAGCCTTTTTCACTGATACTTTGTTCTACCCCACTTGTAGGCTACCTAGAGGCCATTCTGAAGCTCAGCTAGTATATTATACCAGGGTTCAGTTCTCAAACCTCTTTCTGTTTCTGATCCGTTTCACACGTGGAACATTCAGAGGTCTGCCTTAGCTTCCAAAGAGAGGATTAAAAATCCCTTTCTTAGATGGCATCCTCTTCCTAACTTTCCCTCAACGCTAGTTGGAAGAGGAATGGGAGTTGCCTCATTACTGCAGTGTGGCAATGGTGGGTCTTGTCCAAAGTCTCTGCAGTTCTAATGCCACTTGGGAGAGGTAGAGGTGCCCTCATTATCTCAGGGCAGACATGGTGACAAGGCTGTGTGTTCAATCTCCACCGCTGTTTGCACCCAGGAAGGGTAAGGAAGTAACTTTTCATGATGTTCATCTGGAATAAGGTGGGTCAAAGGGGGACCCAAAAAACCTGGAATTATCTTCTGGAAAGCAGGCCCCTTGCAGTACAGGCTTCCCCGGCTAGGTGAGTGTTCTAGGAACCCACTGTGTCAGTGTATCAGCTGGCATTGTTGTGAGAGGCTGTATTTGGTTTCAATGAACTTTTTTCGGAAACTCTTTCAACATGTTTGCCCGTTTCGTGATGGGTGTTTTACGAATGCACCTGCCCACACTACACTGGGTGTTCAGCAGTTTTTGACCAAAAATGATATGATGGATGTGCCCCACCCTCCCTATTCACCCAATCTCACCCTTAGTGACTTTTTTTGTTTCCTTGGATGAAAAAAGTCCTCAAAGGGAAAAAAAGCCCACATTTTGCCCTGTGGAAAAGGTGTAACAAAATACAGCAGAAGTACTAAAAGGCATCAAAATCAATGAGTTCAAAAACTGTTTTGATCAGAGGAAAAAAACATCTCAGCAAGTGTTTTGTTTCAAATAGAAGAGTACTTTGAAGATGACTGAAGTTTAAACACGTAAGAATAAATACACAATATTTTATAAATAAATTCTGGGGATTTTTGGGCTCCATAAACTGGTATTTTTAGTTTGGAAGATTCTCTAGCACCCCCAATTAAGACATACGGGAGGCAAAACAAACAAGCAAGCAAACAAAACAAAAGAAATGAACTCTGTATAGGATTTCCTTTTTGTTTAATTAGCCAGAAGAAGAGTGTATAAAGTGTTTTCTACACCTTATCCAGAAACAGAAGCCTGTAGTTTAAGCCTAACATATTTTCAAACATTTAATGCACATTTAACTCACATCTACAATGCTACTTACTTATTGGCAAACTAATGATTTTGTGTTTCCAGTGATATTTTGGCTCATATAGGTTCCTTTTAGAAAATGATAAACCAACTTTTATTATTCAACAATTTAAATCTTGGGAACAATATGGTACTGTATCTTCTTATATAGGTAAAAGGAAAACAACATTTGTTTGACGAAAAGAACTCTAGCAGTGAACACTCAAAGAGATTATTTAAAGCCTCTATGGGATGCAGGCTTTGAACACAGGAAGGATTCCTTACATTCAAAAGCTTTCTCTCAGGATTCAGCTTTATTTCCTGTTTCATCTATTACATAAGTACAACAGGCAGGACACTGAGTGATTTGGTTGCAAAACCAAACATAGTATCTGTCCTATCCCTAACCTTTTAAACATAATCAACCCTCATATGGCATACTATACAACACCTCTCTTTATTTCAAATGATACTTGCAGCTTCAATATATGGTCTCCTTTACAAACCCTGACATTTTCAAACCCAGAAAGAACGGTCATTCTACTCACTCCAGTGGAAGAGGATTCATACCAAAATTCAAAATTAAAACAAACAAAACACTAACAAACAAACCTCCAAACAAGCAAATAAACAAAAACCCACCAACCTCAGGTAGATCTGAGCAAGAGAAAAATCCAAAGCTACAGGGCTATTTTATTGGCAGAACATCAACTAGAATACTTCCAACAATCCTAGACAGCCTCTGATATGATTGACTTGATAGGAGAAATGATGGTGCTGAAAAAAGTTGTAATGGAGAAAATGTAATCATTTAAAAAAATTCACATAAAAAGCTCTGCTCTTCTAATTAATCCATTTCACTAAACCAGTGAAAAAATCATTCTTTTAAAATAGCTCTCATGCTTAAAAATATCCTGGGAAAAAATATTCTTGTTAAAGGTGTTCCTTAAAAATATGTATGTTTAATTTTGTTGGAACAGGAGAAAGGACTCTAATTCACCTCTATTCAGAGAAGATGAAGAGTGACTGTCATCTTTAACCTCTAATAGATAAGGTGTTAAAAATAGTCCTTGACTTCACATAAACTTTGACTACATTAAAAAAATGACCATGAATATATTAAATAGTTAAAGAAAATTATTTTTCTAAAACTTTTCTTCTACTAAAACTTTCACTATCTCCTTGAATACTGAAAATCACTTTTTTACTGGAAAAAAAGAAAAGCGTAAAAGTAAGAATTTGTTAAATAGTAATAATTGAAAGTAAAGTTAAAGTTTAAGTGAAATGCTGTTTAGCCAATGCCTAAAAAATTAAAAAGCCAATGTTGTTTTAAATGATTAGCAGGACTTGCAAGTGACATTCTCTCACACAGTACCAGAGAAATCAGCAGAGGGTCAAATCTGCACTATAGGTAAAAGCGCTCGGTCACTTAGAAAACAAGAGAGAAAAAAAAAACTAAAGCAGTTTCTTATTACAGTGTGAGGAGCTGAACTATGAAAAAAATCATAGTTTAAATACAAATTCTGTTGGGTGAAAATTTAATAAATATGTGGAAATGGAAGAAACTCAGAAACCATAGTTATTTCCATTTTAAATGAGATGATAGTTCTGCACCACCAGCTGTTTATAGTTCATTGAATGAAGTTCTAGCTGATAGAAGATAATTACCTCTTCTCTATAGGAGGCAAGTATTTCCCGTTCTACAGACACCTCTGATGAATGGACATGGGAGTATGAGACCAAGACAGCATGCCAAGATCATTTTGGTTTTCAATGATCTCTCTAAACACTTGGTTTTCTATTTTTTTCCTTTTTAAGTATAAGAAAATGTGCACCTTAACACATACAGAATCAAATCACTGGCTATAATTCTCCTTTTAACCATGAAAGAAATGCAGAGTGATTGGACACAGGAAGCACACATACCATCAATAGTATTGAAAAGGATAGGCATGTGCTCTGGCCAGGTGTCTCAGTTGGTTGGAGTGCTGCCCTGTACACCAAAAGGTCATGGGTTCAATTCCCAGTCAGAGCACATTCCTAGGCGGTGGGTTCAATCCCCAGCAGGGAGGCAACCAATCAATGTGCCTTTCTCTCCCTCTCTCTTTCTCCTCCCTCCCCCTCCCCCATTCCTCTCTCCCTTTTATCAGTATCCTTATCTTCTGATAAGGATAAAAAAAAGGATAGGCATGATGATTTCAACTTGAGTATTGAAGAATTCTACTTATTAATACAGTTTTCCCCTGAAGACTATTCTCTCTGTAAGTTCCTTGTCAATTAATGATGCCTCCATTATGCAATTTCACCTACTTGGAAGGGCCTATCAATTCTATCTTTCCAGTCTCTCTCTAATTTGTCTCTGCACTTCTAATGCAAATTGTCACATACCTCAATATTTATCACTTGCTGAATGGTCCTCATATCCTAAATGGTCTCCCTGCTGCTAGTCTTTCAATACTAACACAGTTTAACCAAAATTCTACTTCCAGATTAATATCACTAAAACACCACTCTCATCATCCCACTCTTATGAGTAAAAACCTTTCAAAAGTAGGTTGTGACTCCAAAATAGAAAAAATCTTGCAACAGAAGAAGAAAAAAAAAAAGAAATCAATTCTATGCTCACAAATATGTAAGAGTAGGTATGCATATTATTAACTAAAAGATAACAAAACATGAAGAGAATAAATTGAAAAGGGCTTGGGACTTGGGGTTTACCCTTGATTTTTACTTCCTATTTCTTATTAAAATGATTTTTAGGCAATAAATAACATTTCAGTGACCACTTACTACTTAAAACTTAACCTACAAAGCTGAACCTGCACCCAAGGACCTCTGCAACCTGGCTCCCAAACCTACCTTTTTCCAGCTTATTTTTCATCCTTTCTTTCACATAACCTAAAACTCCAGACAAATTAAAATATCCTATATCTCATTTTGTTCCTGTATTGCCCTTTCCCAGCTATGGACCATTACCCACATCATATGCTTCAACTACTGTGCTCTTCTCCTGTGTGTCTAAATCCTAACTATTCTTTACTGCTAAGGTCAAATAACACTCTTTCCACAAAACTACCTCTAACATCTCCTTCTTCCAATGAGGATTTCATCTGTATCTCTTGTATAAAATGTAGAACTTTCTATTTTGCATTGTAGTTGTGTGTGTCGTGCACACACACAGAAGTAGCCCCCTTTAAGGCAGGGGCCTTATTTTAGCCATCTTTGTATTCCACTCAAGGCATCACAGAGAGTCTGTCTGAATAAATACATCAAATGAGTGAGTAAGTACTCTCAAAAAGCAAGGCCTAGTAAGACTAAAAACCAACCGCAACTCTTTCATTATGATTTCCCTTCTTTTTCACTCAAGTTTATTTCTTAACCTAACCTTACCTGAAGATATGTTATTCTCCGCTGGACCAGTTCTGTCAGATCTTTGGCCTCTTTCTCCCTCCAATCACCTGCTCCATCTGTTTGACTGAGGTAGTATAGATCCGTCATTATAGACCTGTGAAAGCAAACAACATTGGAGGTCTTACGTATTTGTACTTCATCAGAGGATTACACAATCATAAGAAGAAAGTAAAATTCTTAATAAATATTGGTGTTCACACTAACCACCAAGGCTGTGAAATTCAATAATTAGTCTTTAACATCCAAGATTCATTACTATTGTACATTTTTACTGGTAGGAAGAACCTACTTCTAGACAGTCAGCTGTACTTATTTCCCAACACAGAGCACTACAGAGACTAGGGTGAAGTGGATACTCATGGAAGGAAGGAAGGAAGGAAGGTAGGAAGGAAGGAAGGAAGGAAGGAAGGAAGATAGATAAGGGAAAGAAATTAACTTGGAGCCAGTATTTGAATACTATCTTTTTGTTCTCACTACTATCCTTTCCTGTCCCCTTTTAAATTTTCTCTATACCTTTAACACTGAGTGGCTGGAAAAGGGTCAGAGAAAAATTTTGACATAACTCTTAAATGATGGTCTAAGCCAAGGGTCAGAAAACATTTTTTCTATAAAGGGCCAGGTAGTAAATGTTTTAGGCTTTGTAGGCATCTGTTGCTTTTATAGCAGGAAAGCTGCCACAGATAATACATAAATTAATGGATGTATCTGTGTACCAATAAAACTTTATTCACAAAAACAAGCTATGAGCCAGATTTGGCCCTTGTGCCACAATCTGACAATTCTTGACCTAAACTAATAAAATGATTATGAAGATACTTCCCCATTTTTACATAGCATGAGCAGTTTCAATTATAACATGGTGAACTTGCTACAAAGTAAACTAACATATCCAGGATATTACATTACCAAGAGAAACTTTAGGGCTGGTGTAGATGGTTTTTTTTATTGTACATTAAATAAAAGTCATGACTTACATTTACCATTAAAAAAGCAAGACCCTCTCTTTCAGTAACAATCTCCACCAATCTATTAGCAAGCATTTAGTCAGTTTCTAACCACATATCACCCACTGGCATTGCCACCAGTGAACACTGAGCCATCAACCGAGCCACCATCTTTTCTCACTTTGATCTCAGCAGTAGCCTTTGAATAGGTTTCTACACCCTGCTTCCACCCTTGCTTACCTCTATATATTCTTAGTAGTAAATTAGAACAGTGAAAACATAAAAGTGAATGTTTTTACTATGTTACATCAGTACTAAAAGTCTTGGCAATTAATTATTCATATCCATTCCAATCTGTCTAGAAAGTGGAATAATCAAGCTTGTAACAAAAAAGCCAAACACCAAAAAGAGAAGCACACAATAGTCAACTAAAATTTAGTTTGCTTTTTAAATACCTTTTTCTTGGCCTCCCCATTGGAGATCATATAAGGAAGACAAGACGAGAAAATGATGTTAAATTCAAACTAGTTCTTTGATGATTCAATAATGTTTAGAGGTTACCATCCTGCATAATTTATCTTTTGGCCAAAGACATGAGAATAATCAAACAGAAAGTTTCAGCTGTGGCCCATTATTGGGAAACATAGTGACTGAAAACCATTCTACAGAAGTGCTCCATTTCCAGTGACTCCACTCTGAAATGAAATCTCCTAACAGTGTCCCAAAAGCTGGAAATTTGGCTGTCTTAGTTTTGACTATTAAGATATCAAAAAATATAGAAGGTGGTATGAAGCCAGGTTAAAGCCTGGGAAATACAAATCCAGGCGAAGGACCAGCAGAACACAGCTAGTCATTTGGAGGGCAGTGTATAGGCGCCTGAAGACAATTGGTAGAATAGAACAGAAGCTAGGACTCTGACAGCAAGCCAGCTACGTCAGGCTACAAGTCCTTTACTTCAAAAGCAGGGCTACATTTATGTTCCCTGTATTTTCTGTTAAATTTCCTATTTTTATATTATAATATTCAGAAAACTTTTAAATGTCCTGCTTTGTTCTCAATTATGCCACTGAAGAACCACAAGAAGAGTATTTTGCTTATGCCTGATTCAAAATGTTAAAGAGAGAAATTCCCTGAGGACCAGCACAGAACAGGTGTAATTCAAGCAAGAAAATCCCAAAGTGAAGGAACTAATCCTTATTAAAGTGAATGTCACATGAACTGTAAACAAATGATTAGATATATTGAGTAACAATATTTTTATCATGCACATTCAATTAAAAGAAAGCCCATTCTCCATTGCTTAGCATCAGAATTATATTCCAAACCAGAAACATTGTTATTTTTAGGGATTTGTGTATAACTGTGTCTTAAGACTACTTTTACATACAGGGACCACTTACGTCCTCCAAAGTGACTCAGACATGAAGTCAAGAATACTGAGTACAAAAAGACCCTTCAATGTCAGGTTTTCTTTTAATCCCATGCTTCCTATCAGTATGATCCCCTGTAGTCACTAGCTGACTTCTAACAGATACTCTCTCTTTTGCAGAAACCACTGTTGAAATTAACTAGAGCTTCCAGGTTTATTCAAGGTAAATGTTTTTTCTTCCTTAACTTGGTCTTCACAATTTTTAGGATTCTCAATTGCTGAAGAATATTTTTACCTCAATAACATAATTTTCTTTAGCTGTATAATTTTCATAAATCCTTCAATAGAACAAGATTTTGTTTTTAGAAAAAGGCACAAAGTAGAGTATGGAATAATCAGTCAAAGAATGCACGTACCTGCCTCCCCACCGAATAAAAAACATAGCTTACTGAACATGAACTAAATAGTGAGTGCTTGGCACAGTGAGGTAGAAATATTTAAGTTAGAGTTCCAGGTCTCAGGAGATTACAATTTGTCAGGGAAAAAAGCCAAATTAGTACACAAGAAACAATAATATCCATTTATGAAAGCTATTCTTCTAGCAAAATGCAAGTCCTCAATTACTTCTGACTCCCCCTTTCCCCCACAACAGATCTGTTACCAAGTCCTGCAGCTTCTATTTTTCACACATGCATCCCTTTCTCTCTATTCCCACTGCAACTCCCCAGATCCAGAAGCTCATTACCAAAATTCTTCTAATTTCTTGGCACCAAGTTTTCTTTCACATGGCTCTCAAAGTGAGCTTTCTAAAATGTACAATAAGACTTGTATCCAGAATAAGTAAAGAATGCTTTGAGTTCAATAATAAAACAAACAATTCCCCCCAAATTAAGCATGTGATTTGATCAGACACTATCAAGGATGATAGATGAAAGACAAATAAATACATTAAAAGATGCTCAACATCATTAGTAAGGAAATGCAAATTAAAATCACAATGACATACCGTTATACTGCTATTGGAATGGTAGTGGGTGGTGGGGGAGAATGTAAAAACTAAAAAATACCAAGTGCAGACAAAAATACAGAGCATTTGGAACTCTTATACATTACTGGTGAGACTGCAAAATAGTACCATCACTCTGGAAAACAGTTTATCACTGTTTATAAAATTAAACATACACTCAACTTATGACCCATCAATCCCATTCCTATATATTAACTCAAAATAAATGAAAATATTTTTCTACAAAAAACATGTATGTTACTATTCATAGAGGCTTTATTCATAATCACCAAAAAATGGAAGACAACCCAAATGCCCTTCAGCTGGTGAATGGATAAACTGTGATATAACCAGGCAATAGAATATTACTTTACAATATAAAGGAATGCACTATCTATACACAAAGCAACATGGATGAATCTCAAATGCATTATGCCATGTGAAATAAACCACACTCAAAAATCTACACAGTGTATGACTGATTGCATTTACATAAAACTCTAGAAAAGGCAAAATTATAGGGACAAGAAACAGATCTGGTTACTGCCAGAGACTGGTGGTGACGGACGTGCTGATTACAAGGGGACATGATGAAATTTCTTTGGGGCAGGAGCAATTTTTGTATCTTGACTATGGTGGTAGTTCCAAAACTGTGAACATTTGTCAAGACACACAGAACTATAACTAAGATATGCATGTGTAATCACATATAAGTGATACTGTAATAGTTACCCTATTTTTGCTGTGTATAAAGTACTCTGATGTATAATGCACACCTATATTTTATGCACATTATACATAGGGTTATTATACCCATGGTATATAATCAATATACCCATGTATAATGTGCATCCTTAGTTTTCCCTCAAAAATTTGGGCAAAAAAGTGCACATTATACAGGGAAAAATACAGGTGATTCAGAAAAGAAACAAATAAAAAGAGAAACAATGCTTCTATCAGACACAGTTCTAAGAAAGAAAGAAACCCCTTCGGAAGAAACAAAAGTCCATTAAGTTTTTTCCCTATAATTGATGTCTTTCTGAACTGCCCTCCCCACCACACACACACACACACAAAAGCTGAGTGATTCATAGGGAAATCTGAACAAGGAAACTGATAGTCTCAACCTGTGATTTCTCAGAGAACACAGGCTTTCAGTCTAGAGACAACTAACACTATAATTTGGGTACGTATAAAAAGGAAATAAAGATTTTTGTGTGATGTAAAAATCCCCAAAGGCAAACATAAATGTCTGTTTTAATTCTTACACTTAAGGACCGTGAAAATTATTGGTAAGACGGCATATTGTTTACACACACACACACACACACACACACACACAAATCTTCTCTATTTGTACATTCATTAAGTGTTATTTCTCTAATCTTTGATTGTGCTTTGCTCATTATTTGTACCACTGTGTCCTAATCTGGCTGCCTGGAGTTAATTTACTGCCCTGTGACGTTGTATCCACAGTTCATTATACTTTCTGCAAAAGACAGCAAAAGGAATTGACCTTTGTGCCTTACTTAGGTACCTTTCCATTTTTATTTAATAAGAAATGTTATTACATAACATACTCATATACTAAAAGGTAGTGTCAGGAAACATAATTCAACTTCCAAAAAATTTAACATTGATGTACATAAACTATTCAGGACCTGACTTTTCTCATTTGCACATCCATATACTATTTCTACATATAGTACAAGTATATACACCAAAATTTTTTTAAATAATTACTTTGATTTATAAAAGACCTAAAAATTAAATTCTCAAGTAATCTAATTAAATCACTCAAACTTTAAACATTCTAATATTCTATCCATTTGGTCCAATGGTCTAACTACTGCTTGATTGCAAACTAGGCTAGAAATTTCAAAGGGTCTGTCAAATGTGTGGCATAATAATTCAATACCCCTTAAAATTTATACTGTCTTATTTCTGTAGATTCATGTTAAATGAATGTTAAATGAATGAAATGTTAAAATGACTACAATAAACTGATAGATTTTATGTGTAATTTCACTTAATACAGTAGAGCGATATTTCAAAATCTCTACCATATTGCTGATGATGTTAATATATATAAATCCCTTGCTTGTAGGGTAATTCTTTTCTTCTTCACAGTGGTAGGTTGTGTTACTACAACAATTTTTCATTTATTGTTAACTAATGAGACTGGTAATTGCCATCATACTCCTACTGGGAATAGAGACTTACAAATATGATAGAGTTAAGGACAGTTTTCACTGTATTTCTAATGATTCTCAGATACATTCTGTTTCGCATGAACACACCAGCACCAAAATCCTTTCTTTTCTATGTAACATAAACTGCATATTTTCAAAAATGAACAAACAGAAGAAACAAATTTAATTGGGCAGATTTCAGGTTCTCCTTTCTGGCAACTAAATGGAAAGGCAATGAACAGAATGCTCTGTTTTATCAAGAACCTATTAATCTTTAATTAGACACTCTAAAAAGAGGCCATTTTAAAGTTTTTAATGTTTGAATTAGAAACATAACTGCCAGCCTCAGTATGAGTTCCAATATACTATAACAGAAAACTGCAGACTCCACTTCAAATATTAATTGCATATGAAGGGAATTTACAGGAATATTTATAATATATTGTTAGCTGACACCATTATCCTCATTTTATTTAGGGTTTGGGTGTAAAGATTTCTAGAAATATATTTCAAATAATATTTTCCAGGAATATATTTTTGGTTGATGAAGTGCGTTTGATAGTTATTGCCCTTTGAGATCTCAGGTATTCTCCTACTCATGAATATGGTAGGTATCATTTACCATTCAGCAGAGAAATTACCAAAAGTTTGAGTTTCCCCTTCTTAGATTATCATCTTGACTAAAGTAAAAAAAAGTACCTTTCATGATGTCCCAAATCTGACAGAAATTCATCTGCATGTCTTTGGAGTTCACTCCCTTCTAAATTCTTTAATTTCTTCAATTCACTTTGTAGAAAAAACCAGAGCTCTTTAGCTCCATTTTCAATCCTCCTCCTTAGGATTTCATGATCCTTCCCTAAACCTGCAGACAAAGAATAGAAAGTATCAGCATTTCCAATATACTGATAAAAGAAAATTCCCAATTATTTGTGCTAATATCAATATGTTGAAGAGAAAAAATATCGTATAAACACCTACCATTTCTCGTTTGTTTCTTATAATTTTCAATTTGTTCTTTGGCCTTCACAAGTTGCTCTTCTAAAGCACGAATCCTTCCAGAAGCTGGCCCCTGATCAATGGGGCCTTCTGGTATCCTGCAGTTCAGGAAAGAAAGTGTAAACATTTAGTTTATAAAATACTCAACAATACATGCATACTAAAGTTACATACTAAAACATATTTATAGATAACTCTAGAAGTCATTGAACTATATATTAGAAATGCCAAATGAAATTTTCTCTCCAAAGATATATGATAAAATGTAAACACTGGAATGAACAGAAACAGAAAAAAATAATCTAGATCAGAGATCAATGATATTGTAGGAATTAAGGAAACCTTAGAACTCTCTCCTAAAAGCTCTCATCATATTGCTTAGAAAAACTTTGCCATCAGTGACAAAGTGGTCAATCCTTCATTAGTGTTGAGAATAAGAAAGGTGAAAGAGAGGATAATAAAAAGGTTTAAAGGGAATAAGAAGCACATATCTGAACCTGTATCTATGTTCAAATATCAAATATAAATTATTTCTAAATATTTTATCAACCAGGAAATTAGTCAGGCTATGTAAACCCGTGCTCCAATTTACAAACTCATGACTTTATATTACTAAGCATTGGTTTCATAGGGTAAGACGAGTAGAAGATGAAGTATATCAGGAAAAATTTGAAGATTAATGTCCTGTTTGTTTCTACTGAAACAAAGAACATCAGTCCACAATATAAAATGTTGGAACATAACAGAAAAATTCCAGGACCTCTTGCTTATATTATCAATCTATCTGTAAAACTTCTTTCCAAACTGGTTTCTAACATGTTTTGTTTTTATGTGATTTTTGGCAGTACCCTGTACTCTGTTTTGGTCATAAAAGATATCCACACCCTAACCTGTAACCTGTTAATGCTTCCTTACATGATAAAATAAACTTTAAATGTGTAATTACGTAAGGATCTTCAGGTGGGGAAAGTCTTGCATTATCCAGCTCCACCAAAATTGTAATCACAAGTGTTCTTGTAAGAGGGAGACAAAGGGAGATTTTACTAGGAAAGAGAAGTCGGTGTGGCTAATAGCTTTGAAAATGGAGGAATGAGTCATGAGCAACAAATGCAAGGAATGCACCTTTAGAAATGGCAAGGAAACAGATTCTCCCCTAGACTTTCCCTAAGGAATGTGGCCCTGCAACAGGTTGGTTTTGTTCCAGCAAAACTCATTTCAGATTTCTGTCCTCCCAAAATGTAAGAGAATAAATTTCTATTGTTTTAAGCCACAAAGCCTGTGGTATCTGTTACAGCAGCAGTAGGAAACTAATACATACTCACATATACATACATGATGTATATATACATATATACTTTTGCAAAATTATTGTTTAGATTAAATGTATTTTCTTCTAAAACCTATTTAAATGAGAAAATGTTTATAATAGTACTTGGCACAAAGTAAATAAGATATTCATATACTTTTCGTGGAAAGTCTAATTTTTTCATGACTTTTTTCTAATTTTTTCATGACTTGCATTAACATTGAACAGAAGCATGAAAACTAACCATGCCCCAATCATGAGTATCCCAGGCCACAGAACTTAAATTTAAAAGCCTTCATTTTTACATACACAAAGTGAGTAATGATAAAATGAATAGAGTTGTTAGGTGCATAATTACCCAATTTATGAGCACAATGTGCATACATTCATAAATGAGGCATTTCTTGGTTTATAGTTTCTAAAACTCGGCTCTTTATCTCTTTCTGAATTAGATGACTGGTTTCTAGGAAGTAACTTGAAAATAGAATAAAACTGCTACCTCTTGAAATTTATTTTGATAGCAAAATGCCACAGGACAAGGATGCCCTTTTCCAGAACATGCATTAGTGGTACAAAATTTCAGGCAATAGAAATGTATGTCTGAGTTCTCCTCTTTATCTCATTTCTTCATATTGGTACAATAACATTAGGGGAAAACAAGCATGAAAGATAGCATAAATCTTTTCAGCAGAGTTCCATTAAGTACTAAATATAACCTAATTCTAATAAAACATAAATGTATTAGTGATTTATATTACATTATTATATATAATAATCTAATCCAACTGTAAAGAAAAGTAATGGAAAAGTCAGTGTAAAAAAAAACACAACAGGACCATTCTTTCCAAATCCCAATTAGAAGAGTCAATCTGCAAGAACAGTCTCTTTGTTTAAATACTTAGGGAATTCATTTTTTATAATCATACTCACTATGAAAACAATATGTAGAACATCTTCTGGCTAAGATGCAGTAACAGAGATCAGACTTACATTATGCTTGAAACAACTGACTATCTAGACACTAATAAAACTGGAACAAGAACACTGATGTCAGATAGATGGCAAAACAGATGGTTCCCTCTCAGGGAAACGGCACGAGCCACTATTCATCGACAAGAAACCTTTGTAAAGATTCCAGAACACAGGGGTAAGGCTGAAGCAACACCCTGGACTACAGAAGCAGATAAAAACTGTGTTCGGAAGATCAAGAGGAGCACTTTCACTTTGCCCACATCACCCCTCCCCCAAGTCAGCACAGTGCTGCGTTGAGGCAGTCCTCCTGGGCCTACAGTTTCTCCAATGGGAAAAGGAGAGCATAAGGTAGACATCAAGCTGACCTAGCATCCAGCATGAATCCTGGGAGGCCCACTTAAGTGTGCCTCATGAGGATTACTGGAAAAGTCAGCCAGGGGTGGAAAGGGCAGGAGAGGCTCACAACAAGTGCATGGATCTTGACAGACCATGTTCCTGTCAAGTGCTGGGGTCTGAGAGGAGATTCAAATCAGTGGCTCTGATCATTTGCATAGGTAAGCCAGTGGCCCCAACTGGACAGGGAGTTTGATCGACAGTTTTGCCTGGTTTGAGTCAGCAGCCAGAGAGCTGTTTTGGTGGAGGAGCTCATTCTAGAGCCCCTCCTAGACAGGGAAGCAAGTCAGCAGGGCCTAGGCAATGCAATTGCTGAGCACAGCCTCCAGCCCCACCAGAGGAGGAAGCCTGGCCTGAGATGCAACACAACCATGCAGCACATCCTACATCCCAACATGTAGGGAAGCAAGTCACTGGCCATACCCAGTTGCTGAGCATAGCCTCCTGCCCCACTAAACCCGGAAGCCTGGCCAAAGATGCTAAGCAGCTTCACAATACATTCCATAGCCTCCAAGAGCAGGAAAGTAAGGCAACAGCCTCACCCAGCAGCTAAGCATAGGCCTCAGCCCAACCTGGCCAGGAAACCTAGCCAGGGACCCTAGGTAGCCACAAAGCTAATTCTTCAAGAGCATAAAACAACTGTAAGTATATATGTACCACACATCAGAGAATCTAAATATATTAAGCAAATACCACCAGATCTGAAGGGAGAAATAGATAACAATACAATAACAGTAGTGAATTTCAGTACTAACGTGGGACCCCCCCCCTACTTTTACCAAGAATCAATCATCCAAACAGAAAATCACTAAAAAACATTGGACTTGAACTATACTTTGGACTAAATGGACCTCATAACATATACAGTTACGCAGCACTTAATGATGAGGACATGTTCTGAGAAATGTGTTATTAGGCAATTTTATCATGTGCCAACATGATAGAGTACATACGTAACACAAATCTGGATAGTAAAGTCTGCTACACATGGGAGGCTATACAGTAAAGCCTATTGCTCCCACCCCACAAGCCTGTACAGCATGTTACTGTACAAAAACAACATGAGATTAAACCAAGCACAAAAGAAAATGACGCAATCAAGAGACGCAGTGGACAGAAAATGTGTAAGGCTGCTGCTAGCATAACACAGCATACTGTTTACAGAAAACTTTTTTCTCTTTATAAATGGAAAAGGCACACTCTAAAACAACCATGAAAATACAGTGTAATAAAATACATAAACCTGTAACATAGTCATTTATTATCATTATTAATTCTTATGTATTATAGATAACTGTATGTGCTATACTTTTATATGACTACCAGTACACTAAGTTTGTTTATATCCGTACCACCACAAACAAGGGAGCAATGTGTTCGCTTATGACATTAGGATGGCTGTGCCATCACTAGGTGATAGGAACTTTTCAGTTCCATTATCATCTTATGGGACCATTACCATACATGCAGTCTGTTGCTGACTGAAATGTTGTTATGCAGTACATGACTATACAGAACATTCTATCTGAACAACTGAAATAGTAATAGGAATTTCTAAGCAGTTAAGTTTATAAGCAAGTCATAGATGGAGATCAAGATGATAGAAAATATCTAGATCATTATCTAGATTATATAAAGAACTCCTTCAAATCTATAAGAAAAAGACAATCTAATAGAAAATGTGCAAAGTATATAAACCAGTAATTCACAGGTGACGACTTTACTGATTAATAATCATGAGAAGCGGTCACCTTTAAAATTTTAGTAACTGGGATATTCAAATTTAAAGAGATAACATTTCTTACCTATTAGCCTAACAATTAAAAAGTGTGATGTTGAGTGTTGGTGGGGATATAGAGAAACTGGAACTCTCATATATGGTATTAGTTTGCTAGGGCTACCCTAACAAAATACCATAAAGTTGATAGCTTAAACAACAGAAATTCCTTTTTCCACCGTTACGAAGGCTAAAAGTCCAAAATCAAGGTGTTGGAAGATTGGATTTCTTCTGAAGCCTCTCTCTCTGGCTTGCAGAGATGGTCACCTTCTCCTGTGTGCTCTCCAGTCTTTCCTCTGTGTCAGTGATTCCATGATGTCTATTTTGTGTGTCCAAATTCCCTTTTCTAAGGACAACAGTCAGACTTAGGGCTTTCCCCAGTGGCCTCATTTTAACTTAATTAGCTCTTTAAAAGCCCTACTCTAAATACAATTGCAGTTAGAACACCTGGGGGTGAGGACTTCAACATATAAATGAGAAGTGGGTGTACACAATTCAGGCCACAGTGCATACCGAAGGTAGAGATACAAAATTAGAACAATCCACTTAGAAAACATTGTGAAATCACTCCAAAATTTAAGATGCATGCATATTAAGACTGAGCATGTGTCCTAGGCTATCACCCTAAAGAAACTTTAGCACATATACACAAGGAGACACTAGGTATTCATCAATAGAGAAATGAATATATACAGCTATATGTATATGTATACACACACACTCACAGGTATCACTCATATATAATCTTGTTTGAATATCACAATGTTGAATGAAAAAAAGTCACAGAAGAATACAGGGTCTGTCCAGAAAGTATCCAGTCATGTAATATGAAAAATAGAGACATTTATTGAAGATACAAGATATAAGAAATACTGTACACAGGACAATGACATCTTAGTCCCCTTCAAAGTAGGCACCTTGGGACTTCACACAGTTCTCTTAGTCACCATCAGCTGCCCCCTCATATCTTCCTGAATCTCACTGATGGTATAAAATCTCTTCCAAGGTGATTTTAGTTTTGGGTAAAACCCAGAAGCTGCAGAATGCCACATCTGGGATCTAAAAGGGCTGAGTTACCTGGGTGATTTGATGTTTTGCCCAAAAACTCTGCATGAGATGTCATACATTAGCAAGTGCATTGTCATGTTGAAACTGCCAATCACCAGTTGACTATAGCTGTGGCCTTCTGAATCATCTGAATAGTTTCCGTGGAGGAATGTTGAAGTTTAATTCAAAATTCAATGCGGATTAATTGCTTTACTTGCTCAATCATTTTGAATGCAATGGCCACACAGTACACATGCTCACTCAACATCGTCTACTGCCCCCACTGACTAATATAGTGAAATCATCATTGTTCATGCATGCACATTCCAGTCCACTCACCTTGGCTGCCAGGTTACATCAATGTTGCACACACTGTTCTTGTTATATTAACAATGGTTGGACATTTTCCAGACAGACCTCATATATGTAATATAATACACTCATGTAAATTTTAAAAACACATAAAACAATATACTTTCATGATGCACACTTACATAAGAAAGAATAAGAGTGTGGACAAAAGGTATTTACACACACTCAAAATAGTGATTACCTCTGGGAAGGAAGGAAGGAAGGAAAATATGATTCAGGAATGGAGTAATATCTGTATTTTCTAGCAATCTGAAGCAAATATGGCAGAATAGGAACTTTTTCAATATGAGTAATAGAAACATGGGATTATATTATTTTCTGACCTTCATATATGTATTGGAAATGTTCTTTAATTGGCAAGATATCCCTTAATAAAACTAGATGAGGTAGATGTTCATCATTAATGTTAGTTAACTCCCAACTTCTGGAATCATATAATACTACATATTAGAATATTATTATAAAATATCAACTGGAATATCTTAATTAAAAGAGATTAACCAACACAGTTGTTTATCATCTATCTAAGAAACCACAGGCAGCAAAATCTCTGACAAAGGTCATAGCAACTTTTTAACGGATATATCTCCCCAGGCAAGGGAAACAAAAGAAAAAAAATAAACAAATGGGACTACATCAAACTAAAAATTTTTTGCACAGCAAAGGAAATCATTAACAAAATGAAAAGACAACCCACTGAATGGTAGAACATATTTGCCAATACATCTGATAAGGGGTTAATATCCAAAATTTATAAAGTACTTGCAAAACTCAACAACAAAATAACAAACAACTCAAAAAATGGGCAAAAGACCTGAATACATACTACTTTAATACATACGTCTTTAAAGAAGACCTACGGATGACCAACAGACATATGAAAAGATGCTCAATGCCACTAATCATCCCAGAGAAATGCAAATGAAAACCGCAATGAGATACCATCTCACACCTTTCAGAATGGATATCATCAGTAAATCAACAAACAAGTGTTGACAAGGATGTGGGTAAAGGGGAACCCTTTTGCACTGAATGCAGACTGGTGAAGCCACTGTGGGAAGTATGGTGGTGACAACTCAAAGAATTAAAAATGGATATGCCTTTTGACCCAATGATCCCATTTCTGGGAATATATCCAAAGGAACCCAAAATATTAATTTAAAAGAACATAAGCACCCCTATGTTCATTGCAGCATATTTATAATTGCCAAGATATGGAAGCAGCCAAGTCTCCATCAATAGATGAGTGGATAAAACAGCTATGGGACATTTACACAATGGAATAGTACTAGAAAATTTCACCCTTTTCAACAGTATGGATGGACCTGGAGAATATTATGCTAGATGAAATATGCCAGTCAGAGAAGGACATATGCAATACGATTTCACTTATATGTGGGATCTAATGAACAAACTGATCTAAGCAAAACAGAGACAGACATAGATGGAGAGCAGATGACAGTGGGGAGATGTCATGGAGGGATTGAGCAATAAAGAAAAAGGACTCATGGGCATGGACAACAGTGTGGTGAATGCTGGGGGGAGGGAGTATAAGGGGACTGAATGGTAATGGAAAAAATACAACAACAATTAAATTAGAGATGCCCAGCCAAGATGGAGGCATAGGTAGATACACTTTGCCTCCTCCCATAACCAAAAGAAGGACAACAATAAATTTGAAACAATAACCAGAACAGCCAGAAAATCAAACTGTATGGAAGTCCGACAACCAAGGAGTTAAAGAAGAAACATTCATTCAAACTGGTAGGAGGGGTGGAGATCGGCAGCTGGGGCAGAGAGGAAGTGCGGAAAGGCAGCAGCTGGAGGACTGGGTGGTCCCACAGTTGTATGAAGATAAACCAGGAGGAACAACTGGGGAGCAAGACAGATCACACAACCCAGGGTTCCAGCACAGGGGAAATAAAGTTTCATAACCTCTGGCTGTAAAAACCTGTGGGGGCTGCAGCAGTGGCAGAAACCCCCAGACTTACAGAAGAGTTCATTGGAGAGATCCACAGGGTCCTAGAACATACCCAAACCCACCAACCTGGAAATCAGTACCAGAAGGGCCTAATTTGCTTGTGGGAAGCAGGAGAAGTGACTGAAAGGCCAATAGGTGAGCAAACAGAATTGTTCCCTCTCTGACCCCTCCCCCATATAGAGTACCACAATGCAGTAAAGTGGGTTGCCCCACCCTGGAAAATACCTAAGTCTCCCCCCCTTACAATATAACAGGAATGCCAAAACAAAAAAATACAGCCAAATGAAAGAACAGATCAAAGGTCCAAAAAGAGAAATAAGCAATAAGAGACAGCCAACCTATCAGATGAAGAATTCAAAACACTGGTAATCAGGATGCTCACAGAAATGGTTGAGTATGGTCTCAAAACAGAGGAAGAAGTGAGGGCTATGAAAAGTGAAATAAAGAAAAATATACAGGGAACCAACAGTGAAGGGAAGGAAACAGGGACTCAAATCAATGATTTGGAGCAGAAGGAAGAAATAAACATTTGACCAGAACAGAATGAAGAAACAAGAATTCAAAAAAATGAGGGAAGGCTTAGGAACCTCTGAGACAACTTTAAACATTCCAACATCTGAATCATAGGGGTGCCAGAAAGAGAAAAGGAAGAGCAAGAAATTGAAAACTTATTTGAAAACATAATGAAGAGAACTTCCCCATTCTGGCAAAGAAAACAGACTTCCACGAAGTCCAGGGAGCTCAGAGAGTCCCAAAGAAGCTGGACCCAAGGCAGTACATACCAAGGCACATCACAATTACATTACCCAAGAGGACAGATAAGGAGAGAATCCTAAAAGCAGCAAGAGAAAAGGAGACAGTTGCCTACAAAGGAGTGCCCATAAAACTGTCAGTTGATTTCTCAAATGGAATCTTAGAGGCAAGAAGGGGCTGAAAAGAAGTATTCCAAGTCATGAAGGGCAAGAACCTACACTCAAGATTACTCTATTCACCAAGCTACCATTTAGAATGGAAAGGCAGATAAAGTCAAGATAAGGTCAAGTTAAAGGAGGTCATCATCACCAAGCCCTTATTATATGAAATGTTAAAAGGACTTATCTAACAAAAAGAAGAAGATCAAATATATGAACAGTAAAATGACAACAAACTCACAACTAGCAACAACTGAACCTAAAACAAAAACAAAAAATGAACTAAGCAAACAACTAGAACAGGATCAGAATCACAGAAAGGGAGATCATATGGAGGGTTTTCTGCAGAGGGGGGGAGGGAACAGAATGGGGGAAAAGTACAGGGAATAAGAAGCTAAACAGTAGGTACAAAATAGACTGGGGAAGGTTAAAAATAGTATAGGAAATGTAGAAGCCAAAGAATTTATATGTATGAACCATGGACATGAAAACTAAGGGGGAGAATGCTGGTGGGGGTGGGTGCAGGGTGGAGTGGAAAAAAAGGGAGAAAAAATGGGACAACTGTAATAGCATAATCAATAAAATATACTTAAAAATAAAGATTAACTTAAAAAGATGAAATTAAAAATATCAATTGGAACATCTTTTAATTAAAAGAGATTAACCAACATAGTTTTTCATCATCTACCTAACCTTTCAGTCCTTGCCAAACAGGACTAGGGCTGCCATAATAAGATTATTTAATCCAATAAAAAGAATGATTTTTAAAAAGAAAACAATCTATAGAAAAAATCTATAATAGAGACATCCTTTCAATAAACTCTTAGGATTAACATAAATTTAGACTATTTATAAATATGAACTAAACTGGCTAAAAATTGGAATTATACTTAATAACCTACAAATGCTTTTTTTCCAGTTAGAATTTGAAGTGGCCACTCATGGGACTAAAATATTCCTAGCAAAAACACAAAATGTAATTACATTTATTTAGATGTCAAGCTTTGCCAAGAGTCTGTCAAATTAGATTAGATGGAAGAGCCAGCCTTCTAGTTGCTGAGAGAAAATATCATTTTATTCTCTTGTGGCTATACTTACTCCTTTTTACCTACTGAGCAAAAATTTGAACTGGAACCCAAAAAGGAGTAAAAGAATCAAGCAATAATGTCATTTTTAACAGAATAATCACATGGGATAATCTGCATCAAAATTCAGCTCTAACATACTGTGATATCAACATCAAATAGGTCTCAGGTTCAATTCTCCAAGGAACCATGACCACGTTTATTTAGACAAGTGAAAAATATACACTAGACCATTCTTTTATCATTCAGCAGCCAAAAACAGAACAATCTTGACTGAGAGTAGTCCCTATTAACTTCAAATATGATAACAGCATCCTTGTTACAAGAAGGCATTTTGGACAAAACTTACAAATCAGGGTAATAAGTGATTTAATAATTCAAGGTTTTTACCTGCAGATTTTTTTTTCTCTCTCTCTTTTTCATCCTCACCTGAGGGCATTTTTTCATTGCTTTTAGAGAGAGAGGAAGGGAGAAAGAAAAACACTGATGTGAGAGAGAAACAAGAAACAATTGGTTGCCTCTGTACACGCCTGGACCAACCAGGGAGCACCCAGACCAGGGATTGAACCTATAACCCAGATATGTGCCCTGACTGGGAATTGAAACCATAATCCTCCAATTGAATATTCCAAATAACTGAGCCAGACCAGCCAGGGCACCTCCAGATATTTTTTTGACAAAAGTGTAATTGCTTATTTGGTTGTTCAGTGTACTGCTAGTTTCTTTAAATCTTATTTACTCAGAGTTACAATGAAGATATAATACACAGAGGTTTCTTCCTTTTATATATATAAATTAAATATATATATGATTATATATAATGACTAACAAATCCAGCCCCCATGGACACTCAGTCAAGGCAATCACTGATGACAGTGTCTTATGCATTTTTCTAGAAATGTTTTATATATTTGTGTGTAAATATATATCCTACATATATTCTATATATAGCTAAATATAATATATATAACTACAAAATATTGGTTTCATGGAGACATCATAATCTATTTAACCCATCCTCTACTGATGGTGATTTAGTTTGTTTCTACAACCACTTATTTACTGTAAGTGCTTATATGTCTCCTCTACTACACTCAAATCTGTCAGGACACTATTTTATATTGAGTACCTGGCACATTTTCTGACACATAGTAGTTGTTTCATTTTTTAAAAATAAAGGAACTAAAAAACAAACAAATCATTGACTATCAGAGCCAAGGGAAAAAAGAATGAAGTAAAGGCTGGGAAAAATAACAAAGTTCTGTCATGTAGCCAGCTATAGATCAGTCAGAAGTGAAAATAAAGCATTTGTAAAATTAAAATATGAGTAAGTGGAAAATCCAACTACTTAGTCAAAAATCCAACTGACACACTTTTTACAGACTCATGCTTTGCATTAAAAAATGAATAGCTTTAAAAGAAGCAAATGCCTAAAATACAGGTTTGCTGTGCAAAATTTAGACATATTATTCTAGGCTTTCTTGTTTAAAATAAGTGTTCAATAGTGGACTTGATATCAAGTTATACTATTTTTAACATTTATTGGTTTGGGGAGAATTTCTACATTCCAATAACATTTCTCAATAGTAGTAGCTAATTTTCTTTATGCACCAAAAAGACAAGAAGAATCTTTGGTGAGAATATCTTCTGGGCACTGGATTTACAGCAGATTACTGAATTTTTATCAGAGCTTATGTACCAAGTAGACATGATAAGTAAACTACTGTTGGAAATCTCTTCTCACAAATTAAGAGATCAGTGAACAGGTTTAATAAGAAATGAAAAGACCTTGGTTGTCTGCTAGTTCATGTTACTGAAAACCTTTTAGATGCAAGCAAAGGTAGGATAGAATGATAATACTACAATTACTAGTTTACTAAGTGAAACAGAACCCTTAGGATAAAGTATTAAAAGGAGAGTAGGAAAGCTTGCAAACCAGAGTATTGCTGAAATATAGCTCAGGAGCATACACTCGAAACCTTATAAGCATAGGCTTCCTGCAACATGGTGGTAAGGCCCAAACTTGAGTCCTTTGATTATACTCTGTACCAGCCATGCCCTAGCATGAGGAAGAATAGAAAACATTTCATAAAATACTCATGCCAAACTAGTAAGTAATAATATTAAAATAAATCATATTTTTTTAAAATAAATTTCCCAAAGGGTACTTTTGTCTCCTAAGGTACACTTTAGATTTTTAAGAAATGCTTTCAGGTAAGGCAGAGTTGAGCCTCTGTTAAAAGTGTGCAGGAAAGGAGAAGGAAAACAAAAGTAATTCTCACTGGGTTTAGATTGTTTTCCTTTCTCCTCTCCTCCTCCAATTTCTTTTCAGAAAACTGATTATCTTACTAATATGCCTGATACTAAAGTGAACAACATTTCTGAAAACATGTTTTTTTCTGTGTTACTAGTGCCGATAACTGATTCTGGTTTTGCTTGTTTCCCATTTATAAGGTGGGAAACTGTACTTAGGCAAAAATTAAGTTTTATGTTCAACAGCTTATAAAAATTACTTTAAAAGCCATTTAAATATTTGTGAATTTTATGTTAACTTCTCAATAAAATATATCTTCAAACAATATTTCAGTCTTTGGAACAGGCAAATGTACTATTTGGCAAATGTACTATTATGGAAACATAACATTATTGTCTCCAAAATTCAATGATGAAAATAAACTAAGTTGAATTAAAGAAGTAAGGCAAATGTACTATTATGGAAACATAACATTATTGTCTCCAAAATTCAATGATGAAAATAAACTAAGTTGAATTAAAGAAATAAGGATAAAATCACTGCCACACCAAAAACACTCAAAACTAAATTTTTAAGTCTGAATTTAAATAGATACATACAAATATTCCTTCCTCCAAAAGAACCGATGTACAGAAATATATATAGAGACATATCTAAAAATAGAAATGTACACTTAGAACTCTTAATTAAACAAATGGACAGACTGCTATGACTATGTAAAAGTAGGGCACATTAATAGATCTGAATGCTTACCAAAGTGCTGGTTTCCAAAGGTCCCAAGTTAGCAAAGCAAGTTTTGTTTTTCTAACTTATTCTGTACTCTTGTTTGCTCTAATATCAATAATGAAAATGATAACACAATAATAACAGTTATTATCATACATGGTACTCCCATTAACTTCATGGCACTATGTTTAGCATTTAACATAATTATTTCACTTACAACAACTCACAATAACCATGGAA
This sequence comes from Phyllostomus discolor, assembly GCF_004126475.2. NCBI lineage: Eukaryota > Metazoa > Chordata > Mammalia > Chiroptera > Phyllostomidae > Phyllostomus > Phyllostomus discolor. The sequence goes on along the minus strand of NC_040903.2, from coordinate 189,925,249 downwards.
AAAAGGTGTCCTTACAGATAAGAAAATCCTTACAGAAAAGGTATCCTTACAGATAAGGAAATGCTAAGGGGTTAAATGTTTAACTCCTCGGAGAGGTTAAACAACTTTTTTGAAAGTTCCAAAGTGGTATAACCACAATTAGAATCCAGGCTTTTTATTATTCTACCCGTCTATTAGCTAACAGAATAAATTAAAACACATTAAGAACAAATTTCTGTGAGATGGCATAAGATGTAAATATCTGGCTCACTGTTCTGGATTTAGTTGTCCCTATTGGTCAGTGATCTTGGGGCCAATTGTCTTCAGCTGTTTTAAGATAGGTATAAACAGTTTCTAGGCCTCCAAAGAAAACTTTTTTGTCACACTATCATGTCCTTTATCCCAAAGCCAGGCCATTCTGGAGTACACATTATTCTGATAAGTGTGGATAAGTCAGATAAAGTCATCACTATCACTGTAAAGATCATTCCTATCAGTGCCTTTCTGAGTGCTGGTTAGGTGCATTATCTAGGGCAGCAGGTACAGAGGTTAAAACCACAGGTTTTAGTGGAAGGCATACCTTGATGAGGGTCCTACCTACTAGCTATGTAACTCTAAATGTGACCTATTAACAGTCTTATTGTGTTTTACTATAGAAAAGCACAGAATACTGTGAAATATCTTCATGATATATCCCTAAAATTTTATGAAGATTATAAAGAATTAGATGACAGCTGCTTTTCATGAATTATGCTGCTGAGCTAGATAGCCTGTCTAGAAAAAAATTAATAAAATTTACATGTCAAAGTAAGTATTTACATAGAACCATGCTTGAAAAACTCAATATACTAGAATATAGTAAGTTCTATGAGAGAAAATAATTAAACTTAAAGCTGAGATTTTTAAAAAGTCTCTTAGGGTCATCAAAGAATTGTATCATTTCTAATCTGTGCTATCTTAGAGATGTTGGAAACTATTAAAAGAATAAGATTTCCTAGCTGTTCTGCACACTCACATCTAAGTCTTATTTAAGAATATTCAAAAGAGAATGAAAAAAATGGCTTTAAAATTTTTTTAAAACATTAAACTACCTTAGCATATAAGAAGACAATCCTTCTCTAAAACAACAGTGCTGATAACTGCTATAAATGAATTAACAGCTTTGAAAGGAATAGTATATAAATTATATGACAATACCAAGAATTCTAAATGAACATTGCTACTATCAAAGCAATGATTAATAATCTTCAAACTATGCATATTCACATCCAAGTAAAAATGTGGCTTTTACTATAGATCTATAGTTAAAATTGTAACACATCAAAATCATAACTTTCCATTGTGCATATATATGTGCATGGGATCATCTATGTACATTTATTTAATCCACTTAAAAAATAATCATTTCATGGACAAAAAATAATCACAGAATCTAAAGGAGATAAAAATTAATTTCAAGTCTTCTGTAAAGATTTTAGATTCCAGATCACCAGTTTGTCAAGTCATTTTACAAACTACATTTCCATTGTTATTAAATAAGCTTGTATTTTCTAGTCCAAGTGATATTATTTATGCTGATACTTTAAGAAAAATGAAAGAAAGGAATTATCAACCATAGCAGTAATGTTTCAGGCTCAAACTGATGGAAGAAAATGTTGTGGGAGATAAATAAATCATTCCTGACAAGTTCTTTAATAGAATATATAATGTCTTTATATTCTAGTTAATTCCAAGTGGCCAGTCTTCTCAAAATCAGGTGATTAGCGATAAAGAGATAGCCAACCTAGCAGATGCAGAATTCAAAACACTGGTATTCAGGATGCTCACAGAAATGGTTGAGTATGGTCTCAAAACAGAGGAAGAAGTGAGGGCTATGAAAAGTGAAATAAAGAAAAATATACAGGGAACCAACAGTGAAGGGAAGGAAACAGGGACTCAAATCAATGATTTGGAGCAGAAGGAAGAAATAAACATTTGACCAGAACAGAATGAAGAAACAAGAATTCAAAAAAATGAGGGAAGGCTTAGGAACCTCTGAGACAACTTGAAACATTCCAACATCTGAATCATAGGGGTGCCAGAAGGAGAAAAGGAAGAGCAAGAAATTGAAAACTTATTTGAAAACATAATGAAGAGAACTTCCCCATTCTGGCAAAGAAAACAGACTTCCACAAAGTCCAGGGAGCTCAGAGAGTCCCAAAGAAGCTGGACCCAAGGCAGCACATACCAAGGCACATCACAATTACATTACCCAAGAGTACAGATAAGGAGAGAATCTTAAAAGCAGCAAGAGAAAAGGAGACAGTTACCTATAAAGGAGTGCCCATAAGACTGTCAGCTGATTTCCCAAAAGAAACCTTGAAGGCAAGAAGGGGCTAGAAAGAAGTATTCCAAGTCATAAAGGGCAAGAACCTACATCCAAGATTACTCTATCCAGCAAAGCTATCATTTAGAATGGAAGGGCAGAAAAAGTGCTTCCCAGATAAGGTCAAGTTAAAGGAGGTCATCATCATCAAGTCCTTATTATTTGAAATATTAAAGGAACTTATCTAACAAAAAGAAGAAGATAAAAAATATGAACAGTAAAATGATAACAATCTCACATCTATCAACAACTGAACCTAAAAAAACAAAAACAAAAAGGAACTAAGCAAACAACTAGAACAGGAATAGATTCACAGAAATAAGAGATCATATGGAGGGTTATCAGCAGGGAGGGGGTAGAGGGAGAAAGAGGAAAAAACAGGGAATAAGAAGCATAAATAGTAGGTACAAAATAGACAGGGAGGTCAAGAATAGCATGGGAAACGGAGTAGCCAAAGAACTCATATGTATGACCCAATGACATGAACTAAGTAAGGTAGGGGAATGTTGGTGGGAAGGGAGTACAGGGTGGGGGGAATAAAGGGGTGAAAAAATGGGGTAACTGTAATAGCATAATCAATAAAATATATTTTTTAAAAAATCAAAGCCCTGGCTGGCATAGCTCAGTAGATTGAGCTCGGGCTGCGAACCAAATTGTCGCAGGTTCGATTCCCAGTCAGGGTACATGCCTGGGTTGCAGGCCATGACCCCCAGCAACCACACATTGATGTTTCTCTCTTTCTCGCTCTCGCTCTCTCTCTCTCTCTCTCTCTCTCTCTCTCTCTCTCTCTTTCTCCTTCCCTTCCCTCTCTAAAAAATAAATAAATAAAATCTTTAAAAAATCAGGTGAATAGTTTTAAACTGACTAAACAGACTAAAGTCTGTTTAGAGCATGGAAATGAGGAAACATGATATTTTCCTTTTAAGAAAGATTAAGTCAACCCTGGAGAGAAACAAATTTTCTTTATCATTTCACCTTAAAAAAGGAATTCTACTATTTTTAGTTCATATTAAAACAAATAGACAAAACAGGGTTCAAGGAAAGTCCCTATCTAAATACTTTTGCAATCTGGATGATGAAATTCTAGTGATTAAATCCACTCATGTTAATGATACTTAGACAATTAGGGGAAATTTAAGGGTTATTAATTAATAAAACACAGTAAATATAATGTGTTAGATAAATGCCACCAGCAAATATTAAATATTCTAATTCATATTTTAAATATTCACATTTGAAAGCTGTTTTTCACTTTAATTATTTTCTAACTGCTTTTAATAGAAATTTCTTAAAAATAAAACTGGCACTGTAAAATTCATTAGAAAAGCACATCATCTCACAACTATTTTAATTTCTGTATCAATGTAACATTCCCTTAAATGGGCATTAGGAGGACAAGATTAGTCTATATCCTTACTCTATGAAATACAGAAACTACATAAAATCTGAAAATTTTAAGAACAAAAGAAAATCTGGTTTCTTTGGTAAAGGAACAATTATCTCTGTTCCAAAATAAATGTAGTAGATTCCCCACTTAATTTCAAGAATTTTGATTAAGTTATATTATCCTTTATTAAAAATAGTAGATATTTTCCTTACTCTATTTTTTTTACTCAAAAGAGAAAAAAAGCACTGACATAGAGACTCACAAAAGGAGTGGTGTGCCAAGTGACTGTGTAATTTAAGAAAAATATATGGTAAACATGAACAGGCAATATGGGATTAGATTTGAAATCCTACAGAGTTATGTTGAGGAATACAAACATACTGAAGCCTAGAAATACTGACCAACTGCTGGAACACTAGCTGAAAGAAATAAAGTTGTATCGATGACATGTGAAGAAAATAGAAAAGAAACTGCCAAAATACCATGCACAGAACTTACTCCATGGAGATTATGCACTTACGACCTGTGCCTTACTGTTAAATCAATGTTAACATTTACAGGAATGTATCCTTCCCTAAAAGGGTTCATTTATGTCACATTTCTGAATGTCAGGATTCTGGAACCCCACTCATTTAAACTAATCACTCTGCTTTCTGATATAATCTGTAGGAGATCTCCACTGACTAATAGCCTCAATATGGCCTCAGAATGGCTTCAAAGTACTTTAATCTCTTTCTGTGTTTGGTTTTCAGTCCAATTCAATTTTATACCAATTCAATTTTTTCCAATAAATATTTATTGTGAGCTTTAATTGTACCTGACACTGGGGCAATTACTGGCGAATACCAAGTAGATAAGAAATGGATCCTACCTTTACCCACCCTTAAGAAGCTCACAATCTAGTAGGGACACGCAAGTAAATAAGCAAACACTTACGATCCAGTGTGGAAAAGTGCAATAGCAGGTTTGGGTTTAGGTAGAAGAGAACAGAGTGATTCACATGGGGAGTGTCTTGGAGGGACTGAGGAAAGGCGAAGGTGGCTTTACACTGAAGACAATACATGAGCTGTATTTTAAAGAATAAACCAAAAATAGGTGAAAGTGGATGTAAAGCACTCTAGACAAGAAAAACAGCACGTGTGAACGATTGGTCATGTGAAATGAAATGTTAGAGTAGTTAGTTCAGTACTGCTGATTTTAGAGAGGAAGTGGTGGAAAAATGCAAGCAAAGAGACAGATAAGAGCCAGATCATAAAGACCTCTTATGCCATGCAAAGAAAGTTAGATTTTATTACTGTATGCAATGAGGGGCCATTGAAGGTTTTTAAACAAGTAGTGGTGATATAATGTCAAGAATATTCACTTCAGCTACAGCATGGAGAATGGAAGACAGGAAGGGAGATATATCAGCAACTATGGCAGGTAGTGTTAGAATTAAGGGAGCAGTAATCATGGCTAGAGATATTGAGGACTTTGGCATACCACATAGGAACAATCAGGGGAGTCTCTTTCTGTTCTTCTACTTCCATAACAAGGCCAGAGTAAAATAACAGAAGTTGAGTAAACCAATGTGCAAGAAATAAAAAACAGCTGAGATCTCAGGAAGTTTCCCTCTCTAATCAGTTTACAGAATTAGATTCCTAAGTGAATCAAGGAATTTTATAGGAAAATAATGAATGGGGGAGGGGAGGGTGATCAGGGTTTTCTCCTTCACAAACAATATTAATCCTTTAAAATGGTTCAAAATCTGTTTTTAAAAATACTCAGACAAGTCTGATGACCAGCCAAATTTTAAGTCAATGGTTCTGAATCTAACATGAAAGCATGCTAAGGAAAATAGGGACAGGCTAATATAATACTTCTAAACTAATTATACCATATACTGGTAATCATAATGCCTGACCTATTTGGAACTCAGCTGAGGACCATAAAGTGAGACAAACAATCTTCTCAGCAGCAGGAGGGATGTCAAGTCTCAGTACTGGAACATACTTGGTTAGTAACTTCCAGCAAGACATAGAGAATAGGAAAATGATAACCTGCCCACTAGGAGAAAGGAAAAAATGCTGGTAGGCTGAATCTAGCTACCAGTAGTAACATTATTTACTCTTCAGAGCCAAAAAAGTATTCCAAAAGTACTTGAAGGAAATTTGTGATTTTTGAAACCTCATTATTCCTATCCAGTTAAATAAAAAGAAATATAATTTGTGGAACATGACTGACTTGCATTTGAAAAATAAAATCAATATTTATGAACAACTACTATGTTATCATTGCTAAAGAATTTCTGGAAAACCCAGTGAAGATACGCAGCAGCATGTGAAAGGCAAATTTTACCTGTTGCTTTGAAAAAAAAAAAGAAGAAAGGGAGGGAGGAAGGGAGGGAAAAAGGGAAGAAAAGGCAGGGAAGGAGGGCAAAACACCCAATATTTACCCATAAATAGCAATTCTACACTTAAAAAGCAGCTACTATGTCCTATTTATACTGTGAATATGGCATGGCCCAACACAAGTGCTGGCAATATAGTTAGTGCTCCAAAAACGCCTATTGAATGAATGGTGCATTACAGAATGACTACAGTTTCCAACAAATAAAAGAGAGAAATATTTTCCACACAAGAAATACATGAAATTCATTATTCTCAATGCTTATAACCCACCCAGGTTCAAAGTTGCAATAAATCAATGGATAACAGATCCACATGGGTTAGTTTAGGAAAAAAGGTGACTGAGTATGCCTGAAAATTTTACAGGTTGAATTCTAGAGAATAAACTGTCTTATGACAAATTCAAATGTCTGTTTGTATCATTACTAGATAGAACTAAGGTATCTGCACGAAAGAATGGCATTCCTTAAATGAAAGCCCATCTTCTGGTAGAGTCCTTTTTTGGTTCAATTTTGAACCACCCTTTATATCTTTGATAACTAAAGAGGACCACACCACCTGTGTATTCATTCCCTAAGAGGACACAATCGCACCCCTATAAGAAGCCATTGCTTGAATGGAGGAAAAAAAATGGTCATAGGTTACACTCCCTTCCCCCATCAAACCCAGTTATTCTTTTGTCCATAAATCACAAAATGTATACTTTATTTCAAGTCACACACACAATCATTTTTTGTGAACTACTTTCAAACAGAGAAACAATTATGACACAAAATCAAAGTGAAAAACCCTCATATATATCCAAAGGTATTCAGTTCCTGTTTTGAAAATGGAACTGGCAAAAGAAAAACAATTGCACATAAGGCTGCAAATGCACAAAGCTGCAGAAAGTCTTCATAATTAATCTGTCAGTTAATATGCAATTGGAAAGTTCCTGAAGAGCTAGGGAATACGATCTAGAAGAAATGACATTTTGTTTATTCACAGCTAAAAAGTATTTTTTATTATCTTGCAATAGATTTTACACCTTTTTAGTTAAAACTGAGTCACGCAAAGACTTGTTATAATCAATCTGTGACTTGCCTGCAGTGTTAACCATATCAGTAAAGTACACTGCTACCAGACTATTCATCTCATGCTCCTCTTTCCCTCTTCCTCCCTCTCTCCGCCCCCTCGCCCTTGCCCACGCAGGCACACCACAAAAGCCTGCTTTAACAGTGCGCATGTTTCTTAGTTAATGTCCCATAGTAATTTAAGACAACAACTAATTTTTAGCTGACATATTAAAGATGGGACCCACCTGATAAGGAATTCTAGCTTCAAACTATACTACCTGAGAGAAAAAGACCAAGGTAAAGATTCTCCTCGGCTACCTTCCCCTCCTATAACCTATGAAAAATGGTCATTGGTTTGCAAAATCACAATCATAACAGTACTATCCAACCTTTAATAACTGCCTTTTAATCCAAGGGTATCAAACTACTTTGCTAAGACTAATTAAGCTATACAGAACCCCGATGAGGTAAGCATTATCAACAACTGAGGGTTAATCTTTTCAAAGACTTGGACTTTTTCTGTATATTGTCTTGCTACCTGGTTAAGGTACAACACAACTGTCAGAATAAGGAAGTTGAAGTTCATTGGAGGTCACATGGACAAAAACTAGGGGTAGGGGGGAATGGGGGGAAGGGGGGAGGGTTGGGTGGAGGGGCTGGAACGGGAGTAGGGGGGAGAAAACTGTACTTGAACAATGATTGAAATAAAAAAAAAAAAAAGGAAGTTGAAGTTCAAAGATATAATGTATTAAGCTTTCAAAAGTAGAACATTATACCCTTTTCATGTTCTCAAATATGTCTAAACCTGAACTTTTTTTTGCCTTTCATTAAAAATAATGAAAATAGATTAAGAGAAAGTCACACAGACTATTAATAAAGCTCAAAGGTAAATTTGAATTTCTTCGTAGTGAAATGGGAAAACTTTAAGCTGACTCCACATTCATTTAAGTTGAAGACTAATGTCTTCAACACAGCTATTGTTAAGAACAACTCATCTTTTGTCCAAACACTAGGCTTTGTTGTTTCCAAACTATCAGCAAAGTATTTTCTTCCATGATTGCACAATATTACATGTTACATATACAGGGTCCAGCACAAATGACACCCTTTTTTTATTATAAAATCATAAGCATGTAATTCTGTAACATAACAATATCACACTCAAGCACACCAAATGACAGTTTAGGTGAAATGCTCAAATTAAAACTATAAATTATTACACCCATATTATTATCCTACCAACCACACTCAAGCAGGTGTTACCTCTGCTGGACCCTGTACATGTGTGTTTTAATAATATATAGATAAAAAGACTCAAAAAGCAGGTATAACATTTTCCCAAGTCAATATAGAAATACATTTTTCCATTACAATGAAACAACAAATGTGTAAAAGTTCCCAAAAGATAGCACTTATACCACCTTTCTCCCCAAGCGAATTTTCATGAAGACAGATGGAGTAGCAGAAGGAGATGAAAGAACACTACTATCCTTTGCCCTCAGACATAGAATGCACCCTGAAGTATAAAAACTTTTTCCAACAAATGGTGAGAGGCTAGGAAAACAGTTTTGAGTAAGGTTTCACTGCAGTACTGAATCAAGTTACATGGTAGTGTCTTGAAACCTTCTGTCCGAAGGCGAGAAGCATAGGTTTTTCCTGTGTTCCCACTTCACAGGACTATAGTTCTCCCACATACCCGATGTACTGCAGATACTAACCCCCAATTAGAAAATGGATAAATGAAAAAGAAAATGGATAAATGACATGCCAGGTTCTACCAGGCTGCCATCTAGGCAATGAAACCTTTTCCATTAGTCAAACCTCCATTTAGGAACACCCTGGTTCTCGAACAATTCAGTTCTCCACCAACTTGATCACATAAAAAATGTCTCAGTTGCCTAACAAAACTTCAAGTCTCGATCCTTCAAGTTTTACCATGTCTACAGGTCACCTTTCAAGTCCCTACCTGATAACCCTTTCATGCTGATACCTGTATGATCAGTCATGTGTCTCTCAGGTGACAAATAACGGAGGTTCAGTTTTTGAACAAACTCCTTCTCAAACAGTTTCCCAGAATGAATTAAGTTCAAGACATGAGGTTCCAATGTATTCCCAATTTGCTAAAAAGGAGACAGAAAGACATCTCAAGGATTTTCCCAATGGTATCTATTTTTCTTGGCCCCACAATGCTAAGATACAAGAACAATTCTGCAGGTTAAATCAAGATGTTCAGATTTCAGCAAAAGTATAAACTTTTCTGTCTTATTAATTCCAGTGAAGAATGAACTGGCTTTATTGGGTTGAAAAGACTCACTGCAAAGTTATCTCCAATTCCAAAGTCTTAGAATTAATGTTTTTCATGTTTTAAGTGGCTAATAAAATATTAAATTTCACCCTGGCTGGTGTGGCTCAGTGGCTTGAGTGCCAGCCTGCGAACCAAAGGGTTGCTGGTTCAATTCCCAGTAAGGGCACATGCTTGGGTTGTGGGCCAGGTTCCCACTGGGGGGCACATGAGAGGCAACCACACTGATGTTTCTCTCCCTCTCTATTTCTCTCCCTTCCCCTCTGTCTAAAAATAAAAATAAAATCTTTAAAAATATATGAAATTTCTGCCCATGAACTCATGGTCAACAAGTGATTCTCTGTGTTATAAAGAAAAAAATGTGAACTTGAAAGGACAAAATCAAGTAAGCAAAGCTTTCAAGCTATAAATGCATAGTTAAGAGATTACTCCAACAGGTGAGGTGATCCACATGTTATACATTTGTCTATTTCCTCACAGATAGGGAGAATATCTTTGAAAGGATGTACAAGAAAGTGATAGAGGCAACTGCCTATGGGAAAAGGTTGGAGAGGAGGTTAGAAGGGGAAATTATTTGCCACTGTATACTTTTGTACTTTTAGGATGTTTTACCATGTCTACAGGTCACCTTTCAAAAATTGAAATCTCTTGTGTCAAGAATTATTAAAGTTTAAGTTACATATAACTTTATTACTATGAGAAGAGAAAGAAATGAGAACAGGGGTCTTCACGTCAAAGTTACATATAACTTTATTACTATGAGAAGAGAAAGAAATGAGAACAGGGGTCTTCACGTCAAATGAGTAGAAGTGGAACAACTTTGAGTCAACACCTTTAAGGCAAGGCTCCTGACAAGCAAAGAGTGAATATCAAAGAAAAGATCTGAGAACCACCATGTTGTAGAATCGTAAGGCTCTGTGACAATTCTTACTTTCAAATTTGTATAGACCCATTATTCCTTATTGCTTTTATGTGCATACATTTAAATAATGCTATTAATATACTTTGATATTTAGGAGTAAATTTCTAGTGAAATCAGGATTCTTTTTTTAAATGATGTTTCAGAATAAATAAACCCAGCCAAATTATCTGTAAGAAAAAGGAAGTAGTATCCGTTGGTAGATTTTATGACACCTTTTTTCTGGTAAACACCTACTACTGAAATTGCCTCTTTTCTATATATTACTGAAGAAAAGAACAAAACTGAGGAGGAGGCAGGAGTAGAAAGTGGGAGAAGATAAAAAAGGGGTTGGAGAATAACAAGAAGTGAGGAAAGAGAGAAAGGAAAAAAGAAAATCTGATAATATGATCTCTGTAGGACTAAAAATCACAATTCACTCAAAAAACAAACTGGCCAAGTGCTTGTTACATGCCAGGTACCTAAGAATACAAACATAAATCAGCAATAGCTACTACCCTCAAGGAGCTCACAAACTGTTGTAAAAGTCACACACAAATTATGAAAGAGAATTACACTACATGCAATAACAGTTATAATTCAGTATGAGGTTTTAGACTAGAGCAAGAATAGACATCTGGTGTAGCTTAGGAGCTTAAAAAGGGCAGCCACACTTGAGCCATACTAAAAATTACGGAAGTGCTTGTAGGACAGTGAAGGGAAAGACATTTCAAACAGAAGGAAGAGCAAGAGCAAAGGATCAGCAGTATGAAAGAACACACTGTATTCAGGAAATATGTCCTGAATATATGAATATAATTTTTTATATGGCTAGAGTATATGGCACACAGAAGACTAGAAAATAAAAAGGGAAATGAAAGTTAAGGTGGAAGACAGAATAGTGGAAAATTAAGCTTAAAAATGAGTCATATTTTTTAAACCACAAATGCTTGTATTAAAAGTAAATTAATTATTTATAATTTAATATATAATATATAAATATATAAATATTTATAATATATAATATATAACTCGTATATCATTAATTGTATAAATATTCATTGTGGTGATGGTCGTTGGTAGTATTTTGACTCTCAAAACTAAATTTCTTCAGAATGCAAATATATTAATTAATGGTGTACAAATGAATGGCTCCATTTACCAATTACCCTTATCTATTAATTATAGCAGGTACAGTAGGCTCTCTACTTGGAAAGTTTGTTGGACTTATTTTGGTTTACATGAAGTCAAAAGCAGTACAGCAGTATTAATCATCAAAAATTATATACAATTCACAATTATAATTAGTTCAGATTGATTACCTTTGCCCCAAAAAGCAAATTACAAATGTTTAATGATACAACTAATACACTGGCACATTAGCTTTCATAAATCAGGCACACATACATACAAAGTAAGTGTGCAAATCTAAGCCCCAGTAATACTTACATTAAGTACTATTTTAATAGTAATGATTAAAAGAGATAATGATTAAAATGACCATTTCTAATACTGATATGTGGAAACTTCTGATCACACTTAATTACCAAAGGTAATTATAATACGAAACAGAATCTTGTGTCATTATCTATAGGCTAGTAAAACATTCTGTCCTGAGTTAATTCTTAAAGGAAGAGAAACTTGAGAAGGTATAAAAAAATGATACTGTTGGCAGTGTACTGAAAATTAGATACAACATCGTAATTCCTTGGAAGATTCTATATGCTTCTGCCACTGACTTGAAGAAAAATGACTTAAGTCACTTAGCTTCTGTACATATCATGTGGTAAAGGAGATAATATTTTTAAGTGCCACTGAATATAAATGAGAATTACATTACTCATTTTAACTATTAAACTATGCTTTTGAATGCCTTTTTTGTCTTTATTTACACACATAGCATTCTACACTTATTAAGTACACCTTTCTCTCTAAACCTTATTAGAATCTCTTATGCATTTCTGATGTGAAACATCTCTGCCAAGCAATGGTAGAGACGTTTTTTGCATACATTTTAAAAGAACAAAAGGACTAAATTAAACTAAAATGTACTTTATTTGAACCAGCAATAACAAGAAAATCATAGTGTGCTATTTTATACTATACTTTCTTCTAGCCATTATAATTCAAAGTCTAACTCTAATATGTGGAAATGTTTTTATATTTATTCCCTTTCAGAGAGCTTTGTCTAGAATACTGACCTATCGAACTAAACAACCACTTTGTTTCATTATTTTATCTAAATGAATTATACATGTCCATATGACAATCTTAAAAATAATTCACAGTGATATAAAAGTTTGCCTAAAGGAAACATGAGAAATAGCTCAGGCAAGTTTTTTTTTTTTCCTAAGCAGTTACCCGATTATGTGCCACCTATAAATCAAGTGACAGTGAAATAAATGAGCCACTAAGGTCATATTTCTTGCAATTACAGTAGTACCCCCGTTACCCATGGGGCATATGTTCCAAGACCCCAGTGGATGCCTGAAACTGCAGACAGCACAAACCCTATATACACTATGTTTTTTTCCTATTCACACATACCTAGGATAAAGTGTAATTTATAAATTAGACACAGTAAGAGATTAAAAAAATAACTACTGGAGTACAAAAATTTATAACTATGCACTGGAATAAAAGTCATGTGAATGTGGTCTCTCTCTCTCTGACAACCAATCTGGTAACTGAAATGGCTAATGGGCAGGTAGTATTCGCAGCCTGCATACATGGAACGAAATTCACTTCCCAGGAGGGACAAAGCAGGACAGCATGAGATTTCATAACACTACTCAAAATCACACACAGTTTAAACCTTATGAATTGTTTATTTCTGGAATTTTCCATTTAATATTTTCTGGCCATGGTGGACATAACAAACTGCGGAAAATGAAACCACGGATAAAGGGGGACTGCTGGATTTATCTCCAATTATTGTAATAAGAAGTGCTTGAAGCCATTATTAGAACAGTAATACTAGGATAAAAGAATAAAGGATAAAATGTAAAAAAAGTTTAATCCAAGCTCCTAAACTCAAATTCGTATTCACAAATTATAAAATATTTAATGGAAATTCACTTTATCTATATGGCATTTATATGTAGAAGAAAATAAAAGTTCATCCACATATAAAAGTTTAAATTTTTTCAATTAGTTATTTAAGATTTTAAATATGATATAGAAGTGTTTTGTGTGTGTTTGTGTATATGAGCGGAGACCCAAAGAAAGACTTTATTAATAAAAAGTTGTATATTTATTTTTACATGTTCAAAACTTCAGTCACCTTCAAAGTACTCTCCATTTGATCCAATACACCTGTCAAGATGTTTTTTCCACTGCTCAAAACGATCTTTGACCTCATCAATTTTGATGCCTTTTAGTGCTTCTGCGATTTTTTGTTTCACCTCTTCCACATCAGCAAAACTTTTCCCTTTGAGGACTTTTTTCATCCAAGGAAACAAAAAAAAAGTCACTCGGGGCAAGATCAGGTGAATAGTAAGAATGGGCCACAGAAGTCCTGCTGTTTTGGGTCAAAAACTGCTGAACACTCAGCATGGTGTAGGCAGGTGTGCTCACAAATCACCCATCATGAAAAGGGAAAACACACTGAAAGAGTCTTCAAAAAAAGTTCATTTAAGCAGCCTCTCACAACAATGCCAGCTGCTACACTGATACAGATGGGTTCCTAGAACACTCACCTAAAAGGGGAATCCTGTACTGCAAGGGTCCTGCCCTGCAGAAGACAATTCTGGGGTTTTTTTGGTACCCCCTTCACGTATATATCTCTGGGTATGAATAAGAAAATTAAGATAACAATAAATGATGATGAAAATAGCAAAACATTCTCAGTGCTCTCTTTTCTTACAAAGATTCTGTTCCCATAAAAACTACTAATGACAATAGTGTGAAAAAATATGTGACCTTTTGCTTTTGTGCAACATTACCAATTGCTATAGTCATAAAACAGGTGTAGTTTATTTTACAGAAGCAAATACATTGAACAATAAAAGTTTCTGCCGTGTTAGATTGCTGCTGGCTCTCCAAGTAAAAGTGTGTTAATCCTATTCCCACATTTCCTCTTCTCCATGACAACTGTGGGTCATCTAAACGAATAATTTTTTCTTCATACAACACATTTTCTAGCAAGCACCTCTTTGTGCATAACCCCCAAAGGTATCTTTCTCTCTCATCCTGACTTTTCCCCTGAGTTAGACTCACTTTCCAGCTTTCTACTGAATAGGATCAACAAACACATCAAGTTCAATCTATTTGAATTTCATCTTGCTATCTTTCTCTTAATAGATTCACTCAATCAGTCAATGAAGCAGAGATTAAAGTGATAGTTAAAAATTTCCTATTCAACTAATTTCCTCCTTTCCTTTACCACTCAACTAGGGGGTACAATGGGAGAGAAAGGTAAAACCTGAAGAATTTGGTCTTTAAAAGGGCAAGAACCAGAACAGCTCCAAGGATCCTGCTATAGGAACTAATGGAAATTTCTTTATGGCAACAACATCAGTATAATTGAACTTCAACCATTTTCAATCCAGGTAGAGTACTTTTAGTTCCAAGTAGAATGTAGTATATTGGCAAACCCTATTCTTGCTGTAATAATAACAATAATAGAAAAAATAACTTCTAAACAACATTTTTAAAAAGCCATCAGAGAAGTGTCTTAGTACATAATTAAAAACACCAAAATTTCACAGGACAATAGTCTATAATAAGTGATGTTCTTGCTTGGGGAGCACCTGCTGATTCTGTAGAGCACAGGCTTGGTCCCCACAGAGCACTGGTGTGAAAATTTGGAAACTGCAGGAGCAATAAACACATACCCAGTTTTCTCCCTGGTATACTTGCTAAGTTCTGGGGCTCCAAAGGAGGCTAGAGAGCAATTGTTAGAGACAGACTGAAATTTCTCATAGCCTTGTGATATTACAAGATAAAGTCTTGCTGAGGTTTACCTTAAACTCACTGCTAATCATTTCTTCGGTGTTTGCTAAACTTAGATACTACATGGGGCAGAAAGACAGAGAGCAAAGCTTACAAAGTCTCAGGAGCAGACTAAATTTCTCATAGTATTTCAAACCTTACAAGAAATCAATCTAGTTCTCAAATTAAAATCATGGAAGAATTATGCCTGAGTAACAAACAGGGTAGAGGTGGGCTAAGTTTTACGAAAACCACAATGCAACCATGACCCAGCTCAATCACTGATTGCACTGGGATAAAAAAGCCCAATGATAATATAACCCAGTGGGAAGTCTCCACAGTACAAAGAGACTAAAAATTTAACTAATAATCAAAAGAAAAATCAAGTTGACCAAAACATGATCCAGATATCATCTATACACTAGAATATTATGTAATACATTAGAAAAAGTATGTATTTAAATAAATTACAAGAAACATAAACAAGATAGATAAAAATGGAGAATTTACAAAGAAATCCTGAAGTTATAAAAATAATCATTAAAAATTCAGAATCAAAATATATGAAAATTATTAACCGAGTGTGTTCAACATTATAATGAATGCAACAGAAGACAGGTTAAATAAATTGAAAGACAGTTTAAAAGAAAATATACACAATGAAGTACAATGAGAAATTTAGATTGTGGAAGACACAAACGGGCATGCAATACACCATAAGGAAGTCTGCTGATGTATATAATTGAAGTTCCTACAAATGAAAAGCAGTAGTTGAGCAGATAATGGCTGAGGATTTTCTAGAACATATAAAAGACATCAAAAATCCCAGAATTGAAAAGCTCAGTTAATTTTTAAGCTGGAGAACAATAAAGCCATATCTAGGCACATCATGGTCAACTGTATAACATAAAAGACAAAAATTAAAATGCAAAAGTAGCCAAGGGGGGGGGGGGGCAGGTAGAAACACATCAACTAAAATTGCTGACTTCTCAGTAGAAACTATGAAAGCCAAAAAAACAATGAAATGACATTTCAAGTACTGTAAAATATTACAGTAGTCTCCCCCTTATCCACAGGGGATACGTTCCAAGACCCCCAGTGGATGCTCAAAACCATGAATAGTAGCTAACCCTATATGGACTATATTTTTATCTATATCTATGATAAGCTTAATTTATAAATTAAGCACAGTAAGAGATTAACAATAACAGTAAAATAGAACAATTGTACTGCAATGAGTTATACGAATGTGGTCTTTCTCTGTCTCTCCAAATATCTACTGTACTATAGTTACCCTTCTTTTTCTTGTGATAATATGAGATGATTAAATGCCTACATAATGAGATGAGCTGAGATGAGTAAGACATTATTAAGTAAAATAAGGATTACTTGAACACATGCACTGCAATACTGTGGACAGTTGGTCTGATAACTGAGATGACTACTGAGTGACTGAGTAGCACATATAGCATGGATACCATAGACAGAGGGATGATTCATGTCCAGGGTTGGGGTACAGGACAGGACAGTGCAGATTTTACCACACAACTCAGAACAGCACACAATCTAAAACATGAATTGCTTATTTGTGGAATTTTCTATTTATTATTTGCAGACCACAGTTGCCTATGGGTAACTTAAACCATGATAAAAGCTAAATGGAAGATAAAGGGGGACTACTGTATTGTGAAACTAAATTCTACACTAGCAAATATATCTCTCAAAACTGAATGCTAAAAAAATAGTTTTCATAAAAAGAGTAACTAAGATAGTTTATTGCCATCAAATTTGTATTATAAAGAATTCTAAAGGATATTTTTCAGGCTGAAGGAAAAGGATTGAATGAAAGAATTAAACTGCAGGAGGGAATAAAGAACATTAGAAAGAATAAATATGTGGTCAATTATAAACAATTAGGACAAATTAAACCAAATTATAATAACATAATGTACAAGTTCTAACAAACACTGGATTAACATATACGACAATAAAAAGACCAAAAGTAGATTGGGAGGATTAAAATTTGAGGATAAAGTTCTTACATTAATCTAGAAATGGTAAAAATATTAATTCAAGATAGACTATAATAAAAAAGGCAATTTTAAAATATCTAAGGCAGCCATTAAAGGAATAAATTAAGCCCTAACTGGTGTGGCTTAGTTGGGCCTGCAAAGCGAAAGACTGCAGGTTCAATTCCTGGTCAGGGCAGATGCCTGCATTGTAGGTTCAGTCCCCCATTGGGGCACTTACAAGAGGCAATCAATTGATGTTTCTTTCTCACATTGATGTTTCTCTCCCTCTCTTTCTCCTTCCCTTTCTTTCTAAAAATAAATTTTAAAAATCTTAATTAAAATGTATAACTAGAAGTCTATAAGTGAAAAACAGAATAACAATAAGAAATTTTCATCAATTCAAAAAAAGGCAACAAAGAAAAAAATAAGGATTAAAAAAATTATGGTCCCTTCCAGCTCTGGCCCTGAACTTAGCAGCTATGGCAATGTTGATGACCAAGAAAAACATGATTGGCATTTATGAATTCCTTTATTAAGAGAGAGTGATGGTGGGCAAGAAGGATATGCACATATCTAAACACCCCAAGAGGGCAGATAAGAAACTGCCTAATTTTCACAACATGAAAGCCATACAGTCTCTCAAATCACGAGGCTACATGCAGGAACAGTTGGCTTGGAGACATTTCTACTGGTACCTTACCAACAAGGCTACCCAGTATCTCCATGATTGAGCCTGCCACTTTGCCCTGCAGCTGGCCTGAGACAGGCAAGCCAAAGCCTAAAGATCTGGAGGGCAAGAGACTTGCAAGACTCACTAGTGAAATTCTAACAAAGATTTAATATAGAATGAATACCAATTTTACACAAACCCTTCTGTAGGATAGAACTGGACTGTATAACCTTGATTATAAGAAAGAAATTATAAGAAAAAAATTACATTAAACATGTCTTGTTAACATAGAAAAAATCCAAACTAAAACAATGGTGAATTTAATACAGAAATATATTAAAAGGTTAATACAAACTCCTTGAAGAAAGCATCTAATTGTTAGATTGGGAAGGCTAAATATCTTGACTAAAAATCTCACTACAATATTCTAACCTAAGGAAAAAATAAGATATTCATGATATCGTAAGGAATAACGGATGCTGAGTTGCAAAAATAAAACCGTATTTAATGGAAGGTTATACTTGTACACAGATGGCAAGTGCTCTATGCATTCCAATCCATTCACTTGCTCAGAAATATTAAGTACGCTCTACATGAGAGATGAGCAGTTACAGAGAAGAGAGTGGTAAGCAAATTCTCCAATCAACCAGCAAAAATAAAGGCATCCCCATTTTCTAGTGCAAGCTTCTCAAACAGAGGAAGGTATGACCTGTGAAAACGCACATCAATTATCTTTCTACCCATGTCAGTGTTCCATACTTCTACTGTATAGGACAAATACACTTTTTCCACCAGAAGATTCATGCTTTAGCTCTATCAAATTTGGAAAGATTACATAGCTCAGAAAGACATAAGTTAATCATACATTCTTTGTAGTTTGTAAATATACAGTTTACAACTGACATCTAAATTCCAGATGAAATTTTTCCTGCCTTCTTGGACCAAACAAAAAATAAAAGAAATAGAAAATACTTATTAATAGGTTTCAAAGTCACATTTGCATTTTTGAAGTTGTATTATCAAAATTAATGGGCCTAGAATAACAAGGACTTAATTTAAGATCAAAGGTGTCAATTAAGTGCTCTTTAGATTTTAAAATTCTGTCCAGTTCTGACATCTGTCTAGTTGAAGGTTCACAGCTCAAGCAGTTTCCGAACAAGTTTCAATAATTTTCCAGGTGTTCTCTGCTAAGTTTCAGCTCTGATTGAAAAGCAAAGTGGCAGGTTTAAATCCCAAAAAGCAAAGATTCTGTGAACCAATAGCAACTTCACATTACTAAAGACTAAGATGAAACAAATATAAGCATGGAAGCGCAGGCCAAGAAAGTGATGATTTCTAAGTTTTTAAAAGGAAGCTTACTGCATGAATACCTAATGTGCTGGCAAATAACAAGAAAGAAAGTGATGTCTGGGGAAAGCCAAATAAAAAAGCATGTAGGAAACATAAGTAAGCAAGCCCATATATGTTGGTACAAAAACCAAGAGTCAATCATTAGTTTAATCTAGGTCAGCATCACTTCATGCCTAGAATAATCTAGACCTAATCTAATCTATTCAATAGTACTTCTGGAGATGAGACTGGTGGGTTAATTATGGCTACAAATTCTCTGTAGTTTCTCCCTTCATCTCCTGAATACAGAGTTCCCTTTGGCTTGCACAGACTAACAGAATGTAGCAGAAGTGATACTTACTGTGTGACTTCTGATGTCTGGCGTCTCACGAAGACTTGTTCCTGCTCTTGCCCTTAGAACACTACTAGGTAAGAAACATGAGCTATCCAGCTGGAGAAGCCACATGGAAGGGGATCAGCTGATGGCCCCCACTAATCACCAAACCTGTGAGTGACGCCATCTGAACTGCCTTCTAACAGATATGTCACATTTTTTAATAGACTAGAGGTAGCAATGATAATAATTCTCTAGATTCCAGATCCAGTTATTTTATTTAAGAATAAATTTTTGTTTCTTTATTTTAATGTTATTATTTAAACAAACTCAGCCTCTCAATGATGTTTTTGTTATAGTCCACATGATAAAAAATTTAATATACACTAATTTAAATCATGTAAGGTTTGCATTTAATATATCAAAATTCTGAAGATAATTATAAATGGAATATAAGTACATAAATTAAATGGCATAGTTTTTCTACAGTAAAATACATATGCAAAATAAGATCTGCCACTATTGAGAAATTCTGTTAGGTATATAGATATCTTTAGTATAAAAAGTACCTTACTAAGACATCTAAATTTTTGCAAAAATAGTTTCTAGAAATCATTAAGTATTTTTTAAAGCTGAATAAAACTCTGCATCTAAAAACAAAGTACAAAATTTCATCACCCTTCCTTAAGTTTTTTAGAACCTACCGGAGAGATTCAGCCATTCGCCTCAAATCTTCATTTTGCTGTTTTAAGCGTTCAAGCTTTGCCAGGATCTTGGACAGTTCTCGGCTAGAGTGATCAGGGTGGTCATTATCTCGTACCAAATGACCACCTATATAAAACAGCAAGGTCCCCCAGGCAAAAAGAATGAGCATAATCCAACGCCAGGAACCAGTCCATGGCCGCATTTTCAGATTTTCAACTCACTCCCCAGGCTTTCTGGAGTTCAAAGAATTGCAAACATCATAATTCTGTTTCCTGTTAGTGCAAAGGTAGTAGTGTCCTGCTGTTTCAACACATGATGATTCAAATTAGTGTCTCTGGTAGTCCTGTGGTGAATCTTTCAAAGAGATTCTCTTGGTGGTATAAGTAGGAAGCTTTATTGTCCTCTGCTTCATGGACTCAACATGCTGTGGAAAGAAAAAATACATATTTAAATTATTTAGGATATATAAAAATACCACATACTGAGATTCTTGGAGTTAAAGGAAACACATTGGTGTTGACTGGTCAACAGAGTGGCAAATAACTTAAGTGCCTATAATAAGGAAAAACCAAAAGCTTTTAAGTCTGCATATTAAATCAACCATGTTTAATTAACTCTAAGACTGAAAATCCTCTAAGCACCATTATCGTCTTTCTTTCTTATATCATTGTACAACAGGTCATAAATGAAGATTTAATGGCTGTATCTCTGAATAATCAATCAAAACCAAACAAAATGTATTCAAGCACATATTTTGAACTAATCTTTCCATTATCTCAAAAAGAAACATTTTCTCTTTATGAGTGAATTCATTCTTACAAGATCTCAACTTCATCCCCTTCCATCTCACTGCTCAGCTACCATTATACCACTTAACTTTGCAGGTGACAGGCAAATTGTCACTTTTAGGATAAATTCTAAAAACAACATACATACTAGCCAAGCAAGTTATCACTGCCATTAACCAGCTACCAACCATTCCAAACATCACAAGCAAAGGTTCATATGGAGTAAGCTAGATTATTCCTTCCTCAAATTTATTTTAAAATACCAACAACTGCAATAGAAGTCTAGTATCAGTTAAATCTTAGTTATTGTGCATCTTAAACTACAAATGCACATGCTTTCTCAAGACTGGTTATGGGTTTCATTTGTCACTTCTCCATGATTAGGCTTAGAATTCCCTTTGGAAATAACACAAAGAGAAAATTTGCAAGCAAAGATATATTATTAACACAACTTGATAATTCCAGGGCTACATAAGAAAAGTATTATCCCCAGGCACCTAGTTCCTTGTAAAAGAAAAGAAATAGTTTCTATATACAAGACTGAATATGATGGAGACTTTAATACTAATTAAATAGCTATTAGAAGAGATAGAAAAATCAGAGAAGAGGCTTGGAAAATTAAGAGCATAGAGCTGCTATTTTTCTACTTTTGAACCTCAAACCTCAATGGTTTTCAAATGACTAAGTATTTAAAGAAAAGAAAATCTCTTCAAATGAGATCCTAGAAACAGTCTACTTCCTTCCCATTTATTCTTACACTATTTTCATCATTGTTACTGGATCATACTACTTAAAACACACAATGAAAATAATTATCCTCACAGAGAATTATTTGAAAATTAAGTAAAAAAGCAATAATCCAAATAAAAATTCAGGGTTTTGTGTGTCAATAACTATTCTTAAGTCTATTGGGGACACTCTTTTCACTGACCACTCACTGTTCATTCTATCTCTGACTCAAACTCCTTTCTAAAACCCTGCTCCTCTAACCACAGATACCCGCACCTATTCACTAATTGTAAGAATAATTAAAGTCTAATTGATGTCTCAGGTAAAACAACCAGTTATGTGAGGTCCATTTTTCATGTTATACAGGAAAAAATGCACATTCAGAGCTTCCTGGTTAAAAACAAATTTAAAAAGTGAATCCACTCTGATGGTCTAAGGTATGAATTTAATTAAGTCAACAAAAGAATTATTAACTTTTGAGTTAATAATGTTTGTGACAATATATCTTACACTATAAAATGCTATCACTACCATATGCTGAAAATATATCCTAGTTAATTTCAACCTACAGTAATAAGATATTAAAAATTCTTTATCTTTCCCTTTATAGTAAAATTTAACTTAGGAAAATTAACTGTGATAAAAGAAAGTAAAGAGGTTTCAAAACAAGAATCATTTAAATAATAAGATGGTGTGCTATAATACTGTATCTAAAATTACAACAAAAACTATCATAAATATTCAAAGCCAAGAAAAATATAATATAAATTGAATGGAAACAAAAGTTTACAGAAACATAAATTTTTGTTATATAACGTAATTTGGGATTTCATAAACCACCATCAAAAAGTCAATGTATTAAATTTTACATTTTACAGCACTATTGCTATTATACAAGTTGTAAAAAGTAAGACATTGTTGTAAGAGCAAAAATAGTCATTTTCTTAATTAATATCATTTTAAATGTTTTTGAAGAGAATGTTTCCCCAAATTTTATTGTTCTCAGCAGTGTTTAAAAATGGAATTAACAAAAACAAGTCAAGCTAAAAATGAAGTTGCTTTCTATATAATTTTCCTTAGCATGATTTAAAAGGCAGTTATAAAAATTGTTCCCTACCCATAATAAATGTTTGCTTTCTTTGATGTCTAATGTTTGAGACATGCCTACAAAAATGTAAACTTCACGATTTTTGTCCATTTAGTTCACTGACATATGCCAAGTACTCAGAGCAGTGTTTGGCACTTAGTAGAGACTAACAAATATTCTTTTTTTTTTTTAATTTTAAAGATTTTATTTATTTATTAGAGAGGGAAGGGAGGGAGAAAGAGAAAGAGAGAGAAACATCAATGTGCAGTTGCTGGGGGCCATGGCCTGCAACCCAGATAGGTGCCCTGACTGGGAACTGAACCTATGATGCTTTGGTTCACAGCCCGTGCTTAATCCACTGAGCTACGCCAGCCAGGGCATCTAACACATATTCTTAAATAAATGAGTAAGCAAATTAATGAGTGAAGGATATGATACACGACATAAACTAGCATGACAAATTACACAGAATCTGAGCATATCAGCTTCAACTACATTTTATGTCCCACTTAAAAAAGCAAACTTGAATGTAGAAAGTCAGACAGTGCTATTTTATACGAAAAACATAAAATCATATTTTTTATACTTCAAAAATAAAATCATTGATAAACTTTAGGATTTATTATTGTCAATATAAATCTTGCAAGATACCCCTTAAATGATTAAATAAACTGGCCTATAAGGCCATAAGATCAACAGACTTATTGTTACCTTTTAATTATGAGAAAATAGTTTCTCTTTACTTTGCCTTATTTTCCTCATCTAGAAGATTCACTTTGCAAAACAATGGGAAGACTGAGGAAAATATGTACAGCCTTTGATATGAAAGCCACTCAATTTATTTGTGGAAGAATTTATTAGTGAAAATATTTCAAACTTATTGTTAAATTATTTCAACATCATCTACATGAACTAATTTCTGACTATATTTTATAAAATGAAATATTATTCAGCAGTAAAAAGGGACAAACTACTAATATACAGAAAAATATGAATGAATCTCAAAACTATGCCTGGCAAAAGATGCTAGGAACAAAAAATATATACATTTATATGAAGTTCTAGAACAGAGAAACAATATAGTGACTAAAATCAGAACAGTGCTTACCAGGGAGCAAGCACATAACTAATTAAAAAGGGAAATGACAATTACATGAAGATACAGATTTGAGAAAAATCATCTAACTGCATACTTAATATGGGTACATTTTATTGGTATAAATTATGTTTCAATAAAGTTGAAACATATTTTTTTTAAGTTTAAACTATATTTTGTGAATATATTTGAAAATATCAATAATTTGAAGGTTACTAATTCATTTAATGGCTAAATTATGTGTCTTCATTTGCATTTGAATAAGATACTTTTCAGCCACATCATTATTGTATATTCTTACTTCTAATGAAATTTCAAAAAGTACTCTATAGCTATAATCAACTTCAATACAAATGTTAATGTGAGTATTATATTTTCCACACATTTCATAGACAGTAAGAATCAACTCAAACAACAAGTATATAAATAATAAACACTGCTGAATTTTCTTAGCAGACAAACTAATCTTTTCTCAGAGCAAAGGAAATGATCATAAATATTCAAAATAATGATTCCCTGAATTATAATAAATATCTACTATAGAGAGCTACCATCTTTATAAGAATATATTTCCTCAACAACTGGAAAAAGTAAAATGGAAATTATTATCACAGAGTCCTTGAAGTAACTCAGTATAGTAGAATAAACTAAAAAATTCAATAGAAAAACATAACCATTTATTCAAATTTAATAAATGACTACTATATTATAGCAGAGGTTACAAAGACTGTTACATCCTAAAGTCATCAGGTTGATAAAGGAAAATATAAATAAAACTTCTAGAGAAAAGCTAAAAATCAACTGTAAAGTACAAATATTTAAAGAGCCCTATACACATATAATTCAATTCAATTCTAGATTAACTCACACCTAATACTATATCTTTAAATATTTTCTCATTTAGTCTCAATCCATTTCCAAAGTATGTGTTATTACAGAATTTATTTACAATCTTTCTTACTATCCAGCCTCCATATGTTGAAAATAGTAGTTTATAAAATTATGTTTATTAACTTAAGAAAGTAGAAAAGGCAAGTAAAAATTGTATCAGAAATTAAACTGGTCCTTTAATACTAGTTAAAATCAACTTTTATTTATGTAAAAGTGCTGGTGAAACCAACTAAACTGAAATGTAGAAGAGAGGGAAAAAAATGTCATGTAGCCCCTACCTAGATTATAAAATTCAATATTCTCTCATTACTTAGAGAGTCATCTATCATACTTTCCCATTGCTTATCAGTAAGGTCACAATATATACACATATGAATGAATTTAAAATGCCAGGCATCCTGAATACATGAGCAGAAAATACTCTTATTGTTCACTAGAACCAGTCAATATCTTAGAAATTAATCATCCTGTTTATAAAATACAAATACATAATTACACTTATGAGGTTTCAGGAGTATCTTATTCACATTAATTCAAAATAACATACCAGGTTATGTTTACTAATGCAATTAATTTATACTATTCAAATGGGTCCAAAAATGTGGCCTTGGCATCTTTATGTTCAGTTCTGCAATATTGTCCCAAATGGTAATACCAATAAATTCAAAGAAAGTACTTTACTATTTTATCTGGTTATCAAGTATTTACATAAGATGTACTTGATTGGCAGCATGACACAGTAGAAAGAGCAACTATTTTAAATCAATCATTAGCTATATGGGCAGTTTTCCCAACTATAAAATGGGAATAAGAGTATATCTTCATCACATAAGATAATATACGTAAAAGTGATTTGTACTGCAGTTTAAAAATATCAGTTACTATTATCTTTTCTTTGTTCACTAGAAACTAAGTATACTAGCATCCCACCAGTTTCCAGAATATATCAAGTATATCAAATAATATACCTATCTGAACTGCAATTGCTTTGGTTCATTCTTAAAGCTCAGATCTCTACTTCATAGTCATCTCTTTTAAGAGACAGTCCTTGACAACTTGCATCAATTATAACATGTCAGGATACAAGAGAAAAAACACTCAAAATAGTTTTAGAAATAAGAAAACTTTAATTTATCAACTGAGAAAAATGTAGTTAATTCAATAGCTTCCTGAAATAGTCAAAAATCTCTTTTCATCTTTCTATTCTATGCACTCAGTATGTCAGGTTTTGTCCTCAGGCTAGCTCTCTTCATGGCAGCAAGCTGGCTGCCTCAATTTCAGCCACATGTAACTATGGGTAAAAAGAACCTATTGATATTCTCTTCTGGTATGTTTCATCTTAAAGGAGAGGAAATGTGCACATTTTATTAGCCAAGATTTAGTCACCTGTCCCTTGCAAAATCAATCACTGACAGGGGAATGGGATTTTTATTAGGGCTTAGACTAATCAGAATTTATCCCTAAGGGTAAATTGCAGAACAAAACTGACCCTGAAAGCAAGAATGAAAAAATGACTACAAGACTCTACAAGAATGCTACATCTTATCTTTTTTAAAAACCATTCACATCCCCCATTATTCCTTACCACAACGCTTATTGACTTTTTTATTTCTTATATTAAAAGATATGTACCAGTAGAGCAGGGTCTTAGAATACAAGCCCTTTATTAATACTGGTCAAATGTGGGTGATATTCATATTTGACCAGTATTAATATGTACACATATTTATTTAATATCTGTAGTCAGAATCCAAGGCAAAATAAAAATAATATTAAGCCTTAGAAGAATCAGAACTAAAAATCAAAGTCATTTTCACATGTATATTCATTTATTTTTATATGCAAAAAAGTATCAAAAGTAGGTGCTCAAAAAAATACATGCAAATATAATTTCAAACCAAAGACTTGCATTCAAACCAACTTCTGATAAGCTGCTTAGTCCTTAAACAAGCATTATATTTCATAGTTAATAAAAAGAATGGATAAAAGTCTTAAATATAAGTCATGATACCATAAAAGTTTTAGTGTAAAACATAGGGAGTAAAATTTCACATATCCCATGTAGCAACATTTTTTCCAAAATATCTCCTAGGGCAAGGAAAATAAAGGAAAAAATAAACAAATTGGACTATGCCAAAAGAAGCTATTAAAAAGCTTCTGCATGGCCTAAAAACCACCATCAAAATGAAAGGGAATAGACTATATGGGAGAACATATTTGCCAATGATATGTCAGACAAGGGTGTAATCTCCAAAATGTATAAAGCATTCATACGACTCAACACCAGAAAGACAAACAATCCAATAAAAACATGGGCA
Organism: Phyllostomus discolor; assembly: GCF_004126475.2. NCBI lineage: Eukaryota > Metazoa > Chordata > Mammalia > Chiroptera > Phyllostomidae > Phyllostomus > Phyllostomus discolor. Next base: position 189,897,985 of record NC_040903.2, on the reverse strand, counting down.
ACTTCTGATCAAGATGGTGGTATAAGCAGACATGGCTCACCTCTTCACACAACCACATAAAAATTACAACTAAAATATAGAACAACCATCACTCAGAATCATCAGAAATTGAGTTGAATGGAAGTCTGACAACTACGAAATCAAAAACAACACACCCATCCAGACTGGTAGGAGGGGCACAGACACAGAACAGGCTGGTCCCACACCCATATGTGATAGATAAGAATTTGGGAAGGATATCTCGAGAGAAAGGTGTGCCAGCCCCACACCAAGCCACCCAGCCCAGGGTTCCAGTGACAGAAAGATAAGTCCCTATAACTTCTGGCTGCAAAAACCAGTGGGTACTGAGTCAGTGGAAGAAACTGCTGGAACTCCAAGTAGTTCTTTAAGAACCCACACATGGACTCACCTACTCACATTAACTCAGAGCTCCAGCATCTGTGGCATACTGGGAGAAACTGAAGTGTCTGCCACTGAGGTGCACAGAAGTCATTGTCTCTTTTCTAAATGCTCCCCCTATAGAGCCACAAAGCCACAGAACTGGCAGGCTAGTGCCATACGTTGTGAGGCTCCATCAACCTGGCTAACACTGTTTGACCCACCTGGAAGATCCCCAGAGACTCCACCCGACACAAGCTGCTTTTCCATATGAATGGAAATCCTCTTGAACAAGAAATAGCTGGCCTCAGTAAGCCCCAAGACCTGAACTAGCAGCAGCCAGCCTACATTCACAGTTTGGCTTCCCGTAGGACTCTCCATGCCCAGCACAAGTATCAGCCATCCCACATTGCTTCATAGCTCAGACAGGGTGGCCCCAGGCAGAACACGATTGGGGGCTGACCTTGGCCTGCACCACCCAGGAAACCCTATGTCCAGCACACCCAGTGGACAGCTACAGACCACATCAGGGTACCACCACATGGCTGGTGCCACTGCATGGCTGATCTTCCAGGGAGGGCAGAGGTTGGTAGTCTGTGGTCACAGACAGTCCTTGCAGATGACTGGCCTGAATAAATCCCTCATTTGTCCTGCCAAGAGCAATCAAGGCTCAACTATAAGAGGAGGGTGTACTCAGGACACACAGATGATGAAATATGGTCCAAATGAAGAAAACAGATCAACACTCCAGGAAAAGAGCTAAACAAAATGGAGATAAGCAATCTATCAGATACAAAGTTCAAAAACACTGATTATAAGGATGCTCAAAGAACTTAGTGAGGACATCAATAGCATAAAATAGATCCAGTCAGAAATGAGAGATCCACTAATTGAAATAAAGAACAATTATGGGAAATAAAAGCAGAATGAATGACGCCAAGAATCAAATCAATGATTTAGAACATAAGGAAGCAAAAAACAGTGACAAAGAACAACAAAAAGAAAAAAAATTTTAAATTAGGGTAGAATAAGCAGTCTGTGGGACAACTTCAAGAGGTCCAACATTTGAATCATAGGGGTGCCAGAAAGAGAAGAGCAAGAAATTGGAAATCTATCTAAAAAAATAATGAAGGAAAATTTCCCTGATTTGGTGAAGGAAACAGACATGCAAGTCCAAGAAGTACAGAGAGTCACAAACATGATGGATGCAAAGAGGCCCACTCCATGACACATAATAATGTAAAAGCCAAAGCTTAAAGATAAAGACTCTTAAAAGGAGCAAGAGAAAAGAAGTTAGTTACCTACTGGGGAGTTCCCATAGACTGTCAGCTGATTTCTGAAAGGAAACTTTGCAGGCTAGAAGAGACTGGCAAGAAATATTCAAAGTCAAGAAAACCAGGGACCTACAGCCAACATAGCTCTACCCAGCAAATCTATCATTAGAATCAAAGGGAAGTTAAAAAGCTTCCCAGACAAGCATGAACTAAAGGAGTTTATCATCACCAAACCATTATTATATCAAATGTTAAAGGGACTCATTTAAGAAAAAGAAGAAGATCAAAACTATAAACAATAAAATGGCAATAAATATATATCTATCAACAACTGAATCTAAAAAGCAAACTAAGAAAACAAGAACAGAGACAGAATCATGAATACAGAGAGAATTTTGATGGCTGCCAGAGAGGCAGTGGGGTGTGGGGGAATTGGTGAAGAGGTAAGGGGATTAAGAAGTACAAGTAGGTAGTTACAAGTAGGTACATACAGAATAGCCATGGGGATATAAAGTACAGTACAGGAAACAGAGTAGCCAAAGAACTTATATGCATAACCCATGGACATGAACAATGGTGGAGGGATTACCTGAGTGAGTGGGGGGTACTGAGTGGATGGGTGGAGGGGGGCAAAGAGAGAAAAATAGGACAACTGTAATAGCATATTCAACAATATTTATAAAAATAAAAAATGGGCAGCCCTGGCTGGCGTAGCTCAGTGGATTGAGCGCGGGCTGGGAACCAAAGTGCCCCAGGTTCGATTCCCAGCCAGGGTACATTCCTGGGTTGCAGGCCATAACCCCCAGCAACCGCACATTGATGTTTTTCTCTCTCTCTCTCCCTCTCTCTCTCTCTCTCTCTCCCCCCCTCCCTCCCTCCCTTCCCTCTCTAAAAATAAATAAAATCTTTAAAAAAAATAAATTAATTAAATAAATAAATAAAAAATAAAAAATGGGCAAAGGACCTGAATACACTTTTCCAAGAGTGACATACAGATAGCGCATAGACATATCAAAAGATGCTCAACATCATAGCCATCAGAGAGATTCGAATTAAAACCACAATGAGATATCACATCACAGGTGTCAGAATAGCTATCATTAATTAATCATCAAGCAATTAATGCTGGCAAGATGTGGAGAAAAGGGAACCCTAGTACACCATTGATGGGAATAAAGACTGGTGCAACCACTGTGGAAAACAGTATGGAATTTCCTCAAAAAATTAAAAATGGAACTGCCTTTTGACCCAGTGATTCCACTGCTGGGAATATACCCTAAGAAACCCAAAACACCAATTCAAAAGAGTTATGTACCCCTATATTCATAGCAGCACTATTTACAATAGCCAAGTGCTGGAAATAGCTTAAGTGCCCATCAGTAGATGAGTGGATCAAAAACTGTGGTACATTATTCCATGGAATACTACACATCAAAAAGGACAAAGGAACTCCTACCTTCTGCAACAGCATGGATGGAACTAGAGAATATTATGCTAAGTAAAATAAGCCAGTCAGTGAAAGACAAATACCATATGATCTCACTCATAAGAGGAATCTAATGAACAAAATTAATTTACGAGCAAAACAGAACCAGAGACATGGAAACATGGATAACAGACTGACAGCAGCTAGAGGGGAGGGAAGAGTATGATAATGGTTGAAAGACAGGGAAGGGACTAGTTAAAGAACATGTATGAATGACCCATAAACATATACAACAGGGTGGAGAGTGACTGTGAGAGCAGGAGGGTGGGATGGATGGAGGACAGCAAAGAGAGGAACACTGTGACAATTAATAGAATGACAAAAAAAGTTAATAAAAGGAGATAAATATACTGAAAAATACCCCAAGCCATGTACAATACAAATAATGAAAATTCAGTCTTTCTAGAGAATTCTTTCTAAAGAACAACATAGACTCAAACATTCAAACAGAAGTAAAACTGTTTCTATAGAACAACATATTCAAAAGTGTAAGGAACATTTTACGCTACTGAAAATTTTAGTGGGAGCAATTTAAAAAACACCACATTTCAATCTTCATATAGGAGGCATGAAATCCCCATAAAGGCTAACATTATTACTGCATGTATGAAGAATAATAAAGTTATATCATTGGCTAGTATTTGATTCACTAATATGTAAGCCAGATGGGTGGCTGACACAATTTATATATCCTAAAATAAGATAAATGAATTGTGGTACAACCACTGACATTCAGTAAAGATCCATGAAGAGAGGCCCACTTTGTAATGAAGCTATTAAGGAAGCACAAGAGTAAAGGTTACTGGTTACTCTAGACCTGCCCTAGAACACCTTAAAAAACATTAACACACGTGGAAATGGACAAGAGAAGGAAAGAAATTTGCTGCTGCTGAGCATGTCTCAAAAAATCTTGGTCTCAAAACTCTCCCACCCACGCAGTTCCACTTCACACCACATGTGACTCTGTCTTGAATCCCAACACAGGAAAGGACTCTGAAATGCCACTAGGCATTGCCATGACTAAGAATAAAGGTAAAGGAGGTAAAAACAGGTGCAGGGTAAGAACGACAATAAATCCAAAATAAATGAGTTGGTTTATAAAGAGGATGCATAAAAGTATGCTCAGGTACTTGACATGTTGAGGGAAAGATTAGAAGCAGTATGTTTTGGTAGTGTAAAAAGGTTATGTCATATCAAACAAAATTGAGAAAAATGGTTTGAATAAATACCTGACATTATACTGGTTGGTCTACCAGACCATCAGGATAACAAAGCTGATGTAATTAAAAAAAAAACAATGCAGATGAAGGTGTAAATCTGCAGACATATCATAAGGTTCCAAAAGATGCTAAAATCAATGAGACAAATGCATTTGATGCTAAAGATGACGATGAAATACTCCCAAACATGATATGGCTTCTTTGAACTTTAGAAAGTTAACCACTTTCTCTGTTGCTTCACAATTTTATCTAGCCATCTCTTTCCTAAATGAATATAGGAACTCCTAATGTTCAAATACTCTTGGAAGCAGTTTTTTGTCTTCCTGATTGCTCCCCTCATTAGTTAGGTAAAACTTTAACACATGTTAACAAGTAACTTTAAAAGAAAGCTTTAATTGAACCCAAATTTGTTGGATTCCAAAGTCCTATGTTCTTAGTAACTCCTTTAAAAAAATAAAAAGAAAGAATAGTCCACATGAGTATATTGCAAAATTAATGAAAAAATTCTCACTATGCAAGAAAAAAATCTTTATGGTGTAAAGAATACTGGAACAGGAATACCAGTATGTCTTACGGATAAAGAAGCCAAGGCATTTAAAGGTGAAGCAATGGAGAGAGTGAGGGAGGATGGTGTCACACAACAAGTGTCAAACAAGAATTTCAACCCAGCTAACTGACTGCAGATTATAATGCAAGGAGCTCTTCCATAGCATCTTGCCATGTCTAGATCAGACACTGGAAACCAAAGGATCCCCTATCAATAGTTAGAATGAGAGATAAAAGTCGTTGCCATCCAAAGAAAGCTACTACTAACTGTGACTTTTAGAAGAAGCATTCTAGCTAAAGAACTCTCTTGTTTTTTTATGACCTATAGATGTTTACGGCTCAAAATATTTTAGTAGTAATATAACCTTAAAAAAATTCCTCCTCATTCCTGAATTCTTCCATATTGATTCACTGCTTCACTGCCTACCATGTGTTTGGCATTATACTTAGTGCAAAAGATACAATGATTATCAAGACAAAGATAATCACCAGTGTTTCAGTGCATCATAGAATCTACTGGAAAAGCAAAAATGAAACAAAAAATCACACAATTAATTTCCTATACTTCTAAATATAATGAGCCTGCATTCAACATAGGGCTTTTGAACTTTCTGAAACACACCTGCCCAAATATCTACCATAGCTGTCCCTCATCAAATTTAGGTCATTGCTCAAACACCACATCCTCAGTGAAAACTTCCCTGACCATTCTATATAAAAATGGGACACTCTCTACTCCAACACTACCTAATATGTTTCCTGATGTATTTACTTTTCTCTAGAACATATCACCATCTAACACACTTATTGCTTTAGTATCAGTACCATTACTAGAATATAAACTCCATGAGATCAATAATTTCTACTTTGTTGACTAGTAACACTCAGAGTCTAGAACAGTGCCTATATAGAAGACATATAATATTGTTCAATAATGACTGAGTACAACAAAGGGAATTATAAGTATCATGAGTATATAAAAGTAGAAATCATTAATTTCATTTACACTACTGTACCCATTTTTTAATGTCTTTTTTTATCCTCACCTGAGGATATATTTATTGCTTTGTATTGCTTTTTCTTAGAGATAGAGAAAGAATAACAACAAATGGTTGTCTCCCAACTGGGGATCAAATCCATAACTTAGGTAAGGGCCTTGACCAGGAATTGAACCTGCAATCTGTCGGTCTATGGGATGACACTACAACCAACTGAGCCACCTGGCCAGGCTGTACACAATGTTTTTATCTATATAAATGTATTCATGTAACAACTAAAATATTAATTATAAATGCTATCTATTATTAGTGTATATGGTTTTTAGACATTTAAGTTTTTCTATAATTCTTATAAATCATTTTTAAATATTTATGGTATTTATAACAGAATGAATACTGCTAAAAAGATTCATATTTTTATACTAGCAGGCAGTTAACATCTAACAATTTATTCTTCATTCTATAAACTATCTTACCTTAAAAATTAAGAAATTATAAAATCTTGTACCTGGATTTGATATTATCATATTAACTAAATTTGACCAGGATTCTTATTTTTCAGAAATTAAAAAAAAAGAGAGAAAGGGTGAGATGTAGAATCACTTTCTAAGGTTCATGGTTTGATGTCTTTGGTTTGTGTACTCAGTCTGTGAAGATTTTGCATGATCATGGCAGTCATAGCTAAAAATCTAGAAAAAAATCATTGTTTCAAATTCAGGGTATCACAATCCAAAAGACTACGTGGCCTGACAAAACTCTTGTTTTGAAGAGGAATAATACTTTTATTTATATCTAAGCAATGGGTTAACATTATCATTTAAATAATTACTTAACAATATCATTTAAAAAGAAAAACAGATTCTGAGACAGTATTCAAAATATTGTATGAAATTCTAACAAGTCATCATGATCTTTCAGATAAGAAAGTTGCTTTAGTATGTCTAATAAATGAGTTTATTATGAATAATCAATCTATACATAGAAACACTTTTCATGAGTCCATTAAATTCTTCTAACAAAAATACATTATTGCTAGAAATTAAAAAAATAGTCATGAAATAATAATTGAATATGATCTGCCCTACTATGCTATGAAAACCTGAGACTATTAACCAGATATAACCAGGACTTCCAAGCGCATGCATTCACTCCCCTAAGTTAAACAAAATCAGTTGTCATAATAAACTAAGGAGACAGCAAAAACAAATCTTCAGATAAAAAATTCAGCTCAATCTATTAACTACAACCAAACTAAGTTTTCAAATGCACAAAAAAGCTAAAGAACTTTCTCAGTTCTCCATCACCTAACTATGTAAACATTCCCCAAGTACCTACAAAACAAAATTTAAAATATTATTAAATATTTTATCATTACAAACATTTAAAAAAATGTTGCTGTTCATTTTAAAACCATACCCTAAGTAATAAAGGTAAAAGTAAGTATTTCCCTGTGGCTAACTATATACTTCCAGAAAGAAAATGCAGAACTCCTTTATGTAAATACATTCTACATTTATAAGATAATGGACTATCAACCAGTAAATATGTCTGATACAAATTCTAAGTTAAAAAACAATCTATGCAAAAATCTTTTAAATTAGCCTAATTATTTTTAAATAATGGCACATGGTGTTAAACAAAAAATTTTAATTTCCACAGCTGAAAGTCTTTTTCCGAGAAAGCGTTCATTAGGTCATTGCTAACACCACCACCAACAAAAGAGATCAGCCTTGGGGCATGGAGTCTAAATCACCAGCAGCATGGTTACATAGGAAAGACAATATGTCCGTCATCCTGAAGTCTTCAAAGCATTTTTATACATCAAGTAGTGGGGAGAAAGATGTAAGCCAATCTAGAGACAAAGGGGATGGGAGAAGGTGAAGCGGACGTACTTCTGGGATAGGTACAGCAAGGTCCCCAAAGAAATGTCTGTTCCTGTGGACTAATTGTGGGCAGCGGATTAGTTCCTATGTAAAAAGCAGAAGAGGATTTTGAGGTTCCATGACACTTGGCTATTCTCTCTTCTGGATCATTGCAGAAATAGCCACCTGAAAATTCATACTAAATTCCAACAGAGTCACAGGCTAAAGCAAACATCATAAGATCTCCTTCCTGAAGTAGGTTTCTCAGTATGAATCTCTTGGACAGGAAAGGGGTCAGGGTCAAGGTTCTTTCTGAATCTTGTTTCTTTCTATTTTTTTTTTTACTGCTGTTCAATTACAGTTGTCACCATTTTTCCCCCATTACTTTCCCCTGCCCTACCTACCCCCACCTCCCACTTTCAATCCTCCCCCACCCCCCACTGTCTTTGTCCATGGGTCCTTTATACATGTTCCTTGACGACCCTTCCCCCTTCTTTCCCCATTATCCTCCTCCTCCCTCTCCTCTGGTTACTGTCAGTTTCTTCTTTATCTCCATGTCTCTGGTTCTATTTCACTAGCTTGTTTCATTGATTAGGTTCCACTTATAGGTGAGATCATATAGTATTCATCTTTTGTCACCTGGATTATGTCACTTAGCATAATACTCTCCAGTTCCATCCATGCTGTCACACAGGGAAAGAGTTCTTTCTCTCTGCTGCATAGTATTCCACCGTGTAAATGTACCACAGTTTCTGATCCACTCATTTACTGATGGGCACCCATGCTGTTTCCAACACTTGGCTATTGTCAATAATGCTCCCAAGAACATTGACTGCAGTGTACAGGTTCTTTTGAATTGGTGTTTCAGGGTCCTTAGGGTATAATCCAAGCAGTGGAATTGCTGGGTCAAAAGACAGTTCCATTTTTAGTTTCTGAGGAAATTCCATACTGTTTTCCACAGTGACTGCACCGGTCTGCATTCCCATCAACAGTGCACTAGGGTTCCCTTTTCTCCACAGCCTCGTCAGCACTTGTTTGCTGATTTGTTTATGAGTCTTATTTCTTAATAAACAGCTTCAAATCAATATCCCAAAAAGGCAGCTTCAGGGTGACAAAGCCTTGGTTCCCTTCAATTTGTTTCCATTTTTTAAAATATCTCTAATACATTGAATGGACGCTCCACAGTTCACTAAAATGCCTGTTATTCCAAATCCTTCTTCACATACAGATGTTCATTTATTCAAGTATTTTTAAGTTCCTATTATGTTCCACTAAATAAATATCTGTATTGTGAAAGATTTGGGATAAGGGGCAAAATTATGATTGAAATAAGAAAAAATTAATTTTGCTTCACCAAAAATAGTACTCTGAGATAGGGAAACAGACCATGAAACACCAAAACATACCAAAATGTTTTCTTAAGTCAAATTCCATCCTTACTATAAAACAGATAGCTGAGAAACCTCTAGACACGCTTACTGTTTTCTTTCATTCAAAAAATCCACATACTATAGAGATTAAATTAGAATCACAAATCTGAAGTAAACTTTGAGCTATATACGGCATTCATCCTTCTGCCTTTTACATACATAAGAAATATATTGACAAAGCCAATTTATATACATAAGAAATATATTAACAACAAATAATTAGCCAGCTCAAGATAGGGATGGGATAGGAGATGAGGTCAGAGTTAAGGTGTAAGTTTGGAAAAAGGAATGTAAGTCACTCTAGTTAGCTAATTATTTATAAGAAAGAAAGCAAAGGGAATCAGACATTGTTGAACCTGTAAACTGAGGAGCATAAACCTGTTTGCATTGCAAGGAAGTTAGTTTCACACACTCCAGGAGATCACAGCATTGCCCCACCAAGGATTAACACTCTTCCCTTCCCCCCTCCAGCACCAGATTATTGGGGGAGCAGAGGAAGATAAGCACAAGTGCAACAGAAGTCAAAATGGTGCAGGGGGAGGTGCCTGACCACAGAGACCTGTTAGTCTAACCTGGGAAAGGGATCAACTGGCTAGAGGGTGGGCCCATCAGAAGGCCACGAAAGCTTGAGAAGTTAATTGGTTATTTTGAAAAACCTCCTGGTCTTTCACAAGCCCAAGATAATATAATCCCAGGAAACAAAGAAGAGCTCTCTTGGTGACCCAGGCTGGCTCGCTACACTCATGCATTCTCTCTCCATGACCATGTGGCCCTAGCAACCACGTGTTTCACAGACACTCATATTCCAAATGCAAGGTCCAGGCAGAAGCCTGGACACAACAGCACAACAATGGATTGCAGCTGGGAACAGAAGCTAAGCTAGCTGGATGGTGAGAAAAGCTGGACTGGTCTAAGCTTTAACACGCCACAAAAACTTTGGACACTGGCCTTGCTGAAGACATGGTTGGACGTATTCCACGGCAGGAGGGACAGAGATGGGATGCAGGGGCAGCCTTCCACGCGAATAAATCTTGCCTCAACACAATCACTTGTACACGGGTCCATGGAATGCTTTTCTAGGGATCCCGTGAAAGAGCCCCACTTCCACTGGCAAAGTAAGGATGTCACTAGAAAAGACTGTTTAGAGGACTGTCATGATCTAACTTCCATTCAAGTATGATTGTGCCAAAATTTATGCTTTGAGTTAAATGGATATGTTAAAAACATTGATTATGGCCATGAGTTTTGCTCCTAACTGGTTAGGATGACATGTAAAAATCCTATTACACATTTGAACAGATACTCACACACTGAAGCTAATAACAGCATTATTCAGAACAGCCAAGAGGCAGAAATGTTGACAGATAAATGGATAAACAAAATGTAGTATCATCAAACAGTATTATTAAGTCTTTAAAAGAATAAAATGCTGATTCATGAAAGAACATGGATAACCTTGAAGACACCAGTTAAGTGAAAGAAGTCGGCCACAAATACTGTTTGAGGAACCTAGAGTAGTCAAAATAAATAGTGGTTACAGGAAATGGGAGTAAAGGAGAATAAGGAGTTAGTGTTTAAAGGGTAGAGTTTCAGGTCAGGATAATGAAAAAGTTCTGGAGATGGAGAGCAGTGATGGTTTGGCAACAATAAGTGTACTTAATGCCACCAAATTATACACTTACAATGGTTAAATGGTTAAGTTTTACTTTATGTGTATTTTACACAATAAAAAAGGAAAAAATATATATTACTACCATATTATTTTATAAATGATTTGCCCAAATAATACTTTATAAAAGTGCAATTACAAAATTCTAAGTTAACATTAAATTATTAAGGAAAAAAGTGGTTAAAAAGTAATTACCCAGTTTTTTACTTAATTATCTAGTTTCTTAAAGAAAAACAAACACAATACAAAATAAACAAAAACCTTGATGAAGAACACTGCTTTTGACTGCAGCAATACCCATGTAACACATTTATTCTAACTCTGCAAATCCTCTGCCTTACAGCAAAAATACTTAAACATGGTCATAATCCACACATCCATGTGTCCTTAACACTCACTCATAAATTCATATCTATTTTACAGCAGAAGGTATTCTGCAATTAATGTTTTACTTTTTTCCCTCTGCAGGTAAAAGCTATGGATGCAAAGACTATTCTCTACTCTGTGAAACATTTTCAGTTTGGTTAACAAGCATCTAATAAAGAGCTGTAGCATGTCAAAGAAAATGAATTCTTGAAAATGATTAATACCCTGTATGTCCAATTATTTCCTAAAATTTATATTCACCTGAATAGATACAAAAGCTAACTCAACTTCTATAAAATAGGAAGGCAGTGATATTTTGCTGTCTATTTATGAAAGTGATTCACATTCAAACAAATCTAACTGAAATTCATGGAACTATAACATACTTTGCAAACCTTCAATACAGTATACCACACATATCAATTTTAATTCTGTGATTATGTGAAAGAAATATTAATTTAAAACATACTTAAATTCAACAGTATTGATTTAATTCATAACTCATTTAACATGATTCATTCATGAGTCTTGACCTCTAATTTACCAAACTAAACTTTAATACTAATATATTATTTCTTTCTCTAGAAATTACCTAACTAGAAAATTTTCAGTACTGATGAATTTTCCAAGATCTGCCCACAAAACCATTATTGCATATTAAAGTCTCTCATTAAAAAATAAAAGCCACCTAAAATATAAATAAAAAAGGAAAAAGTTTGACAGACCTAGGTAGGCCTAGGAGGAACAGAAAATCACCAGGCGGGAAAACTGTACCCTGGGAAACTGTAGCCTGGGAAAACGCCTGCCTGGGACACTGCCTGCCGACCCTACCCAGGACAAACAGATGCCTGGCTAAGACTGGGGTCTGGGGTCAGCCTATCCGGCATAACAGGATGCAGCTTTAACTTGAGCCTGACAAGATGTATCAAGAACAATGGTCAGCAGAAATGGCACCCAGCAACCAGCTCTAGCCAATCAGACTCTGACACCCCAACCAGTTATCCTTCCCGGGTTTTTGCACTTAAAAACCCTGCCCTAAGAATAACCGAGTGAGTCCTAACCTCCCTTAGTTGGCTCCCCAACCTCCCTAGATTGGCCCCACTTTCCCCCACAAGTCTTAACCTCCCTTGGTTGGCTCCCCAACCCCCTAGATTGGCCCCACTTTCCCCCATGAGTCTTAACCTCCCCTGGCTGGTTGCACTTTCTCCACTTTCCCCTGTGAGTCCCAACCTCCCTAGTTGGCTCCATTTTTCCCTCTTACTCTCCACTAAGAAACCCTGCTCCTTAGCTCGCTCTATCCATCTGGTTTCTTGAGCAACTCCAACCTATCAGAATTTGATTGTCTTAGGCCCTATACATAATTCTTTCTAGAGATAGCTATTTCAAGTAAAATAAATCCTTTGATCCACAATTTCCCTACTTTTCCTGTAAATTACATTAAGAAAAATTACATAAGCTAAGTAAAATTAAGAGTCTTCCCATATAAAGAGATTTACTTTTCCTTGTTTATATACCTTCTTCTATATATTACTAAAAATATATATTGTAGATTTGATATCCAAAAGATCTATCTAGAAAAACCCTATATTTATATGACTTTTTACAGCTGTTTAACTTTCAAATTCAGACTGAACAAAAACCTCCTAGACTAGGCTACAAAATGAATTCCAACCACAACTATATAAAGAGGGTACTGAAAACTGTATGATAGACAAACGACTTTCACAGAGAGTAAATAATTTGTTGTCATAACTTGTAACAAGTGAATTCAAGAACTGGAATACAGATATTACTGATGCCAAAAGGAAGGAGGAAGAGAAGTAACATTTATTGCATGCCAGTTTTGAACGAGGCACATGCACAATTTACTCACTTCATTCTTACCTAAGATGGGCACTATCTCTGCTTTGAAGATGAAGACACTAAGGTAAGAAGTGATATAACATGACCAAGGTTTGTTCAGCTAGTCAACAGTTAAGATAAATCAGAAACTCTGGGATTACACACTGATAGATTTTATCCTCAACCACTACTTGTCATCCAAGGCAGGAATGACATTTTCTTTTATTTTTGTTTTCAATTATGTTTTGTTCCTACAAAGAAGGAACAATTTCACTGGATCAATTTTAACAAGATTTCTAATTCCTTGAGAGAATCTTATCTATGTTGGTAATCCCTTAGGGTAAACACCAAGAAACACCTGCAGACAAAAAATAACATTGATAACAGCACTTAACATGAAAATAAATGTCAGCCCAATAAAAGTCCAATAATCCAACAGGAAAACATTGTGAATGCCTCATGCTATTAGAATAGCTTTGCAAAGAATTAGCCCCCTCTTAAACCAGGTACCAAATCTTGAAACACCAAGAAATGAGAAGTCAAGTTTAGAGAAAGATACTGAAATACTTCTCTCCATTTTATCCAATGCCCCTATATTCTACTAATTTAAGCCCATGATCCTGTTCCCCACAAGCATAGCTCTAAAGGGTACTGGATAAGAAAAGGGTAGTCTTGAAATGGGAAAAAACTGTGAGGACTAAAATGGAAAATGCTTTTCCTCCCACATTCTAAATTCATCTATCTATACTATTAAATTAACAGAAAGATTAACATGAGAAAATCAAATTTTAATATTTTCACACAGGGAATTCACATATGTATGAAAATTCTAAAGACAGTGAGGTAAAACTGGGGGGGGGTATGTGTGTGTATGTATGTGTGTATGTGTAATATAACTTTACCTTTACCCACGTAAAATTGGGTCTAATTAAAATTTTGGACAAAGGAGAAAGGGGAGGAAAGGTAGGACCTGAGATTTCAAAAGGAAGTAGGCACTTTACGGATAGCTGAGCAAGAGCAACCCAGAAAACAATAACCCACAAAGAATAATCTAGTAAACAAGCCCTTGCTTAGGACACCGTCTTAATTCAAATTAGTCTGCTAAAGAGAACATCCTAACATTCCCTTAAAACTTTCCCTCTGAATCACAGAGGCAGGAAATAGGGGAGGGTCAATGTTTTTTTCTGAGCCTTTTGTTTCTTAATAACTAGCTTAAAATCAATATCCCAAAAGGCAAAAACTTTGGTCTCCTTCAAAACACTACCATTTCAAACAAAAAATAAAACCTAAGTAATTTTCATCATTCCTTTAAAAAGTTCAGCAATTTATCATACAAAGTATCTGTCATTGATAACCTACACAATTGCCCTATAAATCCAGTTAGAATATTCTCTTCCTTTTTAAATGCTTGCTCTCTCCTTCCCCCTTCTCATCTGCTTCTGCTCTTCCACTAGATCAATCAAAAGAACAAGGCAGCGGGACATTTGGAGCTATGTTATTCAAGAGCAAAAGTCAGTAATTATAAAATATTGACCAGGCTATGAAGGATTCATATTTCACAGTAGCTTTCATTTATAAAAGTATGAGGGAGGACCTAAAAAACCCAGAATTTATTTATAAAAATTGTGTATTTATTTTTACATGTTTAAACTTCACTTTAGTACTCTCAATTTGATGCAATATACTTATTGAGACGGTTTTTCCACTGCTAAAACAGTTTTTGATTTTGATGCCTTTTAGTGCTTCTGCTGTTTTTTATTTCACCTCTTCCATATTGGCAAAACATTTCCCTTTGAGGATTTTTTCCATGGAGGGGGTCACTGGGGATGAGAACAGGTAAATAGAAAGGGTAGGGGATCATGCTGTTTTTTGGTCAAAAACTGCTGAACACTCAGTGCCATGTGCGCAGTTGCACTCATAAAATACCCATCATGAAATGGGCAAACACATTGGAAGAGTCTTCAAAACAAATTGCACTGAAGTGAATGCAGCCTCTCACAACAACACCAGCTGGTACACCGACACAGATGGGTTCCTAGAACACGCACCTAACTGGGAAAGCCTATACTACAAAGGACCCACACTCCAGAAGATAATTCTGGTTTTCTGAGGCGTCTCCCCTCATATATAACCATATTATCTATTTCATTCATTATTCCAAACTTGAGGCAAAAAAAAAAAGTGTAAGTATTACCAAAAAAATTCAGTTTTAAAATTCTTACCCTAGAATATGTAATATGTAGAGGACTGTTGAGAACCTCCCTGCCTGGTTTCAAAAGCTGCAAACTCCCCTCCCCCCCCCCCCATTCGGCTGAGTGAGTGACCTTCGGACCATAAGCCACTAAGGAGACAAACCTTATCTCCCTGGCAGGAGCACCTCTTCTGCTCCTTTCTCTTCACCCTGCCTGGCCCCCAATGCTTAATCTGTTAGCCAACAATGGGTAAGATTCCCCAAGTGGGGAATGACCTAAGACAGGCATGATCACGGGGAGGCCCCAAGAATGGACTTCGGGGGCTATAGAAAAAGGGGGTGATGGACCCTCACCCCTTAGTTTTGACATAGCCTGAGTCCTCATTCTGTCTGCGAGAAGTCTCCTAATCTCTTAGCTGCCCCACTTCCCCTGCCTGACTTAAGCCTGAAACAATGCCTTAAGCCTGAAACAAAATCAGTGGTGGGTACAACCCTCTGCTGGAAAGGGCAGGTTCCCTAGGGTAATCAGGCCTAAGAAAGAACATGTAAATTACTGTGAAACCTGCTTTGTTTAGAATGCTGTCAATGATAAGGGTCCAAGCAAGAAGTGAGTTTGTTCCTCAAAGTTTTATAGCTCTTTATCTATCTGATCCTGACTCAAAAAAGGCCCTCAGAGTTCTTTGTATGTTATCTATTGTTTGATCCTTACTGCCTGATAATGATTAATGAGCTCTACCTGTATTCCTGTGCAAAATTAACCCAATAAAAGTCCATTGAGAAAAAGACTCTTGGCCCTTCTCCTTTACTGGCCACATTTCCTCCCCAAGCAGATTATGTCTTGGTAGACTTATTCTCATCCGTGGCAGCCAGGGGGGCCCTACGGACTGAGTCCCCCCACAGAGGACTGGAAGGTGACAGTTAGTTGTATTTTTAAAAATTAGTTCTTCATCTTTCTTTTCTCTGATCACTTGTTTATGATGCAAATCCTACAGAAAAAAATTAGCCTAAAAAAACCTGAAGTTTCTCAATAATTCCATTTTCATTTTTGAGAACATGTTATCTGCTGTTGTTGGATGAAGTAGTCTATATATCTCAATCATATCCACTCTATGGAATGTGCTGTTGAGTTCAAACTTACTGATTTTCTCCCTGACGTAAGTGTTGACATTTCCAGCTATAATAGTGGATTTGTGATAGGCAGTTAGACAGACATGAGCAGAGCCAGGAAGATGGCCAGGTACAGAAGGTCATTGGGTGGTAAGTCCCAGTGCCTAGCAAAGGGCAAAACTGGAAAAATAAGGACTTTGGGGTTTTTTTTGCTAGGTTACCCCAAGGTAACCTTTCTTCCCCTAGCATATCCCTGGTTATGCAGTTTAAACCCCTTGACCTTTCCTATTGCTGATCATTCAGTTCGGACCCTCCCTTGTAATTTCCTCCCCTGCAATGTCACTAGTCATGCAGGAGACCCCCTTAGACGAAGAACGAGGGACCAAAGAGTGGCCTCATACAATTCCCAGGTGGGCCCTTGCACAGACACTCCCTTAAGCATTAACCCAAAGGGATAACATCTAGGCCTCACTTATGTTTCATCTTCAGGCTCAGAAAAGCAGCAAAACCAAACAAGCGATGTCATGCCTGACATCAGGACCAGCTGCACTGACTAATGATCCCCCTGCCCTGGCACCAACCTATCAGTAGAGACCACTTAAAAGACACCTGGAAAGCTGATAAATATTCTATTGTGATCCTACCCACCTCCAGACAAATACCCTCAAGATAGAGGACCCAGGATGGCTCTCTCTGTAGAGCACACCCACACCTTTCCCCACCTCCTTCCCCCAGGAGTGTTCTCCTTGCCTTTGTTTTGCCTAAGCTCCAAGGGTCCTTCTTTTGTCCCTGTAACTTGTTTCCTGGGCCATTTCTTCTGCTGTTCACTTCTACCTCAGGGACTTTCTAAATAAATTTTCTCTTAGAATTTGAGTCTTGGCTCTGAATTTTATCTTGGCCATAACTTAACTACCAAGGTTGCTGAACCAATATCTGGTCTGAGTCCATAGGTCTAACACCTGGTGCCATTCCACCAACAGATTCATCTATTCCTTTTTGCAATTCTATCCGGTTTTTTGTTTGTTTCTTTTGTTTGTTTGTTTGGCCTCACATACATTGGTGACCTACTGTTAGATGCATACACATTAAAGATGTTACATCTTCTTGAAGAACTGACCCCTTTATCATTATATAATGCTCCTCTTTAGCCTTAAATTTTTTCCTTGTTCTGAAGTCTCCTCTTTCTGAAATTAATAGAACTAGTTATTCCAGCTTTCTTTTGATTAGTATTAGCAAGCTCTTATTACCAGGGTTAGGGTTCTTGGGTTGCCAAAGATAGAAATTAACAGGAAATCCCAGAAAAATTTCCAGACAGGTATTTATTAAGCTTATGCTTAAGCACAACGGGGGCAGCAAAGAGAAAAGGATGGTCCTCTGATCTAGCAGCTGGAGACAGAGTGAGCTAGCAAGAAAAGACAGTCTTTTTGGAAAAGGAGGACTTTTTGAAAAAGGCAGGCTTGTGGAATTGTCCATATCAAGTTAGAAAAACGAAGCAGTTAGAAGGGAGATAAAAATTCTGGGTTTTTTTTTTTTTTTTTTTGAGCAGGGAGTGGAGGGGTGGTGACTTTCTTGGTTTCTACACCTTCCACCTGCTCTTAACTTGGCTTCCTGGCCACCTGGTATTTTTCCATTCCTGGGCCCAAGTCCCTATACTGTCTCAGTATATCTTTCTCCAGGCTTTTAATCCACTTTGACAGTCTCTGTCTTTTTATTGATGTGTTTAAACCACTGATATTTAAAGTAATTATTGATATACTTGGATAAATATCTACCATATCCGTTACTGTTTTCTATTCATTGCCCTCAACCTTTGTTCTTATTTTTGTCTTCCACTCTTTTTCTGTCTTTTGTGGTTTTATTGAGCATTTTATATAATTCCATTTTCTCTTCTTAGCATGTCAATTATACTTCTTTTTTCACTCTAACGATTGCCCTGGAGTTTGCATTACACATTTACAATTAATCCAAGTCCACTTTCAAATAACACTATATCACTTCATGGATAATGTAAGTATCTTACAACAGAATATTCCTAACTCTTTGCTCCCAATTCTTGTATCATTGCTAAAATTCACTTCACTATGTTATAATCATTGAACATATTGTTGTTATTATTATGAACACATTATGTTATCTGTTAGATGAATTAAGAATAAGAAAAATAACCCTGGCTGGTGTGGCTCAGTTGGCTGGAGCAAGCAACATCCCACAGATCAAAAGGGGGTCATGGGTTCGAATCCTGATCAGGGCACATACCTAGGATACAGGTTCAGTCCCCAATAAGGGCACATACAAAAGGAAACTGATCAATGTTTCTCTCTCACATCAGTGTTTTTTCTCCCTTTTTCTTTCTCTAGTATTGTTTCTTTTTTATAACATAGATCCAAGTTTCTGGCCTATACAATTTTCCTTCTCTGAAAAATGTCCTTTAACATATCCTGCAAGGTAGAACCACTGCCAACAAATTCTCTCAAATTTTGTTTACATAAGTGTAACAGAGAGTTCAGTCTGACCCCATCTTGTTTGGGCTTTCTTTGTTCTCATAGCCTTCAGGCTAATACCTCCTGCTTTGCATATGCTAATTATAGAGGAATTCTGTTCAGTGCTTAAGTTTTTACAAAACAGCCCCTCCCATTTTCCCTTCCCTTGATTTAAAAGAAACCTGAACTTTGTGCTTGCCTAAGACAGATTTCAGAATTTGCAAGTACCTCCATCTTCTTGAGCTGGTGCCTCTCAATCAATAAACTTTTCCTTACTCTAAACTCTGACATTTTGAATACTGCCTTTTTAAAGCTGTGAGCACTCAAAGTTTTAGACTGGTAACATAATTCTTTATTCTCATTCACTTCTGAAGGATAATTTTGTAAGATACAGAATGCTAGACGGTTGGGGGTTTTGTCTCAAAGTTTAAACACAAAACACTTAACTGTTCTTGTTTGCATGGTTTCTGAGGTAAGATGTTATTCTTACTTTTGCTTCTCCATAGATACAGTGATTTCATCCTCTGCCTCTGTCTTCTTTCAAGATTATCTGTGTGTTTGATTTTCTGTACTTTGAGGACCTTTTTTTTTTTTAAAGATTTCATTCATTCATTCATTCATTCATTCAGAGAGAAGGGAAGGTAGTGACAGGGAAAGAAACATCGATTGGTGGTTGCCTCTCATGTACCCCCTACGGTGGGAAGGCCTGGCCCACAACCCAGGCATGTGCCTTGATCAACCGGGGACTCTTTGGTTTGCAGATCGGCACTCAATCCACTGAGCCGAGCCAGCCAGGAATATGATATGCCTAACTGAAGTTTTTTGGGAACATACTGTCTTTAGTGTTCTCCAAATTTCCTGGATCTGTGACTTGAAATCTGACATTAATTTGGGGAAATTCCCAATCATGATTGCTTCACATATCTCCTCTGCTCTTTTTACTCTTTCTTCTTCTGGTACTCTGATTATGCATACGTTATGCTTTCGGTAGTTGTCTCATAGTTCTTGAGTATGTTATCTTCTGGGGGGGGTTCCCCTTTAGTCATTTTCCTCATTGATTTTCATGTCAATTGACCATCTGTATGTCCTATTTGGAGAAGTGTCTATTCAGGTCCTTTGTCCATTTTTTAATGGGATTATTTTTTTGGTGTTGAGCTTTATAAGTTCTTTAAAAATTTTGGATGGTAACCCCTTATCAGGTATATCATTGGCAAAAATGTTCTTCCATTCAGTGGAGTGTCTTTTCATTTTGCTAATGGTTTCCTTTGCTATGCAAAAACTTCTTGGTTTGATGTAGTCCCATTTGTTTATTATTTTTCCTTTTGTTTCCCTTACCCAAGGAGATATATCAGAAAAAATATTGCTATAAGAAATGTCCAATATTTTACTCCCTATGTTTTCTGCTATGATTTTGTAGTTTTCAGTCTCACATTTAAGTCTTTAATCCATTTGTGTTTATTATTGTGTGGTGTAAGATGGTCTAGTTTCATTTTTTTTTTGCATGTATCTATCCAATTTTCCCAACATCATTTATTGAACAGACCATCTTGAGCCCTTTGTATGTTTTTGCCCCCTTTGTCAAATGTTAATTGACTATAAAGCCATGGGTTTATTTCTGGGCTCTCTAATCCACTCCATTGATCTCTATGTCTGTTTTTATGCCAGTACCATGCTGTTTTCATTACTATAGCCTTGTAGTATAGTTTGATATCAGGTAACCCAATTCCTCCAACTTTGTTCTTCTTTCTTCAGATTGCTGTTGCTATTTGGAGTCCTTTGTGATTCCATGTAAATTTTGGAATATTTGTTCTAGTTCTGTGAAATATGTCACTGGTATCTTGATAGGAATTGCACTGAATCTGTTTATTGCTTTAGGTAATATAGGCATTTTAATGATGTTAATTCTTCCCATCTATGAACACAGTACATGCTTCCACTTACTTGTATCTTCCTCAATTTCTTTCTTCAATGTCTTATAATATTCTGAGTCAGGTCTTTTACATTCTTGGTTCAACATATTCCTAGGTATTTTATTCTTTTTGAAGCAATTGTGAATGGGATTGTTTTCTTAGTTTTCTTTTCTGATAGGTCACTACTGGCATATAAAAATACAACTGATTTCTGGATATTTATATTACATCCTTCTACTTTACTGAATTCATTTATCAGTTCTAATAGTTTTTTGGTAGACTCTTTAGGGTTCTCTATGCACAGTATCATGTCATCTGTAAATGTCAGTTTCACTTTTTCCTTTCCAATTTTGATACCTTTTATTTCTTCTTCTCTGATTGCTATAGCTTGGATTTCCAGTAGTATATTGAATAAGACTGGTGAAAGTGGACATCCCTGTCTTGTTCCCGATCTTAAGGGGAACTCCTGATGGTACAGCTTAAGAAAAACAGAATGCCCTGGCACATTTCCAAATGGTTACCTTCCCCTCCCCTATAGAAATCACTAGAGGATTTTTCTCTGATACTCACTGTGAAGATGTGGAGGTAAAACCATGAAAGTGTTGCAGTCCCCTATTACTGGGTACCCTAGAGTTTTTAACTAATTACACTTCGATTTTCCTACCTAGTACTGGTTCCCTTAGAGGTTTCCACTCCTGGGTTTCTGCTAGGGTAAGCTGTCATTCTCTGTATTCACCTGTGTCTCCAATTTGTGTGTGTGAGCTAGGCGGGGAGGAGGAGCAGTTTGCTTTGTGACCTTACTTCTTTGACATACCTAAGATTTGTTGATTTTTCAGTTTGTTCAGTTTTCTACTTGTTGTTAGAACAAAGTGATAATTCCTAAAAGCTCCTTACATGGTGAACTGAAAGCCACATAAGAAAATCTCCATTTTCATCTTTACTAATTGATAAAGTAATAATTCTATAGTATTGAGATGAAAAAATGCAAATCTGAATTTGTCTCAACGGCATGCAAATTGCCTAAAATATGATTAATCATAGTGTTTAGTCTATATGTAATGCTAAAGTGCAAGTTATTAAATAATATACTTCATCCTTTCTGAAGCCATTAAAACATGTGGACAATCAAATACTGTAGAAATCATTATTACAAACTAATATA
Source organism: Phyllostomus discolor (assembly GCF_004126475.2). NCBI lineage: Eukaryota > Metazoa > Chordata > Mammalia > Chiroptera > Phyllostomidae > Phyllostomus > Phyllostomus discolor. Next base: position 189,876,064 of record NC_040903.2, on the reverse strand, counting down.
TTTCCTAAATAAACACCTAAATATTGAACTTCCATTAAGGACTTAAAAAAATCAATCAGGGAATACTGCAATTCACTGGTTACCTTTAGTGCTCAATTAATTTGTAGAAAAATAAAGCCTGTTTCTTAGTTCCTAAAATAGTATTATAATCCCATCTAAATTAATTTAAATTTTAAGATTCTTCCTCTGGAGGAAAAAAAATGAGTAGAAAACAAAAACCTGTACGTGAAATTTGATATTTGGGTGCCAAATTCCCAACATTTGCTATAATCAGGGAATTAACCTGTATCAAACTTAATTTCCTTAGGACATCTTTATCTACCCATAGAGTGCTGTGTGTTCTTATAGCAAGAAATAGTTAAAATTTTTTCAATATCACACTGTAAAACAGCTCATTACTTCTTTTTTATATTACTAACTTAAATTTTATTCAACTGGGTTTTATCATATTAACCAAAAGCATGCTGCTTAAATAAGATGAACATATCTAGTTCACCTGAAGGAATTTCAAGTATGTTGCAAAAAAAGCCTCCAAACATAGCAAAAATGAAAGAATGGCCAAACCCAGGGAACATATTAGTATTACTTCATTTTACACATATGTAAATTTTATTTTATTATTTCCACATTTGCGATGCATTAGGTACAACAGACATTTCTGAGCCCTTTGTACAGTGAACAGATGGTGTACCATTACAAAATTAGGAGCTAGGGTAACATCCTAAGCTCCTAATTTAAGTCATAGCTACAGACTTAAATAATTTTCCTACATATATAATGAGGAATTAGAGTGAGATACTTGTACATGGAAGATGATTTGGGAATGGTCACAAAAAGAACTGGGAAATGTGACCTCAGTAACAAGTAAAATATATAAAAGCTCCTAGAAAAAAGATTAATCAGCCTCAAAAAACAGTTGTCAAATAAGAATAAAGAGGGATACTTGTGAAATATAGAAAAGAATGCTCTAAAAAAATTCCATACTTAATCTGCTAAATATAAAATATATTCCTGAAACCCCAAAACAAAGTCAATATCTAAGTATTAAAACTGAGACTTAGTATTTGAAATAATTTCTAGCTAAAGTAATAACCAACAAAATTAATCCAATTATGTCAGTTCACAAGAGATAAATAAATGAAAACATCAAAAGCAAAAAACAAAAAAATTAAGAATTAGTCATAGTGGGTGGTTACATATGTAAAAATAAACTATTCAGATAAGAATGGCTATGTAAAAAAGACAGGAGAGCATAGCAAATAAAGCACAGAATGTAGACCTGCTCCAAAAAAGTCATGTTTAGAAAGTCAGTGTATCATATCTAGAACTGGAATAATGTCTCAGTAGAACCTTTTGAGGAAATGATACACCATCAATAAATAATATAGTGTTTTCTATACCCAAAGAGAAAAGAGTTTCCTAATTTTTAAAAAGAAAACTGTGATTTATTAACAAAATTATTTCAATATAAACTGTGAAAAATGTCTTACCTTCATTCCCCTAGAACATATGAAACTGACGAAACCACATATTTCCAGAGAAAGATACTGCTTGAATCTGGGTCACTGAAATTATCAACTGTTCAAATGAGACAAAGGAAAGGGGTAACATTAATTATCAATAATTATACATTGTCTTTGTTGACATATGTCATATAAAACCTCATAAGGCCATTCAAATGAGATACTTGTCTCTAGGTTTAAGTTCTCCAGGGATAGCTCCTTTGAAACAAAGACTGGACAAATAATTAACTCAAATTATTTAAAAATTCTTTTTTTTTTTTTAAAGATTCACTTTTTTTTTTTAAGATTTTATTTATTTATTTTTAGGGAGGGAGGGGAGGGGGGAGAGAGAGAGAGAAAGAGAGAGAGAAAGAGAAACATCAATGTGCGGTTGCTGGGGGTTATGGCCTGCAACCCAGGAATGTACCCTGGCTGGGAATCGATATTTAAAAATTCTTGATCACGCAGTGTCTACAGGTGTGTTTTTAAAATTAAAAAAAAAAAAAATGTCCTTGTTATGTACCATTATAACCTCCCTTAAAATTTTGTCCTCTAAAAAATCCTGGCTGGTGTAGCTCAGTGGATTGATCACGGGCCTGCGAACCAAAGGGTTGACTGTTCGATTACCATTCAGGGCACAAGCCTGACTTGTGGGCCAGGTCCCCAGAAGGGGGTACGCAAGAGGCAACCACACATTGATGTTTCTCTCCCTCTTTTTCTCTCTCTCTTCCCCTCTCTCTAAAAATAAATAAATAAAATGTTTAAAAAATTTTTTCCTAAAAAAGAATATTAAAGTTCAGAAAAAGAGAGGGTGCAGCAGGACAGAGAGGGGAGAGGACATGAATATCCAAACAGCTTTAAGGTTTGCATATTCAAGGACAAAAAGCATGCCCCACACCAGATCATATTTACAGTTACTCATCTAGAATTCAACTAACATACAACTGCAGTAATCAGCCAAACTTAGTAAATTAAAATAACAGTAATTTTGACAGATTACCTTCTATAAATATTCAAATACGGACATTTGTGTGCATGCAAGGGTCTCTCTCTATATGCCAGTCAAAATGCTTTGGTTTTTTTCACCCTCTTTTCCACAGGAATCCCCTGAATTGTTAACTTCCATGATAACTCTTTCACCTCACCTTATAAAAGACCAATCATTTCTCTATTTATAGCCTGAATTATTATTCATTGCCTGAATTAAAAATTTAAGGATAGCATCCATATAAAGAATCAACAGACAAAAAGAAAGTACCTAGGATCTTTGAAAATCTATCTGTAAAGACGAAAGTAATGGTGGAAGAAGGGGGCAGAGACAGGATCTTGAAGGGTGGTACCTCAAAAAGAGATTAACTTTTTATTTATGCAATCAGGTATGCCTTGAGGTATAGTAAAATCCAAATGCAAAGAACAGTTAACATCTTCATAAATTTGGGCTGTATTCAAAGTTCCATTAAAATAGACTACCACCCTGGCTGGTATGGCTCAGAGGACTGAGCACTGGTCTGTGAACCAAGAAGTCACTGGTTCAATTCCCAGTCTGGGCACATGCCTGGGTTGCTGGCCAGGTCCCCAGTTGAGAGCATGAGAGAGGCAACCAATGTTTCTCTCACAGATGTTTCCTCTCTCCTTCTCTCTCCTTTCCCCTCTCTCTAAAAATAAATAAATAAAATCTTTTTTAAAAAAAGACAGACTACTATTTATTTGGCTCAAGGTAAGACTTTATACTTTCAATAACAAGTTTAAATATATAAAAGTGTCAAAAATGGGGAATACATTTATAGTTGATACTTACATAACATGGGTTTGAACTACATTGGCCCACATATATGCAGAGTTTATTCAATAAATACTGTAAGTGTAGTTTCTCTTCCTTATGATTTTGTTGATAAGTTTCTTTTCTCAAGCTTACTTGATTGTAAGAATATAATATATATAACATAAAATCTGTATTAATCTACTGTTTATGCTGTCAGTAAGGCTTCCAGTCAACAGTAGTTAAGGTTTGGGAAGTTGAAGTTTTATGCAGATTTCTGACATTGTTCAAGGGTCAACTGTAATATGAAATTCAAACCAAATACAATTTTTTAATCCATAGTCTGTTTAATCCAGGTAATACATCTGATGCATGAATTTGCTCATGTCCTTCTAACTTATTTCCTGTTGGTCAGTTTCCCTTAAACATATTCACAATTATTGAAACTCAGTATCCAGGATAACATCTAAATTATGGAATAAAAGTGAATTTATTCAGAGGCATATGCCCTTCTGTTAATACCTCTACTAAGATTGCTCAAAATATTTCTAGAAATTTAGGCAGGCCTGCAAGAAACCCTTACTTTATGATTGTTACTGTAGGTAGTTAACTAGTTATTAATAACAAAGAGAGCAAAGGGAATTAGCTATTGGGTTTAATAAACCAGAGAGCATAAGCCTGCTTGCTTAGCCAGAAAGCTATAGCATTTACAGATTCACACACTCCAGGGGACTGCCACCAAGGAGACAATCCTCAGAACACAGAAAATCTCCCCAACAGCACCGTCACCCTCTGGTACCAGATTGTTGGTGGGCGCAGGGAGAAGTGCTTGACCATAGAGGCCTGTCAGTCAAACTAGGGGGTGTGGACCCATCATAAATCCATAAAAGCTTAGGAAGTTGATTTGTTATTTTGAAAAAGCTCCTGGTTATAACCCCAGGGGAACAAAGAAGCATGCTCGAGTGCTCTCTCTCTCTCTCTCCCCCCTACACTCACCCTGTGTGCTCACATGTTCTCTCTCCACAACCCTGTGGCCCCAGCAGACTCTAAACACAGGCCCCAGGTGGGAGCCTAGATACAGCAACACAGCTGGGAACACAGGCTAAGCTAGCCAGATGATGAGAAAGACTGGATTGAACTGGCCTTGGCATGCACAGGATCTCTGGATACTGCCTCTATTTCTGGCCCTGATTTTCCATGGTGGGATGGATAGAAATGGGACATTGGGAACCCAGGAGAGGCACTCTTTTGATTTTGAATCAAGTACCCAAATAAATCTTATCACCAGACCTCATCCTCGCTTGTGGGTCCCCAAAAATGCTTTTTCTCATGACACCACAAGGACTCCACTTCCATCAGCAGCATGATCATTCACCAGTCAACCACCCAAACCCAGTTCCAAAGTGTATCCAAGCCAGACCAGTGGTTCTCAAAGCAGGAAAGGGAGAAGAAAAGTCTTCTCTAGGGTCCAATAGCTTCAGCTTTCCCTGAGGGCTTATTAGAAATGCAGAATCTTTGGCCCTATCCAGGGACATATTCACTCAGAATCTGCATTTTAACGAGATCCCCAAATAATTCACATGCACATTCAAATCTGAGAAGCTCTTAAGAAGAATATATTAAAATGGGGGAGAGGGTATAATCTGTTCAAAGATTGGCTCCCACTGAAGGCCACTGTTTGGCCACTAAGCAACCAATTTTTAACCTCTGGTTTATAGCACCTTTATCCCTACCACAATTTTTTTCTTTATTTTTTAAATAAAGAATCTTGAAAAACAGAAAGCCCTTGAGACCCCCCCAAAATGTGTATCTAATAACTAAATTGCAGGTCCCAGGAAAGGGCATGACAGAGTAACCTAACAGCAAGTGGCCCTGTCTCATGCCCCCAAATCATATTAACTAAACTAGTTAATCTTAAAATAATAACCCCTCTCATTCCAAATGCTAGACACTAAGAACATGTGGGATCCCAGTGGCTAAAAAAGAGACCAAAAAACCCAAAGCCTATGCCTTTGTGTAAGCAGAGAGGAGAATGCTGTTAAGTGCTGGTTATTCAGTTATTGTCTCTCAGCTCCAAATTCACCCTTTAATACTCATCTCAGTAATGCTAAAAATAGCAGTCTGGAAATGATTTTTCTCTTTTACCAGCTAGTTTTCTCATACTGCCAATAAGGGCATTAGAAGGAGAAACTTGCTTTTTCCACTAGGCAGAGCCCTAACATACACCCTCAATCCAGTAACAACAGTGGTGACAGCCACCAGTGTTTTATGGCACTTTCAGAAGTACTCCTCAGAAGTATCAGCAACATCCAAGCCGTACCCCTCCAAAGGTTTTGAGCCTCAAATCTACTCCAAACTCTTCTTTGTTCCCTGGCCCTATAGGTGGTTGCTCCTTTCTGCAATTATTTTCTGTTATTCCAGTGTTCCCCTTTTGCTTTTTTAAGCTCTCCAACACCTATATAACCCATTGCCAATATTAAATTTTCTTGGTATATCTAGTATGGATTATTTCCCCGTCCAGAGTCTAACTGATATACATCATGGGTGGATGGAATAAAATGCACCATGATCTTGCACTTTGGAAAACTATTTCTCTGAAACATGATCATCCATGAGAAAAAATTTACTTCTTCTCCCCTAAAATATAGGTGCAAGAAGGGAAATATATGCAAAAAATAAAGCTGAGAAAGAAGGAAGATGGAACACAACCTAAGGAAGTAATATATTGAAAAAAATCCCATGGTAGAAAACACGTTAGCCTCCAAAAACATAAAGAAAAGGCCAAGAAAAAGTGTGAAACAAATAAGTTTCTCCCTTAAATAATAGAAAAATCAGAGTTTGAGAAGTACAAGGAACTTTATTCTCCTGCCACTGTCAGTGTTTAGTTTGCTAAAGCAGTTTTTTACTGAGTTTGAGTTAGTATACTTTCAGGAAACTGTTGAGAAATTAGGGAGAACCCAAAGATCTCAAAAATGATGAAAGCAACAAAGAACAGGATACCCGAAGAAAGGTTCAATGAGTCACACGTTGTAGTCCAATCAAATGAAAAGAAAACTTCAAACCAACAAAATAACTGCCTCCCAGTTTAAGAGTTCTGACCAACTATGCTTCATCATCCCTGTGGGTGTTTAAAATGATGGAAGATAAAGTAAATAAAAATATTAGTGACTCTCTTCAAAATCACTAAAGCAGTAGTAGCTCTTCATGCTGTTTACACATAAGAATGACCTAGGATATTTTTTACAAAAATAATGATGATGTTGATAATGATGATGCTCAGAACACTAATGCCAGAGACCTAATTTAACTGGTCTGAGATGAAGCCTAGGCATATTTTTTTAGAAAAACAAAACCAAAAAAAAATACCCAAGTGTTTACACTGTACTGACCAAAGGACTGAGAACCACTTAATGGAACATGCCATAACTTTACTACTCAAGGTATGGTCTAAGGACTACCTACATCCAGATTACCTGGAGAGATTGTTAGAAAGCAACATCTCAGGTCTATTCCAAAACCTCTGATTAAGACTCTACATGTTAACAAGATCCCCAAGTATCCTGAATGCACATTAAAGTTTAAAAACATTGTTTTATTACACTTGGAAAAGGCTGTATCTGTGTGTGAGAGTCCAAATTCCAGCCTAAAAATAACCTTCTAAATTGAAATTTTTCTAAAATTTGCCCTGGCTGGTGTAGCTCAGTGGATTGAGCACAGGCTGCGAACCAAAGTGTCACAGGTTCGATTCCCAGCCAGGGCACATGCCTGGGTTGCAGGTCATAACCCCCAGCAACCGCACATTGATGTTTCTCTCTCTCTATCTCCCTCCCTTCCCTCTCTAAGAAAAAATAAATAAAATCTTTAAAAAAAATTTTTTTTCTAAAATTTTAATTATCAATTTTTTTACTTTTAGAGTCTATTAGAGCTTACTGAGAATACTATTTTAGTGAATGAATAACTAATATTTAATAATAAGTATTATTTATTCAGTATATAGTATTTGTAGGCATTGTTCTCTAGGAAATTATTTAATCTTCAACACATGTCTGTAAAGTAGATAATTGTATAATCCCTTGTTACAGATAAGGAAACTGAAGAGTTACATAAAAAAAATAACTTGTTCCACTCACAACTAATAAGTGGCAAAGTTAAAAATTGAACCTATACAGTCTTGTTTAAGAGCTTATACTCTTAACCACAAAATAATACTATCTTCATCAAAACCATCCCAAAACATTCTAAAATCATTCCAGAGGAAAGTATAATTATTGGTAATAAAAATGATATGAGAGTAAAGGAAAAAAAACAGTCTGCTATTCTCCAGTTTAAAAAAAAAATCAAGAGTTCTAAAAGTCATATAATTACATCAACACTATTATGGATCTGTGGCCCACACTGAAAATAGGAACAGGACGAAGAAGATAGTAACTCAGGAGATTATGCTAACATTGTCAATGTTTTGGGGTAAGTGATAAAGATACCAGTACTACACATGAGAACTATCCTATGGAAGAAAAAATTTTAGTAATAACCACTCTGTTATCTACAACATTTAGAAATAACTGAAACCCCATGTTAGGAGGTAGTCTCCTCAATGCCTCCTTAATTTACCCCTACAACTGCTCCTACTGCCGCCACCACCCCTGTAGAAAAGTAAATACGTAAGGCTATGATTACTTCTCACAGTTAAACAGGCACAACATAAATTCAGTCTGGTTTTACTCCTCTTTGTATCCCACTGCTCCCAACTTCTTAAAAAGTTCAATCAGCTTCTATCATTATAGAAACAAAAATTCCAGTCCCAGTAAGACCCAAATGTTACTTCTGAAAACATTAAAGAAACCATTAAAGGAGTGGTCAAACAGAGACTATTAGTAATAGGCCTACTAGAAAGTTTAATAATTCATATGAATTCTAAATAGCATGATAGAATAGCCAAAGTTCCCAGAAATAAACAATATTATTGTACTGGCAAACAGAATGAGCTTAAAATATGCAAAATTATACCCTATGAGTATTTAAAGCAGAACAATGATTTCTAAAATGTTTTAGCTTCATTCAGTCCAAGCATGCTCCTAAAAAAGCATACAATACCATTTCCACTAACAATGACAAAGCCCTGATGACCTAGTTTCTCAGAACGAACAGATATTAAAAATAGAGTTCCTTAACCAATAAGAGTTATTAGAGTGGATGCTGGAGACAGAATGATTTGGGACTAAAAATACCAATGCAATGGCTCATTGAAATGTAGTCTTCTAAACGTCTAAGTTTAAAATTACAACTTAAGCAATTCATTGGTCCCTTTGAGTGAGGTTTTACGTAAAAAACTTTAAAAAGCTGAGGTCCATATGAAGAAGCACTGTAGGATTGTACCAGCATTTCCCAAAGAGTGGAGTATGACTTTCCAGGAAGCCAACATAGACAAAACCCAAAAGAAGAATGTTCTTAGGAGGCAAAGAAACTTGTCAAAAAACACAGAAGCTGAGCATTCCTGGTGTGACTCTTTCATTAATTATTAATTAGTATGACTAACAAAATGACCCATATCAAAACTTCTTACAAAATTTCCATCAGGTTTTAATTATTCATATTAGTTATGCAAATTATTTTTAGTTAATTTTCTATTATAGCATCAGAAAAATCACTCTCTTCACCTCTCATTTAGCTTCATAATTGTATGTCCTCAATCTCCCTTCCTTTCCTACCCTACTCAAAGTAATTACTTAAATAGTAAAGTAAAATATAATATATTTATGATAAATAAAAATATATCTCAAGTGATATTTACTAAATACTGGTTGAATGCATAAATACCACCAACCCCTAATTCCCTTATAACATAGAAAAATCACTTATTATACATGATATATAAAAATTTAAATGAAAAAATCTTACCACCTTCATCACCAATAATATAGAAAGATTTTATATCAGAGAAAACATAGCTATTTAAAAATCAATGGAATTATTTCATAAGGAAAAATAAATTTGAAAGATGATTCTCAAACTTCATAGTGAGTAAGAATTATATATTAAGCTAGTAAAATTTGCAGAATGTGGGCTCCATGACCAGAGATTCTAATTCAGGAAATCTGAGTTCCTGAGGATGAACTCTAAACTCTACATTTTTAACAAGCTTCCAAAGTGATTAGCATGAAGATTATCCTTGAACTACAATTTAATATAAACCCTATATTTCACCTTCAAACCACTGTCAACTTTCCAGTAAGTCCTTCACTTACTGGAAAGGACTTTGCAGTCCTATCTTCATGTTAACAACCTCAACTTCTGATTAAACTACACACTTGGCACTAACACAGAAAAAAATGATAGCAACCAGTTACTGGACATATATTATTATGGACCATACATTCTACATAATCTATAATACACTCAAGAATTAAATAATATACTACAGAAAAAGTACATAACACAATGTCTGGCTAAAATAAATAAATGTTCACTAGAAGTAGCTATTAGCTGAAAAATGACATGCACACAAAAACCTGTACATGAGTATTTATTCATAACTCCCAAAAATGGAAATAACCAAAATGTTCTTCAGTAGGTGAAAAAATCGGTGAATTCTGATACACCAAGGCAATGGAATATTATTCAGTGCTAAAAAGGAGTGAGTTATCGAGCCATGAAAGGACATGGAGGAACCTTAAAGTCAAAGGAGCCAATCTGAAAAGACTATATACTATATGATTCCTCCTGAAGAGACAAAAGTATGGAGAGAGTGAAAAGATCAGGGGTTGTCCAGGGCTGGAAGCTGAGGGCTGTGGAGGAATGATGAATAGACATAGACAATTTTTAGCTTAGTGAAAATACTCTGTGTGGTATTGTAATGATGGATACATGCCATTGCATATTGGTCCCAACCCACAGGATGTACATGACAAAGAGTGAACCCAAAGGTAAACCGAGGACTTTAAGTGATTATGGTATCTCAGTGTAGGTTCATCAATTGTTAACAAATATTCCACTCTGGTGAGGGATATTTATAATGGGGGAGGCTATGCATGTGTGGGGACAGGAGTTATACAGGGGAACCCCCAAAAACAACTTATGTATTTTAAAAAAGTATATTTATTCTTACATGTTTAAACTTCAGTCACCTTCAAAGCACTCTTCCATTAGTACAATAAACCTATTGAGACCTTTTCTCCACTACTCAAAGCAGTTTTTGAACTTGTCAATTTTGATGCCTTTTAGTGCTTCTGCCATTTTTTGTTTTGCCTCTTCCACATTGCCAAAACATTTCCCTTGAGGACTTTTTTTATGGGGGGGGGGGCAGGGAATTGCTTGGGGCAAGATCAGATGAATAGGGAGGGTGGGGCACAACAGTCATGCCGTTTTGGTTTTTTTTTTTTTTCTTTTTTGGTCAAAAACTGCTGAACAGTCAGTGTGGTGTGGGCAGGTATGTTCATAAATGGCCTATCATGAAACGTAAAAACACGTTAAAAGGGTCTTTCAAAAATATTTCACAGAAGCCAAATGCAGCCTCTTACAACAATGCCAGCTAGTACACTGATAAAGATGGGGTCCTAGAACAATCCCCTAGTTGGGGAAGCCTGCACTACAAGGGGCCCGCCCTCCAGAAGATGATTCTAGTTTTTGGGTCCCCCCTCAGTATGTGAAACCTCTGTACCAACCTCACAATTTTGCTGTGAACATAAAACCACTGTAAAAAACTAAAATCTTTACTATAGAAAAAAAAAAACAGTAAGCTTAAATTATTCCTAATAATAGATTTACTACTATTTTGTGTGGGTCCTCATACAACCCTATTGAGGTTGTTATTATTTCCAAGTTGCAGTTAAGGAAAATAAGGTTTAGTAACTTGCCCAGGGATAGTTAAGGAACAGACTAAGGAGACAGGGTTCGAGATAATGCATGTTAACTCCAGAGGCTGAACTGTTGAACCTAGGCTAACGTTCTGAAGCAGCATGGCAACAACAGCAGGTACAAAACCATTCCACAGTCATTACCACCCTTTACAAGAATTTTCCTGAGTCATTCCCCAGGTCCATCATGTGTTAAACACATTCTCACAAATGTTCCTAAATGACAAGAAATTAAAGGACAGGCATAGGACTATGACAAGTGGCCAATCACAGATAAATAGCCAATATCAAGTACAGGATAATGAAGAAACTACTTGGTGTTAGGAACTATTCTAATAGATATAATACTTGATATTTAAAAACTAATGTTTTCAGAGCACTCTAGAATTATTAATTAGTAATAACTACATGACAAAGGTCAATAGGACTATTAACCTTCCAGCAGAAAACATAAACAAACGAGTTAATGGAATCTAGTCTAATGTCATTCGAGGTTAGTTGTTGAACTCCAAGATACTACAAAATCAGTCTTGTGACTTTCCACATCTAAGGACTGTGATCCTTAGTTAAGAGTCTAAGCAGCTACACCGGACAGTCAAATTTAAAACAACTAAGAGATTTCTATATTTCAGCCACATAAAATATGAACATAATAAATATAAAATTCAAAGTTCTCTAACATGATGTTTCCTGCCAAATTTTGTAAAATCTGGTTATGTTCCTAATGATTGTTTAGTATATAAATCATTTATTTTTTAAAAATGCTCTGTAAGTCCCCTCAGAACACATTTTTCATCTCATCTCAAGTTCATACTAAGTGGCTATTGTTTCCTTTCTTCCAAGTAAATTTCTAGTTTGCCTGTTCCCAACTTCCCAAAATGGTTAAGCACTGGTCTCCACACTCCTCCTTTACCCCCACTTGAACCAAGACCACATTCAAAACAAATAAAACTCAACTGGTCATGGCAAAAAGACTATACTCATATACTGAAAACATCAGCGTACCACTAAAACTACAAATTCAGAAAACTGAAATTACTAATGAAAAAAGCACATTCTATTCTGTTAAATATGAGAAGAACTCATATTTTAACCTGATAACAAGTTAATTCAAGTCCTGCAGCCACTGTTTGGTTTTATAAATCTTACGATTTTATAGATAACTCTCTAAGAAGATTTTTAATTACTTGCATTAAAATGAGGCTCTTAGACAAATAAAATGACATATAATATGTAACAATATGCAAATATAACTCAGCAAGAACTCCCATTTGTTCATGCTATCCTCAAAGGAAATAAAGTCTTCAATGCCTGTCCCATACAAACCAGAGAGGCGCTGATTCAGTGGAGTGCTACTGCCCAAGAAACCCCAGCACAGCAGCAGCGAGTCAGAGTGAGGACATGAGAATAAGTTCCTTCCGCTGGAGATCTGTTCATTAATTAGGTATTAGTAGGTACCTCCATTGCCTAAATTTTTACAAAGAATGTATATTATACTTTTACAGTTAGGAAAGACTTATTGTCATTTTTTAAGGTGGTATGTTTATGTTTTTTTGCTTTTGAGGAAACAAGATTTTAGAAATCCCTGTCTGAGAAATGTAACCTTAAATATATTAAATCCCACAAAAAGTAAACCAGTTACATTGTGAAGGGTTCCAGTCAAGGCACAGAATCCCTGAACCAATGAACACCATGTTTAAAGAGCTAAAAACTGTGTGCTTCTCCAAAGCTGTCCACAGAAAAAGAACTATCCCTCTAACTAAATAATACTCATAGTATAAACAAACAGCAGTAAGCCTAAACATTTGGTAAATCTTTTCTTACCCCTTCTTACTAAGTATAAAAAATATGTTCCCCTCTTGAGCAGATTCCCTGGACACAACTGAATGGTGATGACTTTTGAACCCAGACTGCTCTTCACTCATTTTTTGCTATACAAAGAGGGAAAATAAGCCATTTATTTATAACCCAATCACAAATTTTTAATGAACCTAGCAACAGCATCAACCTTTTATCTTCTAATGGTATATAATTTCACTGTCCAGTAAAGTAGTCAGTAGGCAAATATGGCTATTAAGCATGTGAAGTATGGCTTCCTTGAACTGAGAAATGGTCTAAGTATAAAATACACACCAATTTACTAAGAAATGAAAGAATATAAAATATTTTGTTGATATTTTTATATTACTTGTTAAAATATTTTTAATATAGTAGGTTAAATAATATATATTAAAACTAACTACACTTGTTCTTCTTACCTTAATATGGCTATCAGAAAATTTAAAATTACATGCACAGTTTATATTTTATTTCTACTGAACAGTGCTAGTCTGTCAATTACTGATCATAAGCTCTTACTAAACTATTCATATATCAAGCTTTCATACTGATACCATCATAAAACTTAGTCATTACAATAGCCTAACCAAACTTTCCTTCTCCCCCAACTTACAAAGTAAATTATATTCAGTTTCCTTCCTTTCTAATATGTTCATTCAATCTTAACATTTTGAATAACTTTCACATCCTTCACTACCCCACCCCAACCAAGTTACCGGCTTTAAAATATTCATTTTTTGTCTCTAATGGCCATCAACTTAGAGACAGAAAGGCAGGAAATTTTTCCCAAAGGAACCTCCAGATTATCTCTAAGAAGCAATATGTGGTGTTGTTAATAAAGGTTTAGTCTCTAGAATCAAATAGCCCTAGCTTAGCACACCTCCCGCTGTGCAAAGCACTACAGCTCAGTTCCATGGTCTGTAACTAAAGTAGATACTATTAAGTTATTACTTATTATTAAATTAATATTTCATTTAAATATTTAATATTAAAATATTAGATTTAAAAATTTTTAATATAAAATATTAAATTTAAAAATTTAAAATTTAATATTAAAATTTTTAATTTAAAATTTAAAATTTAATATTAAATTTAAAAATTTAAAATTAAAATAGAATAATTTAAAATTTTAAATATTTAATATTAAAATGTTAAATTTTAAAAATTAAATATTTAATATTAAAAATTAAATATTAAAATATTAAATACTGTAGGGTTTTGTGATATAGTATAAGAAAAGCATTTAGGATGGCACCTGGGACTTCAGTGCTAATAAATATTAGCTATTATTATCATCATTGTTTTCCTTTTTGTCCTGCTTCCTGAGGCTGCTCTACCAACAGGTTCTCTCCTCGGTCAAGCCTGTAGCATATCAAATAAAATGTAAAGAAAAGAGAACAACAGATGGAGGCAGGGTCACTTAGGGCTGACCAAAACAAGAACCTCCACACACAAGAGCCCATAAGAAAGTTTATTGCATCACACAACAAAGATTCTTTACTTTGAAAAATAGTCAAGCTAATTCAGGATTCTGGAAATGGTATCTTCAAGGGGGGTAGAATAAATGTTCCCTAAGTTCCTCCTTATTCTTCTAGCCCCTATCAAGGTATCCAGCCCAGATGTTAAAATCTGGAATGTATCCCATTGACAATACTCATCAAGTCTAAAAACTGCAAATTCTTTGTGGCAGTTGACTTAGCTACTGACTCCTTACTGTGCACCTAAAAAGTCAACAAGCTCCTGTCTACAGCTATTGGAGAGCCCAAGTTTAGACTTTCACTATATGGCAACCCAAATTCAAAAGTCCATCCACTCATGCCTGAAACTAATGTAGAGTTGTATGCCAACTATATTTTGATGATGATGATGATGATAATAATAAAATAATCCTTTGGGGGGAAAATAATCCATCCAATCCTACCTAAGTGCTCAAAAAGCAGAAAATGTATATGAAAAGGTAAAGATGAATTCTTTTTTCTCTTCTGAATGCTTGTTTTTTCTTCATTATATTCCAAATAGCTGATTTGAGACTTGGCTTCACCCACTCTACTATTGATTCCCAGTAAATTGTTCTTTATTTCAACTAGTGTAACCTTCAATTCTGACTCAACCTTTTTTATGCTGTTGAGGTTCTCACTAAGTTCATTGAGAATCCTTATAACCAGTGTTTTGAACTCTACATCTAGTAGATTGCTTGTCTCCATTCTGTTTCATTCTTTTTCTGCAGTTTTGTTCTGTTCTTTCATTTGGGCCATGTTTCTTTGTCTCCTCATTTTGCCAGCCTCCCTGGGTTTGTTTCTATGTAGTAGATAAAGCTGCTATGATTCCCTGTCTTAGTAGTGTTGCCTAATGTAGTAGGTGTCCTGTATGGTTCATTGTAACAGTCCCCTATTACCCAGGCTGGGTATACACCTCAAGGTGCATCCATCATGTGGGCTGTATATACCCTCATGTTGTAGTTGAGCCTTGACTACTATTGGCACATCCAAGATCAGCCACCACCTGTGGTCTGTCCAGGGTCACACAACATAAGCTACAAAGCTACAAAGCACTCTGCAAATGGCTGCTACTTTTGCTAGGCTCAGAGGTACCCAGGAGAGGCCAGGCTGTGAACTAAGGCTGGCTGCTGCTAGTGCCAGGCCTGAGGTCACTTAGTGAGAGGTATGGAGTTTGTTGAAGCCAGATGCTGCTTGTTTGAGAGAATTTAGAAAGATCTGAAGCATGGGCCAAGAGAAGCCACTTGAATGGAAAAGTCATTGAAAACCACTTGGGTGGACCTGAAAGTTGGGTGGGTCAGGACCTCAGGGAATCACCAGGATGGAGCAAACAGTGTGAGCCAGGTCGATGGAGTCTCAGATATGACGCCTGCCTGCTTGCTCTGTGGCTCTGTGGATGAGGGTTCAAAAAAGGTACAGTGGCCTCTGCCAGCACTTCTGTCTGGGGAAAAAGCTGCCCCACCACCACCTCTCACCAATTCAGTTCCTCCCCATATGTCTCTGATGCCTTTCAATCTACTGCCCTGATGTTGGAGCTCAGTGGGAGTGAGTCCAAGTAAGTCTATGCACACAGGTCCTTTCAGAGGAACTGCCTGGAACTCCAGAAGTTTCTGTCTTCCACAGCCTCAGTCCTCACTGGTTTTTATAGCCAGAGGTGCTGGAGACTTATCTTCCTAGGATTGGAACCCTGGACTGGGAGGCCTGGTATGGAGCTGGGACTCCTTGCTCCTGAGGTATACCTCCCAATTTTTAGATGCCTACAAGGGAGCTCCCATAAGACTGTCAGCTGGTTTCTGAAAAGAAACTTTGCAGACTAGAGGGGATTGGCAAGAAATATTCAGTCATGAAAACCAGGGACCTACAGCCATCACTGCTCTACCCAGTAAAGCTTTCATTTTGACTCAAAGGACAGATAAAGAGCTTCCCAGACAAGAAAAAGCTAAAGGAGTTCATCACCACCAAACCAGTATTATATGAAAATGTTAAGTCTTCGTGAAGAAGAAGAAAATCAAAAACATGAACAATAAAATGTCAATAGATACATATCAATAATTGAATCTAAAAAACAAAATGAACAAACAAGCAGAACAGAAACAGAACCAATGATACAGGGAATAATTTGATGGTTGCAAGATGGGGGGCCGGTTGGGAGGATGGGTAAAAAGGGTGAAGGGATTAAGAAGTACAAATTGGTAGTTACAGAACAGTCATGGGATGTAAAGTATATCACAAGGAATAGAATAGTCAGTGAACATATATGCATGACCCATAAACATAGACAACGATGTGAGGACTGCCTGAAGGAGCTGGGGGATGGCTTGTGGAGGGGGACAAAGAGGGAAAAATCAGGACAACCGTAATAGCATAAACAATAAAATATAAAAAACAAGGAAAAGAAAAGGTCAAATGCTCATTTTGTCACTTGTGGCATACCAAGTCTCACGGACTTATAGCAGATTCAGGTGGGTAGCTCTTTAACTAAAGCCAAAATCTAGATTAGCTAAACCTCTCATTATCCTTTTCATATTGTCATATATTATAGACCTTTACAAATAGGACATATTTTATTTCCTTCTTCTCCAAATTAGACAGAAAGTATGTTAAAGGCAAGGACTGACTATGTATCTTCCTGAATTCAAAAATTTACACCCCTTATTCTGACTTATTGAATACCCAAATATTTGTCATCTGATTAAATCTATAGTTATAAAAACAATACCATTTTCCCTGGCTTTGTGGCCCAGTCGGTTGAAACACTGGCCCATCAACCAAAAGGTTGCAGGTTCAGTTCTCAGTTGGGGCACCTACCTAAGTTGTAGGTTCAACAGTCAGGGCACACACCTAGGTTTCAGGTTCAATTCCCTGTCAGGGTGTGTACAAGAAGCAATGGATCAATGTTTCCCTCTCACAGCAATGATTCTCATTCTCTCTCTCTCTCTCACTTTTTCTCTCTCACTTTCTCTCACCCCTCCTCCCTAAAATCAATAAAGAAATCTTCAGGTGAGCATTAAAAAATAACACAATACTATTCACTTTGTGAAGTCCTCAGTTCTTAAAACATTTTTACGTTGACTCATTTGATTCTCCCATCAATCCTATAATTACATCAGAGACATAGTGTCATTTTTTGTGAAGTAATTGAAGCTCAGAAGTGTAAGTAACTAATTCAAAATTATTCACTTTTGTATGTCTTCATAGGCAAACTTTTAGTCCTAGACCATGCTGGCCCTCAGTGACAAGGCCAGAACTGCACTCACCATATCACACTATACCACACTGGAGTCTTTCTTGGAGAGAATCAGCAGGGGAAGGGAGAAGATGAAGGACAGCGATGACAAGTTTTGATAATAAATGTATCAGCAGTCTCTAAATAAAGTTAAAATTGCTTTTCACATTTCACTTTTTCCTATCTTATTAAAACCACAAAGTTTTATTTTCCTTCCTAAAAGTTTCTCTGTGTTGTTTCTTCCTTATTCTCACATAATTAGTTGTGACTTCATCATCAAAATTACAATCCATCTGAAATTTTACCTATCTTCCCTCATATTTAAAAGACAATCTATGTTTTAAAAGTTATGCAATTTTGTTAATAGTTTCCTTATTCTGTCTTAATGAATGTGTTTTACCATTCATTTGAATTCACCAATATTCTCTGAAATGACTTTTGTTTAATTTTACCCCCTCTAAAAATAACCTACTATATAAGTTCACATTCTGCTGATATTCCCACTAGACTCATGAGAAGATAATCAGCATTTTCTCTATAAAGTAACTACAATGAATAATCAATCAACATTACCTGACATCCAAGACCATAAAAAGCAAAGTTAACTTACTACCTATTGTCTATCACTCTAGAGTTCCTATTTAGAATGTCCTATAAATCTCCTATTTAATCAATGACAAGGTAATTCATGACTTTTCCTTATATGTTATAGTAAGAAAGTTGGTCTAGATCTTTTGAATTTAAACTCTAAAGAGTTTCTTAGTCTGAGGATTTAAATTGAAGTTTATTTACCCTCTAAAAGTTGATTTGTTATTTTAATGTACATATTTGCACCTTTTCTACCCAGTTTAACTTGAAGGTAAGAACCATATATCTTTGTACCCTTATCACTTTGAACATGGTACAATGCACATACAGGCATGTTTCATTTGCATTTCTACCTGAAAGTTTTAAATTATTAACTTTGGTAAAAGACTCTTTCAATTTCCTTATGTATGACTGAACAACAAATCATTACAATTTTGAACAAAATTCTGGAAGTTACCACTGTAGAATTCTGGTAAGAATCCAAGTTATGTTATTATGGCCCCTGATCAATATTAAGCATAACCAGCATTTGCAAACAAGACAGTAATTAACTGGGACAGGGAGATTGGCCCCAAACCTTGCTCTTAGCCACAATTCTCCATAGCCCTTATATGGTTATCCATATAATCCATCAGTCATCCTTGACTGATGAACTGAAAACCAGACCTTAGAATTACCACATCCCTGGATCATAAAGCTACAGGAAAGGACAGTGAGCAAAGCACTAACATGAATGTGTATTTGACTTCTGATATAAGAAAACTTGCTCCAAAAATTAAGAGATTTGCCAAATTTGTTTTAAACAAAGTTAACAGGCAATTCTATTAGAGTAAAATTTGAAGAAATTTTTTTTAAATAGATGTAAGGTTTGAAGATAATTCCAGTGAACTTATAATGTCAACATTAGCTCAAATTTAGATTGAAAAACTGTATCTCTATAATTAGTTTTAACAGATGCCTAAGCCCTGCTAAAAATCACTAAACTGTGTTTGGAATATCTATAAAACACAGATCTATATCTATAAAATTCAATGCAGAAATAAACTGACGAAAATCATTTAACTATAAAGTAGGAGGACTAAAAGGTTCCAGGAACTTCAATAGAGTCACATATAATAATCAAATCTGCATAAAGTTAGAAAACATAGCAATCCAGTTTTGAGTATCCTGACCTTACCAAAACTTTTACAACTAAATTGAGTTATTTAGGGTGAGAGAAAGAGATGCAAAAGAGGATGAGGAGCCTTTAAAAACCCCTATTTTGACTAACTATGTAGCTGTAATTACAGCTGGCTCTGAAGTTTTTCTTGGAACTGCCCAAATATATTTTTTAAAAATCATAATAACCAACAGTAGTTGTAATAAACTGAAGAACTTGATAGAATGACATCTTCATAGTTAAAAGCTATTTTTACTATATAATTAATTATATTCTATTGTTTTTTGTTCTGCAACTAATAGATCAGAATTGTTATATAAATGCAAGAAGCATTCTCAGCTTTCTTAGGTTTGGAGTTCCTAACATTTTTAACATTAAAAATGTACATAAAAATGGACACTACATTTCTTTCTTTTGGTATTTTTGTAGAAGCTCACATTTTAAATTTCTTCTCCCTAACCATGCCACCTATTTTATGTAACTATGAAACAAGTCTATGACCCAAATTACATATATGTATGATCCCAACAAACAACACATAAAATCCTTTGGATAGTATTCCCAATATATTCCCTTATAGTATATTTAGTTTAAAAAATTACATCATGCACCACCGCAAGTGAAATTATACAAATTTTAAGACCCATTTTTGTGTGATACTTTAGATATGATCAGCATCTCAGTCAATTCCCTCAATAATTATTCACTGAAAGGGACAATTACTTAAAAATCATGAACTGATTCTGGTCCAAGATGGTGACACAGGAGCTCCTGAACTCACTTCCTCCCACAGACACACTGAATATACAACTAAACAGGAAACAAGTCCCTCTGACAGAAATCCAGAAACTGGCTGAATAACTACTACATATGAGGAAAACAAGAAAAAACTGACATCAAACAGCAAGGAAAGGCTAAAACACACTTTCATCATAACCTTACTCCCAACACAGCAACACAGAATTTGGAGGGAATTCAAAACTACTAGCCTTCCCTGAAGAGTGAAGGGTCTGGACCAAACATCTAGCACCCCAACTTTTAGGACTTCCATCAGAGGAATGTGCCCCCAAAACACCTAGCTCTGAAAGTTAATGAGGCAAGCATCCAGGAGACCCACAAGACTATATAGAAAACAAAGAGGAACTCACTATGACTAACTCCCAGCACTCAACTCAGAGGCAAGAAACAGAAATGCCCATCTCCCAGGGTTTCCCTGAAAAAGGCTATCTGCGTATCTTAAAAGCTACAGCCTGAGGGTCAGGCTTCTTTTTGAAAACTATTTAGGGGCTGAGATCCTCTCTGAAGACCAGGGAGGCCAGAGGATGCCATATTGAGTAACCCACCTGCCTAAGCTTTTGCCTAGGCTCCAGGTACCCAGCAACTCCCTGGAAAGAGTTCATGCACATGTCTGGTGCCTGGATTTCAAAGCTGCTGCCTGGAGTACAAATCTCCTGATAACCTGGCTTGCATTCATGCTCAACAGGAATGCAGCAAAGTAGTTCTTAGTTGGCTATCTCACCAGGGCTCAACAGAAAGCAAACAGAAATACCCATCTCCTACTCATTCCTTTACATACTTTAAAAGCAGCTGCCTGAGGATCAAGCTTCTAATTTAGTAAGCGTCTAGGGACAGATGCTTCCTGGAGACCAAGAAGCCATTTCTGCATTCTCCCTGTAGACTTCTCCAATCACAAATATCTCCATGGACAGAGCTACACACACATCTGGCACCTTCCCAGGGCATGCACCCCTTGATTGCCTGGTTCTGGTAGTAAGTGGGGCTTCCTTTCATAAGTCTCATGAGACCATAGCAAAAAAAGCAACAGTTCTTAAGTGACTAACACCAAGGGCTCAGCACAGAGGGACTAGACAGAAATCCAGATCCCAGTCTTTCCCTTTACTTGCATAATTTAAAAGCTGATACCTGAGGGTCCAGCTTCCAATCACCCTGCATATAGATGCTAACTGGTCCTACCCTTTTGGACACTGACAAGTCTTAGTATCCCCCTACTACTGAGAGTCACAAAGAAGACAACTTGGACAATCACAAATGTTTGAGAGACAACCAAGGCCAAGCTGAACAATCTCATTATCTACCCAAGAGTACTGCGTCAACTGGGAGACCTGGCTATTTTATCTAATGAAAATAAAACAAAACAGAGAGCTGAGAAAAGTGAGGAAATTCAGGACCATGTTCAACAAAACAAAACAGTAGAATTCCAGAAACAGACTTTAATTAAATAGAGATAAGACATTTACCTGATAAAGAGTTCAAAATAATTATCATAAAAATGCTCACCTAGATCAGGAGAATAGTGCATAAACAAAATGAGACATTCAAAAAAAAAAAGAAACTCAAAATAAATAAATAAGAAAGTACCATACAGAAACCACAGAGCTGAACAATACAATAAGATAATTTTTTTAAAGCAACAGAGGGGTTAAACTGTGGACTAGATCAAGCAGAAGAAAGGCCTGTAAACTTGAAGACAAGGCAGAATTCATCTGATCAGAGAAGGAAAAACAGTCAATATCGCATAAGGGAATCATGGGACACCATTGAGATCACCAGTATACACATTGAGGTTCCAGAAAAAGAAAGAGAAAGGGACAGAAAGATTCTTCAAAAAAGTAATAGCTGAAAACTTCTCTAACTTGTGGAAGAAAAACAGATATGCAGAAATCTCATAGAGTTTCAAATAAAATGATCTAAACCACGACACATTATAATTAAGTTGTCAAAAGTTACAGACAAGTGGAGAATCTTAAAAGCAGCAAGAAAAAACATGTTGTTATAAAAGGGAAGTACGGTTATCAACAGATTTTTCAGAAAAATCTTTGCAGGATAGAAGATGGTGGCATGATATGTTCAAAGTGCTGAAAGAAGCAAAACAGCCAACCAAGAATATTCTCCCTATCAACACTGTACTTCACAATTAGAGGTAGCATTTTCCAGGCAAAGAAAAACTATAATAATTCACCAACACTAGACTAGCTTGGCAAGAAATGTTAAGAAGACTTCTTCAAGCTTCAACAAAAGAATGCTAATTAGTAACATATTAAAGTATAAATCTCACTGGTAAAAATAAATACACAGTTAAATTAAGACTAATTTGTAATGGAGTAGGTAAATCACATAAATCTAATATGAAGGCTAAAAGACAAAACTAGTAAAAATAGATATAAATTATGACACCAAAATCATAAAACATACAGGGATAGAATAAAAATATAGAACTATAGTGTTTTTTGAGCATAACTTGTTATTAACTTAAAACAGACTTACAGCTCTGCCTGGCGTGGTTCAGTGGATTCAGTACCAGCCTGTGAACCAAAGAGTCACTGGTTCAATTCCCAGTCAGGGCACATGCCTGGGTTGTGGGCCAGGTACCCAGTAGGGGGCATGTGAGAGGCAACCACACACTGATGTTTCTCTCCCTCTCCTCCCTCCCTTCCCCTCTATCAAAAAATAAAATAAATAAAATCTTTTAAAAAACAGACTTACAAATATAAGATGTTTTATATATAACTCATGGTAACCATGAAGCAAAAACCCACAGTAGATACACAAAATATTAAGAGAAAGGAATCTAAACAAACCACTACAGAAAATCATCAAATCTCAAAGAAAAGCACAAAGAAGAAAGAAAAAGAAAAATTACAAAACAGACAAACAAACAACAAAATGGCAAAAGTCCATGGCTACCTATCAATAATTACTTTAGATGTAGGTCAACTAAGTTCTCCAATCAAAAGACAGACTGGCTGAATAGATTTTTTAAAAAATTAAAAAGCAATGGCCAAGTATATGCTGCCTATAAGAGACAAACTTTAGCTTTAAGGACACATACAGATTGAAAATAATATAAAAAGACATTCAATGCAAATGAAAATAAAAAGAAAGCAGGGGTATCTACACTTATTATCAGACAAAATAGATTCAAGCCAAAAACAATAAAAGAAGGTTATTATATAATGATAAAGGGGTCAATACAAGTTATATTTTGTAAATTTGTATTCACCCAACCTAGAATCACCTAAATATATAAGTCAAATAATAACAGACCTAAAAAGGGAAAAAAACAGCATAACAATAATTGCATGGGACTTCAATACCCTACTTTTCACAAAGAAGAGATCATCTAAAAAGAATATCACACCATAGCCAAGTGGCTCAGTTGGTTGTATCACTGTCCCATTCACCAAAATGCTACAGGTTTGATTCCTAGTCAGGACATATACATAAGTGAGGGGTTCGAACCCCAGTCATGGTGCATGCAGGAGGCAACCGATCCATGTTTCTCTCTCACATCAATGTCTCTCTCTCTCTCTTTCCCCCCTTTTTCTCTCTCTAAAATCAATAAGCGTATCCTTGGGTGAGGATTCTAAAAAAGAAAATCACTTAAATTATACATTTAGACCCAACAGACTTAACAGACATTTACAAAATATTCCATTCAATAGCAGAATTCACATTCTTCTCAAGCACGCATGTGGAACATTCTCCTGAATAGATCATACACTAGGCCACAAAACAATTCTTAATACATTTAAGAAAGTTAAAATTATATCAAGTATTTTTACAACAATGGTATGAAACTAAAAATTAATTATAAGAACACTGGAAAATTCACAAACATGTGAATTTAAGAACATGCTTCTAAACAACCAAGGGTCAAAGAAAAAAATCAAAAGAAAAATTTAAAAAATCTTTAAACAAATGAAAATGGAAATAAAACATACCAGAACTTATGATATGTAGCAAAAGCAGTTCTAAAGGGAAATTAATAGCAATAAACACCCACATATAAGAAAAAAGAGTTCACATAAACAACCTAGCTTTACACCTCCATTAAATTTAAAAAGAAAAGAAGCAGAACAAAACAACAAAAATCCCAAACATCAGAGTAGAAATAAATGCAATAAAAACTAAAAAGACAATAGAAAAGCTAAGTGAAACTAAACGCTGATTTATTGAAAAGATAAACAAAATAAGCAAACCTTTACCTAGACTGACCAAGAAAAGGAGATGAATCAGCCCTGGCTGGCATAGCTCAGTGGATTGAGTGCGGGCTGTGAACCAAAGTATCGCAGGTTCGATTCCCAGTCAGGGCGCATGCCTGGGTTGCAGGCCACAGCCCCCAGCAACCACACACTGATGCTTCTCTCTCTCTCGCTCTTTCTCCCTCCCTTCCCTAAGAATGGATAAAATAAAATCTTAAAACAAAAAACATTATGAGATTCCTTTTTAAAAAAAAGAAAAGATGAATCAAATAAACTTATGAAAGAGACACTATAACTGATACCACACAAACACGAAGGATCCTGAGAGACTGCGATGAACAATTATAAAACAAAAAAAACCCTAGAAGATATTAATGAATTCCTAAAAACAATCTACCAAGATTAAATAATGCAAACAGAAAATCTGAACAAATTGATTACTAAGGAGATTAAACCAGCAATCGAGAACCTCCTAACAAAGAAAAGTCAAGGACCAGATGGCTTCAATAGTGAATCCTACCAAACATTTATAGAACAACTAACACCAGCCCTTCTCAAACTCTTCCAAAGAAGTCATGGGACCACTTCCAAATTCATTTTATGAGGCCAGTATACCCTGATATGAAAACCAGACAAGGCTCTGGCCAGTTATGGCTCAGTTGGTTTGAGCATCATCCCATAACCAAAAGACTGCAGGTTCAATTCCCAGTCAGGGCAAATACCCAGGTTGAGAGACTGATCCCTGGTCCTGGTGCAAACAACCCCTGGTGTGGGTGTATACGGGAGGCAACCAATCAACGCTTCTCTCTCACATCAATGTTTCTCTCCCTTCTTTTCTCTCTTCCTCTCTCTCTAAAAGCAATTTTTTTAAAAATGTCTTCAGATGAGGATTAAAAAAACACACACATACACAAAGACACTACAAGAAAAGAAAACTACAGGCCAATATCCTTGACAAACACAGATTCAAAAATTCTCAACAAAACATTACCAAACTAAATTCAACAATACACTAAAAGAATCACACACCATGATCAAGTGAAATTTATTGAAGGAATGCAAAGTTGGTTCAATATATGTAAATCAATTTGATACACCAGCCACAAATGAAGGATAAGTCACATATAATCTCAACAGATGCAGAAACCATTTGACAAAATTCAACATACATTTACGGTAACAAAATATCTTCTCAACAAAGTGGGTATAAAAGGAATGTACCTCAACATAATAAAGGCCACATATGACAAGCCCACGGTTAATATCATAATCAACAGGTCTAAGATCAAGAACAACCAAGACAAGGTTGTTCTTCAACCCCAGTCATGGCACATACAGGAGACAACCGATCCATGTTTCTTTCTCACATCAATGTTTCCCTCTCTCTCTCTCTCTCTCCCCCCCTCCTCCTCCCTCCCTCCCTTCCTCTCTCTGGCACCATACGTAGTTACTACAACATTATTGACTATACTCCTTATGCTCCCTAAAGATTTTAACATAAGACAAGAAACCATAAAACTGCACTCTCACCACTTTTATTCAACACAGCACTAGAAGTCGTAGCCAGAGCAATTAGGCAAGAAAAATAAATAAAAGGTATCCAAATTTTTAAAAAAGTAAAATTGTCACTATTGCAGATGACATATTATATACAGAAAACCCTAAAGACTCCACCAAAAATCTTATAACTAATCAACAAATTCATTAAAGTGACATGATACAAAAATCAGTTGTATTTATGTACACTAAAAAATATATAACAGAAATTAAGAAAACAATCCCATTTACAATCAAATCAAAAGGATTAAAATAGCTATGAATAAATTTAACAATGGAGGTGAAAGATCTGTACACTATAAGACACTGATGAAAGAAAATGAAGACAGAAATAAATGGAAAGCACAAATAAATCCATGCTCATGAACTGGAAGAATATTGATTAAATGTCCATACTACCCAAAGCAATCTACAAATTCAACAGAATCTCTATCAAAATTCCACTGGCATTTTTTGAATAACTAGAACAAACCATCTTAAAAGTTGTATGGAACCACAGAAGACCCTAAATAGCCAAAGAACTCTAGATAGGGAAAAAAACTGAAGACATCTCACTTCCTGATTTCAAATTGTGGTGGTAGAATAAAAACACATATACAGATCAATGGAACAGAATAAAGAGCTCGGACATAAACCCATGCATATATGGTTAATTAATTTATGACAAAGGAGCCAAGAATATACAAAGAGAAAAAGATAGTCTCTCTAATAAATGGTGCTGAAGAAACTGAACAGCCAGAGACAATAGAATGAAACTGGACCCCATCTTATGACACAGACAGAAATCAACTCAAAATGAATTAAAGATCTGAACATAAAACAAGAAACCATAAAACTCCCAGAAAAAAAAACAAAGGAGGTAAGCTCCTTGTCTTGACAGTGATTTTTTGGATTTAGGTATACCAAAAGTAAAATCTACAGAATGGGAGAAAATATTTTTACTTTATATTATTTTTCAATTACTGTTTACATTCAGTAGTATTTTGTTTTAGTTTCAGGTGGACAACATAGTGGATAGACAACCATATAGTTTACCAAGTCCTGATATTTCAGGTACCCACCTGGCACCATGCATGGTTATTACAATATTATTAACTATACTCCCTATGCTGTTATCTACCCATGACTGTTTTGTAACTACCAATTTGTACTTCTTAATCCCTTTACCTTTTTTGCACAGCCTCCCAACCTCCCTCCCATTTGACAACCATCACTCCTTTTTCTGTATCTATGAGTATGTTTCTATTTTGTTTGTTTGTTCTTTAAATTCCACTTGTAGGTGAAATGATTTAGTATTTGTTGTTCTCTGTGTGACTTACTTCAACTAGCATAATGCCCTCTAGGTCCAAATGATGTGGTTTTATCCTTTTTTATGGCTGGATAATAGTCCCTTAATGTACCACAGCATTTTTAACCACCCATCTATTGATGGGCACTTGGGTTGCTCCCAGAACTTACCTGCTGTAAATAATGCTGCAGTGCACACAGAGGTGCATATATTCTTTAGAATTAGCATTTTAAGGATCTTCAAAAATATATCCAGAGGTGGAATCACTGTGTCACAAGGCAGTTCCAGTTTTAATTTTTTGAGAAAGTCTCCATACTATTTTCAATAGTGGCTGCCCCAGTCTTCATTCCCACCAACAGTGCACGAGGTTCCGTTTTCTCCACATACTTAACCAACACTTGTTTGCTGATTTATTGATGATAGCCTTTCTGACAGGTGTGAAGTGATATCTCATTGTTGTTTTAATTTGCATTTCTCTTATGAGTACTAATGCTGAGAATCTTTTCATATGTTAATTGGCCATCTGTGTGTCCTTTTCTGTTTTTAATAAGAACCATTTCTTTTAAAGATTTTATTTATTGTTTTTTTTTAGAGAGAAGGGAAGGGAGTGTGAAATAGAGGAAAAGAAACATTAATGGTGGTTGACTCTCATTCATGCCCTTTTAGGGGGCCTAGCCCACAACACAGGCACGTGCTTTGACTGGTAATCGAACCGGTGACCCTTTGGTTCACTAGCCAGAACTCAATCTACTGAGCCACACCAGCCAGGGCTATGTGTCCTCTTTAGAGAAGTGTCTACTTGGGTCCTCTGCCCATTTATTTATTTATTTACTTTATTTTTAGAGAGAAGGGAAGGAAAGGAGAAAGAGAGAGAGAAATATCAACGTGTTGTTGTCTCTCATGGACCCCCAACTGGGAATCTGGCCCGCAACCCAGGTATGTGCCCTAGACTGGGAATCGTGTAATTAGATTGTTTGGTTTTTTGATGTTGAGTTGGAAGAAAATATTTTTAAATCATATATTTGATAAGGAGTTAATATCCAAAATATTAACAAAGAACTCATACAACTCAATAGAAAAAAATTCCAGACTTCTAGCAAGATGGAGGAATAGGTGGACGCACCATACCTCCTCGCACAACCAAGATTAGAACAACAATAATTTACAGATAGAATAACGCCCAGATCCAGCAGAGGATTTATCTGAATGGAAGTCGGGCAGCCAAGAA
This sequence comes from Phyllostomus discolor, assembly GCF_004126475.2. NCBI lineage: Eukaryota > Metazoa > Chordata > Mammalia > Chiroptera > Phyllostomidae > Phyllostomus > Phyllostomus discolor. The sequence goes on along the minus strand of NC_040903.2, from coordinate 189,847,566 downwards.
GTTGAAGTAGATGCGTTCATACGACCGGTAGGAGAAGACGAGCCGGGCGGGCGCGGGGCTGGCGCGGGTGGGCGGCGTGCGGAGGTGAGGGAAAGTTTGGCACGAAATCAGCGCGATAGCCATCCGGGGCGCAAGAACGCAGCGGTGATCCCTGAGTACGCAAGCTGCGGCTGGCAGACCCAGAGGGGTAGCGATTGTGGACCAGGGCAGAACTCGCAGCCCGGGGGCCCAGAGAAGGGTCTGAGTCCAGGAGAACGGAACTACCGCCATTGTTTTCTCCCGCCCCCACCCCCACATATAACGTCACAATCTAGCGACTGGGGTGCCCAACCCCGGTGAACACCTAAGGCTCCGCCCCCCACCGTAACAAGAGCAACCAGACCAGAAAAACAAAAAAGGAGAGACAGGGGAAAAATATGTTTTCAACAGAGCAGATCAGTCCCCCAGGACTCATCCTTTTGAGCAACCAAGAAATAGCCAATCTATCAGATGCGCAGTTCAAAACACTGATGATCAGAAAGCTCATGGAATTGGTTGATTTTGGGCGCAATTTAGATGAAAGGATGCAGGTTACCATAAAAGAGATGCAGGAAGATATACGGAGGTGAGCCAATAGTGAAAGGAAGGAATCTGAGTCTCAAAACAATACAGTGGACGTGGCGCGGGTGGGCGGCGCGCGGAGGTCAGGGAAAGTTTGGCGCGAAATCAGCACGACAGCCATCCGGGGCGCAAGAACGCAGCGGTGATCCCTGAGTACGCAAGCTGCGGCTGGTGATTCCCCTGTCTCTCCTTTTTTGTTTTTCCGGTCTGGTTGCTCTTGTTACGGTCGGGGGCGGAGCCTTCCTTCCAGAAGGAAGATAGAATCAACCAAGCAGGAAAGCATGATGAAATAAGAATTCAAAGAATCGAGGAAAAGCTTAAGAGCATCCAAGACACCTTTAAACGTTCCAATATCCGAATTATCGGGGTACCAGAATCAGAAGGGGAAAAGCAACAAATTGAGCATGTATTTGAACAAATAATAAAGGAGAACTTCCCCAATCTGGCAAAGGGAACAGTCTTCCAAGAAATCCAAGAAGCTCAGAGAGCCCCAAAGAAGTCGGACCCAAGAAGAAACACACCAAGGCACATCATAGTTACATTAGCCAAGGTAAAAACGAAGGAGAGAATCCTAGAAGCAGCAAGAAATAAGGGGACAGTCACCTACAAAGGAGTTCCCATCAGACTGTCAGCTGATTTCTCAAAAGAGACCTTACAGGCAAGAAGGGGCTGGAAAGAAATATTCCAAGTCATGAAAGACAAGGACCTACATCCCAGATTGCTCTATCCAGCAAAGCTCTCATTTAGAATGGAAGGGCAGATAAAGTGCTTCTCAGATAAGGTCAAGTTAAAGGAGTTCATCATCACCAAGCCCTTATTTTATGAAATGCTAAAGGGACTTATCTAAGAAAAGAAGATAAAGAAAAGACATGTATAGTAAAAGGACAGCAAACTCACAAATATTAACAACCAGACCTAAAGCAAAACCAAAAGAAACTAAGTAAACAATTAGAACAGGAACAGAACCACAGAAATGGAGGGCACATGGAGGGTTAGCAGCAGGGGGGTGGGAGGAGGAGAGAGGAGGAAAAGGTATAGAGAATAAGTAGCATAGAATGTAGGTTGAAAATAGGGGGAGGGCAAGAATAGTACGGGAAATGTAGAAGCTAAAGAACTCATAAGTATGACACATGGACATGAACTAAAGGGGGAAAATGTGGGTGGGAGGGGGGGAAAGGGTGGAGGGGAGAGAAGGGGGGAAATGGGACAACTGTAATAGCATAATCAAAAAAATATATTAAAAAAAAGAAAAAAAGAAAAAAATTCCGATTTAAAATGGACATTTTCCTATAGAATTCATACAATAGCTAACAGGTACATAAAAGGTGCTCAACATCAGTGGTCATCAGGGAAAAATAAATCAAAATGACAATGAGATATCACCTCACACCTGTCATCAAAAAGACAAGTGATAAATGTTGGTCAGGATATGGTAAAAAGGGAACCCTTGTGTGCTATTGGTGGCATCATAAATTGATGCAACCACTATGGAAAATAGTATGGAGATGACTCAAAAAATTTAAAATAGAAGTACCATATAATCTAGCAATCCCACTTCTGGATTGATATCCAAAGAAAATGAAAACATGATCTCAAAGAGATATCTACACTTCCATGTCCATTGCAGGATTATTCACAATAGCCAAGATACGGAAAGAATTTGTGTCCAACAACAGATGAATGGATAGAGATGTGATCAGGAGAGAGAGTGGCATGTTATTCAGCCACATGAAATATGAAAATTCTGCCATTTGCAACAGCATGGATGGACCTTGAGGGCATTATACTAAGAGAAACAAGTCAGAGAGAAAAAGACAAATACTACAGGGTATCACACATGTGGAATCTAAAAAAAAAAAAAAGTTAAAAAGCCAAACTTACATAAAAAAGGAAAGTAGAAAAGCGGAGGGAATTTAAAAAAGGCACAAACTTTTTCAGCCTAAGAAGAATAAAATCTCAGGCTCTAATGTAAAACATGGTTACTATAGTTGATACACTATGTTACATATTTAACATTTGCTAACAGAGAAAGATCTTAAATGTTCTCATAAAAGAAAAGATAAATAGGTGAGGTGATAGATATGTCAATTAACTAGATGGTGAAAATTCTTTCACAATGCATTCATATATAAAGTCACTATGGTGTACATATACTTTCAATATCTTACAGTTTTGCCTTGGCCAGGTGGCTAAGTTAGTTGGAGTGTCATCTCATGCACCAAAAGGTTGTGAGTTCAATCCTGGGTCAGGGCACATACCTGAGTTGCAGTGTGAACCCTGGTCAGATTGCATATGAGGGGCAACTGACTGATGGTTTTCTCACATTAATGTCTCTCTGCCTATGTTTCTATCTCTCTGTCTCTTCCTCTTCCTCTCTCAGGGCAGGATTTAAAGAGAGAGAGAAAGAGAGGGTGTGTGTGTGTGTGTGTGGTTTGTCCAGAAAGTACCCACTATGTACAGAGACATTTATTGAAGAAGACACAAGATACAAGAAACATTGTACATAGGACAATGATGCCTCAGTCCCATTCAGAGGACCTTGGGTGTCCTTACACAGTTCTCTCAATTGCCATCAGCTGCCCTGTCATATTTTCCTGAATCTCATTGATGGTCTGAAATCTCTTCCCTTTCAAAGGTGATCTTACCCTGGCCGGCATAGCTCAGTGGATTGAGCGCAGGCTGCGAACCAAAGTGTCGCAGGTTTGATTCCCAGTCAGGGCAATGCCTAGGTTGCAGGCCACGGCCCCCAGCAACCGCACATTGATGTTTCTCTCTCTCTTTCTCCCTCCCTTCCCTCTCTAAAAATAAATAAATAAAATCTTGGGGGAAAAAGGTGATTTTAGTTTTGGGAAAAGCAAGAAGTCACAGGGTACCCAATCTGGGCTGTAGGGAGACTGAGTCACCTGAGTGATTTAATGTTTCACAAAAAAACTCTGCATGAGATGTGATGTATGAGCAGGTGCATTGTCATGATGAAGCTGTCAATCACCAGTTGCCCATAGCTACAGCCTTCTGAATCATCTGAATATTTTCCGAGGGAGAATGTTCAAAATTTGATGCAGATTTCATTGCTCTACTCACTTAGTCATTTTGAATGCGATGGCCACACAGTATACATGCTCACTCAACAGCATCTACATCCCCCACTAATTAGTACAGTGAAGTTGTCACTGTTCATGCATGTGCATTCCAGTCCACCCACTTTGGCTGCTGCAGGTTACTTGGATATTGCACAAACCATTTTCATTATATTAACAATGACTGGGCTTTTCCAGACAGACCCTGTGTGTATGTGTATATAGAGAGGGTCAGGCACAAATAATGCCCTTTTTTATTACAAAATTATAAGCATGTAATTCTGTAGCATAACAATATCACACTCAAGCATATTATATGACATTTTAGGTGAAATATTCAAATTAAAACTAAATTATTACACCTATATTATTATCCTACCAATCACACTCAAGCAGGAGTTACTTCTGCCAGACTATATATATACATGTATACACACATACATTATATACACGTATATATCTATATATCTATATACATAAATATCCAAATATACATCTTATAACTTTATTTGTCAATTATACCTCATAAAGCTGAAAAAGTGAAAAAATCACTTATCTATGGAAATTTTTAAATAAATGATTTGTTAATTTAAAAAATGTCCTCAATAGCTATTTTATATTGCATGTTTTTATTTCTATCTGTGAGTGCCAGGAATTTCTACAAAGACATCAAGAGTACATGAAGATACGATTTTCTTGAGAAGAAATAGAAAAGGATAAAGAAGTCTTAGGTTCCCAAGATTTAAAGATATCAAAACTAAAAAATATATTTCCCATAAAATTAAACAAAGTTAGAATAGTAACATTTGCTTTATATTGCAAAATGTTACAAGTGGAGGTAAATGAGGTTTAAGGAGCAAAGTAATATATTACAAAGAATAGATTCTTTCCGGTATTTACTGTTTAGTCATAGATAAATCTGTATTCTAAACTCCTCTAAATATCAAACTAGAAAGCCACATTATTGAAACTTTCTGATGTTTTGTAGAACAAAAAAACATAAATAACTTTCTCATAATTTATAGAAAAGTATTTAATTATACATGACAATGCTAAAGTATTGATTACATATGTCCCATTTAACCTGATAGCCTCACAGTATATCAAATACATTTTATATAGCTATGATAAGTATATACATGTATAACTAAAAGATATACTACTCTTCATTTATCTTTTTTCCATTGAAACTAGTTTTAACAATATGGTGAGCCTGATTAAAAAATTAATAAGAAACTCCCTTCTTTCTATACTCTGAAAAGTTGGGAAGAAATGCCCCAATAATCCTAAATATGGTGGCCAAATATTCATATTTTCCTAATATCTACATAGGCCAATGTTTTCAATGGATGCTTATTGTATTCAATTTAAAACCAAGCAAGCATTACAAGAGGAATGCAGGGAGCCACAAAGCAAGAGGTAAACTAGCAAATAATAAGATTTATATATTAAAAGAGGACAAGAACCATTTAATTTCAAAGCATAAATTATATTTGCAAGAGACTAGATCCACCTGCAGTCAAAAAGTACCTCATAAAGGCAAAGAAATCACATGAAGCTCAGACACAATTCACCAAATTCAAGAATCAACAGTGTTAAGCACCAGCTACTCAAAACCATTAATACATTTAAAAAGGTACAAGAGAATAGCTGATCCACTCAGTCACAAGCTGAACTCCCTGAAAAGCACAAGGTAGGCTTTGGAAGGTTGGCTGCACATACCAAAGTTTGCAAGCCATCTATCAAAAATTATCTCATTTGACTTCTACTCAGAATCATCACAGAAGGATAAGGTAGAATTTAAAAAGTCAATTACAATTTAAGTTGAAGATTTATCATCAACTAAAAAAGCTGCTGCAAAATCCTATTCAAATCTCCCTTCCAGCCGTATGTATACTTGGAAGTTTTTCATTATCATACATTATTACTGTTTCTTCTACTGCAGAGTACCTACATAACAGGATCCAAAACACAGTGCAAAGAAGGGAAGGAGTAAAAACAGAGAAATTTCCAGCACTACAAAATACTTAATTCTTTGTTCTTTAAAGTTTCATAAAGATATTGCCTTCTGAAATCAAGAGCTAGAAACAGTCTAAAATCATGATCAGGGTAAGGGGACTATTTGGGGGATTGGTGAGGAAAGTTGGTGAGGTAGTTGGGAGAAGACTGCAAGATCCAGTGATAGGCCCTGGCTGCTGTGGCTCAGCGGACTGAGTGCCAGCCTGCAAACCAAAGAGTCACTGGTTTGATTCCCAGTCAGGGCATGTGCCTGGGTTGCAGGCCAAGGTCCCCCAGTAGGGGGCATGAAATAGGCAACCATACATTGATGTTTCTCTCCCTCTCTTCCTCCTTCCCTTCCCTCTCTAAAAATAAATTAAATCTTTAAAAAGTAAATCCAATGACAGAAAAATCTACTGTGAAAATACTAAAAACCTGAGAATTTTTACATTGGCCTTCTCCTGTCCTTGTTCCCTACAGTTGCTTCTCCCCAACCCTCCTGATAAAATCCAAATTGTGCAATGGCCAATAATCAATAAGATCAATTCTTTGACAGTCGTCATTGACCAACTATTTCCCAAACTAGTTGAATTACGCTTGACCCCCTACTGCTAAGTCCCTATAAAAAATTCTACCATCCTTCCTCAAGTTACAACTCTCTTCCAGAGCCTTTCATGCCCAGCATTATCTTATGCTGACAGTGGCCTGGTTAAATTTCTTTCAAACTGGAAAAAGTTCTAGGAGGTCAACACAGCGGGAATTTGCTCCATTTTTATTTTCTTGCTGGACTCCAGGGTAATAGTGGGCACTACTTCTGTGTCCATATAGACTCACTAGAAAAATAAACAATAGAAAAGTAAAGTTTCCACTGATCATTTAAAAAAATAATAAAGACAAACATTTATTAAAAGCCTACCTCTACTGCTATGTACTTTTATCTAATGAATTCTACTTAATCCTCACTACAACCCCTGGGATAAATATTCTTATATTCATTCTACAGATGAGACATCAGAACCTTAGATGGTAAATTTTTTATTATGAATATTTTATTATACACAAAAAAGTATGACTGCAATAATCACCAAAAACTCCCCAAATGTGCATCAGCTGGTGAGTGCATAAGCTCACTGTAGTATATAATAATAAAAATAACTTTTTTAAAAAACCTACTAGTGTGCACAACATGGATGAATCCAAATCTATTATGTGAAGTAAAAGAAGCCAGATTTTAAAAGGTACATGCTGCTTCTGGTCAATATGGCAGCACAGGTAAACACAGCCTGCCTCCTCACACAACCACATCAAAATTACAACTAAAACACAGAACCACCATCATCAAAACTTTCAGAAATTGAATTGAATGGAAGTCTGACAACTATGGAATAAAAGGAACCACATCCATCCAGACTGGTAGGAGGGGTAGAGACACATAACAGGCTGGTCCCACATCCACGTGTGGTGGATAAAAATTCAGAATGTATATCTTGAAAGCAGAAGTCCAGCCCCACACCAGGCCCCAGCCCAGGGTTCCAGTGCCAGAAAGATAATTCCCCATAACTTCTGGCTGCAAAATCAGTGGGGAGTGAGCCAATGGAAAAAACATTTGGAGTCCCGAGCAGCTCCCCTTAAAGAATCCACACATGAACTTAGTCAGACTCACTCCCTGAGTTCCAGCAACTAGGAAGCAGCTTGAAAGGCACCAGTGGCATAAAGGGAGTACCTGAAGTCTCTGGCATCAAGGCAAGAGCTGGGGCACAGCTTTCTCAGTGACAGAAACGGGACAGAAACCAATATTCGTCTTCTAAACCCTTACCCCACAAAGCCACAGAGCCAGCACAGGTCCACCCAAGATATGAATGTCTGGTCTTGGCTCATATCACAACTTCCTAAGTCCTATAAAACAGGCAACTGCCAGCCTGAGTAAGACCCCAGCCCCATACCTCTCACAAAGTGGTCCCAGGCCTGGCACTAGTAGCAGCCAGTCTAGATTCACAGCTTGGCTTCACCTAAGAATCTCTAAGCTCGGCACAAGTAACAGCCATCTCAGATGGCTTTATAGTTCAGGCAGGGTGGCCCCAGCCAGAACACAGATGGAGGCTGACCTTGGCCTGCACCACCCTGGGAATCCCAGGGCTTGCATACCCAGTGAACAGCTACAGACCACAGCAGAGCCACACAGCCCCTCCACAACTGATCCTTCACAGAGGGTAGATTGGTGGTCAGTAGTCACAGCCAGTCTTTGCAGCTGACTGGCCTGGGTAAATCCTTCCCATTGACCTGCCAACAGCAACCAAGGCTCAACTCTAACAGGAGGGTGTACTCACTCCACACAGAGGATGCACCTCAAGCACCTATCTTGGGTGACAGGGAAGGCTGTACCACTGGACCATACAGAACACCTACTACATTAGGCCATGCTGCCAAGACAGTGAGTCACAGCAGCTCTACCTAATACATGGAAACAAACACAGGGAAGTTGCCAAAATGAAGAGACAAGGAAACATGGCCCACATGAAAGAACAGATCAACACTCCAGAAAAAGGACTAAACAAAAGGGAGATAAGCAATCTATCAGATGCAGAGTTCAAAACACTGGTTATAAGGATACTCAAGGAACTTAGTGAAGACCTCAACAGCATAAAAAAGATCCAGTCAGACACAAAGGATACACTAATTGAAATAAAGAACAATTCACAGGGAAACAACTGTAGAGTGGATGAAGCTGAGACTCAAAGCAATTCACTGGTACATAAGGAAGCAAAAAACAACCCATCAGAACAACAAGAAAAAAAGAATCCACAAAAAGCAAGGATAGTGTAAGCAGCCTCTGGGAGAACTTCGAATGTTCCAACATTCACATCATAGGGGTGCCAGAAGGAGAAGAGAAAGAGCAAGAGACTGGAAATCTATCTGAAAACAATAATGAAAGGAAACTTCCCTGATTTGGTGAAGGAAACAGACATGCAAGTCCAGGAAGCACAGAGAGGACCAAACATGATGGATGCAAAGAGGCCCACTCCATGACACATCATAATTAAAAAGTCAAAGGTTAAAGATAGAGAGAGAATCTTAAAAGCAGCAAGAGAAAAGCAGTTATTTACCTATAAGGGAGTTCCCATGAGACTGTCAGCTGATTTCTGAAAAGAAACTTTGCAGGCTAGAAGAGACTGGCAAGAAATATTCAAACTCATGAAAACCAGGGACCTACAGCGAACATTGCCCCACCCAGCAAATCTATCATTCAGAATTCAAAGGCAGATAAAGAGCTTCCCAGACAAGAAAAAACTAAAGGAGTTCATCATCACCAAACTATTATTCTAGGAAATGTTAATGGGACTTATTTAAGAAACAGAAAATCAAAGCTATGAACGATAAAATGGCAAAAAATACATATCTATCAACTACTGATTCTAAAAAACAAACTAAGAAAATAAGACTAGAGACAAAATCATGCATACTTAGAGGGTTGTGATGGTTGCCAGATGGGAGGGGACGGGTGGAGAATGGGTGAAGAGGTGAGGGGATTAAGAAATACAAATACGTAGATACGGAATAGCCATGAGGATATAAAGTACAGTATAGGAAATGGAGTAGCCAAAGAATTTATACACATGTTCCAGCCATGGTGGGTAGAATGGGTCAAAGGAGGAAAACTGGGACATTAAATAGCATTATCAATAAAATATAATTTTTAAAAAAGGTACATGCTAAATGATTCCATTTAAATGACATATTGGGAAAGTCAATTAAACTATAGGGACAAAAATACACTAGTGGTTGCTCAGGATTGAGGTAGATTTGAGTGAATTTAGAAGATTATAGTGATAAATATAAATCTGTCAAAATTCAGGCTGAATCCTAAATACAAATAAATAAAAAGTTTAATGTATGACTAAAATCTGGACCAGTATGAAACTATTGAAACTCAGCTACTGTCAAAAAATTTAAGATAAGTTATTTTTAGCACCAAATACACCACAAAACAATACAAGAAATACAATGTACCATATTCAGCTATAACTTTGTTTTTTTGTTTTGTTTTTTTAATCCTCATCCGAGGACATTTTTTCATTGCTCTTAGAGAGAGAGAGAGAGAGGAAAGAAGAGAGGAAGGGAAAGAAACATCCATGTGACAGAGAAGCATCAATCAGTTACCTCCTGCATGCACCCGGTCCAGGTATTGTTCACTCCTGGAGTGGAAATGGAACCTACAACCTAGGTATGTGCCCCGAACAGGAATTGAACCCACAACCTTTCAGATACTGGACAATGATCCAACCAACTGAGCCACATCAGCCAGGGCCAGCCATGACTTGTTTTATGCAGTCCTTTTACTTTAAAGTTCTAAACTAAAAACTAAAACTACAGGAAATAAAACAGTTTTCATTTTATACATGTCATATTATACATAGTAGATAATCTGAAAATATTTGTTAACTAATACAGAATTCGATAAGGTTTAGATTGGCCTTTCCACTTCACTGAAACATACATATGTAGCTTCAAACACAAAATCATCCATTTCTCGCCCTGACTGGTGTGGTTCAGTTGGTTTGGCAGCATCCCACAAAGTACAAGGTTGCCAGTTTGATTCCCAGTCAGGGAACATCCTGGGTTGCAGTTTGATCCCTGGTTGAGGTCCATACAAGAGGCAACCATTTGATGCTTCTCTCCTTCTCCTGCCCTTCCTCTTTAAAAATAAAATAAAGTATTTTGTAAAATATTCATTTCTCAAATTATTAGTATATGATGGAACAGATAATTGCTGTGCACAAAATGTACTAACCTGAATTTGTTCAGTTAATCAGTAAAGGCAATAGAGCACTTTATTGTGAATGAAAACACCATCAGGGTCATGGGTATTCTCGTAATAAAAGCAGCAACCTAGAATAAAAGAAGAAAATATGAAATTCAGCCCTACTCAAATTTCAGTTAGTCTTATTATAGTTTCTTTTTAATCCCTTTTTTCTTTCCTTATGTAGCCAATCATGATATATAAAATGTTTGCATATTCACTTATTCTACAAGCAGTGTTTTTCAAATCCAAATAAAGAATAGGTTTTCATTTCGAAAATTACACTCAAATGTAGTAACATTCAGTGCCTTAATCTCTTTCATAGTTCATCTTAAAATAAGTCAACACCTATAAAACTTCCTCTGTGAGCACAAAATTCTTTAATTTTGTCTACTTTTTAAAATACAGGGCAATTGAAATGTCTCTCTTTTCACATTAATGCTTAAAATCTTCTATATCCCCACATTCCAATTAGCTGTGCAACATAATTTCTGACTATCTTCTACACAAATTTCCACTCAAGTCAATTTAATTTGCTCACTTTCCACAGAACAACTTTGGTATTCTCAGCTGTCACCCCCAACACACCATTCTTTCTTTTCAGAACAGGGACTTTTTCTTCCTTTCCTCTTTGTCAATCAATGCACATCAATCAACTTTCTCAAAACCCTGCCCCTCTCTTCCTCCATGAGAGCTGATATAGGAATTCTGTACTCCATTAATCCTTGCTAGAATATTTTGCTGCTTTATATAACTGCTATCTCGTTTTGTCTTCTGATTAGAGACCCTGTCTCCTATTTTTTTTTTTTGCTTCCTCTCCATCATCTGGGACCATGTTTGACACACAGAAGTATTCATTATGAGTGACTGATAAGTGAACTGGTCTTAACTTCCTAACTCTATGTTCTACAAAGCTGGCTAGATATTTTAGGTAAATAATACCCTACAACAAATGTTCTCTAGGCATCTCATATTTACTATAGCCTAGCCAAATATTATTAAAGTGATGCATTTGTAATGAAAATGAACTTCTCACAAACTCTTTTCCATGTTGAAGGCCAGGAGCATTATTCTTTTTGTTTAATAGTGTTTAATTTATCAAGCTGAAAATGGACTATAAACATATTACACTAGGTAAGCTTTTACATTTATATCATCAACTTCATAAAAGAATAATTATCAAATTCATTTACATTTCAAGGTTTCTACTTCACTTTCAGTAAAATAATTTTGTAGGTCACTATTGGCATTGATAAAATACATCTGAACTTCAGAAGTATATATGCATTTCAGAAGTTTACTATTTCATAACAAGAAATAAAAATTTAGCCAACAACCCCATAAAATAAGACTTCTTGCAAAGCAAACACTGCTATATAAAATAATTTGAAAAATAAACAGCACAGTATTTTATTCATTGTTTTCTTCCTACTCAAGCTTTCATTAATATATAAAACTTAATAAATGATTTTATAGGTATTATAAAAATGGGAAAATTAAAATAAGCCATTCTTAATTAACACAGCCAAAGAGATATAAAAATATATCATACCTATTTACTATTAGCCTTTTAAAACATAATTCTCTACTGTAACTCAGTAAAATGATCACTTTTATGCATGTCAAGTTAAAGAACTGCAAGGAATTAAGAATCTAATGATATGCTACTGAGTCTTTAATGTGTACCAAATGCCTTGACTAAGCACTGTACATGGGCTAATGTTAAATCATTTAAAATCTCATAACCACCCTGTAATTATCATCTCCATTTTACAGTTGAGGTAACAAATTCAGTTAATAAATGGTGGGGTTAGAATCTGAACCTAGATCTGACTCCAAAACCATAGTTTTTTCCACTTTACCAAGTTACAATCTACATTAAAAGTTGGTTTTCAATAATTCATTAATAAAATATCAGTAATATTATCATTCAGCCTCAATTACACTGAAATGTAAATTATCTGTAGTACATGGTTTAACCTGAAACTTAGATATATTTATAATCCCCGATGGTTACAAGCTACTAAATGCTTGTCATTTGATAAGCAATGAGGACCACATATATAAAGTGGTCATGGTGGCAGGCCACCATGAATGAACAGGCTATTCTGAAACCTATTCAGAATCCAGAATGTATTTCCCTTTTATATAAAAACAATGCTAAAAATGGTAATTCTATTCCCAGGCCAACCCACACTGAAAAAGTAATTAATCAACTATTATCTAGCTACCATTTATAAATATTGGGAATGTGTGTGTGTGTGTGTGTGTGTCTGTCTGTCTGTCCATGGAGGGGGAGTGGTATTAAGTTCCAAATTGTGAACTCAGGAATTCATCTGCCTCCCAGTTTGTCAGTGAAAGCAGAGATGTCCCTAACATCCATAGCAGCATGGCAGCCTTGCAAAGAGGTGAGTATTCAGCAGCAGAATCTAGGGTCAACAAGACCCCAGATTAATTAATAGTATCTGCTGGAAAATCTGATCACATTAGAGAAAACATTCCTCCACATAGGAATCACTTCGTGGGAAATTTCTGAATTTCTACACTACAGAGCACTTAAAACAAAAACTATTTTACAAGTTAATTTGATGTACTGTAGAAAACACACCTTTACATTCCTTTTTGTCTATTTCTACTTGAGCATAAAACTATCAACCTGGCAAACATTATGGTTTAAAATATTAATATAGCAACTATGTATTACCTCTACATTCATTTATTTTTAAAAATCTATAATGATTATTAAATTATTGATATTAAATTATTTCACTTAAACCTCACAACAGTCCTCTGACCTTGTTGTTAACCCATTTTACAGATAGAAAAACAGAAGTTTAGTAAAGTAACTTCTCTCTTCAAGGTCACACAACTAATATATGGTAGAATAAGGTCTGCTAGCAAAGATTGTGATCTTATTCACTTTACTACATTTACTGAGCACCTAGCAGCCAGACACTGTGAAGGAAAAAAAAGAGGTACAAAATCACAGACCTTAACCAAAAATATTCACATTCTGACAACCATTCAACAAATACTTCTTGAGTCCCTAATACATTCCACATACTGTTTGAAGTTAAATCCAAGATGTTTGTACTGATGGCTCTTCACTGAGATTCTCCTTAAATAGTATTAACTCTACTATATAATAATCTCCATTGCCAGGGATTTTTGGGGAAATGGCTGATTCCACAGAATCATCAGAAACTTACAAAGCAAGCATGGAACAACTTTATCATACCAGGAGCAAGAAAGCTATCAAACACTACACTACTGTGATCACATAAATGGATTCAGAAATTTTTTAAAGTGGTTCTCTCTGGTCAAAGATAGGACAATTTGAGCCTCATTAACTATATTAATTGTAATGGATTAAAATCTAAATATGTCTAAATTTATGAGTGCATAGCAATCCTTTTAAAAAATAAACAAAAACACCTTCATTTTTCAAGGAATAAATTTACTACTTGAAAACTGATAAAGAATTAAGCATTTATCCTGTCTTTCCTTATAAATTGTGCTATTTGATAACAAAATAGCAGGTGAGGACAGTATTCTATGGAAGTATCCTAAGTCACAGTAAAAGAGAAATTATTTAGAATATCACCACTTTGCTACTCCCAATGAATTTTTGGATCTAGGCATTAAATATCAATGGTTCATAACATCACATACACACAAAAAAAGACTCATGCAGATATCAAGTACCTTCTGATGAACACAACACCAACTACATACAGTCTTGCCAAAGAAATCACATCAGAGTCTGATCAAGCCTCTGGATACTTAGCAAAATCTGCAGGACATATAGGAGCAGACTAGCATGCAATTGCATTGGTATGCAATTCGCAGAATCCAAAGAGTGGGAAACCACAAGTCAAAATGTCCAGAGTTCGAATGTCGAACTGCAGGGAAATGAAATGAGAAGGGGGACTTGAAGATTAAAGACACCAAAAAAATTTCAAATTCAAAAAGAAAATAGATAAGATTAAATTATATTGTCCAGAGATGCATATTTGGGGGATGAAACTAGATTACTGTAAAAATAAAATAATAGTTAGTACTGGGGAGGAAGGCAGTTATGATTGGGATAGAGTACATCAAAAACAGCTGGAGTAGCTGGCCAAGTTCTACTTCTTGACCCGGATGGTAGTTACAGTTGTGTTTACTTTATAATACATTAAATACATTTGGGGTTTTTTTGTGGTTTTCTGCATCTGTGCTTTATTTTACCACAAATTTTTTTTAAAGAATTCTGAATCTAACAAAGTTAAAATTCTAACTCTATCACATTCCTGTTGTATGATCCTAAGCAAGGCATTTAATATCTCTATGCTTCAGTTTCCTCGTATATAAAATAGGGAAAATAATACTTAACCATAATTATGAGTAAAGTATAGTTAAAATGTTCAGCAAAGTACCCACTGAATAATATTATTTCAATAAATGACAGTTATCACCTATTCAAAAATGTGAAGTTGTATAGGGAAACCATGCAAATTCTTTGTATAGAATGATTACAACACTATCTCCTTTAATATTAAAGATTTCTGCATTATCAGTCACTCTGCATGTAAATTCTTGAAAGTTAACAAAATCTAACAGAGAAATTAGAAAGTACTTACGCAAGATTTTTAGTCTACAGTGAGACCAAATGCCTTAAAAAGCAGACACATATATGTTTTTGGTTTTACTTTTTAAATTAACATATAGTAAAACTGACATTTGGGGGGAGGAGTGGGAGTATACAGGTCTATGAATTTCAACACATGTATAAATTTGTGTAACCACCACTACACTCAGGAAACAGAACAGTTCCATCACACCACAAAACTCCCTCATACTATCATTAGCTTATCCTCCTCTCGTCACCCATAATCCTTGAACCAGTGATCTGTTCTCCATGACTATAGGTTTATATTTTTGAGAATGTCATGTAAATGGAATCATGAGACTGTTTTCTTTCACTAAGCATAATGTCTTTAATATTCATTCAAGTTGTTGCATATACCAACAGTTGGTTCCTTTTTACTACTGGGCAGTGTTCCATTATATGGTATATCCATTCACACATCGACAGTGGGGACATTTCCAGTTTTTGACAATTATGAATAGAGCTGCTATAAACACTAATATATTAGTTTTTGAGGTAACATAGCTCCATTTCTCTTGGGCAAATACCTATGGGTGGGATTTCTGAGTTTTATGTTAAATGTTATATTTAACTTTGTAAGACTGTCAAACTGTTATCCAAAATAGCTGTACAATTTTGCATTTACATCAGCAATGTGCTAGAGTTTCAGTTGCTCCACATCCTTGCCAGCTTGGTATTGTCAAAGTTTTTTGTTTTCTGTTTTTGTTTTGATATTCTAATAGGTATATAGTGGTATCTCTTTGTGGTTTTAATTGGCATTTGCCTACTAGCTAATGATGCTGATATACTTCTGATTTTTACAATTACATTTAATTCAACTTGTTAAAGAACTATGTTTAATATTTCAGCATTTAGCCTGTTAGTGGAATGAAAGAGTTTTATAAATTAAACTAAGCTTGATGTCTTTTCAGAATCATTTACAACACTGAAGATTTCAAATTGTCTTCACAAGTAATAACAGAAAGTATATGCAAACATTTTCAATGCACTGGGTATAAAATGTACCCAAATAAATTCAACTTGTACTAAATTGAGTTTGTGTAGCTTCTTAATAAAAATTTAGGAAATTAATAGCTTCTTTTTCAACTTCCTTCTAGGACTCATCTTTCCAGAAACTCCTTCCACAAAATAACTGAAGTGTAATGTTACCACTCAACATTTATTAAGTGTTTGTTTATGCTAGGCAATATTAGGCCTTATCTATATAAATATTACTACCTCAAATCACCCTGTCCTCAGTTTATATTATTCATTATTTTTAAAAAGTAACTACTTTCATCGCTTCTCGGCCTTTTGGCTAAGATCAAGTGTAAAAAGTAACTACTTTCTTGTTTTCTAAATAGTCTTTCTCTTTTAGAACAGCTTTAAAGAAAAATCCGTAAGATAGCAGAGTTCCAATATAACATCCTCCCATCAGTTTTCTCTATTATTAACATTTTACATTAAAATGGTATATTTGTTAAAATTAATAAATCAATACTAATATATTATTACTAACTAAAGCCCATAGTTTATTCAGATTTCCTTTTTTTTTACCTAGTAACCTATTTCTGTTCTAGAATCCTATTCAGAATATGACATTACATTTAGCTGTCATGTCTTTTTAGGTTCCTCCTGGCTGTGACAGTTTTTCAGACTTGCCTTTTTTTTAATGACTTGATGGTACTGATGAGCACCAATTAAGTATTTTGTAGGATGCCCCAGGCATCGAACCAGCAACCTGGGTATGTGCCCTGACTGGGAATTGAACCTGTAAACTTTTTGTCTACAGGATGATACTCCAACCAGTTAAGCCACACCAGCCAGGGCCTACCATACTCATTTCTTTTTAAGATGTTATTTATTTATTTTTAGAGAAGGGGAAGGGAGGAAGAATGAGAGGGAGACAAACATCGATGTGTGGTTGCCTCTCGCTCACCCCCAACTGGGGATCCCACCGGCAACCCTGGCATGTGCCCTGACTGGGAATCGAACCAGCAACCCTTCGATTTGTAGGCCAGCACTCAATCCACTGAGCTAGATCAGCCAGGGCTCATTTTTAAACTTAAAATTTTTAACTCATTAAACTAATCTCATTGTGATGCAAAGCTTGGTTCAAATTTTTAAATTATTAATCAACATATACGTATATTTCTCTACAAATACATGAAAACAGAAAACGAGCCCTGGTTGCTGTGGCTCAGTGGACTGAGCACTGGCCTGCAAACAGAAAAGTCACTGGTTTGATTCCCAGCTGAGCATGTGCCTGAGTTGCAGGCCAGGTCCCCAGTCAGGGGTGTGAGAGAGACAACCGGTCAATGTATCTCTTGCACATTGACACTTCTCTCCCACTCTTTCTCCCTCCCTTCCCATCTCAAAAAATAAATTTAAAAAATCTTTCAAAATAGAAAATGGTCACTATTCTAAGGTGCAGTAGCATAAACTACAATTAAATTGACATCTGTATTTCAACAATCCTGATCTCTACCTCCACAACTACAGTGTATACTAGGTCTCCACATATCAAGGAAAGAAGGAAATAAGTTACAAAAATTATAAAGAAAATTAGTTACCTGTCAATTTATTATCTCTGTAAAAAATACCTTGCCACTTATCCAAGATATGATCTAAATAGAAAATTAATGTCCTGGCCAGGTGGCTCACTTGGTTGATCATCCTACTGTATACCAAAAAGGTTGTGGGTTCGATTCCAATCAGGGCACACACCTACGTTGTGGGTTCCATATCCAGTCAGGGTACATATAGAAGACAATCAATCAATGTTTCTCACATCTCTCTCTTTCTCCCCCCAACTCTCTCTCTCCCTCCCCTTTCTCCCTTCCTCTTTCTCTAAAATCAGTAAACATATCCTCATGTGAGAATCAAAAAATAAATAAGTGCAAAATTACTAAAAATTTGTGCAAAATACATTTACTTTCAATAATTTGCTTGCATTTATTAATTTTTCATCTTTCACTCAAGTGGCAGATATGATCTTAGTTACATCATAAAATACAATTCAAGTTCTGTGACCTTGGGTCTAAAATAATTACTATAAGATTCTACTGTTACAAACTGCAGCATAGGTAAGTTTCTCCTCAAATTCACTTAGATCAAACATATTTCTCATCTACAACAAATGAGACAAGTGGACTATGACATATGATATATGACAAACTCTAATGCTGTGACTTACATACCAGTCACATATGTAATAAAATCTAAGAGTCAAAAAAAAAATCTTAAACCACCTGAGAGGTTAAGTCCTTCCAAGCAAGAGCGCTTTTCTGGGTGGATGCAATGCACCTTAAGGTAGCTGTTAAGACAATTCACTTAGGACACAGAAGTTATTGATAAGCTTGGTAAAAAAAAAGGTTTTATCAAGTGAAAATAATACAAATCAAATGTATTGCAAAAAGTGTCAATTATTCCAAATCTAACTACAGTAAATTCTAACTAAAGTAAAACTTTATTTCTTAAACAAGTCAGAGGCATGGGAATAAGAGGGGAGGTAATTATTCTAGATTAAAAAAAAAACTTAAAACAGATATTATACAACCAATTATAGTAAGTAGATCTTTCATAGTCTTCACTCAAACAAACCAAATGCAAAATGACCTTTTGTACATTAAGTAGAGAGTTTAACACGAACTGAGTATTAGTCAATTTTGAGGAACCGCAGTTAATTTTTTTAGGTATGATAATGGCACTATGGTTATACTACAAAAAATTTAAGTCTCATCCTCAAGTATTTATGGATAAAATAGCATTTCTGGACTTTTCTTGGAAATACATCAGCCAAAAAAGTATCGAGGGAGGGCAGAGGTGAAAGTCAAGTGACGATACTCTACTTTTGTGTTTAAAGTTTAAAATTACAAGTGAATTAATGAATAAAGCAAAACTTTAGTACTTAGTTATTAAAATGTCTTCCCTTCAAATAAATTAGTTACTGGTAGCCATATGACCAGTGCCTGTCATATAGTACTTAATTGCTCAATAAACAAAGAATCACTGAATAAATTACTGAACTGCCTAACAAAGAATAGACCCCTAAAATTCAAAGTAGGTAACATAAATTCCTAAGAAAATGTGCCTCTCTGTCAAGTCTGGGCAGCAACACTAATAGCATGTTTAGGAAACTATCTAGTACAGGGGCAGGAATTTCAAAGACAAAAAAGAAAAGCAATCTAAAAATACTCTCCCTAAAGGAGTAGGCAAAGTTCGGAAGTACAGGAAAAAGTTGGCAATGGGCAGCAGAAAAGAAAATCTGGTGTTATGAGGGGGAACCTGGAATGCTTTAGAAGCTAGGTTCACTCTCAGGAGTACCATATCCTTAGGGTGATACCTAAGATGCCTAAGGTGAACAAGATCATTTCTTTCTGACTTCAAGGCCTTCTCCTTTCTCTATACTACAATTCCTCATCCATTGTATTTAAACCAGTGTGACACTAATAAAAGTATTCTGATCACTCTTTACAAATATTCTTTCATTTTATTATCTATTCTATGAACAACTAAAACTTTAGAAAAAATCTGTAGTTCTAATTTAGAAAAGTATATGATGCTGCTTAAGAAACCACAGATGACTCTGCCACAAAATAAATAATTACTGCATTAGGAAAGAAACATAAATATTAAATTAATTATAAAAGACAATATTATCAATGGTAGAGAAAGAAAAGTGTTATAAGTACTAATCAAATTCCATTACTTACTATCCACATTTAAAAAGGACCAGTAAAGCCATTGGCTCATAACGTTTCTATAGAGTATTCCTAAAATAAAATCATTTTCAATTTATAAAAGAGGTACAAGGGCAGAACCAGAGTGGTTTCTTAGCACTAGGAGGTTGTTGTACGTATTTTTCTGTTTAGAACGATATAGGTTTACCCCTTTAAAAATCCTCTGCATCCATAAAGAAACACTTGTAGCTTCTTTTTCATAGAACACTATAGTTTACCAAGTAATTTGCTTGAATAATTAAGACAATACAATTTTTGTACCAGGCAAGAACTTTCTTCAAAGTGACAAAGAACACAGTATTTCTAACACCCTTTAAATTTTTAAAAAAATATTTATTTATTTATTTATTTATATTTAGAAATTGGTTTTAAAGAAACTTCTGATCCTTCGTTTGACCATCCAGTTCAAGTGCCTAACACAGTCTGACTTGAAATTATGTCTCAATTGCAAATTACCTGAAGTTACTAGAAAAGAGATTCTAACTAGCCCAGATGAGGTACAATATCCATTTTCTGAAAAGACTGGATTGTTTCCCTCCATTTCTATTTGTGCTTCTCCCTGAGTATTAGTATGATTCTAAACATTCTAATTCTAAAGCTTTTCTACATCATTGCAACCTCAAGACTAGAGAGGACCTCTTTCCCCGATAGACAGACTTCCAAAATGCAGAACAGAACTAGTATTTGCTCTCATATAACCATCCTTGAATCAATAACTGTGATGCTAATAAGCTTCCATTTAAACCGTGTGACTAAAGTGTGGGGTAGGAGACATTCTCCAAAAAAGGCAAATAAAAAGAGGGGTATTAGTGACTTAGACATAATCACTGGAGGAGTTGCCAGTAGCCAATAAACCACTGCAAAGAACTTAATGACTACACATTATTTTTTAAATTACATCTTTTTAATTTGGAAATAAAATATTTGTAACTCTACTTACACATTCATTTATATTTGTCTAAAATATTTCCTTATAGTAACTAAAATTTCAGAAAATATATAACTAGCCTTTATAGCAACTTCTAATTACAATGTTGTACCTGTGGGCAAATACAGAAAATGCTGGGAGCAAACTGCAGGCATTCAGAAGTAGAGAGGGAAAAGGCATCTAGAGTTCAACCACAGACCAGGAAGCAGGAGAAGGGGAGCTGCCTTAGAATAGAGTGGGAGAGAGATGGAGAGGGTAGTAGATTCATCTATACACAACAGAAAAAAAAAATAAAATAAAACAAAACTGTGGCTTAAACAAAATAGAAGTTCATTTCTCTCTGACATAAAATAATCTGAAAATAGACAATCTAGGGCTTGTTCTACCATGTCATCAGTATACAGTGTCCTCCTGCTCTCCATTCATTCCACCATCCCTGTCCTCATGGTCTCTGCTGGCAACTGGAGAAAAAAGGGTACACCTCTCCCTTTAAATAGAATTTTGGGAAGTATCACACACTTTCACTTACATATATCATTTCATTGATCAGAACTGCTTCACAGGTTTGAAACTTGCTGCAAGGGAACCTTAGAAAATTAAGTCTTTCAGCAAGTGAAGAGAGTGTCCACTAAATATCTAGGTTTTAACTTGAGAAAAACAGAGAACCTAACAGTAGATCAAAGGTAAGAAAATGCAGATGAAAATTGGAGATGTGAATACAAACTTTCCTTCTTTAATCTCAAGCTACAAAATGGCTAGAATGAAATTTTTGATGTATTACTTACCTGAAAAAGAAGAAAATGAAAAGGAATGGGACCTTTAATTCTACTTCTTAGACTATTTCCTATTCCTCCCCATATTATTACAAAAAGTTCACTTGAGAAATAACAAAAAGTGTGAACCAAAACTGTGAGCCAAAATAATTTGACTCAAAGTTATTAAATCTCCTTCCTATACAAAGGTATGAAACTAACATATTTAACAAACAGAAAATACCAAGGTAGAGACAGTTTAAAACCAAACAAAATCACACCATCACTCTTCTACAGGTAAAACTTTCAAATTACTTCCCAGGACCAGAAACTCAGCCTAAACTCCCCTCCATACCCACACCGCTGCTTGGTAAACCTCTCTCCTTAGGTCTATAAAGCAGATCTAATTTCCCTGATTCTCCTTCCTTACTCTTTTAAGGATTTTACTGCAATCACAATGAAATCAGAAGAATAATCTCATTTAGAAATTGTAAAGTTTTAAAAAATCTTATAAAATCCCCTGGAACCTCAACTATTCTCACTTTACTAGACAGAACTAATGATTTCAACTAGTATTCATTCACATATCTTCTTATCTCAAACATGTAATTGCATTTCTAAGACCCTAAACATTAGGTGATATATTTCAAAAAGTCTTTCTTTAACACAAGCACAATACAACGATGGCCATGGTGATGGTAGTGTTAGAACAAAATTAAGACCTTTAGAGGTTCCAAGTACAAAAAACAATAGTATAATCCTTTCTCCTCCCTATTAAATACTAAACAAGTTAATACAGTAAGATTCTTCTTTTTGATTACTACGTCTAAAAAAATTTTTAATAAAATTCCATTGTTTAAAAAACAGAATTTTTTCTTAATGTTTTCTTCTGCTTTGCTGATACCCTAAGCCTTTGGTAGGTATGTCTTTTGGGTAATCAACACTAAACAGTCATAAGAAATCAAAGTAAAAGCAGTTGCAACTTGAGGGGTTCTACTCTGTGTCAGGTATTTTATATGCATTATTGATAATTCTTGCCACGTCCACAAACGGTTGATATAACCAATCCTGGCATGCTGATAAATGGCTCCAAAAAAGCCAGAGGTCCAAGGTCACTCATGCAGTAAATAGCAGAATTGAGTATCTGAAATAGGCCTTTCTGTCTCCCAAATCTGATACATTAGACATACTGCCTATAGGACATTTCAGAAAACACCAAAAAATAATTTTTAAATGCATCATCTGATAGTCCTCAAATTTTCTTTGGAACTTAATCACCAATAATTCTAGACAATGAGTGTAAATATATAGCCAAGACCACTTTTTTTAAATGTGAATGGTGTCCTCTGGATTGTGCCATGTAGCAGCTATAACACAAATGTTTGTCAAAAGCCTTGTGGAGGCCATTTACTGCTCTATTTTGGGAAAAACTACAACCATTTTCTAAAAAGTAGATAAGCATTTTCAGGATATTAAAGAAAACTATTTTAAAGTACATAAAAATATACTCAGCATAGTCATCAGGAAAATGCAAATTAAAACCACAATGATATATACATATTATAAGAGCTAAAATTTTAAAAATGACTCTACTAAGCATCAGCAAGGATATAAAGCAACAGGAACTCTCATTCATTGCTGGTGGGAATACAAAATGATCGAGCCAACTTTGGAAGAGTTTGGTAGTTTCTTACAAAATTAAACATACACTTACCATTTGATTCAGCAACCCCACTCCTTGGTGAAATAGACTTAAGTTCACACCCACCCCCCAAAAAAACTATTCTCAAATGTTTACAGCAATTTTATTCATAATTACTAAAAACTAGAAACAACCCAAACATCTCTCAATAGACGAAGAGATAAGCCATGGTATTTCCATCCCTACTATGGATTATTACTTAGCATTGAAAAGGAACAAATTACTGATACACACTACATGAATCTGAAATGCATTTTCTACATGAAAGAGGCTGACCCAAAAGTCTATATAATTCCATGGATAGGACAATAACTTATAAATGGAAAAGGCAAAACAACAGCCAAGGAGAACAGATCAGTTTTACTAGGGGGTTAGATTTAGTGGGAGAAGCTAACTACAAAGGGGCAACAGGAGCTCTGTGTCTTGATAATAGTGGTAGATACATATACTATGCATTTGTCAAACCCACAGAATTGTGTATCACAAAGTGTGAATTTTGCTGTACATAAATTTAATTTTTTAAAAAATTAATGCACTTAAAAATAAAGAAAATATTCCAAACAAGAAAAAAATAATAAAAGAAAGAGTATTTTAAAATTACTAGTTCTAGAAATTATTTTCCTCAGGAGATAATATAGCTGGCTCCATTGAGCTATGGAGATAAAATCCAAAGTGTTTAACACATGGTTTACCACATAGTAAATTCTGAACTGATACTGGGTTCCCCTCCCTGTACCCACTTCTCTCTCTTACATATGCATTTCTCTTTTCCTGTGTCTACCCTTCATTTCTTTCCTCCTCTGTATTGGCAATAGATTTTTTTTTTACTATTTCATATTCCTTTCCTATTTCTTTGGTTAATAATAGAGTAGCCCCCTCAACACGTATCCTCATGGGATATGTTCCAAGGCCCCCAGTAGGTGCCTAAAACTATGTATAGTACCAAACCCTACTTAAACTATGTTTTTTCCTATACATACATACTTATGAAGTTAAATTTATAAACTGGCACAGTAAGAAATTAGCAACAATAACTAATAATAAAACAGAGCAATTACAATATACTGTATTAAAGTTATGTGAATGTGGTCACTCTCAAAATAGTCATGTGTGCCTTAACATTAGAGATCTGAGAAATGCATTGTTAGGCAGTTTTGTCATGGGAACATCATAGAATGCACTTACACAAACCTAGATTATATAAACATTCTGTAATGAATAATGATGCTTTAATCATTTAAACCGCCCACAGGTGGCAGTAAATTCAATATCATAGTCAGGCCTAGCCTTTTCTTTCAACATCATGAGTGAACTTTTTGCTTTGGCCATGGCTGTCATGGTGCTGAGAAGGATAACCTTCTGTTGTCTGGTCTTCTGTCTGGTTCATTAGAAATTTCTCCATGCCTGATACAGGCCCTTCTCAAAATCTGTTAGTCTCACTGACTTCAGCAAAGCAGATCCTTAAACAAATTCTATCATTTGTTCTTGCTCTTCAAGGTCATAGCTATGATCTGCTTGACTGGTACATACACTGATTTTCCACCTTTGTAGTCCTTAACACTTTTAATTTCATTTCCAATTCAGTTACTTGACATGGCCTCTTATTGGCAGCACTAACGGTGAATTTTCTATGCTTAGGGACCATGATGAACAAAATAACACAAAATTAAATAAAGCACAAGAGAAAATGATGCAATCAATTGATACAGTATAAGATGTATGACACTGCAGCTGGCATAACATGGCATACTATTTTAAAGGAAACTTTTTAAGTAGAAAGAGTACACTATAAAATAACAATAAAAAGTATAGTATCATAAATACATAAACTGGTAAGAGTAATTTCTTATAATTGTCAAGTACTGTACATAATGGTATGTGCTACAATTTTATATGATTGACAGCTCAGCAGGTTTATACCAACATCACCATAAATATGTGAGTAATGCACTACACCATTTGACAGTGGATAACTGAAACTGCAGAAAGTAAAACATGGATAAGGGGGAACTACTGCACTCCCATCCTTTGGGACACTGGCTCTCCCCCATTTTATGTGGTTCTGATGACAATGCCAATGCTATCAATCCCACAATAATTAGTCCAAAGATGGGCCCCATTAGAAACCATCCCTTGGAAATATCTCAGTATTCTGAAGCATGCGTCTCTGCCATGAAAGAAGCCTTCTAAAACATAAGTAGAATATAAGACCAATGCAGAGAAAAAAAGTGAAGTTAGGAAATAGAGACTATCCTGAAGACATCATTTAAATTCTGGATTTCACTGTTCCTGGACTGCTCTACCTCTGTCTGTTCTTCCCCCTTATAAAGCCAATAAGTCATCTTTTTGTTTAAGCCATTTTAGAATTGTTGTTTTTAATGCTTCTCATTTTAAAAGCAGTAACATTTTGTTTCCCTAAAAGACAAAAAATAATAAATTATCTCTTTACTTCTATTAATTTATTAATCTATTTTCAGTATTAGCTGTAATTAATATAAAGTTATTATACAGCCCTGCTGTAGGGAATCACACAACTATGAAAACAGAAATTTTTTTAAAGCCATATGTAAGTAGACTGAAAATAGCTGCCCACTGAAGATTTACATTCCAAGTGTCAAGAATCTTAAAGACAGGTTTTAATGTAAATTTTATCCAGATTTTAAGTCTTCAATGCAGGTAATGCTCACTGTTCACCATATTACATCTTACCACTCCTCTCACTCAAAGCTAAGTACCATAATAAAGATACCTATTACTTTGAGTCACTCTGGCTTTACATTGTTTACTCACTGTTCTTCATCAATACGTGAAAGAAAGGCAGCAGCATATACCAATAGGGAAAACACGCACATGCAGTAAGAATTAAGGCAAAAGTCTTATATGTTGATGACATATAATAACTTCTAATAAGACTTTCTTCAGTTTGCCTAATTTCCTACTTATTCTTTAATGTTAAACTTAAATGTCAGCTCCCTTCATTTACAGTTTCCTCCCATCACACCCTAGTAAAGCTGCCTCTGCTTCCTATCCCTCCATCAAATTATAACTATTTATATGTTAGTGGTAATGAGAACCTAAAGTCTATAGTAAGAAATGAAATAGAGAAGAACAGATGAAACACTGCAGTAACAAAATTCACAGTTTGACAACTGAATGAATCTGATGCAGAATTCAAAGAGGATTCGTAATTCAAGTTTGGAAAATAGAAGGGATAAGCCAGTAATAGAGAAATTAAAGTTAGAAAGAAGAATATATTTTAGAAGAAAGAAAATGAAAGAAAACCCATATTTGAGCATATTGAGCTTGATGGCATGACAAACAAGCAGAGCTCTCCAGCTGGAAAATGAAGTTCAGACACAGTTTGGGAGTCATCTGAAGACATCACTGAAGAGGTACTCACTGAAGCCAAAGGGCCAGGTAACATTACAAGAAAAAGAATCTTGATAAAGAAAAATGTGTAAGAAAAATGCTTAAGAAACAAGCTGAACCTCGTGAATGAAAAAAAGAGAGACTAGAATATATAGGAGAGAGAGGAGAACTAAAAAGTTATAAGCGGAAGGGAAGAAGAAAGGGGATTCATAGTGTCGAGCATGAAAAATTAAAAAAGCAAAAATTAAAACTGAAACAAATCCTCATTTGGCAGTTCAAAGGTCACCAGTAACAATAGAGAACAGTTTTAGTAAAAAAGAAGGTAGCAAAATCAGAACAATAGACATAATTGATTTTCCTTTTGGACTATTTGTTGAATATGACAAAGAAAAAGCAAGGAAAAGAGAGAAGAATGAATAAGAAAAGGTGGGGTTTTTTTTGGTTTGGTTGTTTTGGCCATTAAAGATATTGTCAAGGGATCTGGATGTAAAAATAATGAAGGAGTTAACTAATGAACCTATATATTCCAACAGATAAAGAAACAAAAGTAGTAGCCATGAAAGCCTAAAAGACACATCCCTAAAACCAAATGGTAGAGAAGAGAAATTATACAACTTAGAAATAAAGAAAAGCAAAGCTGAAGAAGCTTCTGTTGGAGGTAATCTTACTCTTTTCAAAAAAAAAAAAAAAGTAAGTAAAAACAACATACAAAGTCTCTCACATCAATGTTTCCCTCTCTCTTTTCCTCTCTCTCTAGAAGCAATGAAAAAATGTCCTCGGGTGAGGATAGAAGGAAAAAAAAAAAGAGCAACAGCATTTATCTTCTCATCAGAGGCAAGCAACACAGATGGGCATTTTGTAGGCATGATGGGATTTAAAAGAAAACACAAAACAAATACAGTATCCAAAAAATGCTGGCAACACAGTACACTGTAGGGTTTTATGATTACCGTGATTGCATGGCTAACTGGGAGCTGCAGCTTGCATCACAAGAGAGTATCTTACCGCATATTGCTAACCCTGAAAAAGATCAAAATTTTAAATCTGAAGTATAGTTCTACTAAATGCATATTGCTTTTTCACCATCATAAAGCCCAAAAATTCTAAGTTGAACCATTATAAGCTGGGCCCAGTTGTATATGGAATCAGGGACTAATTAGGGGATAAAATAGATCTGTAATAGCCCCTGTAGTTAGTCAATTAGGAAAGAATTGCCAACCAATATAAGCAAGTATTTTGAAGCATACTTTCTAAACAATTGTTCATCTCATTTTCACTTAACTAGCAGAAGGGCACAAATTCTTTAGTCTATTTGACTTACTATTTTATAAAGACAGACTTATACATTTTGATCTGTATGTCTTTTCCACTGTGTATTTCTCCATCTTTTTCTTTATGTTATAAAACTTTTAAATTCATTTTAATGTTTCAATGTGGTTTTAGTCTTGCTCTGATGCTTTGCTTAAATATCAAAGTAGCACTTGATTACTCAAGAAATCCTTAATATCTATTTTCTAGAAGATACGTATTTGAGAAAACTATATAAAGAATAGCAATTCTCCTGGCTGGCGTAGCTCAGTGGATTGAGCATGGGCTGGGAACCAAAGTGTCCCAGGTTCGATTCCCAGCCAGGGTACATTCCTGGGTTGCAGGCCAGAACCCCCAGCAACCACACATTGATGTTTCTCTCTCTCTCTCTCTATCTCCCTCCCTTCCCTCTCTAAAAATAAATAAATAAAATCTTTAAAAAAAAAAAAAAAAAAAAAAGAATAGCAATTCTGAGGCTAGCAGTGACTATATCTTCTGATAGCTGCTCATTTATTATGATTAAAAATAAAATGCCCTGGGAAAATTTGAATGAGGATCATCTTTAATATTCTGAAGCTTCAAAAGTTACAGAAGAGAGTGTCTGTTTTCCTTTACACTGAAATTTTTTCCCATTACATAATTCACACTTAGGTACTTCATATGTATTACAAATTCAGTGGGACATTTAAAAATAAATATGGCATAGCATATATAAAAAGAATATTGTTGCCATAAAAATAGTAACCTTAGAAAGCTCTGTACTTATTCCTACAATGCTACCATTGCATAAAAAGCTTAGGGATTCAACTTTTGGAACTCCTTTAAAGTGTTAACACAATCTTTACAATATTGCCAAAAGTAACAATTCTTTCATTAAATATAGCATTGATTTGGGGATATTTCTAGTTTTCATAAGGTAATTTATCTAAATTAGAAATATTACTTTTGAACAGAAAGTGTGACTATAATATGCATGAAATTTTCTTATGCCTCTATAATGACATAATCATTAAAATATATTTTTAGATACATTCCCCTCCTCCACAGTGTCTGTTCTGTGGGTTACCACTCATACATTCTAATATGTTGGGTAAAATGTAAGTTAAATCATTTTATAGGCATGCTTCTTATTACTGGGTAATACAAGAAGCTCTGATAGTCTCTAAGAATCAAATTATTGAATATTTGAAAGTAGTTAAAGCACTCTCAATTTTAAATTTAGCTAGTTGTTATTCAATGCCCTATCTTTTTTCATACTAAACTAAAACTGCACATTATCTTTTTGGCGTATACCCAATACAACCCTACTCAGTCAGTTGTCTACTCATGTTACACACAAACAGGGTCCAGCAGAAGTAAGGTCTGCTTGAGTGTGGTTGCTAGGGTAATAATAATATGGGTGTTATAATGTATAGTTTTAATTTGAACATTTCACCTAAAATGTCATATGATGTGCTTCAGTGTGATAGTTATGTTACAGAATTACATGCTTATGATTTTATATTAACAGATTTTGCAATAAAAAAGAGGCATTATTTCTGCCAGACCCCATATTATATACACATACACACCCCTCTTTTTTAATTCCCTATATGTGTAATTTTTTTCCTAGTTCATCACCTGAATGTTACCTGCTGGCTTTGCCTCCAGATGAGCCCTAGGACAGTCTTTCTTTTCTACTTTTTTTTTTTTAAAGCTTTTACTCATTTATTTTTAGAGAGGGAAGGGAGGGAGAAAGAGAGAGAGAGAGAAACATCAATGTGCGGTTGCTGGGGGTCATGGCCTGCAACCCAGGCATGTACCCTGACTGGGAATCGAACCTGCAACACTTTGGTTCGCAGCCCGCGCTCAATCCACTGAGCTATGCCAGCCAGGGCTCCTAGGACAGTCTTTCTAATGGTAGTCACACATTTCCTTTGGTTTATCTTTGAAAAACAGTCTAAGCCCATTCAGCTGCTTTAAGTCTTACTTGATTCAAACTTAACTGAAGTCAGTCCACCCCACCCTCTACTCCCAAAACAAAATATAACCAAAAAGCAGTTTTTTCTTATGTTCATAAGAAGCTTCAATTGCTTTTGAAGCCCTACCTCTGAGAATCATTTAACTTTGCCTTTATTCTCTTCAAAAATCTGTATTATTAACTCAGCATTTAAGATTATCTCTGTATCCAAGTTGTGCACATAAACTAAAATATTCCCAAGAAAAAGTTTAATTAGCCATCTGGATTCCTCAAGGCAGTCCCAATTTGTCCATCATTGAATCATCTGTTAGACCATAAGCTTTGTTTTTGATTCAGGGGGAAAAAAAACCCCACAGTGACTGTATATAAGGGAAGGGTTAAAATACATTCTAGGAAAAGGTCAATGAATCTCTACACAGTGGTAAAAATTCAAATACAAGAAAATCAAAATAATTCATTTTATAAAGAAAGAAGTGGAGGCCCAGAGGGGTAAGTAGCCTACTCAAGTTCATATATTTGGTGGCAGAGCCAACACTAGTATCCAAATCTCCTTAATTCCAAGTTCAAAGCTTTTGTACCTTATCCAGTCATTCAAATTACTGAACAGGATTATGTCAAATGAAAGACACTGGACACAAAAGATTACATATGGTAGAAGCAGGGAATGGGCAAACTGGCAAGAGGGAGCTTTTTGGAGGATGAAAGTATTTTAAAATTGGATTGTGATAATTGTTGCACAAGTGCATAAATTTGCTAAAACTTGCACTGTGAATTTTACAGCATATAAATTATACTTTAATAAAGCTATTCAAAAAATTACTAAGAAGGAACTCAGATTTTACCTTTAAGCCTGTAGAACTCTCAGAATATGCCACAATATCACTAACACATGAAGAAACCAACTTCAGACCCTTTTCCCTTCAGAACCTTCTAACCTTACATGTGCCACAGAAACCAAAAGTGACAGGTACTGCACAAATATACACATAAGGAATATGCAAAATTTCTATGAAACACATTAGCTATTGATCATTTCCTTAAAGGTAGGATCTACACCACTCCAGGAAAGCCTCTGCAGGCAGTCATAGAGTTGATGCACTTTAATCTGTTACCTGGTCTGACAAATTGCTCCAAAACAAAATTCCTTGGTGATTTCATTTTCATAACATCTTTATACCATTATAATTTTAAACATTTAAAGAGTTGTTTTATTAAGAGGAACTATTCCTAACTGCATATAAGCAAGCTTCTTTAGTTATTACTTGTGCATCCTTAGTAGGCAACCATCTCTTCAGCTGACTCAGGACTGACAGCATATTCTCATGCTGCTGAGGCTCAGTTTACCAAGGCTAAGAAAAGACCTTTTGGCCTCAAAAAATTCAATTATCACGTTCCTAAGCCCTAGAATTTCACTAAACTTTCTAAAAGAGAAAGAAAATAAGAAACTTATAAAAAGAAATCAAAATGTTTATCCTGGCTTAAGTACTTATTTTAAACAGGTTTTCTCAAAATTATAATCTTTTGACATTTGCTAAACTGTATGGATTAAGTACTTATTCAAAGAAATCAATACATGAAAAATATAACATAACCTCTACTGAATATATCTCTATTTCATGTACAATTCCATGTGCTACAAAAATTTAATCAGTCAGATCCCAAACGATTAGGGACCTAAGTATCAAACACACACTTTCCTCCGTGAACTTTTCTAAACAATAATTGGCTTAAACCTGCTAACAGTACTCCTATGAATGGACAGCACTGCTGTTAATTTAGTTTAGGAGTTAGTTCTCATCAATGGAAGCAGTATATTTTTTTATTGTCTATAATTCTTTTTTTTAATCATTGTTCAAGTACAGTTTCCTCCCTTTTACTCCCAATCCAGCCCACCCACCCAACCCTCCCCACTTCCCTCCCATTACCACCCTCCCCCTAGTTTTTGTCCATGTGTCCTTTAAATTTGTCCCTGTAAACCCTTCCCATTCTCCCCTGAAATTCCCTCTTCTCTCCCCTCTGGCCACTGTCAGCCTGTCCTCTATTTCAGTGTCTTTGGTCATATTTTGCTTGTTTCTTTGTTTTGTTGTTTAGGTTCCTGTTAAAGGTAAGATCATATGGTATTTGTCTTTCACTGCCTGGCTTATTTCGCTTAGCATAATGCTTTCCAGCTCCATCCAAGTTGCTGCAAAGGGTAGGAGCTCCTTCTTTCTTTCTGCTGCATAGAATTCCATTGTGTAAATGTACCATAGTTTTTTGATCCATTCATTTACTGATGGGCATCTAGGTTGCTTCCAGCACCTAGATATTGTAAATTGTGCTGCTATGAACATTGGGGTGCATAGGTTCTTTTGGATTGGTGTTTTAGTGTTCTTAGGATACAGTCCCAGCAGTGGAATTGCTGAGTCAAAAGGCAGATCCATTTTTAGTTTTCTGAGGAAGTTCCATATTGCTTTCCATAGTGGTTGTACCAGTCTGCGAAGCAGTATTTTTTTTACATTATATTACTGCAATGAGGCACAGAAGAAAATGAAGAGATGCTCCTTAAACTAATTCCTCATA
Organism: Phyllostomus discolor; assembly: GCF_004126475.2. NCBI lineage: Eukaryota > Metazoa > Chordata > Mammalia > Chiroptera > Phyllostomidae > Phyllostomus > Phyllostomus discolor. Next base: position 189,815,143 of record NC_040903.2, on the reverse strand, counting down.
GTCAGAAACTCCACAGATGAAGACAGAAATAACACAACAAGCATGAGAATGCATGCCAGGAAATTGGGAGAGGGGATTATAATATATTAAATATTAAGCAGAACAATAATGTGACTAATATAGGCCCCTTAAAAATTAACCAATATCTCCCATTTCTCTTTTATATGGAGGCACAAAATCATCTTTTAAATAAATAATATTAAATCTTATACCAACTGAGGTTCTCTAGTCTTTCCTACTACCTCAAAAGGAAATAGAACCATTAGAATAAACCTACTGTAATATAAAAGCTAATGTTTTTCCAGGACATGTTCTGTGAACTCTAAGAAAAAAAATCCTATAAAGATGGACAACTCCCACATTTCCTACCACTGTTGGGAGAGGAAGGATGACAAACAGGTGGAAAAATGTGGAGGCAGAGAGAAAAACAAGAAAAAAATCTCCCTCACCTCCAAATAAGGCTGGCTCATCAATCAGTACAATCCTCTGCCTCCCTCAGTCTACCTCCCTTCACTGACTGCCCCAATCATAGCTAAGGTCTGTGACAATGGATATAATATAAAAGCTACAAATTATATTTCTCCACCTTTACCACTAATCAAGACATTATAATCAATATTTTTAAAATTATAAAAATGATTTTTAAAACTAGCTTATGAAATGTTGACTTAAGCATTACATAACTTCAGTATGCTTTTACAGTTTGATAGTTCGTAAACACTGTTTTTGCTAAAGCAAATTTCTTCTGGCTCTCAGTATTAATGAGATCTGATATCTCATTTAAGGGATATGATATAAATAACCAGCTACAAAATTAGTAAAAATTTAAAATTCATTCATGGTTCACTAACAGTCTTGATTGGATAATATTTACATAGACACAAAACAGGTTCATTTTAGGTGTATATTTGAATACATCAAATAGAAGAACCTTCCATTTTCATTTACTTTTGTTCATTTATAATCAGAAAGTTTTAGCATTTAAAGTTCACAGTATGTAATGTTTCTCATAAGTCAGATTCTAAAATAAACATTAGCTTTTCCCACTTATATCTAAGATTAATATCAATATTTTATTAGTTTCTAACAGTGATTTTCAACCAGTATGCTGCAAGAATTATTAAGCCATGCACTACCTATTTAGCCAGAGACACTGACTTATTCTTCCTTAGGTTGCCAAATAAAAAAATAACAACCACCAACACAACAGCCATTTGATACAAATGAATCAAAAGTATACCACCTATTTCTTTTGTAAGATCAACAGAAAATGTATTTTATGTTGTACCTAAGAAATTTAGTAATTAGTTTATGTGTACCATAGAGATGAAAAACATTTAAATTAGAAAAGTGCAAGTTCTAAGATACAACAAATACATGGAGCATTTCAGTAGTGGCCTTTAAAAAGTTTTATTCCAGGGCTTCAATGAAGAGTTATACCGTAGAGCCAATACAAGAGGAAAAACAGAATATAGCAAAGGCAAGTTTGAACCACATCAGCACTAGACTTATATTGGTATAATTTGTCAATTTTTTAAAAAACTTAAAATTCAAAACATATTTTCTTTCACATATCACTTTTTGACCAAAAAAACTATCACAAAAGATATTTTTAAAAAGTAGTAACTGAGGTATTACGTTTTGGCAAATAAAATCTTTTAAAATAAAAACTTAAGTGAAATTAACACCATAGCTCTGCAAATAAAATCTTTATAAGCCCTGACTGGTGTGGATAACCAGTCAGGTTAGTGTGGGTTGGGCACTGTCCTGCAAACTCCAAGGTCACCAGTTTGATTCCCAGTGACAGTACAAGCCTGGGTTGCAGGACCAGGTATCCAGTTGGGAGCATGTGAGGCAATTAATCAATGCTTCTCTCACACATTGATGTTTTTCTCCCTCCTTTCCCCTCTAACAATAAGTATATAAAATCATTTCTAAAAATGTTTTCAAAGAAAACATAAATTAATTCTATAGCTCTGCTTTCTATAAAGAGTATAAATAACTCTTATATTGAAATGCATGGTATAATCCCATAGGCCCTATTTGCTCTTCTTCCATTTAAAAGAAAATGTACAGTATCATATAAAATTGATATGGGTTATAGCTCACCTCCTCACACAACCACATCAAAATTATAACTAAAATATAGAACTACCATCACTCGCAACTGTCAGAAATTGAGTTGAATGGAAGTCTGACAACTGCAGAATTAAAAATCAGTATCCACCCAGACTGGTAAGAGGGGCAGAAACAAGAAACAGGCTGGTCCCACATGTGGTAAACTGGCCCGCAGAGTCCACGTGTTGTGACTGAAGACAAAAACAAATGCACAGGCTACAGCAATCCTGTGTAAAAAAAGGGGCGGCACGGCCACTCTCTCAAGGGGAGAGTGCCTCTGAGTACCTCAGCCACTCTCTGAAGAGGAGAGCACACTGACCCTTGCCTGGACAGGCTTTTATTGTTTTTGCAGGGCTTGTGCACCCAGTGGACAGCTATAACCATGTCGAAGCATCACCACCCAGACCCTCCACAACTGATCCTCCACAGAGGGTAGATTGGTGGTCAGTAGTCACAGCCAGTCTTTGCAGCTGACTGGCCTGGGTAAATCCTTCCCATTGACCTGCCAACAGCAACCAAGGCTCAACTCTAACAGGAGGGTGTACTCACTCCACACAGAGGATGCACCTCGAGCACCTATCTTGGGTGACAGGGAAGGCTGTACCACTGGACCATACAGAACACCTACTACATTAGGCCATGCTGCCAAGACAGTGAGTCACAGCAGCTCTACCTAACACATAGAAACAAACACAGGGAAGTTGCCAAAATGAAAAGACAAGGAAACATGGCCCACATGAAAGAACAGATCAACACTCCAGAAAAAGAACTAAACAAAAGGGAGATAAGCAATCTATCAAATGCAGAGTTCAAAACACTGGTTATAAGGATACTCAAGGAACTTAGTGAAGACCTCAACAGCATAAAAAAGATCCAGTCAGACACAAAGGATACACTAATTGAAATAAAGAACAATTCACAGGGAAACAACTGTAGAGTGGATGAAGCTGAGACTCAAAGCAAATTCACTGGTACATAAGGAAGCAAAAAACAACCCATCAGAACAACAAGAAAAAAAGAATCCACAAAAAGCAAGGATAGTGTAAGCAGCCTCTGGGAGAACTTCGAATGTTCCAACATTCACATCATAGGGGTGCCAGAAGGAGAAGAGAAAGAGCAAGAGATTGGAAATCTATCTGAAAACAATAATGAAAGGAAACTTCCCTGATTTGGTGAAGGAAACAGACATGCAAGTCCAGGAAGCACAGAGAGGACCAAACATGATGGATGCAAAGAGGCCCACTCCATGACACATCATAATTAAAAAGTCAAAGGTTAAAGATAGAGAGAGAATCTTAAAAGCAGCAAGAGAAAAGCAGTTATTTACCTATAAGGGAGTTCCCATGAGACTGTCAGCTGATTTCTGAAAAGAAACTTTGCAGGCTAGAAGAGACTGGCAAGAAATATTCAAACTCATGAAAACCAGGGACCTACAGCGAACATTGCTCCACTCAGCAAATCTATCATTCAGAATTCAAGAGCAGATAAAGAGTTTCCCAGACAAGAAAAAACTAAAGGAGTTCATCATCACCAAACTATCATTCTAGGAAATGTTAATGGGACTTATTTAAGAAATAGAAAATCAAAACTATCAATGATAAAATGGCAAAAAATACATATCTATCAACTATTGAATCTAAAAAACTAAGAAAACAAGAACAGAGGCAGAATCATGGATACTTAGAGGGTTGTGATGGTTGCCAGATGGGAGGGGCTATAAGGGAATGGGTAAAGAGGTGAGGGGATTAAGAAATACAATAGGTAGTTATGGAATAACCATGGGGATATAAAGTACAGTATAGGAAATGGAGTAGCCAAAGAACTAATACACGTGACCCATGGACACAACGGTGTGGGGATATATGAGGAAGTGGAGGGTGCTGGATAGAGTGGGTCAAACGGGACAAACAAGACAACTGTAATAGCATAATTAATGAAATACTTTTTTAAAATAAATAAAGTTTACATGGGTTATACAAGGTCTGTCCAGAAAAAATCCAGCCATTATTGCTATAACAAGAATAGTTTATGTGACATAACCTGGCAGCCAAGGATAGTGGACTGGAATGCACATGTGTGAACAATGACAACGTCACTATACTAGTCAGGGCAGTGGATGCTGTTAAGTGAGCATGTGTACTGTGTGGCCATTGCATTCAAAATGACTCAGTGAACACAGAAATGAATCTGCACCAAATGTTGTATTAAGCTTGAACATTCCTCCACGGAATCTATTTGGATAATTCAGAGGGCCGCAGCTACATGGGAGACTGGTGATCAGCCGCTTCATCATGACAATATGCCCACTCATGCATCATGTTTCATGGAGAGTTTTTTGGCAAGACATCAAATCACCCAGGTGACTCAGCCCCCATACAGACCAGACTTGGTGCCCTGGGACTTCTGGCTTTTCCCCAAAATAAATCATCATTGAAAGGGAAGAGACGTCAGACCATCAATAAGATTCAGGAAAATACAACAGGGCAGCCGATGGCAACTGGGAAAACTATGTGAGGTTCCCTGATGCCTACTTTGAAGGGGACTGAGACATCACTGTCCTATGTACAATGTTTCTTGTACACAGAACACCTTCTTCATATTACATGGTGGATTCCTTCTGGGCAGATCTCCTATGTTTAGAATATTGTACAGATTGATGTAAAGTTCTTTAATCATGAAAGAAAAAAAACTATGTCAGGCGAGTGATATGGTTCATTTCATTGGTTGGATTCCTAATTATGCCAAAGAGAAAACTGTGTGATGATGGAGGGTGATTGAAGGGGAGATGTAGGTAAGTGAGTAGACTGTAAAGAGAAAGAATGAAGTGAAACTAATCCCTTAAAAATATATATTTAAATGCATAAATATCCCCATATAATTTTCATCTGTTGTGAATTTTTTAAAAGTTTGTTTTTAAGTCAACTGTAAATATCTTTTACTTTTAAACATGTTTAATTGTATATCAAACTACAACTTCATAACAATTCAAATTGCAACAAAAGAAACTATATATTTTATGGTAAAAAAATATAAGCCAGAGAGGCACAGAACAGAGAACCAAAAGAAATCTTGTATTTGTCCTCTAAATGCTACACCTACTACACGACTATTGACTATAGACTAAAAGAATATATCTCAGCTGAAAAATTACCAAATAGCCAGTACTGATGTAGGGTATAAAAGTACTATAATAGTAACACTTTTAGTTTCAGAGTTGTTTAGAATCTCAGTTTTGTTTAATTTTTAAGAAATTTATTTACATGTATATATTTACTCTTAAGACTATAATGGAGATTCTTTGCCCTGACTGGTGTGGCTCAGTGGGTTGGGTGTCCTCCTGCAAACCAAAAGGTCTCCCGTTCAATTCCAGTCAGGGCACATGCTTGGGCTGTGGGCCAGCCAGGTTCCCGGGTTGGGGGCATGCAAGAGGCAACCCACTGATGTTTCTCTTGCACATTGATGTTTCTCTTCCTCTCTTTCTCCTTTCCTTCTCCTCTCTCTAAAAATAAATAAATAAAATCTTTTTTAAAATTTTTTTAAATAAAAATCTTTTTAAATTTTAAATGGTCTTTCACTTTTATAAATGTGCTATAATATAAAATGGGTGTACTTACCATTTAATTAAACCAAGAGATTCACTAAAGGCAGTTTTTAGTAAATCAAAAATAACAATTAAAAGGCCACAGTAATTAAAACACAATGGTACTGGCACAGAAACAGAGTTACAGATCAATGGAACAGAACAGAGAGTTCAGAAATAAACCCATATCTTTACATTCAATACTTGACAAAAGAGTCAGAAACATACAATGGGGTAAAAAGAGTCTACTCAATAAACGATGCTGGGAAAACTACAAATAGGTATTGAGATACATGCAAAAAAATGAAACTAGACCACCTTTTTACACCATACACAAAAATAAACACAAAATGGATTAAAGACTTAAATGTACTCAAAACCCCGAAGAAAATCCCCAATATTGTATAAAAATCCCCGAAGAAAACATAGGCAGTAAAATCTCAAACACTTCCCATAGCAATAATTTTTCTGGTACATCTCCTCAGGCAAGGGATAGATACAAAATAAATAAATAAACAAATGAGACTACATTAAAGTGAAAAGCTTTTGCACAACAAAATGGAAAGACAACCCACTGAGTGGGAGAACATATTCATCAATGATATATCTGATAAAGGATTACTATCCAAAAGGTATAAAGAACTTAGAAAATTCAACACACACACAAAAAAACAACCATTCAATCAAAAAATGGACAAAGGACCTAAATAGACACTTCTCCAAAGAGGACATACAGATGGCCAAAAGACATATGAAAAGATGCTTGACATCACTAACCATGACAGAAACGCAAATTAAAACCACTATGATATATCCCTCACACCTGTCAGAATGGCTATCATCATCAATAAATCGACAAACAATAAGTATTGACGAGGACGTAGAGAAAGGGGAAACTTCATGTACTATTAGTGCGAATAAAGACTGATGCAGCCACTGTGGAAAGCAGTATGCAGTTACCTCAAAAAATTAAAATTCTAACTGCCTTAAGACCCAGTGATTTCACTCTGGGAATATATTCAAATAAACCCAAAACACTCATTCAAAAGAATATATGCACCCCTACATTCATCGAAGCATTATTTACAATAGCCAAGATTTGGAAGCCGCCCAAATGGCCCTCAGTGGGTAAGTGGATTAAAAAAAAGCAGTGGTACATTTACACAATGTATCACTCTGCCATAAAGAAGGCGGAAATTTTACCCTTTGCAACAACATGGATGAACCTGGAGGGTATTATGCTAAGTGAAATCAGCCAGTCAGAGAAACACAAGCACCACAAGATTTCACTTATATCTAGAATCTAATGAACAAAATAAACTAACAAACAAAATAGAAACAGACTCATAGATACAGAGAACACACTAACAGCTGTCATAGAGGGGCCGGGTGAAAAAAGTGAAGGGATTAACCAAAAAACAAAACCAAAAAAAACCCTCATAGATGTACAACAGTATGGTGACTACCAGAGGGAAAGGGGGGATGAAGCTAAATAGGATGGTAAAGGGAGATAAGTGGTGATGGAAGGAGATTTGACTTGGAGTGGTAAACACAAAATACAATATACAGTTAATATTTTATAGAACCATATCCCTGAAACCTATAATTTTATTAACCAATGTCACCCCATTAAATTCTATTAAAAAATAACAATAAAAACAGGAATGGTTCATTCCTGGGTCTCAGCATAAAAAAAAAGGTAAAAAGTATACTAAAACTATTCTGGCACGTCTTATAAAACTGTTTAATTTTTAGCATTAACCCCTTAATTATGGTAAACACATCACTATTCTCACAGATATTGTCATTCCTTTCAAAGAATCTATTTTTTTTTAATCAGGATTGATATTCTATTTACCTGATAAAGAACAATGGAGAACATACAGCCCAACTGCTATTTTTCAGAAACTAACTATTCTAATGATTTTAATAAACATATCATCAATTTCTAGTCTTGACTTTGAAGAATGTGAACAGTGAGAAATAAATTCACATACCTTACTGATTACAGTTTAGACATCTAAATAAAGTGCCACAGACCAAAAATAAATAAATAAACAACTGCTCCATTTCAAAGGCACAAGTTCAATTTAGTAGATCAGCTGGACTCACTGCACTATATGGCAGGAGACAGGCTCTAAGAAGTGACCTTGGGATCCTTGCTCTACTGATGTTTCAAGGGTCCGTTTCTTTATTGAAAGTATCTCTACTTTTAATAAATACCTAATTACTACACAATTTATATCTTTGCTGATATGACTCTACTTGAAGCTTTTTTGACATTTAAGATTATAGATATTAAAATTTTAAAATTTAAAAACATGCAATAAGCACAAATGGTCAAGATATACTCCTTCCCTTCTAATATTCTGCAAAAGAAGGTTAAGTAACTACTATCACACACCTTAAGTTTAAAGACATATTTTCAAAGATTTCAAATAAAAAAATTCAATAAATCTTAAATAAGTACTTTTCATATTTCAGATCATGAAAAGCTGTTTTAATTAATGCATAGTATACAATATATAAACTCCACAAACAACTATAGGAAGATATATGCCTATATCAATTCCCTGACTCTTTTCATCAAAAATGTTTCTTCTGGTCATAAAAATCTGATTTGGAATGTTTTAAAAGTTCAAACATATTAAGCTATGCTTTGCTTTGGCACTAGCTCCCCCTCCAGACCAACCTGCTAATAATACAACTGCACTTAGAAAAATAAACAAGGAACACAAGTTTTTCCAAGCTATCAGCAAAATTCAAAATTCACCACTTTTAAAGACATTCCAATTCCTAAAAATAACTAGTTAAAATTTGTAACCAAACCTTGCAGAATGTAATCAGAATTATTGCTTTTTTTCAATTCTATACATCTCAAACAGAATTGGCTTGTAGAAAAACAACTCCAAATGACACTAAAATTTAAGAACATCCTAAAATAAATGTATATGGTGATATACTTCATGGAAATTATTTTGAACCACTATCCTAATAAACCAAAATATACTCATGTCAGCTCACTACTCAATCAAAAATATATTTTTACATGTTTCTGCAGTCTATGCAAGTTTCATTCCAGTTGTTCAGCTCTTCAAGTAGAACTCTCAATTTATAATGCAGCAAAAGGAAAATCCCTGCATCCAAACTACCTTCTATTTTCCTTCTAAATTGCACATTTCTAACTCTCTACATTCTTACATATTAAACTATAAAATCACAATTTCAAATGTTTAAATTCCCACCTTACTTTTACTATTGTATTTATACAAGTAAGCAAGACTTTCTATATGAATTTTGTAGTATATTTCACAAGGCTAGGAACATACAGGGTCTTATTATTTTGGCATTAACATTTTAGGTTGTTTTTTATTTTAAAGAAGAGAGAGTAGAACCTACTCCAGTATTTCAGTGTAACTTTGTCATATTTAAATAATCTCTCCAAAAATGATTTCTATATGACATACTCTTTAAAAGAATTATGCATAAAACATATAATTTAATCAACAAAATAAAGATGCACTTAATGCCAGAAACAAGGGGAAAAAAAAAACTAGTATAATGAAACCTTGCCTACAGTTTCTAAAGAGAGCCAAGCCAAAGTTCAGTCAGTTATGTGTGATGAGTCTTATTCTAAACTGATAAAAAGCACTTTTGTTGAAATTTGTTCTGTTACCTGAAAGTTTGAGATTATCTACTAGAGATTCTGGCTTTCTAGGTCCACCTTCTTAACTTGGCTTGAGTCAACTGTAAATTAATTCAAACACATAAGTCAAACAACACCTTTCCCTACCTTTATCCAAAACCTCAATCAAAAAGTTAATACAGAGATGGAGAGCTGCTATTGCCACCACCAACATGGAGACTGTAGCAGTCCCATGCCCCAACCTGAAGCTGAAGAAGCCACCCTGGGTGTATGCTCTGGTGGTGGTGTCTTATTTATTCATCACCAGAGGAATAATTTATTACATTATTGTTGAACCTCCAAGTGTTGGCTCTATGACTGACGAACATGGGCATCAGAGACCAATAGCTTTCTTGGCCTTCAGAATAAAATGAGCACTATATTATGGAAGGACTCACATGCAGCTTCCTGGTTTAGGTTTCATAATCTTAGACCCATCCAATACACCAAACATTCCAAAACTCAGTAGGTTTCCTCTATTCACTGGATTCATCCCTGTGAGTTGTTTTTTTTTTTTTTTTTAAATGACTAGAGTATTCAGGAGAATGAACCGGCCAGGCTATATGATGGGTTAGAGTGCCTTTTGACAAGAAATCTGTGGATACTGGATTTGTTCCTGTTAATGAACTTTTAAAGGCTGTACCAATTCTGTGATATGAAATATGGAAAAGGATGAAAAACATCTAGTAGAAAACATGGAAAGCATATTGAAGCTCCGGCTAGAATATGGTATCAAAGATACAAGCTTATCAGTGTTTTCTCCTGCTGACCTATGCTGACATACCAACGATGTTAAGTGGCATTTCCTTCTCAGTTTTAATTTCTAAAAAACCATATACTACATTTCTACAACTATTAAATAAATAAATACATACATACATACATAAATACATAAACAAGCTAAAATATGGCAAAACGCGAAAAGCTCCCCAGGGACGAACCCTAACCACGACATTGTCATTGAACTTAAGAAATACACTGCGTCTCTGGCGTTCCGTGTAGCTTAAGATTGCAGTCCCCACGGTGAGAGAACAGGTGCTGCGACCCACAACCCACTCATTCTTGCAGGACAAATCTCCTTTAACTAATAAAGATGGAATCATTTAACCTTCCCAAGTAAGTTTAGATACTCAAAAGCCGCCAGCTCATCAGTTCCAAATCAAATGGGGGATGCAGGAGCACTCATGCCGTTAAGTGCCCAGGCATTGGACCCTCGCTGGGAGTGGATCCTTGTACGGGTCCACTCCCTGATTTCTAGCCCGAGAACCCCTCTCGGAAAGCCCACAACGCAAAGGCATCCTCCTCCCCGCAGTCCGTGACTACTGGGACAGAGCTGCTGGAGAAAGGGCAGGTAGGTGTGCAGGAGAGAAGAGGACACCTCCTACCCCGCCCCCATCCCTTCTCCTCTCCTTGGCTTCGGCCCCTGCCCTATGCAACCACGGGAGACACAGAGGGCAGCGGCCGCGCCGCTCCACGTCCCGGCCCCCGGCGGCGGACGCCCCTCACCCTCTGCCCGCGCCCTCCCGGCCGCGCAAAGGCACCCGCCAGATCGTCCCGAGGGCTCCCTCCCCACTTTTCCCGGAGCCGCCGGATAAGCAGCAGCAGTTGCAGCAACAGGCCCGGGGATCGCCTGGGGGAAAAGAGCAGCGACAGTCTCCAGTCACATCCCGGGAACCTGAGCGGATCCCGCGCTCGCCCAGCCCCAGACCCCGAGGCGCGCAGGGCCCGGCCCCCAAACGCCCCCTTACCCGAGGCGGGAGCAGAGGCGGTCTCCGCTGTTTCCCAGTTGCCGCCGCTACAGCCCTCAGCCGCAGCTGCCCTGCGTGTGGGAGTGGGAGGGGTGGCTGGGTGGAGGATGCTACTCTCGACTGAAGGGAGAGGAAGAAACGGAAACAGGAACCACCGCCGCCGCTGCTTAACGGAGCCTTCGGCGCCAGTGACTGAGGGAGAGCGCGAGGCGGCGCGAGCCGGGCAGTCGCTGACAGCGCGAGACCGAGCGCGAGCCGGGTCCCAGGCGCGCGACCCCGAGCAGCGCCAGCCCCATTCCGTGAGGAAAGGAAGGGGACGGGTTGACTGGGGACTCCGAAGGAGCTGCGAGGGGCGGGGGCCTGGAGCAGAGGGAACCGGGCCACTTGGGTCAGCCGGAGATAACGCGCGCACGCGCCGGAGCGCTTTGACAACGAGAGCAGGCGGGGAAACCCAGGCTAGCGCAAGCGTGCGCGCGCGAATGGGGGCGCGCGCCCCTCGGCGTTCCAGGCTTCTGGGAGAGGGCGCGCATGCGCGGGCCGCCGCCACCTACGGCGACCCTGGCGTGTGCCTGGGGTTCTCCCCGCCCCTTTCTCGCTTCCCAAATGGAAAGAGTAGCCGCAGCATCCGCGGCCAGGCAGCGCCGCGGACCACAGCGGGACGGGGAGACTTTCAGTTGTGCAGTGTCTGCACACGTGGGCAACGGTTCCAACACGAGCGTAGGCCGCCCTCTACTGCTTGAAGGCCGGAGGCTGAGGGGGCCTCGAGTCTAGCTGGCTCCCCATTCCCGGGAGCGCCACCTCCAGGGAATGCCGTATCTCGACCACCAGGACGGACAGACCGGCTGTGGCCTAAATGAGCGCAGGTACTGGAGATTGGAAGCAAGCTCTCTGCCACTTGTTAGGGGTGATCGCTGCTGCCCGGCTGCAGCTTGCAACGCGAACATACTATGGCATCGTACCCACATGGGACCAGCTAAGTCCTACTTTATCTTGAGAGAGCTGTGTTTCCATATTCGCCCGGAGAGAAAGATGCCCCATGAGGGCCTAAGTTCGATGCCTGGCTTCTCCCCCGACCCCCGGCTGAGACAGCCCCTTGGCTGCAACAGCCCCTCTGAGGCGGAAGTTTATTCAGGACGGAAAAGAGAACACGGGGCGGAGGGGTGTGGAGGCTTTTCCTTAGTATGCTTCCTACCCGCTCAGACTCGGGAAATTTCTGGCACCCGCGATGTAGAGCAGTGGCCCGAAGAGCTAGCTCACCAGCCCAGAAACCGAGGCGAGAAGGAGGACCTGAGCGCGCAGTCCCGGCACACAAACTAGTCGCGGGCCGAGTGGGGTGCCACAATGGCCAATCAGACGCGAGCTGTGTGAGTGGAGTACGAGCTGGCCAATCAGAGGGTGGGAAAATGAGCTTCCCTTACCGAACTCTTCCCTGTGACTCCAGACCCAGATCCCAAGCCGGGGATGCCGTATTGCGGGAAGAGAAATGGTGCCCTGAAGACAGAATTATTTTCCTAGACTTGGATATTTTTAAGTAAATGCCTCGGGTATTTATCCTTGAACAAATAGCGGTGGCCTTTAGGCCTTTTCCTGTGAAAAGGATCACAGGAAAAAGGTTTGAGAGGCAATGGCCTGACAAGACTCTAAATCTGCCTAGTAACGTACATAAATTTACAGTATTTACTGAAACATTTTTTAAAGTCCAGGAACTGTATTACAGAAACAAATAAGATACTGCTGATTCAAAGGAAAAAAGGTCCCTATCCCTCAAGAAGCTCAGCTTCTGAGAGGTTTGTGAGCCCTGTGACTCCGGGATTTATGAGCAGCCCTTTAAAGTTCTCCATGAAGTAGTTTAGTTATCTTTGTTATATTACCCTGTAAGGAGAGAAAATTAAGAAAAAAGTGGAGTGACTTATCTAAGGTCAAAAAATACACTGGCAGAGCCAGAATTATGTTCAGCGTGGCTTACTTATTCGACAATCATGATTGCCGTCCACTGCACTAAGCTTATCAAGAGAACAGAATTTTACTATAAGGTCTGCAGCCCTTGGTTGTTGGAAACAAACAGAAATTTTAGGCTTATGCCATAGTAAGATGGATTAAAGGCCAAAGTCTTATCCGTCATACTCTGGATAATTTTTAGAAATCAGAAGTGAGGTAGATACTTGCTTTTTACTTTAAACAGCATTTTAAAAAGTATTTTAGGAAACATGTTTAAAGCTTACCTTGTAGAATACCTCAAGGTCTCCAAGTTCAGAGCTTTACATTTACCTCAAAACAACAGTTTATCTGGTCTTTATTTTTTCCTTTCCAGAACCCTAGGGATTAATACAGTTATCTTCTCTATCTCCTGCCAAAAAAAAAAATCTAACCAAGGAATGTTTTTCCAAGATTTAGTGCATTTTTATAGCACAGTATAATATAAATTAAAATACCAAATAACTGGTGTCTCTAGCAGAAACTAGTTCTTTAGTGATTCCAATTGTGCTCTGCTGTGTCAATGTGCTTTTCAGCCTGTGACAGAACACTGTTATCAAAGCCCTTTCCAGGACATGCCTAGGATTAGCTGCCACCTCAGAACTGGAAGTATCAAATAACTGACTTTTGAGAACAAATCTTTACACGTTAAGTTCCAGGCCAACCATGTATTTACAGAAAAGTCACAGCAATCCCAACATTTAAAAACACAAACTTTTTACTCTCTCTAGAGAGGAATATTACTAAAATATGCTTTTCTCTTGATAGGTTACAGTAAATTTCTGAAAGTATCTCCAAAAGGTTCTGCCCCTCACTGGCCACCAGAACACACCTCTGTCAAAGGGTGTTTTCTCCACCAGCTCCAGCCTCCCTCTCTGCTGCTGGGCCCTCTCACTCTCTATTCTCACCCCGGTTTCCTGCCTGTGCCTCACATCACTCCTAGTTTCTGATATTTGCTTAAGAAAGTAGAAGTGTTCCTTGGACTTCCTCCACCCCTCCCTCACCAGCTGGGCTTTAGGCCTATCTTTGCCTATGCAAAAATTTAAAGTTCTGCTCAGCAAAACATTATACAGAACATTCTTTATGACATTATACTGAGAACTAAGACAAGCTTCTAAGTACGGTCAAACCTCAGTTCTCGAACATCTTGGTTCTCAAACAATTTGGTTCTCAGCCAAGTAGTTCACAGAAAAAAAAAATGTCTTGATTATCTAACAGAACTTCAGTTCTCGCTTCTCTACCCAACAACCCTGTGATGCTGATAACCTATACGATCAGTCATGCATCTTTCAGAGAACAAAGGAGATTGGTTTTTGAACAAATCACTTCTGAAACAGTTTTCCAGAACAAATTAAGTTTGACAGCCGAGGTTCCACTGTACATCATATTCTTTTACACAGCCTGGGCCAAATGCTTAGTCATCAACCAGAGCTGTGGGGCTCTTGCAGGTGGGACAAGAAGGAGTCAACTGTTACACAATGGAAAATACCAAAATGAAGGTTAAGTGAGCACCTGAGTAGTAATGTTATTAAGAGATTAGCTAGATCAAAGTTAATGAACTTTAATACTATCACATTTCCAAAGTTGTGAACATTCTTATAGGAACTACTTTGAAATTTACTACCATTTTATTAATGACTATAATAAAGTAATTGCTAAGCTGTAATATTTCTGAGTGCCAGCCCCCATAATAAACTCTTTACCCCCATCATGTAATTCTCTAATCAACCCTTCATGGTAGACCTTGTTACTTCAGGGGTGGAGATCTATGGGGTCACAAGGAAGGGTTGAGGAGGCTCTTAGGAGGTTCAGCAGCAGCTACTCACCAAATAGGTTTAGAAATTTTCTCAACTCTACTAAGGTAGACCCACAGGATATCAGCCCTGGAAACATTGTTAGTAATTTTTAATTGTTTTGTTTTCTAATTGTTGCTGTAGCTACTTAGAGGATTCCATTTTGCAGTAGATCATCCAAAAGACAACTCTGTTATTGCTACATACAAGAAAGTATGACTTTGAAATAATCATTTTACCCATTTGGGCCTTAATTTTCTCATCTGTAAAATAAAGGGATTGGACTAGATAAATTTTAGTTGATTGCCAGTTCTGAACTATAAATCTAACCAGCTTGACAGTAACTACAAAAATGAAATATAGAAAAACAGCCTATATATTTTCAAATTCAATAAATGTTTTAAGTCACTTTTGAGCCAACTCCTTAAATAGAAACTGTCTCTCTACACCCACTCATTAAAGAGCTAGAGCCAGTCTTTTCAATCAGAAGAGTAAATGAAGTGATTGATTCAGAGGCTGATGAAACTACCCAAACTACCCCTCCCTGTGAATTGCCTCCGTGGCTGAAATTTCTTTTTTCTCTTTTGGGATAAGGTATCATATAGTTCACACTATTGATTTCTTATTCAACATTCCAGTTCTATACTTTCCTTATGAATAGAGCTGCTTGCTTTGTTTTTGTTTGTTTTTTAGGTAACCATTGAACCTCCAGCTACAAAAGGGCAACTCAATTAGCCTGAGTCAATCAGTAAATGAATTCCCTGGTATGACAGAGACTTGTAATGCTTACCCTGTCTTTCCAGGCATATACAGAGATTATATTTTCACAGGTACATCCCTGCCACCGCCCCCTTCCTTGTAGTTGGTTGGGCTATGTGACTAGTTATAGTTACTAGTCTATAGTGGATTGTGCTTTGAAGTAATATGTGTCACTTCCAGGTAAAACATTTAATTGCAAATGTAAGTCTTTACATTTTTTACTCTGCCAAAGCCTAAAAACTAGTATTGTTGAAGTTTTGTCAGCCCAAGTCCCCAAGAAAGGACAGTGTAATATAGCCTACTTTCACCCTCATCAAGTCAGGATGGATAGTCTGAGTAAAAAATATCTCTGTTGTTGAAGCCACTAATATTTAGAGGGGTTTTTTTTTTATTGCAGTATGATCTGGAATCTAAGTTATGCTAGGTTCTACACTATTCTAATTAAAACACCTGAAAACTGTTATAGTCCTGGAGTAAACTGGCCCAAGCAAACTAAAGGGGAAGATTTTTAGTCCATACTTGGGCGAGGATTCTCTTTCCTACCAGGTATGAACAAGTCAGCCTATAACTGAGACTGCCACTGGCAGCAACCTAACAACCACAAGAGGAGCTAATCTTAGAATAAAGTCAACACACTAAGGATGGAAAACAGGCAGAAAAACCCTTGATGATATGATTGAGCTGATGGCTATATCACTCCTGAAAGCTAATCCTCTCTAGACTTCTAATTCTGCAAAATAATAATTCTGTCTGTTGTTTCTCCATAACACATAAGCAGAAATATATCTTTATCTTTATATATCTTTAATTTCATCAGAGGTCTTAACATAGATCTAGCTCAAAAAGCACTGAAAAATATTAGATGATTTAAAATTTTTAAATATAATAACTCACACTCTTGCTTTCAGAAATAAAATATCACCTGCAGTAACAAAGGGAAAAAGTAATTTGATTCAACCTCATCTTTTTACAGATGAAGAAATTAAGACCCAGACAGTGTAAAATCTATCAAGTTCATATAGCTTTGCTATAGCAGAACTGAGGAAAAAAATAAAAACTAATAATTGCTTCATCAAAAATGATGATAGTTTTCCACTCCAGATAGAGAAGTAATGAGACAGTATATTACCCTGGTAGTTACAAACTTTGAACTTAAGACAAATATAGTTTACTTACTAGCTATATGATCTTGGACAAGTTACTTGACCTCTCTGATCTCTCGGTTTTCCATCTATAAAGGAGGACAATAGTCTCCACCTTAGAGAGTTCTCAGGAATAAGTGATTAAACATATAAAAATCTCTTAGCCCTGACCCATGTGGCTTGGTTGGGTGTCGCTAGTTTGATTTCCAGTCAGGGTACACATACCTAGGTTGCAGGTTCTGTCCCTGGTCAGGGGCAGGTACAAGAGAGAACCAATTGATGTTTCTTTCTCATAATCTGTTTCTCTCCCTTTCTTTCTCCTTCACTTCCCCTCTCTCAAAACTAAATAAAATCTTTTTACAATTTTTTTCAAAAACATTCTCCTTTATCATTTATATAATTCAGGCCACTGACCTGCATTTTTCCATCACATATAATTATAGAATAGCCTACACAACTGTATAGCCATCATTCACCTTTCTTATAGGAACTTCTCCTCCCATTTCCACACTTTTATTACGTTATGGCAGCAAAGAAGCCATGTTACTACTAATTGTCCCTTGGCCACACCTAATTGGTCAGGAGCTGGATGGACACCTCACACAAGATGGGCCAGTGTAGTCATTCCTCCAAGATTTTTAGACTTTGGAAAAGAGGTCATAAAGTCACTGGACAAAGGGAAGCAGAGAGGGTGAAGAACATGTCTTTATTATACTGGACTTCTCAGTTCTAGGTTTTCTTGACCATTGACAAATCTTTGCCTTTCCTTCCCCTTAGGTGTGCTTCTTCCAAGAGTGTCTCCCATATCCTTCCAATATATTCTCCATTTGCATAAGCTAATTCCAGATGGTTTATTTGAGATGCAATTAATAAAATGATATGCTATGTTAAAGTAAAAAATAAGAAGAGGGAAAATTCTTATTCATGTTTTATTAACTAGAGCAATACCTCTAAGAATATGATTATCAAGTTTATAAAAATAAATCAAGAAACCTTTATCAAACACCAACTATATCTAAAGCATCTGTGACAGAGACTTGAAATTACCTCCCTATATCTATTCACTTATTCTTCCGTAATAACCAAACCTTAATTTTTAGATTGTCCCATTACCACTTAACTAAAATCCATTACTTTCCAATATCCTTGTATGGGTATAGCCACATGACAAAATTCTGGCTGTTGATATCTAAGTAGAAATGTTGTGTACTACTTCTTGTTTATTAAATCATAAAAAGGAAAAAGACACACTCTTCTTATCATTTCTCTCCATCCTGCTACCCGGGTGTGATGTGATGACCGGAGCCCCTTCAGCCTTTTCAAACCGTTTATAGCTTTATAAAACCCCTAAGCTGAAGCAAGGCTTTGTGGACACTATTGTTGTTACCTGATCTAAATCCAAAGTCAAAAATAACATGAAAACTGAACCTCGGGAAGGAAAAGAAATAGGTGATTCACAAGGTTCCAGGAGCAAAGGCTGAATGTCATTTTAGTCTGTGGCACATGCCACAACACAACAGTTGGTATTTAAAACAAAGAGCAAGGTCCTAAAAACAACCCCTTATAAATTGTGTTGGCACAATTTACAAGTAGATTTGTAAACTCACACAGATAGGATCAAGTGGAGCTAACATAATTTATTTCAAGACTGACCATTTAGTTTAAAATGCACTCCTGGTCTTAAGGGCTCTGGCTAAGAAGTCCATCTAACTTACCTGAGCTCTTTAAGGTTCAAGGAACAAAGGAACTCAGGTTACTTCAAGGAAAAGAGGACTTTGAACTGTTTTCAGTTCAAAACACATGGACTGAAACTTACCTAGGGCTGAACTGCCATCAGATACTGAGGCAACTGGAGACATGCTCCTCCCTGTCTCCATCTCTGTTACATTCCTCCACGTCATTTTCTGCTCTTCTCTCAGCACCAGCAGACTTCCATTATTTATTCCACCTTTAGGTTTTTATTTGCTCATAATTTTTGTTTCCTTATAATTTCATCTTTTTCATGGCATGACAGAATCTTGACTATCTAATTCTCAGTTTCTTTGGTTCACATTCTCCAGAGAGGGAAATCTTATTGGGTCTTAATATCTGTCTCTACTAAGTCATATCATAGGCCTTCTGGCCTTCAGTCAGGTATTAATTCTGGCCCAGACTACTTGTGGCAAGCTGGTAGTGGCTGCCCCTTTAGCAGTGGCTATGGGTATAAGCATAAAAAACTCTAGTAGAGGTAGGAGGGGGCAGACACAAGAATTGATATCTCTGATAACTTGCTATACTCCTTTCCCTTGCTTCCCCTTCAATTTTCTTTTTTTTTAAGATTTTATTTATTTACTTTTTAGAGAGAGGAGCAGGGAGAAAGAGGGAGAGAAACATCAGTATGTGAGAGATACATTGATTGTGTTTCATAGTTGCCTTTCACATGCTCCCAACTGGTGAACCTGGGCTGCAACCCAGGTATGTGCCCTGACTGGGAACTGAGCCTGCTACCTTTTGGTTTGCAGGCTGGTGCTCAATCCACTAAGCCACACCAGCCAGGGCTCCACTTCAGTTTTCTACAATTCTTCCAATCCCTGTAATAATCACATAAAGATTTTACCACTCTTCTATTCTCAGTACTTAGCAATTCAGCTCAATCTCGGCCTTCATATTGGCCTTTGCAAATTCTTCAATGCACTGTTTCCAGTAAATGTTGGTCCTGGTTTTATTTATGAAGTCAGGTGGGCCGTGTCGAAGTTTCTGTCCACACCGAACATCTAGCTTCTCGCCAGTTTAATGGCTCAGCCCCACTTACATTGGTTTGGTCACAAGGTGAACTAGGGAAAAATCATGAGTTACGTAAATACAATAACTGCTCCTTTTAAAATCAGCAAAAAAGGGGAAAGCCCTATGATAATGGGGCAAAACTGTCTTCACATAAGACGAGCATTTTAAAAGCTAATCTCTAGACAAATATTATTAAAACTAATGCTATGGTACATTGAAACAAAGAGTTATGAATGTCTAATATATAAGTAGTGGAAATAGAAGTCATATAACTCTGAATTGACAAAAGGGAGGCTGGGATGTATAGAGGAGCACAGGGATGTTTGCTGAGCTCTAATGGCTGTGTTGCATGCAGTAGAGGACCTACACAACCACGTGGCATGGCTGTGGATGCAATAATTTAAACAAGATGTAACTGGGAGAAGAAATGGATGGCAGGAGGCAAATGTCAGATCGTGAAGGATGCACTGATTAGGTGAAAAGTGGCTAAAGATAGGTGAGATTTGGAGTTTGGGTAACTAGTTATTTGATACCATTAATATAATTCATGGTTCAGCATAATTGCATTTAGAATCCAGGTCTTCTTATCCCAAAACTGATATTCTGTTCATTCTGTCAGTCTCAATGTTTCATTTAGAAAAAAAAACCAAAATCCTAACAAAGAATCATTGAATCAGATGGATTCACCATCATATCCCCAGTGTCTGGAATAGTGCGTGGTCTATGGCAGATGCTCAATGAAGTTATTGAATGAATGGATAAGTAAATGAATGAATGAAGAAAGTGGACTTTTTTTTTCAACAGAAAGGATTTGACTAAATAAAAGGAGTTTTGTCTCTACATGTTGCAAGATACTGCAAATGGACTACAGGAAAGTTCTAATACCTTCTAATAGCTATTTCTAAATTTTATTTATTGATTTTAGAGAGAGAGGAAAGGAGGGAGAAAGAGATGGGGAGATAGAGGGAAAAAGAAACATCAGTTTGATGTTCTACTTATTTATGCATTCATTGGTTGCTTCTTGCATGTGCCCTGATCGAAGATTGAACCCCCAATCTTGGCTTATCAGACAACACTCTAACCAACTGAGCTACCCAACCAGGGCTAATAGCTATTTTTAAAGTATCATAGGAAATCTTATATAACTTATGTCCACATTGCTGAATACTAGAAGAAATCCAATTAACTTTTTATTCCTCGTATAGGAATATTCTTCATTTTAAAAATAGCCTAATAAAATAATCTACGCAGCTGTTTAACTTTTAATAATCTATTTGCCTCTAAGACAAAATACTTGATTAGTTTTCCTCCACAACTTAGAATGAATGCATTTACCAGCTCTTCCCAGATATGTGACTGCAGGAAACAAATTCTTCTCACCAAATGGAGTGAAACTAAATCTAGTACTTAAAATCTGAACTTTCCTGGAAAGTCTAAGACACATGGATACCATACTTATAGAGATATTTATTTAAACTCTGGCTTATAGTTATGATTCCTCATGATCTTATACTTAAAGTATCCTCGGCTACATATCACAACTGATGTTCACCAAGATGGCAAAATTCTGATTGGTCAGGGGTCTATTTTAATTATCTGAGACCATGCAATAGTGTTTTGAATACTCAAAGACAATCTTTGTCCTCTGTGAGCTTAGCTTGGTAACAAGGAGGCTAAATGAAGCTCTGATACAGTTTCACACAGATAATTTTGGTTTTGTGATAGGAAAGTTTTTATCCTTCTTTCACTGTCCTCCAATGACCACTTCCCATTTTGCTCACCAAAGGACCTAGGATAAATTTGACATTCATCACATCTAGAACTCCAGTATCACAGGCAGGTGAAGTAAGACAAATTTTTACAAGTAAAAACTAACTTAGATGTATATTTTTAAAAATTGTTGTAGGCTTATGTCAGTAATGCTCTAACAGAGTAGCATGAACCATTCAGTGCCTTAAAGTCCCTCCTGTATTTATGACTCGTAATTTTGTACATATACAATTCTAAAAACACCAAACTGCTAGATATAGATGCTCATTAAATTGTTTTGTACAACAGACATTACTTTCTATGGTCAAAATGAAAATTGATTAGAGTATATCAGATTTCCTCTGTTACACCTATAATCCTTTCCAACTGCTAGAATCATCTTCTAATGCTTTCTAGACTCAGAGCAGCACAAGTTTCTATCCCCGTTTAGATTCTCCAGCCTCCTGGGCAGTCAGATAGAGCCATGTTCTAACTATGGGAGGTGGACAGAAGTGATGTAAATCACTCCCAAGTCTGATCAAAAGTGCCTCTGTGAGAACCTCCAGCTCTTTCTTCCCCTGCTTAGTGATCTCAGAGGCTAAACATTCTAAGTGGTCTTACTGTGAGATAAAGATAGGCACCCTGGATTCCTGAACATCCACTAGGAGGAGAGCCACCCTACAGATATTGGGCTGTGATGTGTACAAGGAATAAACCTTTTATTGCATTAATCCACTGGTGTTTTAACCAACTACTACACTAACCAAGGGGATAATGGAGGGAAAAAATCTAGCCTCTCATGTAGTTACCAAACCAGGTGCCTTGGCACAATCTTTTGTCAAAATGGGTGCCCTCATCTGCATTCCCTGAGAGGAGGTACCTTCAGTAATTCACAATACAGATGCTACATGGACTGGCTGTAGCCCTATATCTCCTCTCAATTGATTAACCTGTCTTCACTTTCTTCCCTTCACAATCACTATATAAAGAGCTGCCAGATTAATATTACTAAGGCACAACTCTGATCACATCATTTTTCTGCTCAGAAACCCTCAGGGAGACCCCACTACTTCATGGATTAACCCCAAGATGCTTAGCAGGCCTGGAAGCTAGCATGGCATGAAGCCAGGAGCTCCCTCAGCCAGATGCCACATAGCAGGTGCACTCCATCTCATATCCAGCATTCATTGACCTAGCTTATGGAACCTCCACCTTTACTTACTCCAATAATTTCCATAGTATTGAATTTCTTCAAGTCTGCCAGCCTTCTGGAGTCACCTTTACCTCTAATATATAAATTAAAAGGCTCACCCTGGCTGGCGTAGCTCAGTGGATTGAGCACGGGCTGGGAACCAAAGTGTCCCAGGTTTGATTCCCAGCCAGGGTACATTCCTGGGTTGCAGGCCATTAACCCCCAGCAACCGCACATTGATGTTTCTCTCTCGCTCTCTCTCTCTCTCTCTCTCTATCTCCCTCCCTTCCCTCTCTAAAAATAAATAAATAAAATATTTTTTTAAAAAGGCTCAACTTTCATCCTATATATTTTAAGGGCACCTCCATCTGGTTTATTTAGGGGAAATAAGGAGGTTTAGCTCCCAGTTGTTCTTGACTTAATTCACTTAATAGTCTGTTCCTCCACTCTGTCTCTGCAGCACAGCAGGAATTCACCTGTGTTCCTACCCCTGGATGGATTCTACTTCTGTGGAGGGTGTCAATACCAACTCCTCTTGCCACGAGGAAACCAAGAGGTGAGGGAAAGACAACACATAATGCATCTACTCCTGCTGTGTAGCGACTCAGATTGGGAGGTAAAATATGGAATGTCCAAATAAATTTGACTTTCAAATAAACAGTAAATCATTTGTAGTGTAAGTGTGTCCCAAATATTGCATAGCACACTATTATGCCAAAAAATGGTTTGTCTGAAAGTCAAATTTAACTGGGCATCCTGCGTTTTTACTTGCTACATCAGGCACCACTAGTCGTGGCCTCCTTTTGTTAAATCCTTGACCTTTGGCTCAGATTGGGGGTGAAAGCAGAACTCTTCCTGCCAATTTAATCCACTAAAATCATTGCTTTTAAGTAACATTTCCCGCCTCAACAGCAATGTTTTCCTTCCTATTGCTCATGTGTTATAGTAATTTTTACACAATAATATCTCTCATATGACAAAAATAAGTTTCTTGAAGTCAGGAATCTTAATCTTCATATTCTTTTACTGGCTGGGTAGATCTTAGAGGCATCTTTCTGGTATTATCTACTTGCTACATTGACATTTCAAGAATTCAAAACGAGCAACAGAGCCAGAAATTTTAAAGCAGATAACAGAATTAGAAGAAAGTGCCTTGGGCATATATAATTGCAAATCCTAGCAGTTTTTCTGACTTGCATAATGAGCCATGGATTTTTCATCTTGGACTTGCACATATGTTTCCAAATATCTCCCCATGTTTTCCAGGAAATACTTGGCTGCCTTTTACCTGAGGGGCATCAGACACTCATAGGAACACAGATTATGGCTAAAAGTCATTCTTTTAAGATAGCTTGCCATAATTGTAACTTCCTCCCTAAAACATAAAAGGTAGTGTCTCTACTTGGTGTGTTTTATTTCACTCTCTTTCAAACACATTCACACATTTCCTGTAGCATTGGAAAGTAACATACTGGCCACAAGTTAAAATCTTGTGAATCACATGGCCTTGCTATCTAGCACCTGCACCCTTTACTTTCTTAAAAGCTTCTCTGGCAGCCAGAAGGACAAATGGTTAAAGGTTAATTAAATGCCATAAAATGTATATAAAATCATTAGAAACAAATAACCTTGTTCTTTCTCTCAAGCACCCATATTCAAGCGAGCACCATCCTCCTGATGACAGTCACATAGATTTTTAGCATGATGATTCTTTTCACAAGGAAAACATAGCCACAGAGGTACATAGCTCTGTACTTTCCTGGAGAAATAGTAGAAAGAGTGGGTGTGGTCTGCCTCCCTTAAACCTATAATGTGGAGATGGGGACATTTTCTGCTTTATTGAAATCTAACCCTTTAAGACAACTTCAGTTACTTCACTGAAAAAGAAAAGTATATATACATATTTATATCTCTATATACATATATATCAATGGCAGCATTTAAAAAACTAACATATGCACATGGTTTTAAAAATTCAAAGGGAATATAAAAGGACATAAAGGGAAAAGTCTCTCTTCCACACTGTCCCCTAGTCTTCCTCCCCTGAGGCACCAGTGTCACCAGTTTGTCTATCTTTCTAGATGTATTCTCTGAATATACAAGCATATATGTATACATTGCCTTGAATCAGATTTTATTGACATATAATATATGTAAGATATAATGTGCTGTTATGCACATTAAATCTATTAAAATCTTTTTATTGTAAAATATATAAAAATATTAAAACTATATAAAAGTATAAAACTATAGTGACCTTATTCTCTTCATTTAACACTATATCTTTGAAAGCATTCCATATTAGCACATACCACTCTGCTTCAGTTTCATTGACCGATATATAACATTCCATTATATGACTGTACCACTAACCAATGACCCCCCCCACAAAAAGGTTTTTTTCAACTTTTGCTACAGTGGGAGCTTGTAAATTACTTTTATCTGTTAGGAAAATGGTTTCAAGTACCACTGAGATATTCAACCGATATTTACTAAACACTCAATCATGTCCAATGCACAATGCCTAGGCCCTGTAAACAACAAAGAAACTAAGAATATTCCTGTCTTAAAATTGTTTGGTCATTTTACATGTGTGTGCTATGGGATTTGTGTTGTCCCTCCCAAATTCATAACTAAAGACTCCTTCATCTATTAAAACACAACCTTCTCTTCTAAATTTACTTTACTATGGCAAAATGGGAGTTCCATAGTTCTGAATCTTTGAAGTATCACTTTGAAGACTATATATCAATTATCTCTGAACTTAATTATACAATGACAAAGTTTTAGAGCCAGAAAAGAAACTAATGATCATATAGGCCAACTTCTTCATTTTATAGACAAAGAATGTATAGCTAAGAAGAGGATAAATGACTGGACCATGGTCATACTTGATCTTATTTTTTGATATAAAATTGGTTCAGCATACCTCCATACCTCCCCATGTCCCACTGAAAAATCAAAACTGTGATTTTAACTTGTGGTCATGATGGAATAACAAGGACCTAATTTACCCTTTACCTTAAATTAAAAAACAGACAAAATGTATAAACAACTATTTTCAGTTATGGGATAAAATGCAGCACAAAACAGTGACCTCTGAAAGAATAAAAACAAATGAAGTGACCCCATAATCTCCCCAGTTTACTTCCTGGAGAGATTCCAGGCTATAGCTCAGGCAAGAGAACCCCAACAAAGCCTGGCAGTTTCCTGAGTTGAAGAGATAGAGTTAAGAATTCAGATTGGCTAAGGCAGCTAGAATTTGTGGGGTAGATTACCAGAGAGGAGAAAGCTGGAGAGAGGGAGAAGGAAAGGGGAAGGGAGAGAAAGAGGGAGAGAGATAAGTAGATCATTTTCTGGAGATCTGCAGGGGCTGAGGACTGATCAGCACACATGTTTAAGGAAATTACCTGCACCCAGGGAGAGAAACACCTGCAAGGAGCAATTACTGGCATTCACACAGGGCTGGAAATAGTTCATATTCCCAACACCCCGAATGGAAAAACTTTCTAACACATTGGGCATCCAGTTGAGTACTCAGAAAGGCATTGCCTCATAATCAGGCCAAATTAGCCCTAAAGGCTGCTCTACTCCAGCTTATTCCAGTTTAAATGCAAGCTTCAAAAGGATCAAAACTGTTTCCAACTACCTTAACTGTATCCCAGAACATAACTCAAAAATATTTCATGGAAACCATTCCCCCACCACCAAAACAAACAAACAAAAAAATTAAGCATTCAGCAATGTGAAATTCACAATGCCTGGAATGCATTTTTTTTTTTACTGGTACTTTTTTTAGCCAGGCATGCAAATTAAAGCAGGAAAATACAATCCAACTCATAATGAGAAAAAACAAATCAATCAATAAACAGATCCAGATATGACATAGGTGACAAAATTAATAGACAAAGACATTAAAACAGCTATTATAACTAAGCTCCACATGCTTAAGAAAGTAGAGGAAGGAGTGAGCATGTTCAGGAGAAAAAAAGATAAAAAATAAAGCTGAAGTTCTTAAAATAAAAAAATACAACATTTCAGATGAAAACTCAGAACTTCTCTGGGGATTAGAATTGTTGCCATTATTTCTATTATTATCAATACCACAAATATAAAATAATATTTTCATTGTGTCTAAAAATACTCCTTTATATAAAAAATCTCAAAGCCACATACCAATATGCCTTAAAAACATCAATGTAGAATAGTCTTTGCATAGTAAAAATATGTTAGCTGCCCTTGCTATTGGTGTTTATAAAGAATTGAAGAAGCACACAGCCTTTACTACATGCAAAATATGTTAAGCTAAACATAACTTCTATTCAGAAGAATTTAAAGTCCAATGAAGATGATAAATTAGGCTCTATGACTTCATTTTGAAGCTTGTTGCATGCATAAATTAGAGGAAAAATTATATACACAACTTAGAACATGGACTAAAGCTAGAGGTTTTTGGACCCTTGCCTGGGTTAATGACAGTATTCCCAAAAATTTGTTGATGAGCAGCGTTTGAGGTATCTAACCTAAGAAAAGTAAGTCAGAAGGAGAAAACTCATGCAAGAAGCCAAAGTAGGACCCGAAAAGGAACTCTTATGCAAAATAGGAATGTAAAAAATGTGAGAACTATGGTTTGCAAGTATATATGAATCTCCCTGGCAGAGGCTTGAAAGAGATAACATGAAAATGCAATTAAATTCAACCAACAGTTATTGAGTGGCTGTTACCTACAAGACACTGTACCAAATGATGTACTATCCCTTTCCTCCAGCAGCACAAAATACGATGCAGGAGATGGATGCAGATACACAAATAATTGTATCATAAGTCAGACTGATACCTGCAATAATGTAGACATAACAACAGCTAAGAGAGCATAGAGGAGTGAAATAATAACCGGATCTTGGGATAGGAAAATGAGGGAAGACTTCATATAAAAGGTGACATTTGAACTGTGTCCTAAAAGACACAAGGGATTATACTATATATAAATGGGGATTTTGTGGTTATTCACCATTTAATATTCCACATATACCTTCATATTTCACATATTCCTTCATATACCACAATTCATTTTCTGCCTTTCTCTGCTCTTCTTTGTAATCCACCTCATTTGACCATCTTTTGGCTGGCTTCTAGTGGAGTTTGGTCCATCAAAGACACTTGCTGGAGATTAGAGGGCAGGAGGAGAGAGAGTTTAGGATGTTTATTCACTGTCCCCTCTCTGCTTCAGCACTGTGTCTGCAGCCCTCCTACCTAAAGCTGCTACTGATGGCCCTACTCCCCCCCATGGCCCCAGTTGTCAATGAGGTGTGGTACACTATTTCATGCCCTTGGCCCCTCAAGCCTAGTAACAGTATGAGCTTTTTACTCTGCTAATCTCTATTGTCTCAATCACTCTTGTGGCTTCCCTTTACCCTGACTGTGTTGTATCTCTGTAAACCATCTCTTCATTTGAACCATCTGAGTTGAACCCAGTTCTAGATAGAGAGAATAGTATAAGTAAAACCAAGAAGGAATACAGATTCACACCAAAATTATGGGGAACATCACGGAGTAAAATTTGGAGCCAGATTGTGGGCTTTGCTAAAGAGTTTGGACTTTATTCTTAGGTTAGAGTAATACAATGATTGTTATTGAGTGGATACAATCAAAGCTGTGCTCTACAAAGATCTTCCTATTGGCATGTGGAGGATGAAAGGAAGAGGGGAAAGACTGAAAGGAGGGAGGCCAAGTAAGAAGTCATTGCAGTAAGGTCCGAAAACGGGGCATTGGATGGTGGTGAGGAGAATGGATTTGAAATTGGTCAGCAATAAAATATATACAGCATGGTAAATAAGTCAATTGAGTGGCAAAGCAGAAGAGATTTGTATGGATGACTTCTAGGTCCCTAACTTGGGAGAATGGGAGAATGGAGGCCCTATAAACATAGAAGAAGAGGTCCTTAGAGTTGGGAACATGAGTTTGATTCAGACCAACTAGAAAGTGAAGTGCTGTGGAGCATTCAAGCTGAGATGCTCAGCAAAGAGCTGGAAATGTGGATATATATGTCAGGAATAATGTAAGAACTGAACATAAAAGTAGATATTCTAGAGCTATGTTTCTCAGTCCTGGCTATACTTGAGAATCATCTGTGGAGCATTTAAGTAATAAACACTAGGGCCCAACCTCAGATCAACTAAATCCAACTTCTAAATGGGATCAAAATCAGATTTAATTGGTATGTACTTAATCAGATTTAATCTGGGTTTGTATTTCACAAGAGTTCCGAAGCTAATTCTCATATCCATCCAGACTGAAAAGCATTGATCCAGAGCAAACAGAAGCAACTAAGAACAGGCACTTGAGGAGGAACCAGCATTTAAGGGACGGATGTGGGAGAGGATAAAGGGTGGTAGATAAACATACAGGCAGTCAGAAGAATTTATCAGGAGAGTGCATAAGCACATCACATGTCACAGAAGTTGAAGAGGAATGAGAAGAGGCCAGGGGATTTGGTAAATAGGAGTCATTACTGATTTGGGGGAAAGCAGTTTTAGCAGCTGGAGAGGTCATGTTGCAATAGGCATGGGGCAGATTTTCAATGAGGGCATGGAGGGACAGCGTGTAACCTACTCTTTCAAGAAGCTTGGCACAATGGGTAGGAGAAAACAGCCAGTAACTTAAGAAGAAAGAAGGTTGTGAGAAAGTGTTGTTGGACTGTGAGATGGAACATGTTAATTGACTAAGGTAAGGGAACATTAAAGTGGGAGAAAATGAAGACACACTGTAGTTACTGGCAGAGTCGGGCCACAGAGAGGAGACTGGAGGGGTTAGCGTCAAGATTATCAGTGGAGTCAGACCAGGAAAGGAATACTAAACAGATGAGCTTTAAGTTAAGAAAAGTTGAGAGAGTTCAAGACATTATTCTCATAATGAGTTGGATGGTACGGGTAACTTCTAAGAGCAAAGAAAGTAAAAGGAAAAGGGAAACAGGACAGAAAACATTTTTTGAGAGCTTTCCATGTGCCAGGCACCGTGCTGAAATTCTCCCAATTCACCTACTCAGTAATTAAATGTGCTTTGAAGGACAAATGTCAGGTGGGATAGGAAGTGAAAAGTAGGCGTGTTCCGCTCAAGTTCAGCCATTTAGTCACCTTGCCCCTCTGGTACCATTACTAATTAATGGCCCATAAAAGCTTGGCGTACAATGTGTTTTAAGTTAAATGCTCATTTCTAGCTGAATAGGGAACAATTTCAGTTATGATAATATTTCCTTGGTTTAGAGCAAAAAGCTGTAGGAGAACATGTAAGAGAAAAAGCCTATTATTGAGAATGCTCCATTAGTGAAGGCAGAGAAATGGGGTTTCAAAAAGATAATGCTTAAGGTCTGAGTTAATAGCAACCAATAAACATTTAAAGAATAGAGTTAATCTATAATATTTAAGTTCCTGTTTTAAATGTAAAATATGTACCTTTAGATTACAAATTTATCAAGGGTTAGGACTGTGCCACCTCTTTCTACAACAACTGGCCAATTGTGTGGGCTCAGTGGATACCAGCTGAGGATAAGCCATCTGACATTGCCAGACCCTCCCATTACTATCCATGCCATGTGACACAGACCAGTAGGCTGCACGCTAGATGGCTTCCAATTTTCCAGCTGCCAATGGAGACTGTACATGGGGTGTGACATCGGCTGTCCTTTTCTCTTGGAAACACTTTCCAAAAATGAGATGAGTAAATTCAGAATACCTGCCTAGTGTTGCATTCATCGACATCCCAGTGAACCAAGTTGTGGAGTGGGCGTACCTGCAAGGAAAGGCGGGAAATTTGACCAACCTGGCTGGAATGAGCCTCGGAGGACCCTAGAGAATAATCCTTCAGCAACCAGGAAGCCAGTGGGAGCGGAGGTGAGGATGAGGTTGCAGAAGGCTGGGAATGGCTGGGATGAAGTTAGGGTATAGCACACCTATGTGGCTCTCCACAGCTTGAATACTGAGCCACTACTTTCCAAACTCATTCCAAAGCCACACTTGGACATCTTGCCATAGGCTGCTAATTCCTGCCTTAAAAGACTACTTTATTTCATCCCTATTTCATTTATTATATCTAGACTACTTACAAAAGCATATTTCAGATGATTAGGCCTTTCTATATTTTATTTATTATTTTTTATCCTCATTGGAGGACATTTTTTCATTGTTTTTAGAGAGAAAGGAAGAGGAGAGAAAAATGTCAATGTGAGAGACAAGCATCACTTGGTTGCCTTCTGGTATGCACCCCAACTGGGGATCAAACCTGCAACCTGGGTATGTACCCTGATCAAGAACTGAACCTGTGACCTTTCAGTCTATGGGACTATACTCCAACCAACTGAGCCACACTGGCCAGGGAAGGCCTTTTTCTCTTGAACTCAGAGAAGCATGCAGCTTTTAAGTTCTGTGAAGATGGGATCCTGGTTTACCTCACTCTGGCTCCAAACACAGGGCTGGTACGTAAGGTCATGGGAGCTCACTAGCTAGCTATTGAATATCTGAACGTTGCTTATATGATTCTGCTTTCTTGTGCTCTATATATTATTTGTTTAAAAACTTCTTGTAAAGTGTTTTTCAAAGTACTACTCTATTTTTTTCACAGCTCTTTACATGGAACAGTCAAAGGAAAATGTTGATGCTGTAAGAGTCACTATGTAGACACACATTTCATTTGCCTACTTCTCCCATGGACTTAGTTTGCTTTTAGTCCTGGAAATGTTCTAACACAGATGCACTAAGGGAGTATTATTCTGAAACTTCAGGGCTTTCTGTCCTGCTTCCTAAATAAATAGCTTTTAAGTTAAATTGTTATGGCTAGAGGACCTTCAAGGATTTTATCTCCTGACATTTACTTAATGTATTTCTTTAGGGGAGTCTCCATTTCACTCTTAGAGTCTGTCGTTCTCTATTACATCCTGGGCAGGTAGATACAAGACAAACATTCTCATTTCTACTCCATTTTAAAAGGTCAAAATAATGACAAAATCAGAAATAGAACCCACATTTTTGGCTTCATTTCAGATTTCATCCTTTTTCATCTTTATCCACTGGGCCCCTGTTACTGGTGGCTAACCTAAAAATAAAAGGTGGTGGCTGGGATTACAGACAACTAGCTTGAAATAAGCATCAGTTCTTTCTCATTCTCTTCCATAGCAGCCCACCTTCTTAATTCATGATTATACTGGCTCAGTAGCATGACTCCCAAACTATAATAACAAGAACAATAAACTTAATTTTATATAGGATCTTTCATACAGTTCCATTACCAAATGCTTTGCCAACTTAAGAGTTGTAGAATTACAGAGCAGCAGTGCTGAATTAAATAATAAGTAACAGCTGATACTAATAATTAGCTTAATTTATAGTCTAGTGGAACTGTCACAACTGAGGCGGCTCTCCCTCCGCCCCTCATCTCCCTGTCTTTTCTTCCTCCTCCCTCCTCCTTCGGCAACAGCAACCAAGGAAAGTGCTGAAATCATCGGATCAGTCAACATAAAGTCAAGTCACTTCTTCCTATACTCTGTAGGTTTATGACCTTATTATTTTCAGACTTATTGGAGTTGCACTATCCCATTATTGTTTAATTTCACAACAGCTTCTCCTGATGCCATGCACTTTGTGGGAGAGGTGTACTAGCATAGATTGAAATCTCTTGAGAATTTGCAACAACCTCAGAAAGCCTTTTGCTTTTTGCCAAAGCAAGGGTGACAATTATTGCTCTACATGGTAACCTTGTAAAGAGGGTTCTCTCTTCCATTTAAACCAAGGGACTAAAAATTAGACACATCAGCAATCATACTGAGAATGACTGATTTTCCCAGCGTCTGTGCAGGGTAGCTTTCCATAGACACTCTGACCGCACTAGTAATTGGAAAGAAGTCAAGAATGTTCTTATGTAAACCTGATCTAAATATTCATGCAGTTTAGATTTAACACAGAATGCCCATTTTAATCACATTTATTCATCACCTATCTACTGACCTTTAGGCTCAAGATCTGAAGCAGGTATATGGACTTTTCCTACAATCAAAATAATGTAACCTGGTGACCAAGGCCATAAAAGCTGTAATATAGATCCTTCTATAAGATATATTCTTGGCACCAGAAGAAATTAGGACTTGGAGGCTTTTTATATCAATATTTCTGCTGTAGCACGAGGGGCAACTGTCAGTGTCCTCTATGCTCTCATAAAATTGCCAGCTTACCTGAACGACAGCTATCTCAATTCTCTGGGCTGGGGAGGAAGCACAGAGCAGGAAGCAGCACTAACTTTTTACATACCTTTTATTATTGCATAAAAAGTGATTAACTGACAATTTATTACTAGGTTAAGGCCTGAAAACAATTAAAATGAACATAAATATCTAATATTGCCAGACTCTTCCGGACTACCTGAGAGTAACTGACATTTCCATCTTTCTCCCCCTCACATGAAACTCTGTATAGCAACTAACCTCTCTCTCTAATACCTCCCTGCCTGGAGGTAACAGCCCGGCCCAGGTCAGAGTCCCATCAAGCTTGGAGTTGTCTTTTTGTCAGGGGAAGAGGTGTCCTGGTTTTCCTGAAGATGAGCTTGTCCACTGTTAATCTAAAAATAAAAGGCCAAAGTGAGAGGTAATAAGCCTTTATCTGAGATTCATAAAAAAAAAGCTCTTCTGGAAGCACTGATTCAGGCAGAAACCTAAATAGTGCTCCGATTAGAGGTGAAGGCAAGGGGAATTTATGAGAAAGGGAAAGGAAACAATTATGTGAATGGAAGGAAGGAATTTCTATAGGTGCAGATAAACTAGCATAGTGATGTTAATTCTAAAGAATGTCTTTAATGTTCAGTTCCTAGTCATAATAAATAGTTGTTTTCAGTATGCTGCTGCTTTAGGCAGAGTTTAAAAGTTATTTTTCCCAGTTTTGAGGTGTAAGAGAAGTGCAGGGCTGCTTCCTCTGGGAGGGCAGCTCTGACTCTGTTTTAACGTAGCTCTGTTTATGTCATTTTTCACATCACTATAAAAGAAAATCAGCCCTGGCTAGTGTGACTCAGTGGATGGAGCTCCAGGCTGCAAAGCAAAGGGTTGCTAGTTCAATTCCCAGTCAGGGCACATGCCTGGGTTGCAGGCCAGGTCCCCGAGATGGCGCATGTGAGAGGCAACCACACATTGACATTTCTCTCCCTCCCTTCCCCCTCCCTAAAAATAAATATATAAAATCTTAAAAGAAAGAAAGAAAGAAAGAAAGAAAGAAAGAAAGAAAGAAAGAAAGAAAGAAAGAAAGAAAATCAGTACTCTTTAACTGCGAACTGAACCAAGAGAGATTTCTAGTTCTTGCTTCTTGCCACCATATATTCTTCCTGATTTTGTTTGGCTGATACCACCACCAAATCAGAAAGAAGGCTTACTAACAACTGTCCTACTGATCCAGCCACCACGCGATATCTGCTACAGGAACAATTCATTGTGAAAAACCATGTTTGGCAAATAGAACAAGAAATTTCCTTCTGCTGAAAGTTCTTGAGTTTTCCCCTTTGCTTTCCCAGAATGAATACAGGCCCTTTAGATTTTTAAATTTAAAGAGGGTTTAAATCTCTAAGAGTCAGTATTTGACAAACATGAATTTAAATACCAGGGTACTAGTTATTTACCTCAAGGTTCTCTGAACCTATTTCATCATCTGTAAAAGGGGGCCAAGTCCAGTGAGGGCCATGGGTATTCTGCCCCACTTTTGCTATTCACTTCTATTTCTTGACTATGGTGATTATCAGCTTGAATTTATTGCCTACAATATTTACATGTACCAACTAATTCAATTATGACAATATGAGCTGGTAGAAAATACAATAATTTTTTGGAAGTAATCAGATTTGTTTTGAAATCTCCTGGACTCATTTCAGAGGGTGCGTCCAAGGAACTAGGCAAAGTCCAGGAAAAACTCCTCAATCCTCAGTCTTCACTGAGTCTTGGGATCCCTCACCTTCCAATTTAACAAATGACCCTGGGTGTTTATTTATTAGTGACAAAAGAGCTTTTGTAAACCAATTACCATGAACAAACAGCACTTATTGTAAAGCAATAAACAACAGTAAACCCTGCCTTTATCTAAATTCATCTGCTCTAAGCCACAGACCTACAGGGAATGGTTCGGTTATAACTCACGGTTGGTTAAGATTGAAGATTTATATGCACTAGCTAGCCCAGCATTCCTTGGGGAGCCAACAGTACCAAGTCTGGAAGGCCCAGTAACTCACATCAGGGCCACCTTTGGTCCCTCACTGGGGACAGGGGAGAAAAGGGGGAAGAAGAGAAAATCCTGGGTTTATTCAAACACCTTTTACCCAGGACATTTGAGTATGCAACATATTAGAGACAACTTTTCTCCTCCAAGTATATTGACCAATAAAATAAATGGAAAAATCATTGTTGTCCAGTTAAACATGGCAGATTGAACAATCACATTTATCTCTATTCTCACAAAACTAATTCAGCAAAGGAATTTTTTTAATGATGTGGATGAAAAATGGACACTATAACAAATCTAACCAAAAGTAACCTCACAGAGTGATTTGATCATAAATTCATAACCTGGCCCTGACTGGTGTGGCTCATCGGGTTGGACATTGTCCTGCAAACTACAAGGCCACCAGTTCGATTCCTAGTACATGCCTGGGTCGCAGGCCAGGTCCCTGTTTGAGGAGTATGTGAGGGGCCACCAATGTTTCTCTTACTGATATAGAGAGATCTGATCAGATCACTGGGGAGAAGGGAGGGGCCGTAGGAGGAGTTTGCCAAGGCAATGGTAAACCGTCTAGGATGGGATTGGCTGAGAGGCTATACGCCTACAGAATGTATGGAATTATGAGCTAGAAGATTTGAAATAAAAGTAGGGATCTCCAGCTCTCTCTCGGTCTCTCTTCCTCAAGGATGCGTGGATGGCCATACTGCAGCTGCCTGCATTTCCCAACAGGCAGCATTTCGGATGGAAAGGATCTCTGGGCACAGTCTAGGACTGGGCTGGCCTAGCAGAGAGTGACAGGGTTATTCTTCTTTGGGTGTTCTGGAAGGGAGGAACTCTGAGGCAGAAGTCTGCCATTCTTCCAAAATTGTGTGGCTTTTGTATTTTATGTTGTTTTAGTTTGTAAGCTAGCCCTATAGAAATAAGATAATTAAAAACAGGAGGACCTAATATAACTCGGGTGTTGAACAGTTTAGCCTTAAGTGAGTAATGAATGTGGAAAGCTGTTATTCCAAAACTGTGAAGCCTTTGAATAAAGACTCCTTTCCTTTATCACCAAACCTTTGCCTCTGGAATTTTGCCTAGAGGGGGGCGGCAGGCAGCAGGACCCCACTTACTGTTCAGTAACATCATCACATCGATGTTCCTCTCCCTCTCTTCCTCTCTCTCTAAAAGTAAGTATCCCTGGCTGGTGTGGCTCAGTGGGTTAAGCACCTGCCTGGGAACAAACGGTCACCGCTTCGGTTCCCAGTCTAGGGCACGTGGCTGGATTGTGGGCCAGGTGCCCAGTTGGGGCCTGTGAGAGCCAGCTGATTGACGTTCCTCTCCCTCCCTTCCCCACCCTAAAAATAAATAAAATCTTTAAAATAAATAAAATCTTTTTTTAAGTATAAAAAAATGAATTCATAACCTGGCCAGTCATGATGGGTAGTCACACCACAGGCCTATGACGGCCTTGTCTTTGCCTTAAGTGAGCCCTGCCCAGTGGTGTTGTGCACCCAGGTCAACATTCCTCTTTATCAGACCAGCAGGGAATGTAACTACCTCATGAGAGCATATAGTTCTGTAAATCACCCTGTAATCCAGTCCCAGCCTTGCTTTCCCCCACTTTATAGTAATCTTCCTTATGGTCCCTCCTTAATTCCACTATATGAAAGAAACTGCAAAACTGTCATTCACTGAAGCAAGTGAGTTCTTCCTTCCCAGAAATGCCCTCAGTTTGGCCCAAGTACATTTTTTTAGTTTAATTTATTCAGGTGACATTGGTTAATAAAATTATATAGATTTCAGGTGTGAAATTCTATAATCCATCATCTATATATTTTGTTTTGTGTTCACCACCCCAAGTCAAGTCTCCTTCCTCACATAAATTCTTAAATAAAAATGCTCTACAGATTTGGACGTTCTTATATCAACAATGACATAAACCCACAAAGACTAAAAGAATACTAGACAAAGACACAGTACATGAAGAGAGATACACAATATTGAGAGAAAGCTGAAACCTACACCTTCAGGAGAAACAAATCAGTCTCAGAATCCCAGCATCAAGACACTGGGGGCCCTGGGTATCTCCAAAGGTTGGAGAGCTGGGTGGGCCTAGAAACGGGATTGGCTGAAAGTTTGTATAACCCTCGTTTACCTCAGTTCTGTTCTCCCCTCAAACTCTGGCTGGCAGGCAACTGCCCCTCCCCCACTCCTCCAAATTATGTTCAAGACTGGGACACCAGACACAATTTGAAGAGAGGTGGACAGACAGTGGCACTGAAGACAGTCTGCACACTTGTCCCCTCCCACAGTTGGTTTGTAGCATATTAGCAGCTGGGTTTAGAGCCCCAAAGGGCAAACTGTAGGATTTTTCTCTGAAAAAACTGATAGGCCCAAGAAAAGAAAAACTGAGGTTCCACTAGTTGACTCTGATCCCACCAAAGTCTCCAGATCAACAAATAAAAATACACACTCAGGTAGATTTAATCAGCTTAACAATAAACCACAACCTCCGGACCAACTCATGCTCAGGTAGATTTAAAGTTCAGATAAACAACAGATAATTTCTTAGCATAAATATGCCCCTTGTAATATTTGGGACATACTTACATTTAAAAGTTATTTATTGTTTATTTAAATTTTAAATTAAACTGGGCATCCTGTATTTTATCTGGCATCTCTATCCCCCACCCCAAATTCCTATCGTTTCTTATTGCCTCATGCTTATACAGGAACACTTGTTTCTTTCTTACTTTTTAAAATGTGGCTACTAGAAATTTTTTTAGAGTTTTTTAAATTCCATATGTGGCTCACATTATATTTTCACTGAACAACGTTGCTCTAAGGATAGCGTTGTCCTTTCAAATCAGAGTGCAAGTGTTTGTCATGCAGAGTTTGGACATAAGAAAAATAGTGTTGGAGTGGTGGGAAGAAAGAGAAGAGGGATGAAGAAGAGCAATAAATGCATGGTCTGGGTATTGGGGACATTTGGGGGATTTGGTGGGTAAAAGTCACTGTCAGATACAGAGTGAGGAGTGGAAAGGGAATTTGAGAGGAGTCCTCTGGGTTATGAATCAGATTCCCTTTAGTGTCCTTTTAGAGATTTGCATCTCTAAAGATTGAAATGCAGGTTTAATTTCTTTTTGGCTCCTGGATTACCTTCTTTGATTATGATTCTGAGAAACTGAGCCTCCTGAGGGCCTCAGGGTTTATTCGGGTTACTTTAATCTTCTAATTTAGTCCACAAAGCTCTTTAAAACTTTTTTTCCATTGCTTCTCCCCATTCTTTCCACCCTTCCAGTTGGGGCCCAGTACAACCAAATGAGGACTGGTTGGTTATTCAGGACTAGAAGGACCCCTCTAAATTCCCAACCCCACCTCATCCCACCCCATTTCCTGCCCAGTTAGACCTCACACAGTGTTCCTGTGGGATTGACAGGTGATGATGGTCAGATACTAATGGAGGTCTCTCGTCCCATTGAGGCTTTTAGAAAGAGGGAGGATGGGGGGCAGGGGCGCAGCGGCAGGGGGAGGGGAGAGAGAGATTTGCTGTTCCACTTAGTTATGAACTCTTTGGTTAATTTTTGTATGTGCCCTGACTGGGTATCAAATCCATAACCTTGGCTTATTGGGGAGGAGACTCAAGCTTGGAGAAGTCGCGAGATCCTGCAATCTCTTAGGGAGTAAATTGCTCAAGGACACGCAGCCTTCCCTCCCTTCCCTTTCCCCTAAATTTCCTTTTCTAGTTCTCTCCAGTACATGGCTCTCCCTCTCCCCTTCCTTCCCCTTAAAGGGTCTGCAACCTTTGCAGAACCAGAGTGTGTACGTGGGGGCCAGTTGGCTACTTCTCCTGAGGGTACCGCATTTTAAGCCTTTGGCTGTAGAATGAAAAAAGCTGGTTAAGAAGAATTCCAATCTCCAGTGTACAGTTGGAAAGATCAGGATATATTGAGGGGTAATAGGTCTTTCCTGGGGTTCTAAAAGCATAACACATTGGTAAAATGTTTAATTTAATTGGATAAAGCAGACTTTTTCAGTAGTCTATTCTGAGGAATCCTTGGTTCATTTGCCACTACTAACCAAAGCGATGCTTCAAAGCTGTGGCAGGCTGTGTGCTCAGTACTGACTCTGGTGGGCTGTGGTTTACATCCTAGCAGTAACCTGTAATAACGTCATGATCAGAGAATAAGACTTCCTAAGGATTTCTTTTCTCTGCAAAATGACACAGAAGCATTAAAGGAGAAGCTTGTTGATAGCTTTCCGGTGCTTGGTCTTTCCAAGGCTGGTTCACTCAAGTCTCACCTTAAATGTTACCTCCTCAGAGATGTCTTTCCTGGTGACCCAGTCTTTAGTAGCAATTCCCCAGCCGCATTCACTCCCTGCATGGCATGACGGTGTATCACTTTCTCATAATATTTACCATCATCTTAACTTTTTTTGTTTATTTATTAGCTGTGTTTCCTGTGAGAACAAAAACTCCATAGGTTAGGAATATTGCCCATCATGTACTGTCTTTAGTGTTTGGCATATACCGGGTGCTCGATAATCACTTGTTCAGTGAACCCGTGAAGAAATGAGAGAGAGCAGAGCAAGCAAGGGGAAGAATGTGTCAGGCCTTCAGAGGAGACATGCCCCTCTTTGCTCTTCAGTGGGGCAGGGGAACTGCAAACACTCAGACACTCATCAGAACGGGCAGAATACTCTGGGGCCAGAAGGGTATCACTTCATAAGTTACATAAACGTCTAATCACTGTGTTGCACACCCGACTAATATAATATTGTATGTCAACTACAATTAAAATTTTTTAATAAAAAAATGTTAAATCATAAGGAAAAACTGACAAACAAAATAGAAACAGAGGCATGAACACATGGTACAGACTGACAGCAGGCAGAGGGGAGGGGAGGGGGTACTGATGAGAGAAGGTGAAGGGATTAGCCAGAGAGCATACACGCATAACTCATAGACACAGGCAACAGTGTGGTGACGGCCAGAGGGAAGGGGACATGAGGGCTGGGTGAAGGGGGGAAAAGAGGGATAAAATGGGGACATCTGTAATCATGCAAACAATAAAGAAAAAATAAATTTTAAAAAGTCATAAGGAAGAGGGAAAAATGAAAAAAAGAAGTTATTTCACAAAGCCACAAGCAGTTGAAGGCCTTGCAAGTAGGCTGCCCTATATATCGAAAAGATAAGGGCAGTGTCTTTAACTGAACTTTTAACTTTGTCTTTAACTGGAAATAATACTCCCATTATTTTATTTCTAACTGAATGTAGCCAGAAGTGTAGAATACCCTAGAATAATTCTTGCCAAAATGATTAGAGTAGATGGAGAAAAGATAAAAGTGAAGTTGATCACTCTGAACTTCAAAAGGTACATACTGTACCTGGGAACACAGCCAAAGCAGCAGGGTGGGTGTGGCCTGCAAGCCCTCAGGTATGAACCCTGGCTCATTGAGAAGACGTGTGCGGGCTCAGTTACGATGTGACATTGTCGAAAATGAAGTTAATGGGATCGTTAATGATGCAGGTGTACCTAGATTTCAAGGAGGACTTGGGCCCATTAGGAGCGTCAACCAGATCCATTTTTGGCAGTATTTCCAACAGAAATGGGTGTGGTCTTGTAGCACTCTTGAGAAGGGCAAAAACCTGGGTGAGCCTGTGTGGACCAACTAGACAAAGGCAGGTCAGCGGGGCTTCCCTCCCTCTAAGTGAAATATGTGGAAGTGCCTAGTGAGGTGGGGACGAGAACAGGCTGCCCGCTGGGGTCTGCTCTGATAAGGCAAGAGAAGGCCGAGAAAGATGTGAGGGACTTGCATAGGCATGAGCTCTGAACTCTTCAAAATGGCTTCAGGTCTTCGTCTCATTTTGCTCCTGTGAGCCAGGAGGGCAGTTGCTGTTTGCATAGCCACTTGTAAACATGGAGACCGAGCACAGGAGGATCATAGCTCGTCTAGAGTCAACTTGCTTACAACAGGAGGAGAACCAGTGCTCTCTCTCCACTGCATTTCTAAAAATGTGGAACCGCAGGTTCAGAATCACCTGGGGGTTATGTCTAAAATGACTCACCC
Source organism: Phyllostomus discolor (assembly GCF_004126475.2). Classification (NCBI taxonomy): domain Eukaryota; kingdom Metazoa; phylum Chordata; class Mammalia; order Chiroptera; family Phyllostomidae; genus Phyllostomus; species Phyllostomus discolor. Next base: position 189,774,347 of record NC_040903.2, on the reverse strand, counting down.
TAGAAATCCTTAATTGGGGGATCTGTGGGGTCGTGGTCCTGAAATCCACACTTTTGTTATAAATTCCAGGTGATTCTTATGCATACTAATTATGTAGCCTGGCATACCACCCTTCATTCTAAAACTATTTATAATCCACTAAGTCATTAGTTCAATTCTAAGCTTATCTGTCCCTGTATTCTTTTTCTCAATTAGTCCCCCTTGGAACTGGAAACCCAAGGAGTCCCTTAGAAGAGAGGGCTGTGTGGCTGTAAAGAGAAGAGTGAACAAATGTTGATATGGACTATTTGAAGCTCTAGTGAGGAACACTTGTTAAAAAATCATAATTAATTTGCAGATTGTAAAACACAGCAAAGCCTGGGAATCTACTCCTCAGTGGTTAAATTAACATGAAACCCAACTAGCCAATCAAGCGTTCTGGGACTTAAAAAAAAAAAACTGACAAAGACCTTTAGCGTCATTACAACTGGCAAAATCAAAGCCCCATTGGCAGGCTGGAGGGTTGTTGTAACAAGATATGCTACAAGTTCTGGAGCAAAATAAAGCACATGTTTTCAAACAGCTGTTGAAAGTTTGCAGCTGGGGGACAATCTACCATAACATCCAAATCAATTTAAGGAAATACCTAGGGCCAAGAGAGAATGGATTCTTGGGGAGAGGGATTTATAGTCTATTTTTAATGTAAATTATTGTGAGTTTGTAGAAGTCATTAAGAAAAGTGTCCTTACTTCTACAGCAATCCTTTACATTTGTAGTGCTCCTTCTGGCTTAAAATCCTCCACATCATCACTCTCATGTGATCCTAGAGCACCTTAAAATTGCAATGCCCTTTTACCACACTTTACAACTTATATTCTCCATCACTGCCCTGCCACATTTATCGTTCCCATTTTTGCAAGTGAGAAAATTAAGGCTCACGATGCTAAGGGATCTATTGCAGATCCCCCAACTAATTTGTAGAGAAGCTAGAACTCAACTTCAGGGCTTTCTGATGTCCACTTTTGCCTTCCTATTATTGATTTTTGCAAGTAAATAAAATGTAGCTTGGGCAATCATGGCATTTGAGGGCTATAAGTCAACCTCCCATTTGGCGGCTGAGAAAACTGAGGTGCTTACAGTGAGGTGGAGGCTTTGGTCCAGGTCACATGGTTATAAACAGAGTTCTGAAACTGGATTTCCATTTCCTGATCATCCAGTTCAGAGTTTACTCTACTTTGGCCTTGCTTCCTCTCGTAGTTTGCAGGTAGCCAGAGAAAAACCACACATGCTAATTTGGAATCTTGGAATGCATGCCTTGGAGTAAAAGCCAGCTCCCCTAAGTGTGGAAGCCTAACAGATTCAAAATTCACTAAGCTGATTTCAAAGGGTATCTTCGGCCTTTTGCATTCAGGGGCTTTAAAAGCTTGGAGCTTTTGGCTTCTCACACCTTGATATTATAGTCAATATACTTGCCACAGTAGGCAGTGGAGAAATATTTGCTTTGAGTAGTGCCCAGATTTCTCTTGTTGATGTAGTTGGCTATAAGCTCCAGATGATGGCAGGACTGAAAGAGCAGCTTTATGTTGGAATTTGGTAAAGGGAAGAGAATGATGGAAAGGAAAATGAGTTCTAAAATTACCAGTTACTAGCCCTGGCTGGTGTGGCTCAGTGGTTGAGTGCTGGCCTGTGAATCAAAGGGCCACCAGTTCGATTCCCAGTCAGGGCACATGCCTGGGTTTTGGGCCAGGTCCCCAGTGGGGGCACGCGTGAGAGACAACCACACATTGATGTTTCTTTCCCTCACTTTCTCCCTCCCTGCCCCTCTCTAAAAAATAAATAAAATCTTAAAAAATAATTAAATAAAATTACCAGTTACTACAGACTGCATGAGGGCTAGCCACAGGACAAAAGGCAAAAATGAGCGTGCTTTACGGGGATGTACACCCACGTTCATAGCATTGTTCACAATGGCCGAAAGACGGAAACAACCCAAGGGCCCATCAACAGATGAATGAACAAGCAAAATGTGGGATATGTATGGACATTATACATACATTCAAGGCAGCCTTCAAAAGGAAGAAAATTTTGACGCAAGTTATAACATGGATAAACCCTGAAGACATTATGCTAAATGAAATAAGCCAGTCACAAAGGGACAAATACTGTATGTTTCCTGTTATGTGAAGTTTTTCGAGTAGTGAAATTTATAGACAGAAAGTAGAATGGTGGTTGCTAGGGGCTGGGGGAGGGAAGAATGGGAAGCTAGTGTTCAACAGGTGTAGAGTTAAAAAAAATGTGTGCCTTGTTTTTTGGTTTCTTCCCTCATTTCCTGTGGGCAGCAGGGTTATGTGTCTCTGGGACAGCCCCGGGGCTCCAGTTCAAGCATCAGATGTCTTCCTCCTTTCTCAAAATTTTCACTGAAAACAGCACTGGAGGAAACAATGAGACAAATCCAGAAGATGGAACTTCCTGTGAGACAGATGACCTGGCCTCTTCAAAGGTCAGTGCCCCTAAGAAAAGAAAAGATGGGGAGGGTATTCTAGATTTTAAGAGACATAGCCAAACATAATGCATGTGTAAACTATGATTGGGTCCCATTTGGATAAAACAATTCTAAAAAAACAGTTTAGGGACAACAGAAAAACTGTAACTATCAACCCAGTATTGGATAGTATTTAAAAATCAGTCAATTGTTTTAGATGTGGTCATGATATTGTGGCTATGTAGAAGAATCTCCTTATTTGGAGGAGCTGTGTGCTAAAGTATTTAGGGGTAAATTGTCATGATGCTTGCGAGTCATTTTCAAATGATTGGGGAGAAACACACACACACACACACACACACACACACACAGCCAAATAACCTTAAAAATGCAAACAACAGCAAAAATGTCAGTCAGAAAAAGCAATTATTGAATCTAAATAGTGTGTATAAAGCTGTTCATTGTATTACTTTTTCAAACCTTTTCTATACTTTATAGTGTTTATTATAAAATGTTTAAAAATTGAGAATTTTTGTATTAACAAATATTAAATTGCTAACTGATGGCTTCTTGGGTCAAAACCACCATAATCTGCCTCAGCTGGGTAGCTCATTTGATTGGAGTGTCGTCCCCATATGCCACGGTTGCAGGTTTGATCCTCAGTCAGCACACGTACAACCAACAAATCAACGTCTCTTCTCTCTCCCTCTCTCAAAAACAAACACACCTCCATCATGAGTTACTGAGGGTTCAGTGTGTACCAGGCACTTTGTTAAACTTTTACATATACTATTTCATTTAATTCTCAAATACTCTTTAAAAAGGGTACTTTCATTTGTCTCACTTTTACAGAGGAGCAGACTGAGGTGTAGACATTACGTAACTTCTCCAAGATTCCCAGCCAGTGAGGCAGAGTCAGGGGGACACTAACCCACGTTGTGGGGGGAAGGTCTGAAATTTCCTCGTAACTCCTCTACCCACCTCCACTCTAAATGTGGCACATAACCAGTGCCTCAGGGGCAATATCTAATTATATGACCTTGAAAAGATGGACAAGGGCCTCCTACGGCCAGAGCCTAAAGGCAAAGTAGACACTGAGATTAGAAACTCTTTAGTCCAATAGCTGCATCTTCTTACAAAAGAGGCAATATTAATACCAGTGGCTATGTTATGGACTATCTCAGACCAGTCCCTTTTTTCTGTCACAAGTAGAACCCTGGATTCCAGTACTACCCAGTGTGGGGAAAGATGGCATTTCAGTAAGAATTAACATAGAGGATCCTGCCAGCCAGGCCAAGGTGAGGCTCAGAGCTTGATTTCAGTTGATTTGGAACAATAAAGCAATGTGTGTTTCCTTGCTTCTTGAAGAAGTGGAGCCAATTTTTACCTGTTATTTAGGCATCTGTGGGATATGATGCCTAAATAACAAGTATAAATTTGTGGGGGAGGGAGGGAGTGCTTAGAGTGATCATCGAATCACCAAGCAGCTGGAGAAGCTACCAGGCTCTGCCCTCCTCCATTTGCCTTTAGCTGGCAAGAGACAAATTAGCCAAGCACCTCCTGAACCAGAGTTTGCAGTTCAGAGTCTGCAAGAACGTTTGCTTGGGGAGCCGCACGCTTCTTTATCTCAGCAGGTGTAATTCCATCACATGATCGTTTTGGATCTGCTTTCCCCTGCCCCAGCCCAACCTTGCCAATTCAGACAAGCATCACTAAAAAATAAATAGTCCTTCTCTGTGTCAGCTCAGAAGGCACAGGGGTTCCCTTTACATAGAATATCATGAGCATTTCCTGACTTCTGGGGTTGAGGGGGCTTGACTACCTGCCCCGAAACCTACAAGCTGAGCTTCCTCTTTGCAAGCCTGCATGGGGAAGCCAGGCCTCCTCTGTGGCCTCCTCTGCCCTGTCCTTAGCTTACAGGTCGCCAGCAAACCAAAGAAAGAGGACTTCAAGGAGGCAGAAGGCCCAGCCCAGGACCTCCGTAGGGACAGTCACCAGAGCCCTGCTGCCTCAGTACAACCTTGCTATCTCTGGCTCCAAAGGTTATTTCTGTTACAGCTTAAGGTTACTTCGGGCAGGAAACTCTCACTGTGTGGAAACTGCTAACAAGAAAACTAATAGAAGGGCCTCCTCGGCTCAAGTACCAAAGGTTCAGCCACTAAGCCCAGGAGTGAGGGAAGGCGGAGCCTTATCAATGGTGGCCGACTGCCCATTCATACCTAGAAGATTGGTGGGGTCCTGTAAAGCCAGGCCTCAGATGTTCCTCTGGATGTCTGCTGAGGACTAAGCTGGCATTAGGGAGACTCTAGGATTCTGAGGAGCCCTGACTGGGACCAAAAATCTTAGATACTGTGGTTGAGTTCCAGGGACTCCTCGTGAGTAGGGTCAGATGCTAGGGGTGATTACCTGCTCCAAGTTCTCTTAGAGGTGTTTTTACTTTAATAAGCTCTTAGATGAACATTATCATAGCAAAAAAGTTTTAAAACTCTGAACGACCTTACTAACCAATTGTTCTCCAGTGTCTGCTTCCCCTCCCTGTCCTTGTCCACATGCGTGCACACTTTGTGCAGAATTGTTTTCTCAACAGATAACTGTTACCATGTTCTTAAGATAACTGCCACTGCTCAGCCTTTCATTTTATAGCTCGGTGGTTCTGAATGTTGGATGTGGATCATTTGGAAGGCCTGTTGAAAGTTCAGATTTCTGGTCTGTTTCCAAAGTGAGACTTGATTCTATAGGTCTGGGAGTGGGGCAAAGGATTTTGCGTGCCTCCCCCAATTCAAGACCATGACACTTAATGATATGTTTCTTATAAACATATCACAGGGTAATATAAACAAGATGATAGTAAAGGAAATCGCTTCAGTGCTTGTTAAGCTACAGAATAGCCACTTCAGTCAGTGAGCTATCTCTGATGGATATTGGATTCTCTCCATTTTCCCCTCATGATCTGCTCTCCACCCTTCTACACCTACTCTTTGCCCCAAGAGGCTGAGCCACATGGACTGCTTTGGTGGCTTCCTTTTGCCCTTCAGCCCGTGGAAGGGTTGGCCAATGAGGTTGGCATGTGGTAGTCCACCTTTCCTCATGGTCTCAGTTATTTGCATTCAACCACAGTCCGAAAGTATTAAATGGAAAATTCCAAAAATAAACAAGTCATAAGTTTTAAATTGTATACTGTTCTGAGTAGCATGATGAAATCTCACACCACTCCCCTTCGTCCTGCCCAGGACATGAATCATCCCTTTGTCAGTGTCCACATCCTATACTCTACCCACCATTAGTCTCTTACCTGTTTTTGTTGTCAGACTGACTGTTAGGGTATCACATTGCTTGTGTTCAAGTAACTGTTACTCTACCTTATAATGGCCCCAAAATCATTCACATAATTTTATTCCAGTATATTGTTATAATTGTTCTACTTTATTATTATTGTTAATCTCTTACTGTGCCTAACTTATCAATTTAACTTTAACATAGGTATGTATATCTAGAAAATAATATGGTATATATAGGATTTGGTATTACCCACGGTTTTAGGCATCCACTGGGGGTCTTGGACTATACCCACCATGGATAATGGAGGACTACCGTATTTATTCCTCTGGCTCCTTTTTGCCGGGTGGCCTAGGGCCCTTTCACTGGTCCCAGGCCCTTGTCCTTCCAGACCTCCAGTGGTAATGGCTCCTGCACTCACCAGCTCAAGAGCAGTGCCCCACCCCTTCCTGTTTGTCTAAGTCCAGCCATGCTTCGTGAGTAGTACCCTTACTACACTCTTCTCGAATGACTCAGTATAAAGCTATTTTTTTTCCAGGGCCTTGACTGGTGTAACCTTTAGAACATTCTGCTTTTATTACTATTTGTTAATAGGGAAAATTTTTTGAATTAATTTTGCACTTTCCAAAGGTTCTGTGAGTGGGATTTTATTTTCCCCTAGTAAAGTCAGTAAAAAAAATTTCCCTTAGTCAAGCTAAATTAGCTTTTTTGAAATTTTAAACATATAAAATAATTGTCAGTTTGTCATTAAATGCAAGATCCTTACTATACTTGCTTTAAGGAGAAATTTTAAAATAAATTCAAAGATCTTGAAAATTCTGAGTTTTGAACAAGCACTAGCAGGTGGTTGTGGCGGGTGCCAGTTAAAGAAGCACCGGGTCAGTGGGCTCCTCACAGCACGACCCTGTTAAGACAACAGCATCTCTTGCAAAGTGCCAGGATGCCCCTCCGTTAGGGCCCCATATCAATGAGTTTGAGATAAAACAATTTTATGTAGAAGAACAGCTTGATATCTAGAGTTTGGAGAATCCGTCCTTAATGCCTGCTTTGAAAGTCCTGGAAAGCTGTGTGTGTAATTTTTCTTTTTTAGTTTTGTTAGAATATACATTCCTTCATGTTCCCTTTTTAAAAAACCAACTATGGTCTCTCAGGCTCAACAACAGCTCCTCTGCGAAGCTCTGATCCTTGCACATCAGGAAGGAGAACAGTGCAGGCTGCAGTGATTTGGCAGATGGAGCTGTGCCCAGCAGAAGCCTTAGCCTGCATTCCGTCTGGGATCTTCTTTCCTGGCACGGGCACCTGACTCAACATCAGAAGTGGGTAGAAGGTTACGAAATGTCATCTTGCCCTGCCCACTTCCCCTGACTTTGGTCCTACCCACTTATCCTTTTCCCTGGTCTAAATAAATTGGTTCCCAAATTTGATCCCTTTGAAGATATTCAAAAGGAGACTGATTACAAACATAGTATTCTCATTAGAGCTGTCATTGTACACCGCTAAGTACCACACTCTGTTTCTGTTGTCCACATCCATGGAGAAGGCTAGGACAAGTTCCAGCACAGAGGAACAGAGGCAGGAAGTGAGTCAAGCCTCCTTTACCTCGGTGCATGCCCTGCTCTCCTCAACAGCTTCAGACTGGCCACTTCCTAACAACTTACCTTAGACTTGCCTTTGATTCTCTGACCCTCATCTGTGTGAACTTACACCATCTCTGCTTGAGGCTCCAATTGCTAGTCATCAGACTGCCCTGGCTTCTGTCCTCTCAGCTTCCCCAGTGAGCTCTGAGCAGCAAGCTGCCTCCTTGCCAACTCAAGCCTGACTTGACCCTTTTTCTGATGAAAGGCAGGTCCCACCTGATTGCCAGCTTCATCTGACACAGAGTAATGAACAACCAGAGCCACTTTCTCCTGGGTACGCAGCAGCAGTCATCATCAAAAGCTTTGAGGCAAGAGGGGACATAATCAGAGCTTTGTTTAGGGAATATAGATATATATTTAAACTGGCCATAGTGAACTACAACTTGCCCCTAAATTCTGCAAGGTCCAGGGCAGGACTACAAATGGAGGCCCACATGTCTGAGAATTATAAGTCAAAATAATAAACTATTAAATAAAATATGTTCTATACTCCTATATTAAAAAATAAACATTTATAACAATGTGGAAGGCCAGGTTCAAATACAGAATTCCTGAATTTCTCAGAGTCCCGTGCCGGGACATGGCAGAATGTGGAAAACTTGTCCCTTGCCCCCTGGCCCAGCTTCACCTCTTTCCTCAGCCCAGGCGCTGTTTCACATGACAGAGGGCCTTGAACACGTTCACATGGATGTCTCCAAGCTCCATCCACATCCTTGCTCCCATCTCTCCAACAAACAACTACTCTTTGGGCACCTTTCAGGTCTAGGAGGAGTGGTGCCGTCTGTCCTCAGGAGAATGTACCTGGAGAAAAGGCTGTCCCGGGCCCAGGAAATAGGCTCTAGAAAGGTAACAGGAGCTTTGGGTGGGAGCATCCCACTGATGTGCTCCTTGGAGCAGTATAGCCAACATGGAGCCAGGTGGGGGCAGCCTGTAAAGTAGGGGACCCAAGGCAGAGGGGCATACTGTTGAAATACGATAGCTTGGATGGAGGATACCACCAACAGTAGAGAAATCACTGAAGATGTCATGAAGCCTTTAGGTAAGATGGTGGCCCAGGAAAAAAGAGGGGGAGACAGAAAGATATCAGAAAACAGAATGTGAGCAGACATGCAGAGAGCAGAAACCAGTCAGTGCCTCAGCAAACTCTGCCTGGCTTCCTGGGGGCCTGGTCCTGCATCCAGCCCCCGCCGAGACTCACACCCACTTCTACGCTGAACTCTGCGGACACCTTATAATGTAAACCCTCCCTTTGCCTGCACTAGTTACTATTACTTGGGGGAAAAAAAGTCTCAATGAAAATACTACTTAGTTGTTAGCAAAGGAAATCAAGGTTTGCCCAGAAAGAGGGAGAGAGAGAAAAGGACTATAAAGAAAGGTTTCAAGAAGTCATACATTTAGGATGCAGAAAAATGGAAGGAGAACCACAGAAAGAATTTGAAAGAAGTGGGGGAGAACTAGCTCACTGGGGTGAGCATTTAAGAAAGAGGGGCCGTCAGCTGGCAGATGAGGCCCGAGAAAAGGGCACTTGACTTAGTGGCTGCAAGGTCACTAGTGGTGGAAAAGAAAGCTGTGCTGGGAGATTGAGAGCTGCAGCTGTTCGCACACGGCTGAGGTCTTTCTCCTTTCCTGGCACTGGCAGCAGGCATGACTGTCCCTCCCATTTCCCTTCCTCCTTTCACTGGGCATGCTGGTGACTCTTGGCACCTTCAGAGCCAAAGCCAGCTTGAAAGGTGTCAGAGAACAGGGAATGGTGTGCCAAGATCCTGGATGGGAATCCTCAAGGACACAATCATTGAGGGGGAAAAAAAACAAACATGTGAAGAACCACCACTGGATCCCCAGTCTTCACCTGAAACTCTTGGAATTCCCTCTTCTTGTTCTGCATTGCCTTGGAATAGTTAGAGACAAATCCTAACCCGGGTACCAGTCTCCACTTGTCTAGCTGTCAACAACAGCAAACCAGCTTCCCATCTTTCTCATCGTGTGAGTGTGTGTGTGTGTGTGTGTGCGTGTGCGCACGTGCACGTGTGTGTTGGGGGCCAGAAGTGAGGGGTTGGGAGAGGATTCCCTACAGAATCTCTTTCCCAAGCCTCAACACTGCAGGGATAACAAAAAAAACAAGCAAAATGAACACTTTCTTTTTTTTTAATTGATTGGAGAGAGAGGGAAGGAGAGGGAGACAGAGAAATCTATTTGTTGTTCCACTAATTTCTGCATTCATTGGTTGATTCTTGTATGTGCCCTGATTGGGGATCAAGCCCACAACTTTGGTGTATCAGGACAAAGCTCTGACCAACTGAGCTATCCGGACAGGGCAAAACTAACTTTTTCTTCAAGAAAACACATCCCTGGCTTCCAGTGGTGCAGCTGAGAACAGGAGAGCCCAGGCTGTGAAACCCGCAGTTTTCCAGGAGGAAGCATTGCTCACAGCTCAAGAAAATGAGCAGGCAGGACAGCCTGTGTCCAGCTTGTCCACTGTGACCGTTGCTCAGAGACAGTCACAGAAAAAAGAATTTCAAATGTGTGAAGAATCACCTTTACGACAGACCGAGCACTCAGATTGGCCTTCTCCTTTATAGCCCACTCCTTACTCCATCCCAATTCACTCCTTAATCACCTTTTCCAACCTGAGTGATCTCCAGGCTGGATGACCCCCACCACACCTCCTACAGGGGTAAAGGGAGGACAGAGTCCAATGCCTGTCCTTGTCAGCAACTCTCCCTCCCGACTCAGCAGGGCGCCCTGTCAGCACCTCCAGACACCCCCTGATGTTGGGCTCCACGGGGGAATGAGATATAACCACTCATTGAAGAAATGGGAGAGCCCTGGCCTTTTCCCACTGACCCCCTCCCCGCTTTTGATGCAAATGTCCGCAGCCCCTGCGTGCTCACAGTCTTCTCTTACCTCTCTCTCTTTGGGGTCATTTCCTGAAGTCTTTCCTCTCTTCTCAGGAGACAGAATTTTTTTAACCCCTGGGCTAAGTTTTCTTTTCTCGTCTGAGGAACCGGAGAGAGTTTACTGAACAACACAATATTCTCACACATTTCCCTCAATCCTCTTAATTGCCTTGTGGAACAGGTATTGCTGTTTTGAAAGGTTCAGTGACTTGCCAAAGGCTGCTGGGATCATAAGTCCTGGAGTTTAGGACTGGACTTCTACCTGACTCCGAGTCCACGCCAGGCTCACCAAATCTGATGCTGGGGTCTCAGAGGCAGCATCTCAAAGCCCTGCCTCTCCCTCTTTTTAGGGAGCCCAGACATTAGGAGTAGGAAAACACACACTTCAAAGAAAAAGAGAGAAGAAAATATACTGGCTTTTAGAGCCATGGCTTTAAACTTTTTAACTGTCACCCACAACAAAAAACACATTTTATATCTTCACCCAGGACATCACATAAATAAATAAATAGATGTGTGGAGAGGTATAGATAGATATCAAAAGTTTTACTGGAAGTGATGCACTCTGATATATTTTGTTCTACTCTAGCATATTCTTTTTTTTTCCTTGATGATGGTTTTGACCCACGAAATTGATGTCATTACCCACAAACAGATCTGAACTGCGGATTGAAGAACACTGCCTGGAAGCATCAACTCCACATTCAGAGCTGAGCCCTCACACTGTTCTTGTGTAGAGAGCCAGCTGGGGTAGTGCCCGGCCCCAATGCACAATATGTGTTCAGGAAATACTTGTTGAACTTCTGGACTTTTAGAGAACCAATAATCCACAAGTTAAACAATTTGTGCTGGCAATTCTCCAGTTTATGTTACGCAGAAGAGATACTACTAATCCCAAATCTCAATGAACAAATCATTGACAAACGCAAAGCTAGAAGTTGATCTGTGATGTGAACCTAGACTTGAAACTCTGAAATAAATACTAGAAGATTTATTTCCAAGCATGAGGCATCTGTTTTGAACTGCGCACTGCCCTAGGGGCTGGAGCTACAGAGACACATCAGACCCTTCCCTGTCCTCAAGGAGCGGGTGGTGGCGAGAGACTGAGAAGTGAAGCCAGAAGTACAATGCAGTGTGATGAGGGTGGCACAGGCTGCCATGGGAACAGAGGGAAGTTATCTGTTTCCTTGGAGCTCAAGCTTATACTTGAAAGACAAATAGCAGTTAGGCTGGAGTGTAAATGGAGGAGGGCTACATCAGACAAAGAGAATAACGTGCAAAGTTGTTTCAGTCACAACTGATTGTCCCCCTATAGTCGATCCAGGTGTTTCTTCTTGCAAGTGCCCTAATTTGGGGTGAGAGGAATGGAAGTGTCCACTGCCATTCTACGTAATTTAGGAGAAAATCCTGATTAACATGAGCCAATTATGATGGTCCCAGGCTCCCTGCCAGTTACTAGTTTAGGAATGGGCATAAAACCACAGTCTGACTAAAGAGATTCAAGGGCATTCCTTCTGGGAAGGGACATCTGGAAAAGCTCTCTTGTTTTTAAAAAGCGACTCGTGGGAAGAAACAACCCTTCTTCTTCAACTGGATTCCATACTGTCTCAATGGGAAGCCATCTTGTGACCATGAGGTACTCTAGTAGGAGGGTGGCAATGACCTTGGTCAGTAGCTGAATTAACCAACCCTAGAACCACTCTATCTCAGGACACATGTCATTTAAGAGAAAAGATTTTTTCTTATTGTTAAAGTCAGTTAGTGAGAGTTTTATGTTCCCTGCAGTCAAAATGAACCTAAACTGATGCAAAAGCTGTGGAGATACAAAAGGCATGTTCTGGATTCTGCAAGGCAGAAACTGGGATACAAAGATCAGGTGCTGCTGCAAATATTAGCTTCAAGATGAGATACGTATGAATAACTCAACCTCCCTGTTAAAGAGAAATGCACCTTAAAACTACCATGAGATGTCATTTTCATTTCCATGTTGACAAAGATCAAAAAGTTGGATGACATCCAATACTGTCAAGAGGAAACCAGCATGCCCATTTGTTGAAGATGGTACTGTAAGTGGAATAAATCCGTGGAACGTAATAACTTCCGACACTCAAAATGCACTTGATTCAAACATCCTACTTCTAGGTATTTATTCTACAGGTACAGTTCTATGTGCACAAAATAACATGCACAAGGATACTAATGCATTGTTTGTAAATGCAATTTGGGTCCAAATGTTCATCAGTAGGGCACCAATTAATAAATCACATTATATTCATATTGAACTATATGCAGCCATTTAGAGAATAAAACAACTCTGTATGTATTAATATAGAAATATATCAAATAAATATTAAGTGAAAAAGCCATAAGCAGAATAGTATATAGTGGTGTATTGCTATTTGTGTGTGTGTTGGGGGTTGGAAGTAAAGGGATATTTGAAAATGTGTAAACCATGTCTAGAATGATACACAAGAAACCCATAAAATCAGCTGCCCTAAGGAGGGCAATTAAATGGAAGGAAGTCAGAGGATGAAAGGAGACCGACTTTCATTGTATTCCTCTTTACACCTTCTGAATTTTGTGCCATTACTTATATTAGCTATTTGAAATGACTCATTAAAAGAAGAAGGGTTTAACCCCAATAACATAAGGATATCTTAAATGAAGAATATCGTAAAATATTAAACTAGAAAATTTTTATTCTTTCTATAAATGCAAAAAATATATATTTATGCAAGAGGATATGTAATATTCAATATTTATTTTAAAATGTTAACAGAGATAGAATGAGTCTTCTTAGCATAATAAAGAGTACTTAATAGTGTATATTATATTAAATGATGATTTTGTAGAAGCTATTGTCAGTCCTTGAAGATCCCAGTAAGATGTCTCCCAAGAAACTGGAAATAAAGCTAATCTCAAATTAAATTAGTAAGATCCACATGCCACAAATGTGATTAGTTATATATGGAGGTAGAACTACAGATTGTGACTTTGTGACTGAAGAGATTGAGGAGCGCCAGTCTCCCAGTCCAGGTGCTCCAGGAGTAATTCGAAGGAGGCAGCAGGAGAATGCAACAGTGAAAATAAAACTGCACCCTAGTTGAAATGAACCCAGTATAAATAAGAGAATGAGTCAGCCAAGTAAACATACCAGTGCCCCCTAAACACAGCTAAGCAGACTCCACATACACTTCCAGACTTAGGGGGCTGTACCCTGCTTTAGTTGAGAGACACTTGAGACCAGCTCACTCCATGGTCAGATTCCATACTTCCTAAGCATCCCCTGATGACCTGGCTACCCTTGAGACCAATCTACGCTGTGGTTAGGCTGACTTGAGCATTCTGGTCCACTTAAAGATGGTGTTTTATTTGTAAATTATTAAACCTCGATGTCCTCTTCTGCTCCACAGCATCTCACCTTGTCCTCATCACTCCTCCCTCCACAAACACACTGCCCCATCTGCTAAGGCCCCAGTTGAAACTGCACTGCAAGCCAGGAGTACCTTCTGTAAAAATCTCTTTGGACAACTCTCCAGCTCAGAGCCTTTTCTAAGGAAATCAACCTAAGATACTATGCATGTATGTAAACATACATACATATACACATATATTTATTTTTAAAAAGATTTTATTTAGTTACTTTTAGAAAAAGGGGAAGGGAGAGAAACATCAATGTGTGGTTGCCTCTCACACACCTCCAACTGGGGACCTGGCCCACAACCCAGACATGTTCCCTGACCTGGAATCAAACTAGTGACTCTTGGGTTCGCAGGCCATTGTTCAAACCACTGAGTCACACTAGCCAGGGCTCTACATACATTTCTTCACAAAGGAAACCACAAAACCTTCCACAGTGTCTGAAAAGATGTGAATAAATGAAATAATAGAGGTTCCTGGACGGGAAGCCTAAATATTGTATAAATATCTATTTCCTACAATTTAAGTTAAAGATTTAACAGAATCTTGATTTAAAAAGCAATAACAACAACCCCAGAAGGTTATTTATACACATATGACAAGAAGAAGGAGAGAAAGAAAAATTCTAAACAGGTAACAAAGAAAAACTTTTGGGGGAGGGGAGTGAAGGAGGATGGTAAGGAAAGTGAACAAGATCTATTACAAGTAAAAACCTACAAAATACAAATAAGATGGTGAAGATGGTGATAGACAGATCTCTGGAATAGATAGAAAGATCAGAAATATATACTAATTTTCATTAAAATGTTACTATATGATGAAATATCACAATACAATGAGATAAAGATTTTTTTCAAAAAATAGTAGAGATAACTGATTAGCAATTTGGGAGGGAGAGAAGAATTTAGGTCTACATTTTAAACTATACATCAAAATGAATTCCATTTCATTTAAAAACTGAAATACACTTAAAATTATGATGTCTAGAAGAAAATAGGATTGAGTATTTATCAAGATACTAGTGGGAATAAGAAGTGATAGTATTACTATAAAGGACAAATTGAAATACTTGACATCATAAACAAAATTTTAAAGAAATTTTACATGTAAAATAATCACCAAAATAAAAACCAAACAACATACTAGAAGATATTGTTACAAAAAATATGACTGAAAAAGATTAACATTATCTCAAGAACTCACACAAGTTGATATCTTAAGATTTCAGCTGAGCATTGAACAAATACTAGTAACCAAATCAATTCACCAGAAAAAGTCAGTGAATTCATATAAAAACATTCAATTTTACTAGTTATCGAAAAGAAGCAGATTAAAATAAATATGGTTTTCTTTAACTAAATTAACTCTTGCACTAAATTAACCTCCCCCCAAATTAAAATGCATATTCCCAAATCTGAAGCCAGTGATATTGGTGCCTGTATTCATTGTGGGTACAATAAATCAATGTCATCAATTAAGAAGATAATCAAAATCGTAAAAATGTTTATGCCCTTTGACCTAATACATTTCTCTCAGAGCATGAACCCAGAGCAGGGCAGCAGAAGCAGGGAGCCATTGCCGAAGTCCAGGCTCCCACCCGGACACGCCTTCTGCACGTCAGGCCTTCGAAGACCACGTTCCCGTGCCTCTCCTATCCAATACAGTAGCCACTAGCTACCGGAGGCCCGTCAAACGGACGTGTTCTAGAATATGAAGTACACACCAAATTTCAAAAATTTATGGGGAAAAAAGAAAGAAAGATAGATCATTAATAGTTTTATATTGATTATATGTCAAAATGATATTTTAGATATACTATCTTAAGTAAAATATACTATCAAAGTTAATTTCATCACTTTACTTACTTTGCTTTTTTAACGTGGCTGCTAGGAAATTTTAAACTACTTATGTGGCCCACATTCTATTTCTTTTGAATAGCATTTTTCTGGAATTTCCTAAACATAATGTGACCAATATCTTGGGCAATCACCTTTATTTCTAATTTACACCATTCTTTGTCTCTAGTGTTGTGGCAAAGCTAACTTTATTTTCTATAGGAAGGAGGGGGAAGGGTAAGTAGAAGGCTCAGAAGAGGAAAGGGCCTCTGCCTTAATTATTGTCCCAGCGCCCTTGCTTCCATGCCTGAAATTCTCGAATGAGCCACACTGTTGGGGTGGGCCATGGAAACGGAAGTAAGTTATGGGGCAGTGACTGCTTTCCCAGACTTGTATCCCTTTTGATCCCACATCCCTCCACTTGGGTCCACCCATGATGCCACCAGAAAGTTTACAAATGTAAACGAGTCTGCTTAACATTCTCCAATGACTTCCTTTCTGACTTCAAATGAAATCCACAGGTCTGAGTTGGTCCCCAAGCCCACAAGACCTGGCCCTGCTTCTCTGTCTGGCTTCTTTTCTCCTCTCTCTCCCTAGGCTCTAGCCACACCAGCCTCATTTCAGTTTCTCAGCCTGGCCAATTTCTTTTCTTCTTTAAGTCCCCTGAATGTACCATTCCCAACCTAAAGTGGCCCCTTTAGTCACTGCCTATCACATCATGCATTTTATTTCCTCATTACACTTGCAGCTTCCTGAAATTACTCCTGTTGTGTTTCTTTTATGATCAACCATCTTTCCTCCAGAGGGTAAGTAACTCCACGAGAAGAGCATCCTGCCTCCCTTGTTCACCACAGCATCCCAGATCTCACAACAGTGCCTGGTGCACAGTCAGAGGCCCCACAGATGTTTGGTGAACAAATGATATAAACAAATGCCAAATTATTCCACTGGCTGTTCCCTAAGTACACCTTGAATTTTCTTGTCTCAAAGAAAGTCTTGCGCCAAAGCGTTTTTGCTTTTGCTGTGTCTTCCCATCTAGAGTCTTTATTGCTTTTCCAAAATGATGTACTTTCCTGTTTCATGTACCACCAACTCAAAAACTTTTGATAATAAAGATATATGTTTTTAATCTCACATAACAAGAAGTCTAGAAGTGGCACATTTCCAGGGCTGGGTAACTCAGTGGCTCAACTTGGACTTTAAGGAAGGATGCTTTTCCAACCTTTCCCTCTGCCACCTTCAGCACACCAACTGTTGACCTCAGCTTTCCCCTTTGTGTTTGCAAGATGGCAGTCTCAGCTCAAGCACTATCTCCTCACACAACTCTCAAGTCCAGAGCATCTCAGACTTAAGAGAATTTCCCAGAAGTCCCTTCTGCAGAGTTCCCTTTTATGTTCCATTGTTCAGATTTATAGCACATGCCCATTTGCTAAACCAGCCCATTTCTAAACTAATTCCTGGTAAAAGCAAGGAATTTCCATTGGCTTAAAAACCAAGAAACACCTCCCTTGCAATGGGTGACTCCCTGGTCCCCAGAAGTAGAAGTTACTAAAATTTAAAGGAACCTGAGCCCCATGGAACAGTTGTTGGAGGGTTGTCCCTTGCACCTTGACTCCTGGTCAGGCTTCACTGAGGATTAAAAAAAGAAAAAAAAAAACTTAACAAAGGAATGAGATTAAGGTGGGAGGATGGGGTCCAGGAAGATAAAATAGTCTCAGAATAAGCCACAAATCCTACTAGTTTTTCAAAGTGCAGCTCGTTAATCTTCCATTAATCCTCTGATTACCTTAACCAAAAGTAGCCACTCCCTCCTCTGAGCATAAAACCTTGAGTTTGGGCCAAAAACCTTGGAGTCATTCCTAATTTTTCTCTTTATTTATAATCCTGTGACTTAGTTATCTTGTTTATCTTCAAAATATATTCAGAATCCAACTTTATCTTTCTACCCTCCGTCCTATCACTCCAGTCCAAGCTGCCACCACTTCCCCCGGGTTATTTCCGCAGCCTCCTTACTGGCCTCAGGCTTCTCCTCTTGCACCCCTAGAGTGTGTCCTCACACAGGGTGATCCTGCCAATGTGTAGGTCACACCATGTCACTGCTCTGCTCAACAGCCTCCTATGGCTTCAGAAGAAAACCCAAAGTCCTTATCAGAGCCTGCAGGGTGCTCTGTGATCTACCCCTGTCACTTCTCTAACTTATCTGGACCCATGCCATTTTGCTCACTGCCCTCCAGACACACTGGCCTACCTGTCCTTCTTAGAATACACCAAGCACACTCCCTCCTCAGGGGCTTTGCACTGTCTATTCATTCAATTTGCTTGGAAAATTCTTCCAGGTATTCAGATGAGCTGCACTCCAAGTTTTGACTCAAATGCCCCTTAACCAAGGTCTTCTCTGACTGTGTGTGTGTGTGTGTGTGTGTGTGTGTGTGTGTGTATAAAACCACCTTACTACACTTCACTTTCCTTCAAAGCACTTGTCATTTGATGTATTATTATGTATTTATTCACTTATACCCTGTTTTGTCTCATTAGAACCTAAGATCCGAGTTCTGGAGAAGATGGAGGCGTAAGTAGAAACCCTTTGTTTCCTCACACAAGCAAAAGGAGGATGACAACCAATCTAAAATCAATAAACAACCAGAAATGCCAGAAAATTAAACTGCATGGAACTCCGACAACCACGGAATTAAAGAAAAATCAATCAGAACAACCAGACAGGTAAGGCAGTGGATGGAAAGAAACCAAGGACCCACACAGGCAGGGCTAGCTACAGTGAGGCAGCGGGCTGTGGGGGAGGGGCTGACTTAAGGAGAAACTGAGACTCAGAGTTGACTGTGGAAACAGTGGTTGTCAAGGTGAGACAAACTCCCAGTCTCACACGAGAGTCCATTGGAAAGTGCACTAGACACAAGCAGGCGAGCTGCACTGTTCCATCTCTGGCCCCTCCCCCGCAGGCAGCACTGCAGCACAGCAAAGAGGGTTGCCCTGACGCAGTGAATACCTAAGGCCCCGCCCCCTTACAACCTGCACCAAGACAAAGGAAAATGGCCCAAATGAAAGAACAGAGAAAAACCTCAGGAAGAGAGCTAAAGGATGAGGAGATAGACAACCTATCCGATGGAGAATTTAAAGCCCTGGTAATCAAAATGCTCACAGAATTGATTGAGATTGTTTGAAATGGATTGTTTGACCAAATGAAAGATGCCAAAAATGAAATAAAGCAAAATACTCAGGGAACCAATATTGACAGGAAGGAAACCAGGATGCAAATCAATGATTTGGAACAAAAGGAAGACATCCAACCAGAACAGAATGAAGAAATAAGGATTCAAAAAAATGAAGAGAGACTTTTGAATCTCTTTGACAACTTGAAATGTTCCAATATCTGAATTATAGGGGCACCAGAAGGAAAAGAACAACAGCAAGAAGTTGAAAACTTATCTGAACAAATAATGAAGGAAAACTTCCCCAATATGGCAAAGGAAATAGACTTCTAGGAAGTCCAGGAAACCCAGAGAGTCCCAAAGAGGAACACACCAAGGCACATCATCATTAAGTTACCCAAGATTAAAGAAATAGAGACTATCTTAAAAGCAGCAAGAGGAAAGGAAAGAGTTACCTATAAAAAAGTGCCCATAAGGGTATTAGCTGATTTCTCAAAATAAACCTTGCAGGCAAGAAGGGGCTGGAAAGAAGTATTTGAAGTCACGAAAGGCAAAGACCTACAATCCAAGATTACTCTAACCAGAAGAGCTATCATTTAAAATGGAAGGACAGATAAATGCTTCCCAGATAACTTAAAGGAGTTCATTATCACCAAGCCATTATTATATGACAAAGGAACTTATCTAAGAAAAGAAAAATAAAAAATATGAACAGTAAAATGACAACAAACTCACAACTATCAACAAATGAACCTAAAAAATAAAAGTAAAAAATGACAAAAATAAAAACTAAGCAAACAACTAGAACAGGAACAGAATCAGAGAAATGGAGATCACATGGAGGGTTTTCAGTGGGGAGGGGGAGGGGAGAAGTGGGGGGGAAGGTATAGGGAAGAAGCATAATTGGTAGGCATTAAATAGATGGGGAGAGGTCAAAAATGGTATAGGAAACAGAGAACTCAAAGAACTTACATGTACAACCCATGGACATGAACTAAGTGGGGGGATGCTGGAGGATTGGGGGGTGCAGGGTGGAGAGGGGATAAAAAGGAAAAATTGGGAAAACTATAATAGCATCATCAATAAAATATACTTTTAAAAAAAACTAAAATCCATCTGTTTTGTTCACTGGTTTAGCCTCAGTACTTAGAACAATACATAACATGTAATAAATGCTCAATATACATTTACTGAATAATTGTGTACTCCTTTAACCTTTATTATCTGTGTAATTCATTTGACAAGGTCTCAAGCTGTTTTCTTTGCATGTGTACACAACCAGTCTCTTAACCGGGAACGTAAGCTTCTTAAGAGCTGAGTCTTAAAGCAAAATGCCTAGAATAAAGAGCCCCTCAGTTTATGGTGTTGACAGATTGGAAGGAAGATACATTAGGGTAAAAACAGCTGTTATCATTTTACCGGCCCTCTAGTTGGCAGGAACCTGAGAAGATGAAGTAGGAGACAGAGCACATTCAGGAGAGGGTGTGGTGTTTGGGATCGTGCCCCAGAAGAAGGCACAAATTAAGTCCTTGAGGATGAGGGTTAGCATCTCTCTGATAGGGAAAGAAGACAGGGGCACTTTTCCCACTCCACAATTTCACCAGGAGCTGGTCTTTCCAAGTTTATTTAAACCTAGTAGTCCTTTGCAACAGAATAAGGTTTCTCTCTCATTAATTGGTGCCAAAGGTCTATACTTAACAGATGCTAAACGGAAGCAGAGCAAAGCAGCAGTGGTTTGAGGTCACATGAAGTCATTGTTCAAATTTAGGTCCCGCCAGGTGCCATCTCCCCAGCCGCAGGGCAGTCCAAACTCCCAAGTACACTGTGGAGGTCCCAAGGGGGGCATCTGAGCCCCAGGAGAGCAGGTCTTGTTAGCCCATGCTCTTGCTTCTGAACACAGTTCTCTCACACTAATTCTAGCAGCAAGACTGTTTACCAGACTCGAGGGAATCAGGCTACTTTCAAATGTCGATAGCAGTACAATTGCCAGAAGAGAAAAGGACAAACGAAGAGGCTGAAGACAGTGCTTTAAACGGAAGAAAAATATATCATTGGATGTGCACTAAACAAAAAAAAACAAATGCCAGGAATAACTGTGAGCGTTGTTTGAAGCCAAGATCTGGGCAGAAAGAACGCAGGTGGAGAAGGAGGCAGGAGCTGAGGTGGTCTGAGGACACAGAGCAATGCCCCAGGGGGCGGGACAGGAGGAGAGGGACATATTTTAAGCAACCTTAAAAGACTCATTTTAGCACAAAGCAGGAAATGAAAAGCAGATGGGTCGGTTTGGAACTTGTTTACATGATATTGCCCTTTGTGAAGCTTCCAGGGCAGCAGAGCTAGGACAAGAGACAAGGGTATTTGGGGCATATATTGACAGGCTCTCCCTTCTGAGGTGGGGGGGGGGGGGGGGGGCGGCTCTCTTAATTGAATCATCTGCCCCTTGACAAGCAGACCTTTAGGCTGAAGGACCCTCATTCTCCCAGTCCAGGGCAGGTCTAACTAGAATGAGTATTGATATGATAGGTAGTGCTGATAAGCTTGTACTTAAGGGAATTAGGGGTTAATACACCTTCTCTCTTACCTTCCTGTCACTCCCTACTCAGCACAGAGGCAAAAACAGAGACCTGGACAACGGGAAGATATGGAAAGGTTTACACCAAAGGTCCTGAGGTTTGTAGAAGGCTTGTTAAAACACAGATTTCTGGGCTCCACCCCTGGAGTTTCTACTCCATGGAGCTGGGGTGAAGCCCAATGGCCAGGCTTTGGAAGCATCTAGAGATTAAATATGCTGATGGCTGGAACCTAGTCCCAAAGATTCTGATATTAATGGTAAGGGTTGTGACGTGGGCATTGTTTAAAGCTCTCCAGACATTTCTAAGACACAATCAAAGTTGAGAACCTTCAATCTACTTCTCTCTCACCTGCCATCATCATTACATCCCCAGTTTCATTTCAACGTACCTGACAAATAATGTGGCCTCCAGGTGGTTAAAACCACAGGAGACCATGGCATCCAAATTAGGCATGAACCTAGATTTGGGGGAAAGAGCTTTAAAAAAAGGCTCTCTGAGACACAGGCTACTAAAAATCCATGTAAGTGCAGGCAATTACCCTTTTATGTAATCTTCCCAGGAAATAGTGCTCCTAAAAATGTTTATTTAAGTAAATTGTTGCTAAGAGGCAGCAAAATAATCGCCTTTAATGCTTATCAAGTACTTATTATGTGCTACAGACTCTTCCTAGTACTTCCATTTTAAACTCATTTAATTCCCACAACTCAATGGTAGGGGTACTGTCATCTCCCCTCATTTAACAATTGAGGAAATCGAGTCACAGGGAGGTGAAGTAATTTGTCCCAAATTACACAGTTAGCAAGTTCCAGAGCTGGCTCTCAAACTTTGTTGTGCATTGGGATTATCTACAGAGGCTGTCTGAAATACAGACGGCCAGGCCCCATCACGGACTAACTGGATCAGGATCCCTTGAGGTGGGTCTTCATCGAAATTATTTTTAGCAAACTCCCTGGAGACTCAGTTTTGGGATTTAAAATGAAGGCTTTAGAATTCGATTTTCCTACATTCAATTCTTTCCCCCACCACTTATAACTGAAATCTTCGAATAAATTACCTATCCTTTCTCTGAGCTTCCATTTCCTTGTCTGGAAATGAGAATGATAGTACTTAGTTTGGGGGATTGTCCTGAGGGTTATGTGGGTCTCAGGCACTCAGCACAGTGGTAAGTTCATTGCGAGTCCAGCAGAAGGACATTCTGAGACATTAACTAGCCTTTCCCTGGTATCATCAACACTGTACACTTCACCTCTCTCTCCTGCTCTACAGTCCAAGACACGCCTTGACCCAGAGATAATGGGGTTGCTGCTACAAATGGAACACCAGGCAAAAGAAAGTCAGTTGCTTAGCTTTAGAGATTCAAATGAGACTACTGAACCCAAGACCTAAACTTGGGGGAAAAGAATTTTTGAGCACTCAGAGAATATTTGGGCATAACCAACAGGCAAATAAGACTGGTCCAAAAGAATTCCTTCTCCTTTCTCCATCCAAGATAACCAGCTATCAGACACTATAGTAGGGTTGCCTGGACTATAGGGATGTGTGGTTTCTTTCTTTTTTTTTTTAAGGATTATGTATTTATTTATTTTAAGACAGAGGAGAAGGGAAGAACAGAGGGAAACATCAGTGCATGGTTGCCTCTCGAGCGCTCCCTACTGGGGACCTGGCCTGCAACCCAAGCACGTGCCCTGACTGGGAATTGAACCGTGACCTTTTGGTCCGCAAGCTGACACTCAATCTTCTGAGCCACACCAGCCAGGGCAGGGATGTGTGGTTTCTAAGACAAGCCCCAGTCCCCTGTCATCTTTCTAGGATGAATCCCCGTGGAAGAGAGGGAACTGTGATTGGAGGTAGGACACCAGATAAGCTTCGAGGAAACTGAGAATGGGGAGGCTTGCGTCTACTTCCTATCTAGGGAGGGCAGCTAACCCCTCAGTGATATGAGGTCAACAGAGAAGAGATGGCTGTACAGATGACAGAGGAAGAGAACTCAATAACAACTTTGTTCCCTGTGGTCCCAAAGAGGTGTGAGAGAGTAGCTAAACCTTCCTCAAACCCTGAGAAGGTTTCAGAAGTTAGCTGAGGGTGACAGCCAACAGCCTAAAGGAGTCACACCATGCAGGAACAGCCAGAGATGGCAGCATGAGCTGAGCGAACCAGATGGGAATGTGGCCACCTTGGAGGATTACTCTGGACAGCAGTGGGGAGGGACCCCATGATCAGACACAAGGTGGGGCGGCACCTCAGGAGCTACCAACTCAGACACATGGTATTGTCCTATTCCCCCACAACTCTCCCACCACAGACACTCAGTCTAAAGGAAAACAATGGAGAGTATGTGGGTGTCAATTCATCTCCTTGGTAGTTACTAATTTTTCTGCATCACACAAAATAGGAGTCTGAGATTAAAATTATGTTCTGTTTTAGAAAATCAAAGGTACAGATGTACTCATCTGAAACTCTCTTGAAAAAATTAATATGTGCTAATTAAGGCGATCAAGTTTCCTAAAACTCACCAAGACATCTAGTATGACTCCCTAAAAAGTAGCACAACAATCAATATAAAATGAATTTAATCAGCAGATATTTTAGAAAGGACAGAGTGTCTATAATGGGGAATAAGCTTTTGGTGATTTATTTAAAAAATTGAAAAAATGACAAAAAATGCAAATAAGCAAAAACTGAAAAATAGATATGGAAAAAAGGAGAGTTAAAGCTCAGCACTATTGCAGTGCTGTCTGGGGGAGAGAGAGACACTGCACCTGTCCGACTGGACGGTCACCCCGGCTCTGGGTGGTGCCCCTGCAGTCCAACGTCCAGAGTTCCCCTGGCCCAGTGCAGCCTGAATACATAGCCCCGTGAGCCTACTTAACCTGCTTTACTGCAATTTGGCATTCACCAAACACCGACACGCTTGGTTTTCCAAACACCTAAAAGAGAGCAGCACAGAAAGCAGACTGAAGGGCTCTGATATCTGGAAAGGTGAGCCCTGCCCCACATTTTTACACATCAGCGTTATGATTTGTAAATAAGTCACTGGTGAGTTAATTAATGGAAAAGTCCTAGATAAGGCTGCCAGATTTATTAAAAAAAATACAAGTATTGCAGGAGAAATACTAAAAAATTATTGATTGCTC
Organism: Phyllostomus discolor; assembly: GCF_004126475.2. Lineage (NCBI taxonomy): Eukaryota > Metazoa > Chordata > Mammalia > Chiroptera > Phyllostomidae > Phyllostomus > Phyllostomus discolor. Next base: position 189,749,947 of record NC_040903.2, on the reverse strand, counting down.
ACCTAAAATTCAAATTTAACTAGGTGCCCTGTATTTTTTTCTGTCAACCCTGCTGGATGGAGCCTGCACACGGCTCAGTCCTACCCATGCAAGGCTGAAGGCCACTTCTCACTAGGAAACCACCTTAACCAGCAACGCTACGCGTGGAGGGCTCACCTAAGCAGTAAGCCTAGAGTTAGTTATCTGCCAGGGTTAGGGTTAGAGCCAGTCTCTCTCTCTCATAATCTGTATTCTCTCAAATCCTCTTCATTTATGCACAGAGTAAACAACCTCCCTAAGTTTCCTAGGTCTTTGTTACAGGTTAATTCCAAGCCCAAATTTACAACTTGAACAATACATGCATAAAATTGAAATCTTGGTGGCATCCAAGGAAGTAATTAACATTATCAACAACACCTATTGTGTTGTAAGATTAGTGGCTTCCCTGCAGTAGCTAGTTAAATACGAATTTTTCTTAACTTTAAACAAAGAAGCTTCCTGTTCCTTAGCCTGTGCCTTATCTTTTTCCTGATTTTTGCCTCGGTCACAACCGTAGTCTTTACCACCCGTTGCACGCTCGGATCCCCAGCCTTTGGTCACTTTAGAGAAAAGTCAGCTGATGGGTCTCTGTAGGGCCACTTCATCTGTGTCCAGGGAAGATTAAAGCAGGGGCAGCACCACAGAAGAAGCAGAGGAGCAGAGCTGGTTTCTGACTCAGTGAGCAAGAAAAGATCTTGCTCTTCTCCCAAGCCAGCTCTCCTTTGTGGCACTAACATATCACAGGATGTCAGCATCTTACACTTGACTTGTGGCTTCCCTTTGTCATCTACTAAAGAGGTTCTGCCCACAGAGAGACAATATTGATTCTTTATCCCCAGACCAGTGGGAGCTAAGTTCATGCTACTTGACTCAAACCATTATTAAGCTCCTTCATTCTAGACATAAAGTGCAATTTTTGCTAAGGAAGTATAGAGTCTCTCTGGTGAAGTGTGATTTAGGTCATTCCTCTAGAATTCTGGTTTTAATTCATTGCCAGCATTTCTGAGGTAGTTTAGGGTGAACATCTGAGATGAATGAGTCATCTCGGCCCTTCCGTCTCTTCTATTTCCTATTACTTCTAACTTAAACATTTCGGAACTGAGGATTAATACCTCCTCCCAGTGCTGGCACAGGCAAGTCATTTTGTAAAATATATTGGGAAATTAATGGGCTTCCATTTGGGGAGAAGTAAACAAAAGTAAATAACAAATATGCCTGTTTATCTATAGACACACAGTATTGGGAGCTGAAAAATGGTTGACTCGTTCTAAGCCGGGCTTGTCATTAGGTTAAAAAAAAACCCAACCAGTCAACCATCAATTTGCTTTTTCTTGAACTGTCAGGTGGAAGCAGCAGGAAATAAAATGTTAAATTGAACCCAAATGAGATTTGGAGTTTTCTGAGAGGTGTTTATAGAGCTAAGAGGTTGCTACATTTGCCTTCATGTCCTCACCCACATCGACCCTCCTGTGTGGCAGTGAGGGCGCCCTCAGACCCCGGGCTCCCAGTGGTGGTCGGAAGGAATCCTTATTCCCATTATGGTTTGAGGAAACAGATGTGGTTAGGAAACCCTCTCAGATGGATCACCTGGGTGGTGTGGGGGACAGAGGTAGCCAGAGGCAAGGTGTAGTGAGGCTTTAAAGGCGCCTTTCCTCGGTAGGCACTTGAACAGAGGCAGGATCAACTAGGTACCAGCCGCAACGTTCACTCTTCCCTGACCAAAGTGCAAACATTTCCCCCTTGTGCTATTGCACAAGAGAACGTTATGAGAAGCCTGCAACCCACTCCTGTGTAAACGTTGTACTCCTGCCACATAGGATATTGTGATAATGAATGTTAGTACGGCATCTTACTGTTTGTAAAGCACTCTCAGATGCATGGTTTTGTTTGATCTGGTTGTATACAAGCCTTATCAAGATGTGCGCTGTTGTGAGATTTCCGGAAACAGCGAAGGTACTGAAGGTCTCAGTCAGAGAAACCCATCAGTGTGATCTTATGAAGGCTATCAGTATATTTGATAACTGAAAACAAGCAAATTGCAGGCTAGTTTGTACAAAAGAAATGTGGATATGGCTACATATGAATACAGGTATATAGTTTCATTTGTTTATCTACACTCAATACGCAAGTACAAGGTGGGGCAAAAGTAGGTTTATAGCTTTGAGTACATGAAACACTGTTTATTCTTGTATTGTTACTTATTAACTATCATGTTACTTTCCATAAGAACAACTATAAACCTACTTTTGCCCCACCTTATATATATAGGTACATGTGCATATGTTCAAATGTTTATATACATATGTACAATTTTATAATAAACATTTTTACCTTATTTGCTTTATATATAGTTATATATTTATTTTACAATTATAACAAGGTACATTTAAGAACAAAGCTTATTGTGATCATTTTACAATGTATACAAATATTGAATCATTATGTTGTACACCTGAAACTAACATAATGTCATATGTCAATTTTACCTCAATAAAAATAGATAGATAGATAGATAGATAGATAGATAGATGGATGATAGACAATCTGGGGGGAAACAATGCTAAAAGCTAATTGGTGTTAGTATTTCTTTTCCTCACCCTTAAAGGAAGAGAGGTGGTTACTGGGTTGTTGAAGGTCTGAGTTGGGCCGTATTTGGAAGACAGACCTTAGAAAGCAGAGGGACTCAATAAGAAGGTAAGGATCTCATTCCAACAGTTTGTCACTGTGGCCTATACAAATGCTGTGCTGCCAAGGGCTAGCCTGGCAGTTGTATTGCTGCAGAAGGCCATCTTCTGTTCCTGAGAAGAACTCACACTCATCCATGGGTGGTTCAACCCACATCTGAGTCAGAAGGTTGAAAGATCATACTCTCACTCTCAAATGTTAGGGCCGAAATGGAGAATGATGGCAAGGCCTGTGCCAGCTCCCAGGGAGGTAATCAGGTATGGTGGGAAGAAGAGAGAAGTTGAATCAGGCACTTCTAGGTTTGTGCCTCAGCACTGCTACTTATCTGTGTCCATGAACATGGTCTTAAGCTCTCTGGGGTACTCTTTCCCTCTCCTCATATGTGACCAATAATGGCTATATCACAGGATTATTTCATATACACATCTCAAGTGACACTCTATAGAAGTGATGCATATGCTGCTCCCTTTGAATGGAATGTCCCTTAAGTGAACACTCCACATCTGCCAAGCCAACTCTTCTTTCAAAGTTAGCTCACGAAGCACCTTAAAAAGGCAACTAGGTGCCTCTCTCATGTGCGCTGATAGGACCATGTGAAACAACCCTGTCCTGGTACTTGTCACACATTAGAGTTGTTGTTCCCTAAAAAGAGGCTGCCTTTCTCCTCTGACAAAGGACTCAGCACAAGTAGTGTCACTGGTGCAGGTGAAACTCGGGAAAGGGGCAGGTACGCAGGTGCCTGTTCGCCCCAATCCTGCAGAGAGGCGGGGTCAGGTTGGGGTGCAGCAGGAGGTACCGCATGGCAGGGCTTCTGAGGGGAATCCCATGTTGCTCTTTCTTTTTATAGATTAGCTTGAGAGCAGCTTTACTGGGGGGTGGTGGGATAAATATCTTGGAATTCAGATACTAAGCAGTATGAGCTTAGGGACCCCCCCCACTACTGCTTAGGGAAGTGCTTGAAATGCCCAGCTACAGGCCTTGAGGTCTCCTAGTCCCATCAGAAGTTGAGGTTAGGTACAGACAAGGAAATTCAGGTTACTTCATACTATCTTAAGTGGTTTTTCCATTCTTGTTGGAGAAAGATGAAGCTAGTCCATTGCCAGTCAACCCCAGGGAAGGATCCTGGGACCATTCATTGGTCAGACCTACTTGTCATACCACACTTTCTACACATAACCCCAAACCTAACTAAGTACTTAACACATAAAAGGTAGTAAGTAATAACTAGAGCTACCTCTTATCCTGAGTGCCTATTCCATGCAAGTAATCTGATATACAGGGGTGGGCAAAAGTAGGTTTGCAGTTGTTCCCATGGAAAAAGACAAATAATCTAAGAAAATAATATCATAGTAAATGAATAAATAATAATACAAAAATAAACTCTGTGTAAGCTTAAACCTACTTTTGCCCACCCCTGTACTTTATATTATTAGTTCTCAAAATGACCATGCAAGATAGGTATTACTAGCTCCATTTTACAGGTGAGGTAATTGAAGCTAGAGAAGGCTAAGCGACTTGCCTAAAATCGTATAGATAGTACATGGTGGCGTTGGACTCTGAGCCTACACCTCTATGGTTCCAAAACCAATGCTCTTCTCTGCAAGCTACATGGCCTCTCAATATGGAATTCTCTCTTTCTCTCTCTCTCTCTCTCCTCTCTCCTAAATAGGTACTTGTCACCTCCTTTTCTGAAGCCCATGCCTTGAATGCTCTCGTGCTGAAACATGCCCCTCCAGGAAGGCCCCCTGCCTCTCTGCATTGTCACTAGTTGGCCTGGAGTTCTCTCCCTTCCCTAAACCCAGTCTAATCCCCGCTATCTTCCAGACTCAGTCTGTTGTTCATCAAAGCTCCAGGAGAGTGAAATGAAGGGTAAGTTAGGAGCAGGAACAACAAGGAGCCTAAGAAACAGGAACCTAACCTGGTTCTTTGGCAGGGCCTGCTGGGACAGAATGTTTCAAGATCAGTCCAACCTGGGCCCTGAAGCAGGAAAGGCCTCTGGCCTTTTCACTGAGCAAGAAGCCTGGGGAACAACCGGAGTATGATGACTCCGGCAGAGGAAAGTGCTATATTCCCCAGGAATGGGTAAGCCCTAACGATCATCAGCTTTTTCCCTCTTCTTCTCATTGAAATTATTAAGTAGCTTAATTATTAAACAAAACAGGCGGAAGGGAAATTGGAGGTTTGAACTGAGATTTTTAGAAAGCCAGAAAAATGACTCAGTGTGTGTGACGCCTCGTCTGGGGAACAAGCAGATATTCCTGATGCCGCCAGGTACATTGTTAAAGCTGCAGGGGAGAGATAGGGAAACAGGCCATTTTTTTCCCTTCTCTCTCTCACTCGCAAATAACTATGAGCTTACAGCTGAACTGTCAAGCTTCTAAAATAAATCCACAGGATTTATTCTCCCAACAAGGGCCAGAGAACTGACAGAATCACATGAAAGAAAAATACATAATATTTGTTCAGGTCAGTGTTTAAAATATTCTAAGTGGGAGGACATTTTATTAGCAAATTTACTAGACCATAAGCTCCTTGAGGTAAGAAATTGTGCTCTATTTCTTTATTAATTCAGTCCCGTGCCTGGCACATAGTGGATGCTCAAGAAGTGTTTACTAGAATAAAGTTGAAACCAGGAGCTCAGTCTTGTACAACTTCGTATTTCCCTCAGTGTCAGCACTAAGGGAACGAAAGGCAGACACATTCATGAATGAGAAATGCAGTTTTAGATTTGCCTTTGAAGAAAAGCATACTCTTTTGCATGCACTGCTATCATGTCTCCAATTGCGTAAGAAGTCCATGTTCACTTCCTAATACCATCTAGCTCTTACCCCCTTACAAGACAGAGCTTCTGCTAAACTAAATCTGCCCTCTGAAAAGAGAGTTCGCTGGCTTTCCTTCATCCTCAGGAAGAGTCAGTCCTGAACTTCTAGGGCTATCAAGGCTCTTCTTTTCTTTTCTTCTTCTCTTTTTTTAAGGCTTTTCTTATGATCTTATCTGGGCACAGGTCAGGCTCCTGGGATTCCCGTGAGAGCTGGTCTAATTTGCCTCCAGCCTTTCCAGTTCCCTCCCTCCTTCTCCCTCCTCCTCCCTCCTGTCCTCTCAGTTCTTTGTCTCTCACCCCGCTCAGTTCTGACTCCCTTTGTTCAGCAGCTCCAAGCTTCTGCCCGTCCAGTAAATCGCATCTCTCTCAATTTAGCGCATTTACTTAGAAAGCCCATCAGGATCATATGGCCAGCCCAGAAAGCACATGGTCTGGCAGCGGCAGGGAGAAGCGAGAGCCTTTCCTCATGACAGGCCCCATGAAGGACGGCGGGGCACGCTGGGCTTTCTTTCTCATTCGCAGAGTCAGGTGCCGGTCACTGGAGGGGCTTCATTTGGGAAGCAAGGTGTGCCCCAACACTACATTAGCTTCCCTCACAAATACAAAAAACCTCCTCATTTCATAGCAGAGGGGCAGAAACTCAGAAAGGTTAGACCACTCCCCCCAGGCTGAGCTGTGTACCCTTTCTTTAGGGTCCCCTTATGGGACCCCTATCTACCATTTATCATATTGTAATATAGTTATTTACTTATGCATCTTTTCCTACTAAATTTTTGTGTCTCCTCCCTTTAGGGCAGAAATGGTGTAATTCATCTTTATAATTCTCAAGGATAAAGCCCTTAGTAGATGTTTGCTGGATGAACAACTTGCCCACTGTCAACTAATATGTGGCCGAGCTGGGACCAGAATTAAGTCCCCTATCCCACCAAATTCTTTATCACTGCTGTCCTACAGGGACACTTTCTGGAAGAAAGTGAGCCACAGACCTATAAAGAAGCTAATTAAGCATTTAGCAGGTTTATAAACTATGTTGAGAAGGGTTTGGGTTTTTTTTTAACTTCGATTTTCCTTTCTTCTTGATATCGTGGGGAACTCTAGGGAGTTATTTAGAGCTGAGCCGGGGTCACATCTATAATCCTTGCTCCTGAAATAGCTGAATTCATCCCCTCTTCAGAGGGTGAGGTTTTGCCAATGAAAGTCAAGGCTGCAAATCTCCCTACATGGTCTTCAACCCCCTCTCCTACACTGCTGTCAAGTGTGAACAAACACTTCGCAATAATTTGGGGATGACAGAGGGGAATGTCAACAGCTTTGATCCATGGTTCTTAAACATGAAAGAGTTTTCTGACCTTGTTGGTCCTGAACAACTAGGCTGGAAATCTCATGACGAAAGACTTTTTTCTTCTCTCATCTGGCCACACCTGTTGATCATGGAGGGCCTATTTTAGTCATGTATTTGTTAGCACCTGTAGTACCAGATGGTCAATGCTTTACTTACATCTCCTCATAAACCCTATCATTTCCACACATAACAGCCTGGCTTGCAGTGGCCATACCTCTATCTTGGTTGGAAAGCTCCCCCCACCCAAGATAGAGGTTGGTTGGAAGTACTTGGTTGGAATCAATGTCCTTCTGGGAGACAGGTTTTAGCAATGACTAAAAGTTATAGGAGTATAAATACCCCAGGTCCCGGGCACGTGCTTTGCACTGTTTTCAGTTTCCTTGAAAGATTAAAGTCCAGTTGCTCACTGTGGTAGCTGGCTTAGTAACACACCCATCACTGACTGTCTGTCCCTCCCAGTATCACTCCCCTGCTTCCCTACATGTACTTTCCAAACATCATTTGCTCAAATCCTAGTCACAAGATCTGCTTCCAGATAAACATAAGCTAAAATAGCATGGGCATGCTCTACTTTGTTTAATCATTGGTTTTATTCATGGCCATTTAAGTTGTTTCTGATTTTCAGTACAAGTAACACTGCAGCAAAATCTTTATCCATGTGACTTAAGCACATGCACATATTCCTGAGTTATAATTGCTAGGTCAAAGGGAATCACACATTTGGCGTGTAAGAGCTACTGCCCAAGTGGCCCCCAAATGGCTGTATTAGCGGTAGCCTTGCCAACAGTTCATTGAAGTGTACTTTTCCCCACCCCTTGTCAACAGTGGGTATCGTATGTATTTAAATTTTTTCTGATCAGTTAGACAAAAATAGATGTATTATATTTTAATTTGTATTTCATAGATTAATAAGGATAAACACTGCAGGGTTTCGAGTAGTTAGCAGTTGAATGGGAAGAGAACACACACAAAACACACACACCCAATATGGAAAAAATTAATGTCTGGATTTAATTAGCCAATAATAAAAATGTTATCAGCCATGGGGTAGCCACATGAAGCAAAGGTGGATGGATGCCTCAGTGTAGCTTTCCCCGGTCCCCAGACTTCGGGGTGGGACATACTATGCACGCAAGGGGAGTCAAGCCAGATATGGAAAACTTCAAGCCTTATCACACCTTTGCCTTACGGTACTCTGGGTTTTCGTCACCTTTACACACACAAGCCATACTTCTGTCTAAGGGAAGGTTCATCAGACTCGGGCTCCGCTGGTTCTCAAAACAAACTTAACAAGGATAGGTCTCTCTGAACAATAGCTCTGCCTACACCTTTCCAACTTTCCGGAAAGCCCATTTCCCTGAAGACCATCCCTTGTCTATGATTTAATCCTCTTGTATGAAAGATTCTGAAACTGCATGTGATTTGAAAACCACAATTAAAATCTATTTCCCTAATACTATCTGTTCATATGCTCAATGACAATTTGTATTTCTTATGTGATTGGTAAATTTATATTCTTTGTCCATTTTTCTATTGAATTATTTGTATTCATTTGTTGAAAATTTTTGTATATTATAAATATTAACCTTTTGCTTATTATATATGTTGCAAACATGTTCTCTTAGTCTGTTGCTTTCATTTGTCTTTGTTTACAGTGGCTTTTAACTTCTATTCACTCATATTTATAGGTGTTTTTATTTATGATTTGGGGTTTGGGTGGTTAAGATGGTCATTCATTCCTATTCAACAATCATAAAAATATTTTCCTACCTTTCCTTTTAGTATTTTTACCATTTGAGTTTTGCTGGGTTGTTTTTTTTTTTACATTTAGATCTTGAATACATCTAGAACTTATTTTTGTGGGTGGTGTGAAAAAGAAACCAACCAGAGAGCAAGGTAAACCATATTTTGCTGCTACTATGAGATATTTTTCCCATTAGCTTTTCTGAGTGGTCAGCATTAGTACACAGATTACATGCTTACTTTGAAAATTCTATTTCATCACCTCCCACTGTCTCATCCCAATAGGACTAGATCTTTACGTTGAAGGAAGAGCCTCTCAGGCTGGTCCGCATGCCTGCTGTGGAGCTACTAAGCTATCTCCCTTGGCCTTTGTTTCCTCATCTGTTAAATGGGGAACTTGGACCAAATACTCTTGCAGTTCTTTCCTGCATTAATAATGCTAAGGTTTTAAATAACTTTTTTCTAGCCAAAGTGCAGTTTAATTTCAAGAGGGAGAAAACTGAATCCTGTAGCTCTAGTTGCTAAAGGGCACTGAGCCTCTTTAGTTTTGAAAATGAAACCAAGGGTGGTGAAGATTAGCATCCCCTGCTCTTGGATTCAATACCGTGGTTATTTTTAGCCAGACCTAGTACCTTTGGGAATAAGACACCTGCGGTACAAAGCTAAGAGCTGGGTAGGGCAGAGTTTCTGTGCCACATCATGCTTCGCACTTCTTTCCAAAGAAAGGACAAGGGGATGCGGCAATGGTCGCTTGCTTTTAGGAAACTCTTTTACAAACGACCTGGTTTTATAGAGCTGGCCGAGGCTGACCTGGAGGCAGTCCATCCATGACCAAGGGGTTCAGTTACACGTGAGCCCATACACCTGATGCTGTCTCCCAAGTGGTTTCAAGTGTAAATTCACGGAGAATTTTGATATTTAGCTACCCAAATGAAGCACGAGTATTCACAGGGTGCCAAATATAACCTACAATGCCTACCAAACTTCAGGGCAGCCTTGATTTGTACTACACTGCTATCGTGTACTTTAAAATATCAGCACAGTTAAGATGATATATTTGTCATCTACACCGTAAGAGAAGCTAATTAGCATTTGGAGTCTCCTAAAAGAGATGTACTCCTCAGAGATGACTAGTTTCTGAACGACTCTAAGCAGAACTCTCAGCAAAAAAAAAATAATAATTAAAATAAAACTAAAACGACTCTAACAAGAGAGGAGTACCTCAACAGCTTCAACTCTATATGTATTAACACCATGGGGCTTGTTAATTCGCACAGTAAGTGTTAGATATTAGCGTTCCTGGTAAAATGAGTTGTGTTCAGTGGTAAAATGAGCTATGCTCAAGGTAGGCGCATTGGCTGGAAACACTATGCAGGCGCTTCTGCCTTTGCCCAAACAGTTCAGTAGCCGATGCCCCCAGAACGGCCCAAGCCAAGGATTCCGTCTGGTCCAGTGTAAGCCACTTACAAATTATCCTATACCTGATCCCAGCTACAAGGTTAATTTCATCCTCCCAGGTTCTAATGGCAGGTCTAATAGTTACTGTAACTTTGAAGTGGTGTTGAACATAAAAAAAAATTTCAGGATAAAAGCAACAACAGCAAAGTTATATGAAGATATCTCTGACTTCTATTGGTGACAAAATCACAAGTGTTGCTAATTCTACTGCAGTTTATTGCCTCCATCATTATTGAAGGAACTGTTCATTTTTATTTAGGAGTTAATAAAAAACATTTTCCACTCAAGTACATAGAATCTCTGAATTCTCTTTGCTGACCCTTGGAGGGCCATAGACTCAGGGTAAGGACTCCTGCGCCTAGCCTAGTGAATATTTGATACTAGAGAAGTCCCTGAAAAGGGCCTCATTGCTAATGCTGCCCATCATGGGCACCATGGATGCCAACATTCTAGCCAAGGGCATCTGTCCTGGAGATAGGAGAGCAGCCTACAGGGCTGGGCTCCACAAAGAACCCCCTGACCCTGGGTTGCTTGTGCCTAGGGCACCCATGAAGCCCTTCACCTAGGATGGCGCTTCACACAGACAAGCTTCAGTGGGGCATCAGCCTGGCAAAGGCCAAGCCTTTTCTCAGCACATCCAGGTTTTCTTAAAGAAACTTAGCAGAGACTCCAATGTAGACATATCCATTCACTTTCCCACCCAGAGCATCCTTCCCTTCCAGCTACTGTATCCCTACATTTACATAATTAATTAGGACATTACACTGATTTTCCCAGAACTAAGTTTCTATCTGCATGAAAGCTGTGTCCAAGCCTTGCCTCCTACAAAACTCGAGGCTCACCTACAGATTCTTTAAAATGTGGGTTTATTGTTGATTTGCCATCTGTGTCTTCTATTCTCTTCACAAAGATGTCAAAGGTCTTCAGGCCAAAACTCGGGCCCAGCTCAAGTATCTTGTGCTCCCCTCTCCTAAGATGGCCCAGCCCTGCGAGGATGGCACTGAGAGGTCACCTTCCCCATTTGTGTCATTGATGGCTGTTGCCCCACACCACCCTGTGCCCTGATGCTGGATGCACTGCAAAAGTCGCTGACCAGCAGGACATTGCCACTCACGGGTCACAGCCTAGCCTGGGTGCTAGTAGAGGATAGGGCCAGGGAACAGGAAAGGCAGAAGAATGGCTTCCTCCACTTCAGTTCCTTTTTCTCTCTTGTTCCCAGGCCAGGAGGGAGCTTAGTATCCTGTGGGGAGTGTGTCCTGTGTGACTTCATGGGAAGGAGAGAAAGTACAGAATCAATCTAGATGTTTGTGCTGTCCCTGCTGTGCCTCTGTTGGGGGTGTGAAGAGTGAGTGGGAGGGGGGTGGGGGAGGCTAAGAAGGGGACGGAGCTGGGCAGGGTCTTCCAGCCCCCTGGAGGCACTCTCTTGCCACATCAGTGGGCAGTGGTGCTGGGTCAGGAGGGGCAAGGAAACAGGCCTGCCCCCCCCCCCATGAACACCCCTGCACTCAGCCAGCACCCCTGGACCCTGGGCAGGCTATCACTCTGGGCATTCCTAATTCGGCTGGGGTTGGGATTTGTTATCAATTGGTCTTGTTACCTAAACGTGGCATGGAAAGAGAATAAAGAGGGGAACTCTTTGCAGAAAAATGTCCTTTCACTGCCAGATCCACAGGCTTCTTATACTTCACAAGGTCTGACTTGATTCCTTGATGTCTCCAGATTCACAATAACCTTTCTTGTAAGTGGTCCCCTCCTGGGTCCCAGCAGTGCTCATTCCTCCAAGGACTCATAGTTACAGCTCTGAGGGTTAGCTCCCCCACCCCAGGGTACAAGCAAATGGCAGCCAAAATTAACCTCTATTCAGAAGTAGGATTCCATCTATAGAAGCTCATTTGTTTCTCTCTCTGCAGATGGCTGGGCTGGGAGCCCCTCTGTCACTCTTTTCTTAAACCTTCCTTTTACGTTCAGGAAATGACCAGTTTGTTATAGTTAAAGTGACTGTTAGGGGCAGTCCCAGCAACCAGCTAACTCCTTGTATTTCCTGCTTTGTTCCATTAAAATGCCAGAACACTTGTTTCCCTTAGGCACTCCCTTTCTGGGGCTTACAGAGAACCCCGAGCCTATTTCCAGCCCCAGGTCTCCCCGTGAGCACTGTAAACCCCACCCCAAGGCTGCCTCAAACTCATCATCCTCCAGTTTCAGGAAGCTCAGGGCAAACCCCTGGGCCTCTAGTGCAGGCTGGATATCTGACCACTCCCTGACCCCAGAGTACTGTACCCACTGAGTTCAGAGTCAGAAGAGCATTGGCTGTCTACCTTCCTAGCTCTGTGATCCTGGACAAGTTAGTCCAAGTCTCTGAGCCTCAGAGAAGGATTAGAATAATGCTAAATACCAACTTGGAAAGTTCGTAGAGAGGAAACCAAGTGAGTTTTCTAAACAGTGCTTGACAGACTTTGAAAGCCTATTTAAATGTTAGCCAGCATCATTTCTCAGAATGCAGGGCCAGAGAGGAGCTTTTCGGGATTTTCCTCGGCAGCCCAGAACGTCGTAGGGCTGCCAAGCATCTAGGGTGCTTGGCATCTAGGGTGGTCCTGATAACACCTCTGAGAAGGAGCCCTGATAAGATAAAGATGGGGCTTTTGTCACACGTCCTTCAAGGACAATCCTAAAAGAAACTCAGTGCTGGGCACACAGTGGGTTGTCAGGAAACACTTGTTTCCTGATGGTTCTGGGTAACTGCAGGAGGCTTAAGAATGTATGTGAGCTCTGGCTGGTGTGGCTCAGTGGACTTAGCACCAGCCTGTAAATCAAAGGGTTGTAGGTTCGATTCCCAGTCAGGGCACATGCCTGGGTTGCAGGCCAGGTCCCCAGTTGGGTATGTATGAGAAGCAACCACACATTGATGTTTCTCTCCCTCTCTTTCTCCCTCCCTTCCCCTCTCTAAAATTAAAAATAAACAAAATCTTTTTTTTAAAAAGAATGTATGTGAGATGCCTACACATGCCTCATGGATGATTTAAGTTGACAATATCGCCTGCAGCCCCTAAAGTTGTGGTTGCCTAGGGATAGCAGTATAGAAAACCACCCAAGTCTCAGTCTGACTGAACCCCATGTCTGGTCCCTCCCACCCCAAGTCTTTGTGTCCTCTTTTTAGCCATGTGCCACTGAAGTGGCGACAGGCCTGTCTGTCCACACAGGGTTAACCTTCAGGCTGCCATCCAGGTGATTGCTTAACTGGAGCCCAGACTCATATTTACTGGCACATAACTCTTTGCTTTGACAATTGCGTCTGAGTGTGTTAACGCCTGGCTGGCCCTGCTGAAGTTTGTTTGACCATGTTTTGAAAAGTGACTTTGGTGCTCGTGGTGATAATTGGCATAGCACCATGGGCTGGCCGGGGGCAGTGTGACAGACTGGTGCAATTTGAACTGAAAAGCTGATTTATTTTCTGCGGCTTCCTACTGTTGTGTCCGTCGGGCGAGGAGTAGTCAAGCAAGTCACTGGGCCTCGCATCTTCTCTCCGATAGGAGTGCGTGGGGCATGGAGGAGTGTTATACCCTCAGATTCTGTCTAGCAGCAGCCAGCTATTTTCCAATGGCTCATGGTGGAAAAACTCTGATACTGTGTTTTTGCCTGTGACACCCCACTGGGTACCAGGTTAACCTGAGACATAAACAAATACCACCAGAATGAGAACAAGCAGGGGTTATGCATGCAAAGCTTGCTATGCAATGGAGTCAGCCACCATCACTTGCTTTTGGCAGAAACTCAAAGACAGGTAGCAGAGTGGGAAAGCTTCAGAGTGAAAAATAGGAAAGGCTTCAGCTGTGCTCTGGTTAAAGGGTGTTGGACCCTAGGTTGGATCCTGGGGAGGAGGGTGAGTTATGAGGACCGCTGGAGGCAGGCTAACTAGCAGGGCAGGGCACCCTCTGTGATGGGCATGAGGAATATATTTATTTGGCTTTCTCTGGTTGGTCCCGAGTTGGAAGCAGGAGCAACATTTAGGGAAGTTGGAGATTAAGAGCTGATTGTTATAGCAGTTGTGGTTTGGCTTCCTCCACCGGTGACTGCAGAGGTTTTGAGTCAGAGTTCAGTTTTCATACACACTCTGGTCACTGTTCATTTGTCTAGTCAGTCTTGCAAGAGAGAGAAAATCCTGGTTAATCTGGATTACCTAATTTCATTTTAGGATGGTTATATTGCTGCTCAGTAAAAATTTATGCACAAACAAAAACTAGGACTGGAAACAGCCAGAATGTCCAATTTTATAGTATTAAGAAAATTAAGGTTCAGCCATATTGTGCAAAAATTTTAAAAAGATGTTTCTGATCTAGTAACATTGGAAATGTTTACAAATATGATCCAAAACGATAAACATGATTTAAAAATCATACAGACCGTGTAACGGCAGGTGTGAGCAGGGGTCAGTCAGACAGTCTTCGTGGCCCTTGATTCTTAGGTAAGATGTGCTCACACACCCATCACACAGGTGCAGAATGCTCCATGCTCTCCCTGGGAAAATTTCTGAAGATGTATATGATCTGTCTGTGAGCTACTGCTTGCCCGGGGTTACTTGAATTCTGCGATGCTGTCTCATCATCTGCACGCGCTGCCTCGGACCTGCACCACGTCAATCTGGTTGTGGAGCTCAGCCCTTTTGTTAGTTTTGACGAAAACTCACTCACCCAGTGCAATGCCTTTGCATAGAGCATGGGGGAATTTACATCCAGTCGAGCACACTAAAAAATGAGTACACTACTGTCAGTCTCCAGGAGGCTTCAACAGCCCTGGCCTGGTCTCCTGCCGAGCTCTCGAGACCTCCTCTTCTTTCTCTTTCTGCCCTCTTTCTTCTCTGCCCACCCTCAAGGGGAAAAACAGTCTTCCTATTTACTCATGCAACCAATTCATCTCTCTTCAGTCCCTGCTCTCCCTCAACCTGGGCAAGGGCTCTCTTAAAGCTTTAAAGTTGCCAGTTGGACTTTGTAAGGGCCCCAGATTACATTCCTTTGAGAGACAAGGCTCTTCTCCTCCCAAGCCCCGTCTGGTGAGTAGGGGAGAAGGGAGTGGTTGTGGGCGGGTGGTTTTTTCCAGTAACACAGGGTTGTTTGAAGATTAGAGATAGGGTATGAAAAGCTCCTAGCACCGTGAGTGCCCTTGTTTTATCAAACAGCCCCAAAGGGGGCCTCCTCCAGGTCCTCTGAATTCTGCAGCCAGTTCATCAGCATTGGCAGATCACTGAGACTGAAGGCTTGGACTTTCTACCTCTGCTTTTTACTGAACCATCTCAGTCCGTGCCCCCTTTGTTTTTCCAATGTTTATGCAAGAAGTCCTTATTCTGTAATCTCACTATTTTCTGCTGATCAACTCTGCAGTTCCCAAGAAAGTTATGTTTTTAACCTAAAGTCTATTTTTCCCTTTAGAAAGGGACGAGGATCCAGGCTAGGGCTCAGGCACAGGTGGACAGGCCTGTCAGGACCCTGTTTATATGAGGGACCAAGGGGCCACTGAGGAAGGACTCTGGGAGGGGAACTGGCAGACACAAGCTGCCACTGAGGATAATGCCCTTGACTTCTGGGGGAAGGTGTGGTTCTGAGGAACAGCGGGTGTATGCCTCTCAGATTGTTCCCGATCCAGCTCCCTGTGGATGTGACTAAATCTCAAGGATAGGGGGCTGGGGAGACCTGAAGCAGGCACAGTCACACGAAATTTCCATAAGCTATCGGGGACAAGTGGAAGTGAGTGTGAATCAGGGATACTCCTCAATTTGCAGAGCCACTCGGGATCCGTGCCACAGGAGCAGCCCAGGCATGCTTCCTGCTTCAGCAGCTGGGTCCTCATCCTAGGAAGCAGCAGCCCGATGCAGCGGCGCAGCAAAGAGGCACAAGGCAACTTGATGTGAACACCTAAAGCTGGGGGTGGCTGCGGGGGTGGCTGCAGTGCTGTTAATTCAGTGTCAACATCACTGGCTTCAACGGGGGACAGTGCCACTAGCTCAGAGACCAGCACCCCCCATGGTAGGCACTGCAACACGGGAGTGGAGAACTCAGCATCACACAGGACTGAAGAAACCAGAGCAGCCGAAGAGGAGGTCGGTGGGAACCCAAGAGAAGTGTGAGATTTTGGTAGTAAGAACACTTACTAATGAATGCACCTAAGCTACCCCCGAAGACTCAGGAATGTTTGAAGGGAATGTTGAAGGGTTCCAGGCATTTTTTTGGTAGAGAAAAAAGCCATAGCTCGCTACAGTGTATGGAGTGTTTGACATGAATTAATACTTTTAACTCTCATAACCGTCCAAGAAGTAGCTAATATTAGCCTACAACTGTCACCAATGAGGAAGGAAGACGTCAAGCAGGGTAAGTAATTTACAAAGAATCACACGGCTTGTGAGATTGGAATGTGATTCTAAAGTCAGTGCTCTCACCCCACACTGTAGCATCTTTAAAGAGGACCTGAATTCAGTCAACAAATTCACTCAGCAAACATTTGCTGCATGCCTACTACATTCCAGGCACCATTCTAGATGCTCACTACACAGCAGTGAACAAAATAAACAAAATCCTTGCTCACATTAGGTTTAAAATATGGATGTTATTGAAGTTATAGCCCTATTGTTTCCAAGCTGTTTGGACCCTGGACATAGGGCTGCACAAGGAAACTTGAATAAGTCTGAGGCTGCAGAAAACCTGGACTCCTAGTACATCCATTACTCAGCCATTCTTGGGGCCAGCTGCCAAAGTCTCTCCCACCACTTGTCTGTACATAATTTGCTCCACTGCATTGGTTTGGGAGAAAAATATAGTTCACATAACTTCTGTTCTCCAAAGGATGGGAAGAACTTGTGTTGGAGAGCAGTTAAGGACAGGGGAACCAGAATGCCTCATTCAAGGACAGAAATAGAGGACGCGATGTTTTTGACAATTGCTGATGCCTATGTAGGAATGTATTGCAGTTAGAAACAGCATCTACCCATAGAGCTATACACAATCAAGTTCTCATCATATCCCTTGGAACAGATGGGATACCAAGGAAGGCAGGTCAAGAACATTTTGAATATATTTATACAACTGACACTCTGGGAATTTTGGCAAGGGGGACTTGGTGAAAGTCAAGCTTAGCAACAATGTGAGAAGTTTCTATACCCCAATGCAAGAAGTGCTGGATACATGGGATCATGACTTGATTTCCCTTTTGACTAAGTCCATGACAAAGGCAGTAGAGCACAGTGGTCAAGACTGTGGACTCCGGAGAAAAACTACTTGCGTGTGAATCTCTACTGTGTCATTTACTTGCTTTGGGACCTCGAATAAGTGATGTAACCATTTGCTTCACTTTGCTCCTCTTTAAAATAGAGAAAATAATAAAAGCTACCTACTAGGATTATTGTAAGATTTGCAAATATGTGTTAGCTATTATTAATAAAGATTCTTTGAATCATAGGTCATCATGAATATAATGTGATGTGTATACCAAATCTTATTTTACTTTTTTCTCTTTCAAGACACAAAGGAAGATAATATATCCCACTGTTCCTTTAACTTATGATTGGACTTAGCCAAACTCAGTGTTGGTAGTAGTGATATAAGCCACCCACTGGGAGGCTTCACAAACACCTTGCATGATACTCCAGTTTTCTATTCCCTGCTATAGCAACTCTGGAAGCCACATGAGCCTTCCAAGATGAGGAACCTCCTTCAGCCTAGTGCCTGAAAGATCACATGAAGCAGAGCTCCCCCGCACACGGCCCTGCCCCCCGCCCCACCATCCATGCTGGATCTGTAGCTTGAGCAAGAAATATATGTTTACTGCATCTAGACACTGAGATGTAGAGGTTCATTGTTACCATAGCATAATCTCATCCACCCTGATGAGTTTATAAAGCTATATCAAACAGTTGCAGCTGCTTCTTCCCAGCACAATGGGTTTTCATATCCCAGAAGACTTGGGGTTTAAAATGCCTAAATGCCAGGTTAACTGCCCATGTCCTGGGATGAAGCGGTTCCTCCAGTTAAGTCCTTTAACTTCCTAAGAACCATGGATTCTTTTTAAGCTACTGAAAACAAACCATATGTTAAAAAACCGGTAATGCATTTCCTCTTCTTTCTCCAGCTAGATCTCAGCGGAAGTCTCACCACCATTTTCCCACATGCCACACTCATTCATCCCATCGCACCCTGACTCATCAGTTTCCTTCTGTCTTGACAGTCTGCCCAGTTCACGGCCCCACTGCCGCAAAATGTAAAGTCTGCTTAAAATATTACTGTTTCCCTTTTCAAGAATTTTATTGCGGTTATAACTAACACTGGCACTTAATTATATAGGACTTCATTTGGGGGAACCTTAGTTTTTTCACTCCAGTGAGATTATGGGCAGGGGATTTCTTTCAGATCCCCACGGGGCCTGATGTAGTATTAGGCTTAAGATAGATTGCCTATAAACATTTACTGAATTAAGTTTCTAGGCAATGCATTTAAACTCAGGCTCGCCACATTTCGGAACAGGTCTGTAGGTAAAGAAAGGTGGCTGGAGACATTACCGCGCTCTGGCCTGGATGAATTAGTGCACTTTTCTCCACACTCATTAGGAAGCTGGATATGAATGTTGTAGGTTAGGGAGCTGGGAAGGGGTGAGAGAGTCGGGGAGTTGATGCAACATTTATTTCTACTTCCTTATATATTGCTTAATAAATACACCTAAGTTTGTATCATAAGCTTGGTATATGTCCTCCTCTACAGGTAAGCCACACAGCTCTCCAAAGACTGGGACCATGTTTTCTATAGATAGTTCCTTTATTTCAAAGGAGACCCATTGATAAGAAAGACCTTGTATTTATGTAATTATTTAAAATAATTAATACAATTTTGTATAATTAAATTATACAACTTAAGATACTTTCTAATTTATTGTCTCATTTGCTCTTTACATTAACCAAGGCTCCAAATACTTGGTTTAGGATTCACTCCATTACCAAGTTCAGAAAGAGGCTGGAAAATATCTCTTGGGGTTCTTTTGTATTTCTATGTACCCAGCAATCAATTCCCTTACCTGCAAGCCCTAGGCATACCTCACTGCCCACTGCTAAGAGCTGGCACCTTGTAAGTGCTACTAATCTTGGCTGGTGTTGTTTACAGGAGGAGAGGCGGCTTCCTGTGTGCTCAGCCACAGTGACTAGGCAAATGCAGAGTTATCTACCCTCTCAAAGTACACCTTGGGACAAGCAGAAAATGTTCGATAAGAACCCCTTACCCAGGACATCACTTAAACCCCCAGACAGCAGAATTAAAGGCTTCATCCTTGCTCTAGTTGGTATGGGCTGGGACTCCGGCCATGAAACCAACCCAATTACCCAGCTTACCAGGAAGCCATCAAGTGCTGCTGAGAGGTGGAATGGAGGAAGCTTGGAGGTAATTTAGCTTTCCTGGGCTCAGAAAGTCAGAACCAAACTGGTCTTGGGGGAGCAGAAGAAGGAGGGGCACTTCTCCTTACCAGAGCCCCCTTATTCCTTGGGTTCTGTGAGGAAGACCCAGGCTGCTTTCCGTCTGTCTTTTCCAACCAGTCCTGCCCCTCCTTCTACCACAGCAGAAGGGCCTTCTTAGGGTGACCAACCACCTCTGTCTGCCTGAGACTGAGGAGGTTCCTAAGCCAGACTTTTAGTCTTTAAACCAGGAAAAGTCCTGTGCAAACCAGGACTAGTCAGTCACCCCACGCCTTCTGTAGTGCTCTGTGTGCCCATGCCTCATTTCTCACTTCGTGCTCTCCCCAGGGATTTCATCAGACGTTGGTGAATAATCCCCCACCAGATCCCTACCTCTGGTTCCCCCTGAGCACCAGACCAGCACTTCAACCACCAGCCTGATAGTGCCGTTGGCACGTCTAACCTTAAACCCCGTGGGCTCTAAACTGGTTCATCCCCTCGCTCCTCTAGTCCACTCACCCTGGCCCCACTCATCTCTCGGTGTTTCTGTTTTCCTGTCAGTGCCACATCACTGCCCCAGTTCTTCGAGATTTATCTGCTCATATTCACTGAGTACCTGCATCGTGTCAGATTCTGTCCTAGGTTCTGGGGAGTCAGCAGTGAACAACAGGCACTGCCTTCATGGGGCTTGCATTCTAGTCCAGGGAGACAGAAACGAAATATATACATAGTGGACAACAGGTTAAAATGACAGAAGAAAAACTAAAAAGGTATAAGGAGTGCTAGGATGGGGGTTGCAGTGATGGAAGGGTCAAGCAGAAGGCTCAGGGAAGCCTTTCTAATGAGAAGCCACCTGAGCAGAGACCTGCAGGAAGTGAGGGGACGAAGCAGGGGGCTGTCAGGAGTAAGCATCCCACACAGAGGGCACAGTGAGTACAAAGGCCTTGCAGCTGGGCAGACTGGGCAAGAGCAAGGGCAGTGAGAATAAGTCAGGGACAGAGCAGGGGATCAGGACGTGTAGGGCCTTGTAAATGAAAACATTCTGACTCCTTTACCCTCTGATCTATTGCCAAACCATGATAATCCCACTGCCCCAGGGTCTCTCCATTTCTGTGGCTACCACCTTGTGAAAATCCTTATTATTTCTCATTTGAATTATTATATTGGCCTCCTGACTAGTCTTTTTTCCTCTTGTCTCTCCCTACTCTAATCCTACTCATGCCTGCTATAATCTTCTTGGAGCACAACTCCGATTGGCAACCTCCTAAGATCATTAGCATACATTTATGTAGCTCTGAATAAACATGTACTTAGGAGGAGGGGGATGGACACAGGGGACGTGTTCTCACAACTTGCCAGCAGCATGTTCTTGTCAGAAATAGACAGAACTGTCAAAAATATGTTATCAAACATGTCAGACTTCTGTTTTTATGGTACAATATAAAAATTGCAAATTTTTCATCAAAAAAATAAATAGATGAATTAGTCAGAACCCCTTTGCCTGCCATTAACAAGAAACCCAGTTCAAGCTGTCTTTGAAAAGGTCACATATTAGCTCATATAATTTAAAACTCTGCACCTTCAGGAATGGCTAGTTCCAGCTACTCAGCAAGAGCAATGAGAATCTATGTGATTCATCTGCATCATCTTTCAGATCTGCTTTTTCTCTGTTGCCTTTACTCACAGGCAGAATCTGCCTATGCAGTGGCAAAAATTGCTTTGGCTCACATCTTCTCAGTTTAGCAACTCCAGGGGAAAAAGAGTGCCTTTTTCAGCAAAAGTCCCAATGCTGATTCTCACTGACCCTCCATGGACAGAGAGCTTACCCTTCAATCAATCGCTACGACTGTGGCTAGCCAGGCCTGGGTCACAGAGTCGGGGTGGGGAAGTGTGAAGCCATGCCCACCTGAACTAAATGGAAAGAGATGTGAAAATCGGTGGTTCCCAAAGGACCATTGGTATTTGAGGATGGGGGAGGGGGAAGAGGCAGGCAAAAACAAGTGTCCACAACAAAAGGCTAGAAGTACCATTTTTGCTGAGTGCTAACCCCAAATGTCTGAGTAATCAATAGGTCTCCACCTTAAAAAAATTTTTGAGTCCTGTTGTGCCCATATTTGATTATTTCGTGAAGTTTCTGCTCCAACACCTTAAATGGCTCTTCAGGAAGACTGCTCCCCATCACCAGTCTTCCTTCACGAGCCTACTTCACTTGCTTGACAACAGGGCCCGCGGATGAAAAGTGCCTTTATCTCTAGGAACAGGCTTTCAGTACACTATGGCGGTTTGTTATTGGCAGCTGTGGTCACACGCACAGGCAGTTGTATTGGCCCCTGAAACATCACAAGTAGGTACACAGTGAGACTGGGGTGGAAAGGAAGAGCCTCTTGTGTAGACTGAGAACAATCCCCCACCCCGCTGATGTGAAGGGAAGTTCATTGATAACAGGAGTTCGAGAACGACTGGGAGAGGCGCTGTTACTCTTCCCTGCGCTGTGTGCAGTCAGTCTCATCTAACACACAGCCACCTTATGAAGTAGTGACGTGGGGAGGACTATCCTCATTTCACACATGGGAAAGCTGAAGCCCGGAGATGTTGACTACGTTTCCCACAGCTAACAAATGGAGGACCAGAGATTTGAGCCCAGGGCTCTCTAGTGCTAAGCACGGTTGTAAACCCAAACACTGTTCAGTTCCTACGCGGGGGAGGGAAATGGCTCCTCACCTAAATCCATCCACAGCTCTCAAAACGCTGCAAACTCCCCAGCGTGCACCACTGCCTCCCAAGCAAGCATGTGGCCAGCCTTCACCTCATCGTACTTCTTTAATAAGGGGCAGAACAACGGGGCAGACCCAGGACCGGTGGCTTGAAGAGGTTCACTCAGAAAGGTAGAGGAAGTGGTGGTGCCTGGGCCCCCTGTCGCCCTCTCACCTCGGAGATCCTTCCACCCGATAGAAGCCGCCCACCTCCGAAAACCATGGTGTGGTTGGAACGGTGTCCGTGTAAAAATAGCCAGGCCCTTCTTACCCCACAGTGCTCTGCGGCTCTGTCCAAAGCCTGTCTGCTGCCCTGGTTGACTGGGTGCCGGAGCTGCTTCCACCCACCTCCGGCACTGATGGGGGCAGCTCGGCCTGCAGTCCTCAGGCTCCCTCCACACCTGGGGAACAGAGTTGACTGGCCCTCAGATCTCGTGTTGAGTGCAGAGCGTGTAGCCCCGCCTGGGCCCCTCAGCAGAGAACTTTCAACTCCGAGTTGCCTCCAGCTCACGGGCCCCTCCTCTGACCTGAGCTCCGACTGACCCCTGGTGGACTTGGGTGATCCCTCAGAGCCCACAGCATGAGGGTGCCTTGGGAGGACCGGGTAGGCGTGAAGGTCGGTCTCAGCAGAGACACCCAGGTGAGCACCATGGGGGGCTAGAGTATCCTTAGCAGCTGGTGGAGGATGTGGGTACAAGTGTGGTGTGCGTTTAAAGGGAGTGGGGTGGTCTGGTGCTCTGCCAGGGCATAAGACTTCTGTAAACAGCAGGAAGCTAGTGGGCTGGACTCCCTGAGGGATGGGCAAGGCAAGGACCTGATGCCGCTGGCTTTAAACACACACCCTCTCTTGGGCTGGAGCTTGGGGAGTGGGGGAGGAGGCCAAGTTGGGAGCCATGCCATAGGAGTTAGGTCTCCAGGCAGCTGAAGCAAGTCCAAGAGCAGCCCCTGGCTAAGGATGCCAGGGTGGAGCTGCGTTAGTAATGTGGGAGCGAGGGCCTGCCTTGCCCAGTCAGATCTGGAATCCAGAGCCTTGGACTTTAATGGCGATGTAGGACACATGAGACAAGATCTTGAGCCAAGGAAGATAAACATTCACTATATTTTGTCTAGCATATTCAGATTTTGTAGTGACAAAATATTTCAGAATGAAATATTTTTCATTCTACCGTGTTGATAGAAAAAGAAGTCAAAAAAGACTTGCAAAAAATGTTTAAATGTATTTTAACTTTTCATTATGGGATACTTTAATCCACTTCTATCACCTGGATTATTTTGAAGCAAAACCCAAACATTAAATCATTTTACCTATAAATATTCCAGTAAACTTCTCTAAATTTTAGAACAGTAATCCTCAAGCCAGGGCAATTCTCCCCCATCCCCCAGAGGACATTGGGCCATATCTGGAGACATTATTGTCTTGGGGGGGGGAGGGGGCGCTGTTACTGGCATCTAGTGGCTACAGTCCAGTGGTGCTGCTAAATGTCCTCCCTTGCCCAAGACGTGCACCTGACAACAAAGAATGGTTTGGCCCAAAAATACCAACAGTGCTAAGGTTGAAAAACCATGCCTTAGGATCTAAAGATAAGAGCACTTTAAATAAATAACTACAATATTATTAGCATACAAAACATTAACAATAATTCCATGATATCAAGTAACCAATTTAAATTAAAATTTCCCTGATTGTCTCTAAATTTTTTTTATGTTTTTGTTTAAATCAAGATCTAAATAAGGTTCATACATTGCAATTGGTTAACATATTTCTTAGGTCTTTTTTAATCTACAGGTTCTCATCTCTCTTTTTTTCTTGTAATTTATTTATTATAAAATAAATTTATTGTTAGTTACAACAGAAAACATAAATACATTCTATATATCAGAATTAAAACATTACAGATAAAGCTAGAATTTCCCTGCCACTGACACTCCAATCCTAGTCCTCCCGGAGAAGAGTAATTAATTTATCCAATTTCTATGTCTCTCAGTTAAGATTATGTTCAGGTATGTATTTCAAAAAGCAAACAAACAAAATGATAAGAACAATGAAAGCTTCAAGTTGACTTATTTTTCAGGAAAACAAGTCCAAAGGTAGGCAGTCCACGGCTAGTGTGGCAGCTCCAGGAAGGTTTTAGGGTCCCTCATCCTCACGGACCAAAACAGCTAACGGAGGATCAGCCCTCTTCCCTGCACTGCGGGCAGCAGGTGCCAGAGTGGTGAAGAAGAGCACCTCCCGCTGTGTGAGTTCACTAGTGCTGCCGTAACCAAGCACCACAAACTGAGTGACTTAGACCACAGAAATGTATTTATCGTCTCATCATTCTGGAAGATAAAAGACTGAAACCAAGGTGTCGGCAGGAGCGGTTCCTTCTGAGGACTGAGGACAGACCCGTTCCTTGTCCCTCTCCTTCCTCCTGGTAGTTTGTGGCAATCTTTGATATTCCTTAGTTTGTAGCAGCATCACTGCATCCTCTGCCTTGATCTTCACATGACTCTCCCCCCACCCTGCCCCGTGTGTGTGTCTGTTCAAATTTTTCCTTATTATAAGGACACCATTCATACTGTATTATGGCCCACACTAATGGCCTCACCTTAACTAATTGCATCTGCAAGGACCCTATTCCAAATAAGGCCGTACTCTGAGACAGTGTCTGAGATTAGGGCTTCCACATATGAATTTTGGGGAGACTCAGTTGAACTCCTAACACTCTCCCATAGGGAGATTTTAGAGAAGTCTCTTACACCTCTTTGCTTATACTCCAGAACCTGGCCAGAACTTAGTCTCATGGCCACACCTCGCTGCAAAAGATGCTCGGGAAGTTGGGCTTTAGCTGAGTACATGGCCATTC
Source organism: Phyllostomus discolor (assembly GCF_004126475.2). Classification (NCBI taxonomy): domain Eukaryota; kingdom Metazoa; phylum Chordata; class Mammalia; order Chiroptera; family Phyllostomidae; genus Phyllostomus; species Phyllostomus discolor. Next base: position 189,724,866 of record NC_040903.2, on the reverse strand, counting down.
TCCCAAAAATGTCAGTTTCCTGTTATAGAAAAAAAAATGGAAAATGAATGTCAAGGCAACAACTAGCAACCTGTCATAGAATGTGTCCTACCAGACATTTTTCTCTGTGTTGCAAACATATCTATGTACCTTCCTGTAGATGTCTAAGTTTTGGATTCTTCATCCAGGCAGCTTTGCCCACTAGGAACCAGGCACTGCCCAGGGCTTCCTGTTTATATCTGTAATCCCCAGAACACTCTGTAAACACAGGCAGCCTTAGTTTATGCCTCAGGGACCCTTATTTGCAAAAGGTCCTTTCAAGACACCATTCCTAATTTTAGATTTTAAACTTTGCATTCTTTTCCTTTAAAAGGGCCTGTAAAATTATGCAAGCCTCAGATCCTGGATCTGTCCCTGCCTACGAGATAGATGTTAGTATCCTCATTTTATAAATGAGGAAACTTGAAGCACAGAGAGGGCAAGTAGTTTGTCTGATGTCACGGAGGCTGTAGTGGGGTTCAGTTCAAACTAACTGTCTAGCTCCAAAATTCAGGCCCTTTCCTTGTGCCTTGCCCACCGATGGATGACAAAAGCACCCCAGGATGCTTTCCGCAGTGTGGGTCCTTGGCCACAGCCCCATGTGGCTGTTGGATTCCCCAAGAGTTGACTGTTGTGGAAGATGAACCAGAGTTGGGGTCCGTCCTCAGGGAGCACATAGTGTTAGTTTCCTAGAGCTTCTGTAACAAATTCCCACAAACGAAGTGGCTTTAAAACAACAGAAATGTATTCTCTCGAAGTTCTGGAGGCCAGAGTCTGAAATCGAGGTGTCTCCAGGGCCACACTCCCTCCAAAGGCTCTGGTGGATAATCTTTCCTATCTCTTTCAGCTTCCGGTGGCCCAGGAGTCCCTTGGCTTGTGGCTGCATCTCTCTGCTTCTGTCTTCACAAGGACTTCTCCTGTGTGTCTGCATTGTCTCCTCTTTTCTCTCATTAATACTTCGCATTGGATTTGGGGCCCAACAGCCTAAGCCAGGATGAGCTCATCTCAAGAACCTTCATTTAATTACATCAACATAGATCCCTTTTCCAAGTAAGGTCACATTCACAGGTTCGGTGAGGGGCTGCCACTCGACCCACTACATACGGCATCCCAAAGTATCAGATACCATCTCCAGGACCTGGGTAGGAGGTAGGAAAATATAGCCACACACACTCTTTCTGGTCATTTTGATTCGTGATGGCAGAAGGGACTGTGGCGAAACTGTGGGGACAGTGCTACTTACTTTGGGAAAGCATAAGTGACTCAATGGCCCAGGGCCTGCTTAAAATTGAAGAAATTCTGAAAGTTTGGGCAAGGATGGGCATGCAAGAACCAAGCTTTTGTAGTAAAATGGTAAACTATGTTGGCATATTTTCCTGTGTTTACTCTCCCTTTTAGAGACATTACCTGTGAAGTGAATCTTAAATTCTGAAGCTAAGTCAGGAGGGGCACAGGAAGACGGAGGATGAGAGAAACATTTCTAATTTATCAAGCTACTCGTCCCATGGCCTCACTTCTTACTTACAGTGCAAGGTCTTGGCTAGGGGTAATGGCAGGAATCCACTGATGCCAGAATTCGGAGGGGAGAGAAAGAAATAGTTTCAGATCTATACCTGCCACCATGACCTTTGATTTGAATTCAGTTTCAGCAAGTGTTTACTGAGAGCTTACAGAGCACCAGGCAGGTTTACTTTCCTCAAACTCACAACCAACTAGGTATTATTACTTTCTCTACTTTCCAGATGAGATGCTGAGATTAAGGGATTTGCCCAAGATCACAGAGATCACAGAGCTGTAAGTGGTTAAAGCTGGAGTTTACAAAGTGTCTTTTGATTCCTAACTCAGTGCTCTTTCTAACAGAGCACAGAAGATGAACATTCTGGAGAGGAGGCAGAGATGGGAGCAAGCCCGTCTCCCACCCGCCCCAGTTGGAGTTCCCTCTCGTTTGAAAGCAGAGCGCGCTGCAGCAGGAGGCCTGTGATCAGCGTTTCTGTCGTCTCCAAACCAACTGCGAGAAACTGCCTAATTAAAGTCTGCAGCATGCCCAGAAGCTTCTGCAGCTGCCAGTTGTTGCCTGTGCATTCTCAGCGCCCGATGATGAATATTCTTCATGTTTATGTGGCACGATGCTCTCTGCTCCAGGAGCATGAAGTATTAGTGAGCCAATTGCACCATCCTCGCAGCTCCAGAGCGACCAGCAGGCATCCCTGTTCTAATTTATGAGGGACCAGCATGTGCAATCAATAGGTGCCCCACAGGTTATTAAAGAAGAGAAGGATGGCCCCGGAGGCCCTGTTTACTAACAGGGAAATGGTCTCCTGGCAGCTTCTGGCACGTGGCCTGAGAGAGATTTACATTTGCTTTTCAGTCCAGAAACAGGGGCCTTCCCCTTTCATCTCAGCCCTAAGCCTGAGAACAAGGGGCTGGTGGAGGCACAGACGGAAAGTACCCTTCTCTACACCAGAATCCCAGAGGGGGCTCGGGGAACCAGGGGTGTGGGGGTAGGGACCAGCCCAAAGGTTCCATCAGGCCATTTATGTTTTGAGGCCCCAGAAAACAATAGCATCCCAGGATCTGGGTTGAGACATAGGGGGTGGGAGTGAATGGATGGTGTGCGGTCAGGCCAATGAAGCAAAAAGAAATAGGCGATTCCTACCAGGACACCAGAAGGGGGGGTGGTCCTTGATCAGCCCTACAAGGCTTTGGGAATGTTGTTATTCACATCTTTTGCCTTTTCTTTGTTTTGGGTCCCTCGATTTCAGGAATCTGCAGTTCTTTTGCAGTTTTCTTAACAGGTTTGGAGAAACAGGGCAGGTTGGATTTAAAAATAAAACAGTAACAGCACTGGCTTATTTGGGTTACTTGAGTGGAGTGGAGAGAAGAAACTCCCTCCAGCTCCTGTCTGGAAGGCAGAGCGGTGTAATGTAGCGGCGCTTGCTCAAACTCGCCCGTGTCAGCACCACTTTCCACTCTGAAAATGGATGTAGTTTATGCCTATCAGTAGAAAATCTAAAATGTTTATTAAGTAATGTTAAAATAACAACAATAAAGCCATTACGTATTAACATCATTAGCATAGTGTATTGAAAAAACGTATCTTCCAAAACAAAACTAAATTCGGGAAGAGTGACTTTTTTTAACTTAAAAAAATTTTTTTTACGATTTAAAGAAAACGTCTGGATTAATAGAAAGTAAGTGGATTCTCATATCTGCAGTCAACATGTTGCAATATGTTGCTTTGGCTAAAGCATATGAAGCCAATCCAGCTTTACACAGATATGTGGCTAGAAAAACAAAAAGTATTTAATAGTCTTTTAAAGTAATATAGATATTCGTTTTGATACTGTACTAAAATATAACCAGCTTCCTTTCTTAAGATTTTATTTATTTATTTTAGAGAGAGGAGAAGGGAGAAAGAGAGGGAGAGAAACATCAATGTGTGGTTACTACTCACATGGCCCTCACTGGGGACCTGGCCCACAACCCAGGCATGTGCACTGACTGGGAACTGAACCAGCGACCCTTTGGTTTGCAGCCCACACAAATGTAACCAGCTTCTAAAAGGCTACTTGCAATGTGGAATCTGAAAGCATAGCATTGAATTTTTCTTTCTGTTACATTAAAATCCACTGCCTTATTGTGTACTTTGAATGGATCTTTTACTCATGTATGATTTGTGATACCATGCATTGGTCACTGGAAAATGTTGATTTATTAAGTTATGCAGATATCCCAAAACTTCAACACATTCTCTTATTCAATATTTAAAAAATCACATTCATTCATGTCACTGTCGATCCCGTCAGAAAAGTCCTTGAGTACTGGCAAGCTCTCAAGCTCCTCAATACTAGACTCAAGTTCTCAAAAATTCTAATTTTCACTTAGAAGCTCAAATTTTATCATTGGCAATAAATACTATCAGTTGTTTTCCTTGAAGTGACAGGCTCCCTTTGTTCATTTTGAGAAAATGTCTGTCAAATAGCCAATCTGAAAAAGCATTCTTTGTCATTTAGTCCTTCAAGCAAAAAAAAAAACAAAAAACAAAAAACAAAGTTCCATGAGAAAAATGGCTAGTTCCCCACTCACGGCTCTATCACTAACTACTTCCCCAAGAGGTAGCCAGCATACTTTGGAATGCAGTAAAGGTACTTTATGCATACTTTCCATTTCATTACACAGAATATTTTGAAAAGTGTCAATATTTGAAAAGATTAATCGTTATCACTGTTTCATCAAAGACAGTCTTAAATGAAATCAGCATTTTTTTTTTTTACTGCAAATGCGTGGCAATGACAACTAATGCAGTTTGGTGCCCGCCTTGATTCTTGCCTGTGCAGATGGCTGGGAGTTTTACCCACCACTGTTTTTGCTCCTTCAGTGCAAATGTCGACATAGTGCAATGTTGACACAGTGAAAAGCAATGGGGAGATGCGGGGGGAGGGACCATAATAATATTATTAAAATAGCTTTACTTTCATGCACACATTGGCAGTGTCACTCAGGGGTCTGACCACACTTGGAGAACAGTAGCTATAGTAAATTCAACAGATGACTAAAACTCAAGAGACTGCTGACCCCAGCTTTGCCTCACACCAGCTTGGTCTTCTGCAAGTCATTTCACCCAAGTGCCTCGGTTGCCACATTTGTCACATAAGCACTCTGGATTAAATAATCTCTATCATCTCACTGTTACTTTAGGAGCACTGTGGGACACTGGGCAATCTTTACCGTTGACTTCTCATTATTACTGCCTGCGCTGTTGTCAGGATATATAGGCACATATTCTCCTCCCATCCCTGCACAAACGGGAGGGCAGTTGGCTCTCCCGCAGAGTGGGCCCTTCATCATAAAGAATGAGCTGAAAACCCACCTCTACTACGGGGAGAAATGTGGACACCAGAGATCTGCTATTTGAACACAATAACATTTTTCCTGAATGGTTCTGGACGGAACACTTTTAGTCAATAGAAAGGGGAGTATTCTTTGTCACAAAATCCAAGCCAGGAAATCAGGGCCAAGTCATAATAATAAAACAAGTATGAATTTTTAAATGAAAAATAAAGAAGACCAGACAGTGTTGTTTTGTGAAGAAATCTACATTTTTAGGGTGGCAATTTGTATTTGCCTTCAGATGGAAAGAGGCAGGTCCTGGTCTTCCTCCTTTCCCCCCACTCACCTACCAGAGTTTACCTTTCCCCACTGCGGAGCCCACGGAAGCCGGAGCTAAGGGGAAACACACTGATCCTCAGCTGGGGCTGAGGCACAGGTTTTGTAAGGCACGAGGCAGGATGAGCTGGGGCTGCTTATCCTGAGTGAAAAAGGGGTATGTTGAGGAAGGCGTTGGGGCCCCTAACTGGGAGGTATAAAAAAGAGGAAGTGAAGGGGAAAAAAAGTTCACAAATCACCCAAAAGGCAACACAGAGCCATATTTTCCTCTTTATGAATTTTATTTTTAAAAACCCACCTTTGAAAGGCTTTGGAGTAAGTACAGTACTTGAAACCTTTAATAAAAGAGTGGCAGCCCTGGCTGGTGTGGCTCAGTGGGTTGAGCACCAGCTCAAGCAGATCAAGCGGTTACCAGTTCAATTCCCGGTCAGGCTTGGGTTGTAGGCCAGGTCCCTGGTTGAGGGCATGTGAAAGGGAACCAATTGATGTTTTCCTTGCACATTGATGTTTTCCTCCCTCTCTTTATCCCTCCTTTCCCCTCTCTCTAAAAAAAATAAATGAAATATTTTTAAAAATAAAAAGTGGCACAAGCCACTCTCAAAGTCCCATATATACTGGTCTGGAGAAGATAGGTGAGTCAGTGTGGCAGAAGTTCTCACCACTGACCTCCACCTAACCAAGTTGCTTGATTAACAAATGCCATTTCCTCTGGAAACCCACTGGTGCCCACAGCATGGCAGATACTCAGACTAGTAGAGATACTCTCGGGTGCTTCTGTTCCCACACACTGAGCCGAGTGCTCACCAGGGGTCAGTGCTATACACTTCCAAACCCGTTTCTGCTTGTTGTACTTGCAATTCTGATTATGCAACTTAGATATTGTGAAAGCCAATGAAATGTAAATGAGAAAAAACAGTTCTTGCTCTGGCTGGTGTGACTCAGTGGATTGAGTGCCAGCCTGTGAACCAAAAGGTTGCTGGTTCGATTCCCAGTCAGGGCACATGCCTGGATTGCAGGCCGGCCAGGTCTCCATTTGGGGGTATGTGAGAGGCAACCAATCAATGTATCTCTTGCACCTAGATGTTTCCCTCTCTTACTCCCTCTCTAAAAACAAATGTATAAAATATTTTTTTAAGAAAAGAGTTCTTGTTCCTGTAAAAACGTATGTTGTATATTTTGGAGAGGCTTGATAAGGACAAGTCACACAAGAAAAATGCTATTGAATTGGTGTGGAAAAGACATGTGAAAAAGACTGGACAAAAAGTCATAAATATCTTAGGATAATTTTGTAGTCAGAATGCTTTGTGTCTTTAAGTTCCCACCCAACTCTAAAGAAACCTAAGCTAGAACTTACAGAAGAGTGCAATAGAATGTAAGCTCCATGGGGGCCGAGACTCAGCACCTAGAACATACCCGGCACATAGTAGGAACACAATAACTGTGTGTAGAATGAGTGAATTGTGGGTGTAGTTAATACAAGAACATTAAAGCCGAACTCCAGTTAATAGAAGCCTGCTCCAAAAATATGCCCTGATCCTACTCTTTAAAAAATGGTGCCCAAACACACCTGTATAAGCTTGAAGCTCAATTAAGATGTTTAAGGTTAGTTTCTCTGGGTTACCCCTTTAAACAATATGTTAAATTAATGTGCCATCTTCTGTTGAGATGACCTTGGAGAAGAGGGCTTTGCCTGTATTCAGAATCAGGGAAGTGCCTGGGTCATCCAACAGGCACCGTCCTCCCCAAGGTGGAGTGCCAGATCAGAGCAGGAGGGGACCACCCAGAGCAGGAGACCCCTTTCCTCTCCAGAAGGTAGCTAGAAAAGTCTTGTCTGGTTCAGAAAGGAAGAAAGTTAATAGGGTACAGACTGCATCTCTGAGTAGAGATTGGCCCAGTCCACAGGCCAGAATATTCTGGCCCAGTAAGCTATAGTGAAGACGTGCGGTGGTAACAAATGTCTCCCCCATCTCTGACTATATTTGAGATTCTTTGAATTGGACTCAGAGGATCTGGGTTTAAACTTCTCTTGAACTAGTTAGCACACGTGTCTAAGCTAGAACTTCCCAACTGTTAGGCGAGGAATGGGTTACAGGTGTGCTGGCCTTAATGCTTGGAGTAGGCAGGCCAGGGCAGCCAGAGTCTCTGGGCTCATCAGCTCTGGTGCCACAAGCCTCATCCCTTTTCCAGAGTGAGATAGATACCAATACACATATAGATAGATATAGCTATAGATATATGTATAATGTGTATGTGTACATATATGTATGTATGTACATATACATGAACATTTTTTCATTTTCCTACATGCATCATGATATGGAAAATATTGGAGGCACTAATAGTTGCAGCCTTAGCTCCTCAGCTAATAAACTCTGTCCTGCCTTTGTCAACAGGTTGCTGTGATCACATGAGATGTAGGTGTGAAACGCTTTGAAAACTGTTGACAGTGACTCAAACAGAAGCCATCATGCTTGATATCAGCCAGTAGCATAAAGAGAGTTTGATTCCATTTCTCCAGCCCTAATTTCCTCACCAGATTCCTGAATCAACAGAGAAACAAAAAGAAAAAAAAAACAGGCATGCAGAGGTCAAAACATTACCCTGATTTCTGATAAATCTGATATTAGCAAGTGTAACTCGAAGCAAGTGACCTTCCTAATACTCAAGTGCAGTATTAGGCCAATTCACCCAGCCAGTCACAAGCAGCTCAGGAAAACCGTGTTCTTCCCCTGCAGGGAAAGCTTGTCCCTGGGATGGTGGAGCAGAAAACGTACTCCCTGTAGGCAATTTACTTCCAAAAGAAAAAGAATCATTGGGAACTGGCTCCTACACGTCAAGTTTCTTTCTCCAAAGTTACCAATCAGGCATGCCACTCCCCCTCCCTGGGAAGGAGAGTCAGACTAACAGAGCTCCTCCCACGTGGAACAGAGGACGTCAGATGCACCCTTCTGAGATCGAAAAGGAGGCTGTGGTCCATTTTGTGTGCTGTCTCCTGACACACACGGCCACGGAGGCACTGGACTTGGCAGCACTGTGAGAGGTCCCAGGGCCCCGTCTGTGGCTTCCCAGGTACAAAGAACCAGAAAGTGGGGCATCCATTTTTGCCCAAACAGATCAAACAGGCCTGGTCTGGCCCTAGGGGTGGTTTTCTGGTCTCTGGATGTAGGTAAGTGGTGTGGTTTGGAGCCATATTTGTTGTCGTGATTCCCTGAGCCTCTTGACGGTGACACAGGTAGCAGGCACCCTACTGGTCATTTCTGCAGTATTCTGTCACCACTGGAGGCGTGGCCTGGGACCTGCTCCTCTAGCCCTTCCATGAATGTTTAAGTACCTAATTTCCTAAATTAAATCCTTTTCTCCTTACAGTATTCAAGTGGTGCCTATTATCTGAAGTGTAACAATAATTGAGGAACACTTTATCTGCATTAGCCTTTCCAGGAAACCTGCCTCCCCATCTCCTTCCCACCTTCTTTCATAGACTCACTTCTTACTGACCGGTATTAGGTCACATGCATATACCTAACACTAGCACTGGCCAGGGGAACATAAGTCCATGTTTGGATCACACTGATCATCAGTCTACAGCCATACCACCCTGAACGCGCCCGATCTCGTCTGATTACACTGATCATCAAATCTCCAGTATGGAATGAGGAGCATCCCACTTTTTTAGACCTATATTTTTCCATCTAGGTTCTACTTATTCTTTGTTTTGGGGGTCCTGTGCCTAGATCCTAGTGAGATGCCTTTAATATCCAAAGGCTAATCTTCTTCTAAATCACCTGTCCTCATTCCTGGGTTCTTTTCCATTTATAATCTAAGCTGGTTTGAGAGAACTCTTGTCTTAAACTACACAATAAATACTAGTTGAATTGAATTAATTTAATTTCTGAGCCTGGCAATCTCAGAGGCAGCCCTGGGTTACCCACCAATCAGCTACTACTTATGGAAAGCAGACCACAGAGCAATTACACCAAAGTCATATGCTGTTCAAGTCCACAATCGGGAATGGTGGGAGAGAGTTCAGGTGCAACTCCCCCCCAGCAACTCGTCTCCGGCTCATTACTTGGAGAGCAGTGAGTTGGTGTCCAGAAGTCAGAAGAGGGCCAACTTTCCCAACACTCAGGTTTCTCTCCTGGGGTAATCATGCCTCTTCTCACTCTGCAGTCTGAGAGAGTGATGACATTTTTGAGTACTGTGTTGGTTTTGGTTGAAGTATCAACCAAATATGACCTTTGGTTCAGGTCATATCAGTGAATATATATTGAGTAACCACTTCACACAAAGAAAGAACACTTGGGCTGTGGAATACACACCTCAGTTCTTATCCTCAAATGGTTTATAATCTGATGGGGAGGAGCAAGAAATGCATAGATAATGCTTTTATTGTTTACTTCTCACTGCCCAGGTCATTAAAGGAATACCTAATATTCATACTTCTGATTCATTTGAATCTGTGAATGGGGAAACAGATGGAATTCTACTTCAACTCAAAAAATCTGACACAGCAACCTTTTAAGTCTTTTTCTGGAGACTGAATGAAACCATTATTCCAGGTCCAAGGGAAGTGCCAATGACGACCCCTTTAGGATCCTCTCTGCCTGTAAGGCAAGGACCATGCCTATTTGAATCATCTTTAATAGTTGACACAGCTGAGCTGTAAACCATGAGGGCAGAGACTTGATAACATCACTCATGTGTGTACCTGTGGTCACCCAGTCCATTTTAAGATTTTATTTAGTTATTTTTAGAAAGAGGGGAAGGGAGGGAAAAAGACAAGAGAGAGAAACATCAATGTGTGAGAGATACATAGATCAGTTGCTTCTAGCACGCCCCTATCTGTGGACCTGGCCCACAACCCAGACATGTGCTCTGACTGGGAATCAAACCAGCAACCTTTTTATTCACAGGTTGGTGCTCAGTGCACTGAGCCACACCAGCCAAGGCTGCCCTGCCCGTTTTAGATGCCAACAAATACTGATAGATTCGGTAAAGAATGAAGAAGTGTGAGACAGCACAAGAGCAAGTACTCAATACATATTATAGATGGGGACAGTTTGACATTCCCCTGCCCTGTCTACCTTGACCAGTGATCTCTCCTTGCCACTACTTTCTGCCACACTCAGCCACTACACCTGCCTCCATGTCCTCAGGAGCTTCTGCTAGTATTCAAACCCTTTAAGGATGCCCCACCTATGAAAATAAATTCCTATAAAAACAAAACAAAAAGACAATCTTAAGGAGAGATGAAACTTTCAAAATTCTTTAAACCAACATGAGGTTTTTATAAAAATTGCATTCACCCGATGAGCCCTCAGCCCAAAGCATGGTAATTTGTGTAGGTGATAAAACCTCTCAGCGTCGATGAAGGAGCCCCATTAACATCCAAGTATGTGATTGGGGTCCTATTCATGTGTATGGCATAAACAGTTCCTAAACATTTGTTATGGGCTGAATTATACCCCCTGAAATTCATGCGTTAACGTTCTAACCTCAACAAATGAATTACCTCAGACATCTGAGTTACTTCAGAATGTAACAGTCTTTGGAGATCAGTTGCTAAAGAGGTGATTCAGTTAAAATGAGGCCATTAGGGTGGGCCCTAATCCAGCCTGATTGGTGTCTTTCTAAGAAGAGGAGGGGAGCATTTGGCATTTTGCTCCCTGGCATATATTGTCAGTCTGGTTCAAATAAACTCATAAAAACTCTCAAAAAGAGAGAGAGAGAGAGAGAGAGAAGAAGAAGAAGAAGAGGAAATTTGGACACACAGAGACATCAGGTCACAGTGAGAAGCTACCCACCTGCAGGCAAGGAGAGAGGCCTCTAAGAAAACCAGACCTGCCCACACTCTGATCTTGGACTTCTAGCCTCCAGAACCGTGAGAAAATAAATATCTGTTGTTTAAACCTTTCAGTCTGTAGTATTTTCTTATAACACTCCTAACAAGCTAATACAACATGGATTACAGAATTTTTCACTGTGGCGTTAGCACAAAGAAGTGTTTGTACAAATATGCACCGCAGTCGCCGGGCCCTGTGTAACTGGATTTACGTAATAGAAGGTAACTGACTTGATAACACAAGAGATGAGGTTTTGCTAGAGAGAAGCAATTGCAAGACTTTATAAAGTCTCAGGAAATTGTATATTTGACACCTGTAGCTAAATTTTCTTACCCCTAAAAATGATTCTTTTAAATGTTTCTTTGTATTTTTCACTCCCATGTTTTATTCTCTCCCCACTGTGCCATCCTTCTACTCCTCCCTGTCACCCGTACCCCCACCACCACCACATCCACTGGCCCTTCAGCAGGCCTGACACCCATTTCTGGCTCTGCTTAATAAAAATAAAATAGCTCTTTGGTTTGGTTTGGTTTGTTTTTTAACATGGCTTTAAGCAGATTTCCCAAATCAAAAGTCAGGAGCAAGTTTAAAAAGCTCGTTTGTAAGGGTAAGATTTTCAACTTGGCCTCACGTCAGTCAGGCTAAGTGGGCTGAGAAAAGCAGCCAGTCATTCTGAGGCACCAGGAGGGGTCTCTGTGATGGGGGTGCCTGCAAGGCTTCATTGGGAGCCTTCTCCAACTCCAGGGCAAAGTGGCACAGTGGGCACAGCTCAGGGGATGACTACCTTTCTGAGATGAGCAAGGAGGCCTCCTCTAATGCTCGGGGCCCAGGGAAACCCTGGTTCATGTCTGCAGGGGTCCATCTCCCCCCATGGGGTGCTGCGGTGTCAGCTCCCTCATCTAAGGCAGTGGACTGGGCTCTGGGAGACCTAGAGTAAGTGACTTCATTCCTCCAGACCCGAACTGTAAAAAGTTCCACTTCCTGAACTGAAAACAAGATTAGATGAGATGAATCACTTTCAATTGTTTTTAACTGTGGAAAGAACTTTAGTAAAACAAAATCTTACACATATAAGTTCACATTGGAAATAAACAAATGAACATACCTCTGGCCTAGCTTAGGCCTGAGGGCAACCAAGGACTCTTAGTGGATCCCCTTGGCTGAAACTCGGTGAAAATTGCCAAATTTGATTATGTCAATCTAGGGCCTTTGTGCAGGGAAGTGCTCAACAGAAGGCCCAGGGGAGAGGGGTACTGACTTATGGTGTTTGCTGATGACTATGGCGTAAGTACTACCACCATGGATACACTTAAGCAACTGATGTCACATCAATGAATGCGGAGTTGGGTATGCCATAGCATACTGATAGAGAAGTAATTATGAAGTAATGAGTTTTGAGTATTTATCATTTCGGGGTTTTTTTTAAAGATTTTATTTATTTATTTTTAGAGAGGGAAGGGAAAGAGAAAGAGAGAGAGAGAAATATCAATGTGTGGTTGCTGGGGTGCCGTGGCCTGCAACCCAGGCATGTGCCCTGACTGGGAATCAAACCTGCAACATTATGGTTCGCAGTCCACGCTCAATCCACTGAGCTATGCCAGCCAGGGCTTCACCTCTGTTTTTAATGCAATTTATTTAATTGTAAGTTTATGCCATTCAATTTTTGTTTGAATGACTATATTTAACAATTGGCTTGCAAAATTCCAGAAAATGTAACAGTCAGTTCTTACAGGTTGGTATGAGCCAATACCAGGATGCCACTATGTAGGATCTTTGTAGAGCCAACTTTCTAAATGGTTATACTAAAGAATAAACCATTTGAAGCTGGGAGAGGATACTCCTAGGGATTTTGGAAGGATGCTCAGGAGGGGAAAACAAACAAACAAACATGGTTTTCAGTGTACTATGCAGCACAGAGCACAGAACTAGAAAAATAGGTGGTCAGCCAGTAAATGATGTAATGACTTATCCTGCAGCTGGTAGGCGCTGCAATTTGAGTTACCTTTTCAGTCAGTAATGGGCTGGGTGCATACCCTTCCAACCACCTTCTGTCATCCAGCCTTCCATGGGGCAGGGAGTATCAATGGTGGCAGGAGGTATTAGCATTGTACTAAGTTAGTGGGCTCTTCTCACAGAGCCTGCCACAGGGACTTTACCTAATGCCCAGGCTGATCACAGGTGACTACTCAAGCATGCCAAAAGGCCTACGTGTACTCTACCTACACCTCCAGGCAGCCTTAATCACACGGACGTGGGTAAGTATGATCTTATTGTACCTCATCTCCTCCTGATTATTACCTCCCTCCTGGCAGAATCAGTGTTTCATTCACATCTTTATCCTTCCATTCTTCCCTGAGTCTTTGAAAATAGCACAGGTGGGACAATCTGGATGCAACATCAGTCACCCCATTGATTGCCAGGATTGAAAATAGCATAGGTGTTTAATAGTCAGATAGTTAAGAGGATGGATTCTGAACCAGATTCCTTGACACCAGAAATTTTAGTCTTGTGACTTACTGGCTTTGTGACCTTCAGCAAGCTGCTTAACTTCTCTGTATCTCAATTTCATTCTCTGTAAAATGTGGATGATGATAGTACCTACTTCATAGCATTATTGGGAGGATTAAAAGAGTTTCATACATTTATAGCACTTAGAACAATACCTGGCACACAGAACATGCTATTTAAGTGTTAGCTGTGATTATATTATTATCATATATGATATATATGCATTATTTATTATTATGTGTTAGATGAACTATTGCAGGTGAACAACTACATAAGGAAAGAAGGGACTGAATGGATGCACAAAGAAATTCTTCTGGGAAACAAACACCAGTTATAATGTTGACAGAATACAATAATAACAGTAATGTTGGTTAGCATTTATTAGATGTTTAAAAACATTTTACAGACATTATCCCATTAACTCTTTACAAAATGATTAATAGGCAAGAACTACCATTAGCTGGATTACACAGATTAGAAAAACAGGCCTATGGAGTTTTATGCCAAGATCACATAGTTAGTTAATGACTCAGATACAGGTCTTTTTGACTCTGGAGGTTGAGCTCTTAACCACTAGTGTCTACGGCTATATCAATGGCCCCATTGGTCAGCTCCAGCCCACACACTTTCTCTCCTCTGCACTGCACCCCCATTTCTTCATCTCTTCACCTATCCCTTCAGGTCCATCCAAGACTCACTTCCTTTCTGAAGACCTCCCAAACTGTTCCCATAAGTTCGATGCTCCCAGCACTTCTACATAGGGTATGCCCCTCACCCTCTCCTGCCTGTGGTTATGTTATGTTAGACTACTCTTGTGTCACAGAAGTAGCTGTACGGAGATTTTGCAAGACCCAGGTTAAATTCGTGCCCAGGTTAAAACAGCAGGGACTGGCTGCCCCAAACCCCATGATGCAGCCAATCCCGGCTGAAAGCTGCCCTGAATATCCATCAGAGTTCCCCAGAAACCACCCTCTGGGGCTATCCCCAGTATTGGGCATTATAAAATGGGAACAACAGGAAGTTCGGCTCAATAGAATCAAGCCCTGCTCTAACCAAGCACCCTTGACTTCCCTTAGTCACCTGGGCTTGCTGATGCAGAAGGAAGGGTGGGGAGCTGAAGTCAGCTAAGAAACATTCAAACTATTTCTGCAGAAGAGATAATACAGCCTGTACTGCCTGCCCTTGGATGCCAAACTCCTTAAGATCATCCTCAGAGCAACTCTCAAGTGAACAAAGCAAATGTAGTACAGGACACAAAGAAGCTGAGGGGGCGGGAAGTTAAAAGGAGTACTCAGAATGCAGTAGAACCCTTCAGGGAAACTTTCCTGGAGGTACTGAGTAATTTCATAAAAGTTTAAAATATTTTTTTTCAGTACAAATGCAATACGTGCCCATGACAAACAAATTGGAAAACACAGTCGAGTGAAGAAAGAAAAAATGTTTTAAACCACCTACAAATCTCGCCCACCCAAAGACAACTTCTGTTAATACTCTCAACACCTTGACAACCAGATTTTGCAGGATGCAATGTGCAGAACTGGAGCACAGGCTATGTGTGTGTGTATCTGTATACGTCTGTTTGGCAGAGGGGTAGGGAGAGGGGAGGCCGTCTAGGCATTTCAGTTGATGCTGGGAAGTCAGTGATAAGAACTCTAGTTCATGGGATTGGGAAGAGCTAGAAGAAATCACAAAGATCTCAGACCAGGCAGAGATCTGAAGCAGGTAGTAGTGCCAAGGAGTCTAGCTGGACAGTTTATTTTATATTAAAATAACCACAACAGCAATCATAGTTAACACTTATTGAGTGCTGACCATGTGTAAGATATTGTGCTAAGCACTTAACATTCCATCATCTTATTTAATGCTCACAACCACTATGAAGTAGGCATTCGTGGCCCATTTCATAGAGGCTAAAGGCTTTGCCCTGGCTCGCCAACCCAGCACACTAATGTTTCCCACAATGTGTGTCCCATAGGCTACTTGCATCAGAATGCCCTGAGGTGATTGTTAGATCAGTCTCAGACAATAGGGGTCAAAAGACCTTGGATACGTTTGCCCCACCATTTGATTGCAGGTCATCTCCAGGCTGAAATGCTTCAAGTCATAAAGTCATAAATGAGCATGCCCAGTAGATACCTGTAAACTGGGAAATGCCCAGGACTGTCTTCCTGACCAGAGAAGTCTGATCAGATCTTTGTGGAGGAGTAGGGAGGGGCAGTAGGGGGAGGTAGCCCAAGGTAATGGTAAATAGTTTAGGCAGGATTGGCTGAAAAGCTAATGGGCTATGGGCCAGAAGATTTAAACAGAAGGAAGGCTCTGTTGCTCTCTTGAGGAAGGCTCTCTTGCTCTTCCTCAAGGATGACTGGTTAATTGTGCTGTAGCTGCCTGCATTGCCCAAAGCATAGTATTCTAAACGGGAGAAGGAACTCTGGGCACAGCCTAGGATCCGGCTGGCCTGGCAGAGAGTGGCAGGGTTATTTTTCTTTGGGTGTCCTAGTGGGGATGGGCTCTGAGGCAGAAGCCTGCCATTCTTCTAAATTGGGTAGCTTTTGTATTTTATGTTGCTTTAGTTTGTAAACTAACCTTAGAAATAAGATATTAAAACTAACTGGGGGTGGGGAGGGAATGATAGGAGAACCCACGAGTTAAAGATTTTAGCCTTAGCTGATAGGCTTAAGTGATTAAAGCTGGAACTCAAGAGTTAAAAAGATTTCAGCCTTAGTTGATAGGCTTAAGCCACTAGTGCATGTGGAAAGCTGTTATTCCAAAATTGTGTAGCTTTTGAATAAAGACTCCTTTCCTTTTTCACCAAGCCTCTGCCTCCCAAATTTTGCCTAGAGGGTGGCGGTGGGCAGCAGGGCCTCAGTGGCTGTTTGCACATATTCTGAGTAACCCACCACCCCATTCTCTCCCCAAATGCTCAACTGGTGAAGGAGCCTTAGCACTGTGGGCTTCACATTGTCCTCAGAGCCCATCAGCCTGGAGGGAGCCCTCAGCAGGGGGTGGGCTGGCCTCCAAGGCAGCGACAGGGTGCAGGGCAATCATTCACAATCACCTGAGAGGACAATCAGGACTTGGAGGTCAGGGTGATAAGAAAGAGCTGGGAGCAAAAAATCTCTGAACCCATGAGTCCCCTTATAATTTCACTTGACCTTAGCCAAGTCTCCTAGCCCCTCCGGAAATACGTGAAATTAGGGAGTTGGCCTTAATGATCTCAAAGGGCCTTTCAGCTACGGTGGGGAGATACTATCATACTACCAGCTGTACATTCTTCTGCTATTCTTATTTCCTCTGAGGTAAGTTCAGCAGCTGGCCTTTGCCAAGGAGGCTGGGAAGACCAGGAGCTGCTCCAGCCCTGGGTGGGATACCAGCACCTCCCTACACACGATCAACTCAACAACCTTTCTTGTACATTATCTCATTTGGTCCTTCCCACTCCCTATGATTTTAATATTTATGGTCAACCCATCTGTGACCTCAAGGCAGAGCCAGAGAGAATGCTTATGGGAAAGAAAATGTTCCTGTAAGAGCACCCAGGAAAGGAAAGACAGCCAAGTCCCCAGGCTCTCAATTCCCGGCTGTAAAGCAGTTGCTCAAATTACCAGGAAAGTTTCCCAGACAATGCTCAGGACCCACCTTCTTTCTCTTTTTCCAACTCTCATTGGTTGTCTGGCTGCCAGTCAGCCTAGAGCCAGTCCTCCTATTGAGCTGAGTTCTCCCATGTCACCTCTAAAGTCCCTGTGACAAGATAATTGAAGTATTAATTTATTTGCTGTAATTTTCCATTGCCTTCTCTTTCCAAGCAGACACTGCTAGTCAAGCTTTTTGTTTTTCCTTGCCTTTGGATTTCTTGCAGAACAGAAAGCAGAAGCTTCTGAAAGCTAATAAATAGATCTTTCTGTCTTTGATAAAAGCCCTGGCTCATTGACGAAATGATACAGAGACCCAGAGAGAGAAAGAGGCAGGAGGTCTTTGATGGACAAAGAGAAAACAGAGTACTCAGAAACCAGAAAGGTAGAGACATATTGAGTAGAAGACAACTCTGATGATGAGAACATTACACATTCCAGGATCCTAGATAAGAACCAGATCTCAGAGGACACAGAGTCCCGGGCACTGGGTTTCTGCCCGCAGCAAAGATTCTTTGGCTCCACTCATGACCCAGAAACAGCAAAATCACCAAACTGGAAGAGACCTGTGAGGCAGCAGAGCAAAACTGAGGGTGGACTCTTGGCTGCTGAGTGGACGGGACACCACTACACTTTGCCCAGTTAAGCACAATTTTTCAGGGGTTGAGCCCCTGGAATGACAGATTAATTATCTGCCCACTGAACAGGATTAAGAGCTCAGAGTCAAGTTTACTTTGACTAAAGGGAACAAAGTGGAAGAATACAATCATCCTGGTTTAGCTGGGTTGTAAAGTAGGAGCCACACCTGACCCTATTGTCCTGGCATCACCACCCTGTGAAGATACCAGTTACATCCCCTTAATACTCAAGTCTTCTGACCTCTAAGCTACTGCCAGCTAATGTAGCGATTTCAGTTCCATGCTCTTTTGGTTAGGGTGTTTAGCCACAAGTAGTAGAAAATCTACAAAAGGAAGATTCCAACATGTAAGGAAATACCATGTCTCACTCATAGGAATTCCAGAAGTAGTGCATTCCAGGTGTAGTACAATAAGCAGTTCAAGGTGTCAAGAACCCAGGTTGTCCTCATCTCTGCTTCGCCATCCTTAAGATGTTGGCTTTGTCCACAGGCTGGCTCCCTTTGTGGTGGTCATAGACAAAATAGCATCCGGAGGAAGAAAAGGTTGCTCTTCCTGTGTCTGCTTCTTTGGAGCACAGAGACTTCTTTCAAAAGTTCCGTGTAGAATTCCTTCTATGTTTCGTTGGCTAGAATTTGGTGCATGCCTATTCTTAAACCAGTCTCTGGCAAGGAAACGGGATCACCAGAGCTGTCTTGAAGACAAGCTAAAGGGTGAACCACAAAGCATACCGACAAAGTACTTCCCACCTCCCAGATACAGCCTTACTCACTGTGAGATCCCATGGACACCACTCCTCCCCATGGTGAAGTTGGGTCCTTCCTCATTTACATTAAACGCTTTCTCAGGGGCCCTAGCCTTCTCTTCCGTAGCCTAAAATGGTCTCAGACTTACCAATTGCTGAATCCCAAGTGCAAATGCTGCTCAAGCTTTCTTTCCCAGGAAGATTCTTGAGCAGAAAGAGCTCCTTAGAGGAACATGTGCCTGGGAAGAGGGGAAATCCACATTCCTTACACCAGACAAATCTAAAATCAACTCTCACCTACCCAAAACCTCCACTGTGTAGCTGTTTCCAGCTTGTGCCTCAGCCCTCATCCTATCTTCTGCCTGCAGGGGAGTTAAGTTGGGCCACCAGCAAACCGTGCTACATAAGCTATGGTAGCCACATGGGAACAAGACTAGTTGTGCTACTTTTCTCTGAGGCTGTAACCATGGCCATTAAACTTTCTCCTTCGGATTATTCAGTGCATCAGTATTAACCCCATTTTACATCAGTGTAAACTCACATGTTTAAGATCAGTCACCTAGTTAGTTAATTAAGTAACAGAGTAAGAAACATTCTTGTACAAGTGTTTCATGGACACATGTTTTTATTTCTCTTGGGTAAGTGCCTAAAATTTTCATTGCTGGTTCACAGAGGTGTGCATGTCTAACGATGAGAAACTGCCAAACTAGTTTTCAAAGCAGTGTCTGTGTGCAGTTGCTCCACATCCTCATCAACATCTGGTTTTGTCAATATTTTAATTTTAAGTATCATCCCAATGGGACCCTCTAAGAAATTATTTGAAACAAACCTCAGGAGGGTCCCTGAGGGTTACAGAGAGCTATTTACAAAACCCGGTGCTAAGGAACACATCATCCTCCAGCTGCTTCCCAGAGATCAGAGGGCGCCATTGTGTTTTTCAAGTCAAAAGCCTTTGTCATAGATAGATACAAATTAGCATAGAAAAACAAATGGAAGAGGATACACCAAAAGGTTAACAGCGATTATCTATGAGGAATGAAATTTTGAGTGCTTTTTTTTCCATTTTGTGTTGTTTTCTAGAGTTTCTGAATTTGAAATAATGAACATGTGCTACCATTATAGTGAGAACGACGCCCTATATTTGTGCAGCCCTCCCATCCGATGGCATTTCATTGTGCCTTAGAACAAACACAGAGGCCGTAATGTAACTGTTGCTGATGATAAGCTCACATTCTACCCCTACTCAACAGAAAAACAGGCCTATCCAGTTCTGACACCCTCCCTCCCCTCCTTTCCCCAAACAAAAGGTTGTTTGAAAAGTTTCCTTGTTCCCTAAAGCCAGTGACATCAGCCCCCCCAAAAGCATTTCTCTCAAAAGCTTTTCAGGATGTTCTGATAAAACCAAATCTCTCAACAGAGTGTGAGTCGAGGAGCCAGGAAAAGGAGAGACAAGGCTGGGCTCCACACTGGCGTCAGCGCGGACTGCGCTCTGGATTCCTGGGCGTTCTCTCCTTCGGTGCGCGGGCTAAGGATAGACGCGACAAGCCGACCCTCCTGCCAGTGGAACTCAGAGCTAGCTGCTGCCCAGCTCCCACTTCCCCTTCAGAAGTACCAAAACAAAACAGTCTGCTCCTCAGAATCCAGACCAGCAACTCTGGAGACATTAGCATAATCTGGCAAGCGGCCTGATGGCTAATAGATAACAGGTTATCCAGGAAATAATTAGAAGCCTGCGCCCACACGGATCAGTTGCAAACTCTGACTTCTGTCATTCAGGATATGACCCCGAAAGGAAAGAACTCTTTTCTTTTTTTCTTTCACTTTCAGGGGTTGGGAAAACGTCAGGCCTCTCTCCTATCTTTTATAACCGTGACAAGTTCACAAGTGCCGAGTCTCCAATGGGCTCTTAAGTCCTCCTAAGCACAGAGTCAGGGAGACCCAGCAGGTTCTCTCCCATGAGCCCCTGGGGTGGATGAGGAGGGTATCAATCCATCAGGTGCCTTCCTCAAGGCAGGAGGCCAACTCCAGCTTGCTTTTTTTCTTTTTTCTTTTCTTTTCTTTTCTTTTTTCTTTTCTTTTCGTTTCTTTTCTTTCTTTCTTTCTTTTTTTTTTTTTTACTGTTTCCTGTCTGTGTCTGCAATCTTCTTGCCCTCCTTGCCCACACTTGTGCCCCTGCCCTGCTTTTCTCAAAGTCCATGTCTGGCTGCAGAGTCCGTTTCTGGCCCTGCTGTTTCTTTCCCAATTTCGCACATTGCACTGTCCCAGACCCCTCCCCAGTTTTGTTTGATTTTGCAGGGGGTGGGGGGAAGGACAGGAAAGGACCAAAATTCAGAAATAAAAGCTTTTATTTATGTTTAAGAAACCCACGTGCATTCACTGCTACGGATTATATCTTTTCTGTTACATCACTGCTGCTTTCAGTAATGGCTTCCAAAACTGTTTTGTCTTCAAACCTTCTTTATCCTTTTCTTCTGAAAGAAATTTGAACGTACAGGGGAATGTAATGACAGCTGAGCCTGTCCTACTCTCTCAAGTAGATGAAAACAGTTAATAATTCTTTTCTTACATACCCTGTAAATTAAGTCAAATCAGTCTTTTTTCCCTCGTCTGTGGGTGGGGCTGGGAGGCATTCAGAGCAGACCTCCCCGATATGTGCCACCTGGGCATGGGAATCATTTTGAGCTGAAAGCAATTCAGGCTCAGAGGGCTCAGGAGAAACTTTGATCTCTCCCCTAAAGGATTTAAATTAGGGGCCTTGCCCATAATGAGTTATCACCAGAAATAACTTTTATGGCCTATCTTTATGGCAGAGCACACCTCTAACTGCTGAACATTTGCTCTTCTTATTGTCCTGGGAATGACCTTCCTCCCCTCTAAAACCCCAGGGTGCCTCACCACATTCTGAGCTCAGAAAGTCTTACATACCCCATTTCCCCTTTGTGTCTCTGAACTTCTTGTGTATGTGGGGTTCCCAGGCGTACAAATGTAATTAAATTTGGTCATTTTTCTCTAGTAGTCTATCTTACATCCATTTAATTATTAGACCAGTTGAAGTAACCTAGAAGGGTAGAGAAAACTTACTTCCTCCTCCACAGGAGGCTTATGTTTTACCTCATAAAATCAGTAGTAGCAACAGTAGTTACCATGTTTTCAGCACTTACATGTGCTAGACTGTGCTAAGCATTTCATGTGCATTGCCTAAAATTTAACCCTTTCCACCATCCTGTGTCATTATCCCCATTTTACAGATGAGGGGAAAAGGACTCAAGATTATATAACATACCCAAGGTTATTTAAGGAAAAAAGGTAGAAACAACAAAGATTCTGAGACCAAATCCCTGTCTGTCAGATTCCAAAGACCTGTCCTTTGTCACCTATGTGAAAAGTGCTTGGATCATGCTAGGCATGAGGGAAGCTATCAATAAATGCAAGTTATCATTATTACTTAACGAATTCTATTAGCACCCAATAGCTGGATTTACCAAGAGGCTACTATTTCAGTTAGCATAGTTTACATTTTTCTGCCAAAACCAAGTCCTATAGCCTTTTCTGCCTTAGCTTGAGTCTTCCTCAAAAGAAGACTATTTTCCTTCAAGTTGCAAGTAGTTGATTGGGGTGGTGATTCCAGAAAGCTCTGTGAGAGAATGGAGACCGTGAGACAGGGCAAGGTGGCAAGTCAGTAAAGGGTGTCGGGGAGCAGGCTACCACAGAGTAGGAGCGAGGGGAGTCAGTGCCACTGGGACCCTCGGAGATATCGTATGGAACACACCTCAGAATGGTCCCCCATGGGTAAGGGTTGCTCCTAGGCATTCACTTCCTGCCCACCTCAGGGGCCAGAGCATAGCCAGAGGCAGCAAGAAGCAGGAACTATTGGTGCATCGGGGAACAATTGACAGGTGACCTGGGATAAGCCAAGGATGTATGGGTGGGGCCTCACCCCAGCTGCCAGCTGCGCGGCGATCTCCCACTGTTGCTAATGTGTTCTCAAGGTGAATGTTTTCTCAGAAACACTTGCCAAACAGCTCTATTGTTTATTCTGGATATAGTTTTAAAGAGCAGTTACCTCTTTGAACTGTAAGTGCCTCCTTAGAACTGTCTTTAGAAATTCTAATCAAGCCACCCTTAATGTATCTATAACCATGATAATCCATCCTGTGCATGCCTGTGCATTGTCTCTTCCAGTTTGCACAATTACAAAATAGCTTTCCACATGTGATCTCATCCAGTCCTTTTGGTAAACCAGTGAGGTGAATGGTAGTCCTCCAAAGCAATCCTGGAGTTTTTGATCATTCTATGTGGGATTGGAAACTGTTGAGTGATTTCAGTTAAGATGATACTGAGGAAGTTTTGCAGCATCTCTTCTCTACCTGAACTGTCCCCAATGGACCTAAAAGACCACCTGACTCAGGTTTGGAAGCTTTAAGAATATTGATGCTGCCTTGGCAAGGTAGCTCAGTTGGTTGGAGCTTCATCCCGTACACAAAAAGGTTGTGAGTTTGATTCGCAGTCGGGGTATGAAGCTAGGCTGCAGGTTTGATTCCTGGTCAACAAACAGGTTAGTTGTGGGCCAGGTCTCCAGTTGGGGGCATGCAAGAGGCAACCGAACAATATTTCTCTCACACATTGCTGCTTTTCCTACCTCTCTTCCTTCCTCCCTTCTCTCTCTAAAAACAAACAAATAAAATCTTTAAAAGAAATAAAACAAAAGTTTCTCCTAAGGCCTGAAGACATTAGGAGATCACATTGCAAAGAGCATATCAGACCCCAGTGCAGGCTTAGAAGAAAGGAAGGCAGAGAAATCCAGTATCATGATTCTCATACCGCTTGTTCATGGTGACACAATGGTCAGTAATTTGGAGATGAGAAAAGAGGATTTCTGGGCAAAGTTTCTGGTGTACTCTGAGTCTACTCCTGCCCACGGGGGGAGAGAAGGGAGTAGGGAGTATAAGGGCCTTGTTGCAAGCTGCAGAAATAGGGATTCAGCTTGTTTATTGAGAGCTTAGTATGTGTCTCTTCCTTGTGGCTTAGGAGACACAATGTACAGGTGTCAAGCCCTAAAATTCTAAAGGACAAGTGACGGGTTGATTATGGCTTTGATTTTGGATTAAAGAGAAGGTCAAGGGGAGGTGGCTATTGACAGACCTAGGTAGGCCTAGGAGGAATGGAAAATCACCAGGCGGGAAAACTGTACCCTGGGAAACTATAGCCTGGGAAAGTGCTTGCCTGGGACACTGCCTGCCGACCCTACCCAGGACAAACAGATGCCTGGCTAAGACTGGGGTCTGGGGTCGGCCTATCCGGCATAACAGGATGCAGCTTTAACTTGAGCCTGACAAGATGTATCAAGAACAATGGTCAGCAGAAATGGCACCCAGCAACCAGCTCTAGCCAATCAGACTCTGACACCCCAACCAGTTACCCTTCCCGGGTTTTTGCACTTAAAAACCCCGCCCTAAGAATAACCGAGTGAGTCCTAACCTCCCTTAGTTGGCTCCCCAAACTCCCTAGGTTGGCCTCACTTTTCCCTCTTATTCCCGCTAATAAACCCTACTCCATAGCTCACTGTGTCCGTCTGGTTTGTTGAGAGACTCCAACCTAACAGCTATGACAGCTTGTGCCCCCCAAATTTGTCACAACAGGGGATATGTGAATGTGTGGCCAGATGCGGGCCTCTCCAGAGATAGGGTAGACAGAGAAGGGACTGAGATGCAAAACCAATACCCACACTTTGGGGTAATAGTAGTAATGGGCTTTTCACCATGTGTCAGTTGCTGTTTTATTGTTTTTGTGTTTCTGTTTGTTTCTTTTTTTTTTTTTTTTGAGGGGAAAGAGGACACGCATTGACCTGACAGACACTCATGTGAAAGGGTGGTGTATTAGAGACGGTTCTACTCAGCAAGCGCGCAGGGTTTAAATTGGTTACCGGGTGTTTGCATCTTTTAATCACACAGCTGAAATAAGAGAACTAAAGGATATTTCAGTTTTAGATTAATAAAAGCTGATGTTTGTGGAGCACTTTTCACGTGCAGGTGCTGCTCTAGGTACTTCACGTGCATTAACTGGTTCGGGCCCACGGAAATCTGACGACAAGGTGCTGTGACTGCCTCGACCCTAGAGGCAGGATGTGCTCAAGGTCCCACAGGCAGGATGTGGGCCTGAACCCAAGGGGTGTGGCTCCAGAGCCCTTCTCTCAACTGTACCCTACAGCCTCTCTTAATGCGTAAGGGAGGGACAGGAGCCAGACAAAAGTAAATATTCCTAGACATTGTGGCCAGAAGGAAATGTTGGGCTGGCTAGAAGTAGTGATATGCTGGTGAACTGGTTCCCTCCACCCTCCAAAGAGCCCTGGCTTATAGCATTTGCCAGTTTCCTTGGTGTAAGGATGGGAAGCATCAACTTCAAAGTAAGAAGTTATGAGACTGAGTATTTCAGTTATTAAATTTATACTGTGTGATCTGAAGTGACCAGAGGATTATTGGGATTACTGAGTGTGACCAGAAAGGCATGGGACTTGTCTTCAATTTTATCTGGGACATGGAAGAGCTTGCTCCCTTGAATAAATTAGAACAGACAGTGGGAGACCAAAACAAATGTACTTTGCTTACACTCCATGAGTCATGTTTACTCAGCATGCTGGCCATTTGTATTCCCAACACTAGGAGATTTCCTAGCGCCCAGAGAAAGAGTGGGCTCTGGTTTATGAGCTAGACTCTGGTTCAGAATCCCAGAAGATTTCACTCGAGAGGTGACACCAACTACATAAATAGGCCAGTGTCCACAGCCAATAATCAAAAGGTCTCCATTGCTGCCCACACAGCTTAGAAGCTGAGATTGAAAATGGTGAGAACCACCACTGCTCTCGTTGCTATAAGACCATGGGGACAGGCGGCTGCTACTGCCTCACCATTGGGAGCCCAAACTCGGTTTAAAAATGCACTCCATGTGCCCCCAGGCCCAGTGAGGAATCCCTTTGGATGAATGGATTGGATAAGGGCTGTGAATATTACAGCAAACAAAAAGTTTGAGAACTTTTGAACTTATTGTCTCTCGGCTCCGAACCTACCTTCTGTGTCCAGTCTTGTGAAGCTGGAGCTGGGACCCTGCAAAACATATTCGGGCTTTACCCACTGGCTCCGTGTTAGCTCTTCCCAGGGGAAGCACCAGAGGAGACAGCAAAGGCTGCAAGAGAAGAATCAGGACTGTCTCTTTCCCGTGGGCTTCTTTTTCTTACACAGGTCACCCTGGTCTCACCTCTTCCCCCTAGCAGGGGCAGTGCCTTCTGTGACAGCTTGTGCATGCAGTGCGCAGTTTTTTCAACCCTTGCAGCACCAGCTCCATCACACTCCCCTCTCCCAGGAGACCCCAGATGCCCGTGGGGCCCCTCCCTTCCTCAGAGATGTCACTCAGCTGGGCAGCGCCTCCTCCTCAGAGTCCGACTTTCAGATTTCTAAGTTTTATTAATTCCCACCTCTTCCCAAACACAGTTGACAATTTCATACTTAGTTAACCGTTATTTTATCACCTGCTTTGTTCAAATAACTGATCCTGTTTCTGTCTCCTGGCTGGTGCCTGATGCACCTCTTAACGAAAAATGGAGAAGTAGAGTATCTCAGGGGACCGCTTGGGGCAAAGAACCAATGAGGGCTCTGGGGGAATTTTTTAGAATAGCTTCTTAATCTTTTTTGAATCAGGGGGCCCTCTCAGGGGCAGATGAAAACAACGAGCTGCCTCTGTAGACACTGTATGTACCAGCACATCCCCCACCTCCAACCCTCACACAGGATCTTCCTTCCACCCTGTCAGAGCGGCTGGCAGACCCCAACGCCCAGGTGAATAATTCCTGCGGAAGAACGCTGGCCAGGTCGAGTCTCCGCCTTGGAAGAAAAGCTGGTTGGCTCTCGGAGGCTGTTGCCTAAGCCTAAGAAAAGTGCAACAAAAGGACCGTCAGTGCTGGGTTGCCAAGGAGCTGCCCTAGATTTTCAGACTCCCTGAATTTGAGATAAATATCCTGACTGTGGACCTGCCAACCACGCTGGGTTTGTAGTTTTGCTCTTAATCTGAGGCCTTAAACATGCATCTTTTTCAGCAACAACTATTTTACTCATGGGGGCCCAGCCACCAAGAATGAGGCATTCTAAGACAGAGCCCTGTTTTGGGGGCTCTCTGCCCTAGAGGCCCCTGGCTGACCCTGCCGGCCAACCTGGCCAAGTCCCAGCTCCTCTCTACCCTTCAGCAGCCACTGGAGTGGAGCCCTCCTGGAGAGAAAGGCGAGTCGCCATCTCCTGGTTGGCACTATTATTGCATGCCAATTTTCTAGAAAGCAATTCTTAAGTAAGGCTAAGAACTTTTGTTTTACCTGTGAGATCATTACCTGGATGTGTTTTGTGGAGGATTATGCTCAGACCACAGAGGGGAGAATGCAGAGTTTGGGAAGTTATTACCTCTGGCCTTAGTTTTTCATCTTGAAGGCAAGGCCTGCTGGTATCTCAATGCTGAGGGGCCTCTCACTGGTTTTCCCTTCCCCACTAAACAGCCCTGTTGAGCTTTCCACATGAGTAGGCAGAGAGTGGAACAGAATTCTTCCCCAGATCACTTACACAATCAGATAGCCACCATACATCTCTACAGAGCTGTCTTGTGTATGTTTGCTAAGTTGAATGTTGATCTTCTAAGTTATTCAAACTATTTTCCTGTTAATTAAAAAAGCCTTTATTATTTTAATCATTCATTTTGCAAAATGGTTCATTTATTTAAAAAGTTTTTATCGAGTGCCTCCTATGTGGCAGTTACTTTTGAGGCACTAGGAATATAGCAATAAATAGAACAGACACAAACATTTCACTCATAGGGCTTCTTATCCAGGGGGACAGAAACAATAAATAAAGTATGGGTTGTGTCATCTGTAAAGGATGTAGGCCAAGGCCATGTGTGTGTGTGTGTGTGTGTGTGTGTGTGTGTGTTGCTTTGCTTTGCTTTTTAAGACAGAAATTGTCACTGGCAATGCTGGTGGCAAAACGGCACCAGCTGTCAGCAGTGAAGTTGGACCCAGATTCTTGGATTCAGCAAAGAAAGAGTTCAGAGCCAGGAACTCAAATTATTAGAAAGTTTATTTAGAAAGTTTATTTAGAAAGTTACAGGGGTAGTAGAAGTGAGCCAGCTGAGCTGTGTAGGTTCAAGGGACAAGCAATGGAAACCAAGGGCCCTTGGCTCTTAGGGAGAGAAAGGGAGAGGGAATTTGCCTAGGGGGAGAAAGAGGACGAAGGGGAAGTCGAGGGCCTCTCCCGGAAGGAGAGCAAGGCTGGGTCCTTTGTCCTGAGGATTTTAAAATCTGGGAGTTTAGGGGAGAATCTCAATAAAATAGTCATCAGCTTCATGCTGATGCACCAAAATGAGATTTATTCTCCGGACTTTATCTATCCTTGGGCGTGGTGGGCACACATGGCACTAACTCATCTTCTGTTATCTATCTCCCTGAGCAGGGTGATTCTTTTTTTAAGTTGGAAATGTTTTATTGGGAATAGACTGGAATAATGTTTTAACTTAATTTATAGTTGTTGTTGTTGTTTTTAACCCACTAATCTGCAAGATTTGCCCAATAGTGGTCCCTGCAGAGCCTTTCCTGACCCCGCCCCCTGCCCCAGGCAGTTGGGTGCCTCCCAGCACCTGGCACACACTTCCGTCCCAAAGCTTGTCCTCAACGCTCTTCAAGGGTAAACTGGACTCCCCATTGCTTTCTCTTTCTGAATAGAGTGATGTTAAGCTATTTATCCTCTGGCTGGGGAGGAGAAGTGTAAATCATTTACTCTTTTAAATGTCCTTGGTTGGGGAAGATAGAATTTTGCACATACTAGATGGCTATAAACTGCTTGACCATTTAACTATCTGTCTTGGTTTCCCTCTTCTACTTGTCCTGGCTTATGAAGCTGTCTCAAAATCCCACAGCATGTTTGCCTACTGATGGGAAATGACCTGGTTAGAGGGGGATAATGATGATAAAGAAGAGAGGAGAGAGGGTTGGTGGATCAACGCCGTTGAGTAGGTGAGAGGGGATGGGTCTCATACAGAAGTGGGAAGGAAGAGTCAAATATTTACGGAGCCCCTGCCCTGGCTGGGGGCTCATTTGGCTGGAGCGTTGTCCATGTACGAGAAAGGCTGTGGGTTCAACCCCTGGTCAGGGCACACACCTGGGTTGCAGGTTTTCTCTCCAGTTGGAGTGTGTACAGAAGGCAACTGATTGATGTTTCTCTCTCACATTGATGATTCTCTTTCTTTCACTCTCTTTCTCTCTCTCTCTAAAAATTAAAACATGTCCTTTGGTGAGGATGATATGTATTATTTATGAAACTCCTGCCAGATGTCAGAGCCTGAGCTAGGTACTAGAGATGTAACAGCAAAGAAAACAGACAACATCTCTGTCTTCCTGGAGATTTCATTCTCATGAGGGCAATGAACAATTTAAAAAAAAAAAAAAACTAATGCATGGATTCCTGGAACCCATGGATCGGGTCAGGACAAGGGCTATGATGGAACACAATGGCCAAGGAAGTCCTCTTTGAGAAGTGACATTTAAGCTGAGCCCTAAAGCACGATAAAGAAATGTTCTGGTAAAGAGCCCAAGGGAAGAGGATTCCAAGCAGAAAGAGCAGGGAGTGCTCGACCCTGAGGGGGAAGAGCGTGGCCCATTTGTGCTCCTGTAGGAGGTAAGCCCGCCAGAGGGTGGTTATCAAGGACACTGAAGCATGAGATGAGGTTACAGAGGTTGGTTGTTGATGGCTTTTTTAAAACAGCCAATAAATTTTATGAACAAATTTGTAGATAATTCAAGGCTAGGGATGATAACTAACACTGTTAAATGACAATATTGGAATTTAAAGCATTTTAATAGATGGCATATTAAATCTTGCACTTAGGTTTTAAAATATCGGTTGTAAGAAAATAGTTGAGGGAGATCAAGTATACCACCAGTTCTTAAGAAAGGGTTTTGGGTTTTGCAGAGAGCCGAGTCTAATACAGAGGCCTAAGTGCAAGCTCTTTGCTGGGCAATGAAAGGAACAGAAATGAGGAAGTGCTGGAAGGAAGAGGAACAAAAGCATGAGCCAATCAATACAGAACTATGATATGGAGTTGGCCTTGTCTACAGGCCATTGCTTGTATAATCCCTGGAGGCCATGGAGTTGCTGTCTGAAAGGTATCTCAGCACCAACCAAAGCGGGGAGAAAGGAGCCAACAGTTCTCCATCGCCACCCACACCACTGGGCAAAGGTTCACCCCATGGATGTCTATGTTGCCCATGCATGAGTACCAGGGACATTACTGTGGTGCCCCCCCCCCCCACACACACACAAAATCACTCAGGCACCTGAAGACAAAAGCAAGGAGCACAGAGTAGACCTGAGGTGGGTCATGGTCAGCACACTTGTCGGAACCAGCTGACACAGCACAGAACTGCACACAGCTGGAATAAGGGATAGGTGAGGCCCAGACCTCTGAAGTGATTCACTAGAGGTGTGTTATACACGCACATTACTAAGGAAGGAAGATTTCTCTCCCTCTAGCATATTTCTTGGAGATACATGTGTGTCACTGGATCTCATTGGCAATGCTTTCATGAAATTTGGGCCCTAGAGATAAAAAAGAAAAAACAGACCCCTGTTAGGGTGGTCTGTGATGCTGGCTGTGAGTGTAGAGAGTCAAGTTTTTATTCCCTCTCCAAGAAAGGAAAGGGGCATGGTGTGGAGGGATGCACCAGCATTGAGGGGTAGGGGCTTTGAGCTTTTATTGGATTATAATTGGATTGAGAAAGGGGAGGGTGCTGTTGTATGGTGCCTGGGCAGTTGGGGCCTTATAACAAGAGGCTGCAATTTGTTCCAATGTTGTCTTCTGCCTGTGGCTGTAGGGAGTGGTTAGTTATATTCTTTCTTTCCAATAATTTCCAGTCCGGGGGCCAAACTCAGAAGGGGAACATGGGGGTCATGTTTAACAAGGTCACAGACCTGCTCAGCAAATGGTGCCACAATCGCAAACAGGGCTGGCTTCATCCTTTCAGCCCCCACCCAAAACGCTATCCCCAAAGCCATGATAATCCTTCCTTTAAAATCTCCCTATCTCAACAAATGAATCTTTATTAAACATTAAGATTTCTGAATCATCATAAAATGCTACACTTAATGTAAACTATTTACTTCTGCTAAACTCAAGGCTATCACAGGCTGGGAGAGGGGAGTGAGGAGTGTGTGGGAAACCATTTATTTCATGTATCCCAGGCTAACCAAAGGCCTCAAATTTAAGATTTGACTCATTTCCAAATGAAGTTATATGTACAATCTCAGAGGCACTTTGCAACAACATTGAAAATCGATGTTCTTCATAAAGTTAAAATGTGTCCTCACTACCAGATCAGACTGCCTGTAGTACATTATGAATTAATGTTTTTCAAAAGTTCTATAATTATCTTGTGAATAACTCTGTGCCTTTGGTGTTAAATTATACCAATTCATTAAATACAATGTTTTTAAAATATCACAACTTTTTTAATTGTTTTGACATTTCTATTTTTTTAACATACCAAAAACATTATTTAAACAAAGAAAGCGGCTCATGTATTTCTTGATCTCTGAAAGATCCTGGCTAATCCTTATCAATTCTATGAAAGTACTGCTTCCAGAGGTACGTTTTGCCCCCATTCTGGGGGACTTATTAGCCCTTTACTGCACAGGGAAAAGCAGAGGAAACCAGCTAGAGGTTGAGTGAGGAACCCTTGCTCCTTTTCCCAGCTCTGAAGGTGTTTGTAAATATCACCCAAGCACTCTGGTATTGCACTGGCGATAGGGTTATACTCATCTTTCAAAGGGTTAGGAGTCCCTCTAGATAATTGTTGCTGTGGGGAGCCAGTACTTCTTGATGTATTCTGTTGAATCCCCAAAGGACTGTCTCAGAGCTTCCTCCACCTACTTATTCTCTAGACTGCTTTAAATTAAAAACTCACAGCTTCATTCTCTCTTCAATATGGTCCTGCCAGCTCTCCAGTGGTGCCTTTGGGGGAGGCCCTATAATAGTCTGGGGTCATTTATCTCTGTCCTGCAGGGACTAAGCTAGCTGGCTGCTGGCTGTGGCAAGGCATTGTTCACCTCCTCAGTGGGCTCTTGGTCCTCCTCTCCAGCCCTTCAGGTTCTATGTAAGGGTCACACCTATTACTCAAAGAGGCTAGGAAAGGCTTACAGAAATATCATCTAAGCCTGGGGGCCCATATGCAGAGCAATCCACATAACATTCGGGCCAAAATGCCTCTCCTTCAATAAGCAGGGACTCAACCAGACCTCAGCTTTATCATCCCTCACACAACTGGTTGCCCTTGGCCTGCATGTGCTTGCATGATGTTTAAGATGATTTATCCCTGGACTTCCAGACAAGATGGTGGTGTAGGCAGATATGGCTCACCTCTTTGCACAACCACATCAAAATTATAACTAAAATAAAGAACAGCCATCACTCAAAACTTTCAGAAATCGAGTTGAATTGGAGTCAGACAACTACAGAATTAAATAAATAACATCCGTCCAGACTGGTAGGAGGGCCACAGACGTGGAACAGACAGGTCCTACACCTGCATGAGGTACAAAACAAATTCGGGAGGGATATCTTGGGAACGAAGAGTCCCAGACCCACACCAGGCCCCCAGCCCAGGATTCCAATGCCAGGAAGGTAAGTTCCCACAACTTTTGGCTGCAAAAACCCATCAGAGATTAAGTCAGTGGAAGAAACTTCTGGATCCCTAAGCAGTTCCTCTTAAAAAACCCACACATGGACCCACCTAATCAGGCTCACTCCCTCTGAGCTTCAGCACCAGGGTAGCAGCTTGAAAGACACCATTGGCCTACAGGGAGAAACTGAAGTATCTGGCATTGAGGTGAGCAGAGGCCATTGTCTCTTTGCTAAACCCTCTCCCAACAGAGCTGGTAAGCTGGTACCACATCTGAGACTCCATCAACCTGGCTAACACTGTTTGACCCACCTTGGAGACCACCCAGAGACTCTGCCCCACCCAACTTAAGGCCCCACCCAAGCTGCTTTTCCATATGAATGGCTGGTCTTGGCTCATACTTCACAACTTCCTAAATCTTATCAAACAAGAACCATCTGGTCTCAGTGAGCCACAGACCTGGCACTAGAGGCCAGATTAGATTCACAGCTTGCCTTCACCTGGGAATCTCCAAGCCCAGCACAAGTAACCGCCATTTCGGATTGCTTTACAGCTCAGGCAGGGGTCCCTGGGAAAAATAGAGATGGGGGATGACCTTGGCCTGAATCACCCAGGAAACCCAGGGCCAGCATACCCAGTGGACAGCTACAGACCATGTTGGAGCACCATCACTCTGACCCTGCACAGCTGATCTTCCATGGAGGACAGAGGTTGGTGATCAGTGGCCACAGCCAGTCCTTGCAGCTGACTGGCCTAGGTAAATCCCTCCCATTGAGTTGCCAACAGCAACCAAGTCTCAACTACAAGAGGAGGGTGCACTCAGCCCACACAAAGGGCATACCTTGAGTACCCAATTTGGGTGATGGGGAGGCTGTGTCACTGGACTTCACAGGACACCTCCTATATTAAGTCACACTACGAAGACACTGCATCAAAGCAACTCTACCTAATAGAAACAAACACAGGGAGGCTGCCAAAATGAGGAAACAAAGAAACATGGCCCAAATGAAAGAACAGATCAAAACTCCAGAGTAAGAGCTAAACAAAATGGAGATAAGAAATCTATCAGATGCAGAGTTCAAAATACTGTCATAAGGATGCTCAAGGAATTTAGTGAGGACCTCAAGAGCATAAAAAAAGGTCCAGTCAGATATGAAGGACACACTGATTGCAGATTGAAATAAAAAACAATTTACAGGGAAACAATAGTGGAGTAGATGAACCTGAGAATCAAATCAATGATTTGGAACATAAGGAAGCAAAAAACAACCACGCAGAACAACAAAAAGGAAAAAGACTTAAAAAAATAAGGATAGTATAAGCAGCCTCTGGGACAACTTCAAGAGGTCCAACATTAGCATCATAGGGGTGCCAGAAGGAGAGAAAGAGCAAGAAACTGGAAATCTATCTGAAAAAATAATGAAAGAAAACTTCCTAATCTGGTAAAGAAAATAGACATGCAAGCCCAGGAAGCACAGAAAGTCCAAAACAAATGGATGCAAAGAGGCCCACTTCAAGACACATCATTATTAAAATGCCAAAGGTTAAAGATAAAGAGAGACTCTTAAAAGCAGCAAGAGAAAAGCAGTTAGTTACCAGATAGTTGCCAGATTGGATGGGGGAGGGGGAGAATGGGAGAAGAGGTGAGGGAATTAAGAAGTACAAACAGGTAGCTGCAGAATAGCCATGGGGATATAAAGTACAGTATAGGAAAGGGAGCAGCCAAAGAACTTACACACATGACCCATGGACATGAACAAAGGTGGAGGGATTGCCCGAGGCAATAAGGAGTGTTGAGTGGAAGAGGGCAAAGGGAGAAAATTCAGGGCAACTCTAATAGCATAATCAATAAAATAAATAAATAAAAATAACAACAAAAAGATGATTTATTCCTGATGTAGGTGTTCCCCATTCAGTTGTTCTCTCTTTCGGTGGCCCTGAAGCCTCTCTCATCATCCAGCAATGTATTGCCACATAAACTTGCCCGCAAAACCTAACCCTGTGGGTCAGAGAAAAAAACAGGGGTGGGAGGAACAGAGATAATAGTCTGCTTCCCAGACAGGTGACGGTTGGACACCAAGATACAGAAAGTGATTTAAGGAGGATTCCCAACCCTGAAGAAGAGCCTCAGGAAAAGCAAGAAGCTGGTATCCTTCTCCCTCCTCCCAGCACAGTCCCTAATCTGCCCTGCTTTAGGTTGGGCTGGGACTCAGATCTCTCAGTGGGAAACTGATTAAGACCCATTTAGCACTAGAATGGCAACCTCGCTGGGAACCCAAGCAGGCAGGAAATTAGATCAAAACTGGGGCCTGGAGCAGTGGCAGCTAATTCTCTTCCGGTCATTCAAAGAAGCCCAGCCTGGCCAGTGCCGCTGTTCCCACTCGGTGGGGCTCAGGCATCCTGGAAAGTTCACAGAGGTCCAGAGCAGAACATGACAGTGCTCCTGGGTTCCAAGAACTGAGAAACAGACATGGGCTTGGTGAAAAAATAATGGGGATAGGGTGCAAGGGAGAGCTCAGACCCTTTAATCCCAACGAACAAAAAGTTTACAGCCTCGACAGGATTCAGTTCTTTTACTGTCTATGGAGCACATAGACCCACTTTTTTTTTTCAGTTCCTACTTTTGAGAAATAAGCACCTTATTGGGGAGATGCAGCATAGCCATAGAAGAGACTTTAATAGGACCAACATCAGTCCTCTGACTTCATAGCCAAAGACATGCAAGGGCAACAAGTTCGGGGAAAGACAGAGCCTGGTGTCCGGAGCTGTTTGGGAAGCCTTCATGAGGAGAGGAGCTTGAATAAGCTCTGGGAGGAAGGGGCAATCGGCCAGGGAGAAGTTAAAGAATTACCTTCATGAGCCCCAGCTGGTGTGGCTCAGTTGGCTGGAGCATTGTCCCATAAGGGTTGCAGGTTCAATTCTTGGTCAGGGCACATACCTCGGTTGAGGGTTCTGTCCTAGTCTGGGCATGTACGGGAGGCAACTAATCAATGCTCCTCTCTGACATCAGTGTTTCTCTCTCTCCCTTCTTCTCTCCCTTCTTCTGTCTAAAAGCAATGAAAAAAAATGCCCTTGGACGAGGGAGGGAATTAAGTTCATTGAACTCTGTGGAAGTTTTCTACTGGGAGAGGGCAAATTCAAATTTTGAATATGGTTCTCTATGTTATCTCCCTCAAGATATAGAATTTCTTCTTGCCCTTTATGTTTTCCTTCAAGTAGTCTATAAGGGATCAGAGCACTCCAGAACTTGGTGGTAATTTGAATACTGTTATTACCACCACTAATAACTATAATAATGGCAATGACTATCATTTAGTGAGCACTTTCTCTGCCCCAGGCACTGTGTTAAGTGCTTTACAAACATTGGTCTCATTTAATCTTTACAAATACTTTACCATGTAGGTACTATTATTATCCCCACGTTATAGATGAGGAGACTAAGACTTGTAGACATCACTTGCCCATGCACATAGTGATAGGCAGAGCCCAGGCTGGACACCAGACACTCACTCCAGAGCTCACATATTTAACCACCATTTATGTTATCCCACGGTCCCTAAGTATAAGAGAACTAAAGAACGGTTCAGTTTTAGAATAATAAAAGCTGATGTTTGTGGAGCACTTTTCAGGTGCAGGTGCTGCTCTTGGTACCTCACATGCATTAACTGGTTGAAGCCCACGGAAATCCGATGACAAGGTGCTGTGACTGCCTTGACCTTAGAGGGGGAGTCCATGAGGCACAGACACTACGCAGTGTGCTCAAGGTCCCACAGGCAGGATGTGCGCCTGAACCCAGGCGGTGTGGCTCCAGAGCCCTCCTCTTAACTGCCCTCTACAGCCTCTCTCAATGCATAAGGGAGGGAAATTAGAGTTTCTAGTCATTGCCTAAATAGAAAAAAACGAATACTGGACTTGGCTAAAATCAGTGGTGCACTATTAAACTGCACACCCCCAAAGCACCCTGGTTTACAACATTTGCCAGTTTCTTTGGTATAAATACTATACTTCCACCTTGGCTGAGTTCAAGATATTAACTAGCTGATAAAATTCCTGGGTGTTTAACAATCGCCCCTTAGAAGCCTCCTGATTAAACAACAGAAGCCTAGTTCAAGTCTCAACTTTCCTCTGAGACCCTCCCCAAGCCCCCCTGCCCAGCCCTCACAGAGCACCCCTTTTCCTGAATTCTTATACCAATTATAATGTGCACCACTGACTAGGCATTTCATTGTCCAAGGTTTCAGGTCATAATCTCATTCAAGAGGGAATATCTTGTCTCTCAACAAGACCGCAAATAACCTCCAGGAAGGACATGTCTTACTTCTCAAGTCAAGAAAAATGCTTGGTGAATTGGATGGAATAACTCCTCCAGCGTCCTTCCGGTTGGCACAAAGGCAGGCCCACAGCATGCCTTCCAGAGGGCCGTGCTCCAAACTTCAAGGCAGGGGTGCTGGCCACGCAGTTCACTTGGCTGCCTGCTCCTTTCCATACAGCCTTCCTTTATTGATTGCCCTGCATCAATATTCTAATTCTCTTGCCCTTTCTAGCCTGGCAAACATAAATCTAGCCACTTCCCACCCCCTTCCTGATGGGACTGTCTAGCTCTTTGCCACCTTTTCCCAGAGAACTCCGGGACCCTTTCCCAGGATGGTCCCTGGGTGAGAAGTGGCTTCCCTGGTACACTGGCCTAGCATGTCATTGTGCAGCATCTACTGTCCTGAGCCCCTCGGTGCTTCTGCCATGAACTGCCATCTCTGAGGAGGAAGCATCCACGCTGTAATCATTCTCTGGGGAGGCCTAGGGGCTGACTGATGGATCTGCTCATTTTATTATTGGCCAGCGTAAGTTGAATAGGTCCAGTCAATAAAGTACATAGGACTCCCCAGATGGCTCCTCCAGAGGTGAGACCCAGTAGCTTTCACCTCAGTTGATTTAGACCCCTGACTAAATAAAAAGCAATACTCACCTGAAGAAGCAGCTTGGTTTCCTTTTTAGACAATTTCTTAGTGTCCTTGAGGCTGTCACAACTTAAATCAATCTTGACAGCTTCCAAGGAGAAATCCATTGCCTTTGGAGCATCTCCATGCCACCACCTGCTCTCCCTGGCACACGACACTTAGAGTCCTGGACCCTGGACTAAGCAGGCAAAGTGAGGACCAAGACCTCTGCCCGTCCCATGCCTGGGCAATGGGCCCTCCACCCAGCCCTGGCAGTCCAGACTTCTCCCTCCTTCTGTTGTTCTTTCTCCAGTCTCACTGTCCCAGGTCTCTCCTCATCCACAACTCCCATAAACCCACCCTGCTCTGCATCCTGCTACTCCAGGGTTCTGTATGACCAGGCCAGGGTGGCCAGAGAGGAGCTGGTCTTCCTTGTCATTTTGAGGGTGACTGTGGTAGTCCCTCCAGGTGGCACCCTTGTGCATTCACAGGATATCTAGGAAGCAGAGGGAAAACCACAGGAGTAGTAATAGTGGCAGTAGTAATATAACACCTCATTGAATAATTGCAGTGAGAATTTCAGGCCTGGCGCAGGGGGTGGGAATGGGTCTTATCTTGAGCGAGTAAACTTTCAAATTGTTCCTCAGAGAAAGCCACCATCTCTGCCCGTTTATCTAGGGCTAGCCACAGTAGGGTTCAGCTTGATGCTGTCTGCCAGGGATAGTTTAGGGGTCATCCCCACTGCTTTAACTCTGTCCCTCCACCAGGGTGGTGAGCCTCCACCTCCCTATTCTGCAAGGGCTACCACGATGGAGCCAGCAGCACAACAGTCTGACTAGGGGCCAGGAGCCAGCAGGAGCACGAAGTCACCTCCAACCCTCTCCCCAGGGTCAGGGCATCTTGCCTGGGAAAGCCCCCACGTCTCCTATTTAGAATGGTGTCTAGAAAGATGCCCGTGATGTTTTTACCCCAGGTGGGAACAAGACCCGCCACTCATTAGTCATGAGATCAGACTTTTAAATACCAGAATTTCCATGGTTTCTCCACAGCCCATTCTCTGCTGCCAAGATGAACTCGCCAGTCAGGGTGCTAAATGGTCAGGACCGGCTTGTCTCAAAACTGTTTCTATGTTGGAAAAAGTTTTAATTAAATGTTGGGCAAAAACTGTCTCCACATGTGGTCCCTGCCTAGAGAGACCCAGGAGTGTCTGCAGCCCAGAGGTGAGGCAGGTGTGTGGTGACATGGGCAGGTCCTTTCCAACATCCTCTCGGCTAAGTGACAACTGTCAGCAGCAACCGTGACATGAAACAAATGATAATAGTGACCAGAAAAGGAATGCAGGCAGTAAACATTTTCTTTTTTTTATTTATCTTGTTTTCTTTTTAAGTGCCCTGACCAGAGACCAAACCCACAGCCTTGGCCTATCGGGATGACGCTCCAACCCACTGGGCCACCTGGCCAGGGCAAGTTTTCTTTTATCAGGCTTCCTATATATAACCATGCCAGTAACAATAAGTACATCTATGTTAAAACACAAAAATGAAAAAAATAATGGATTGATATGTTTTAATTATGTCAGTACTTTAAATAACTGGAACAAAGATGCCTACATATCAATTTGTACAGTAATTAATAATATTACAGTTTCTGTTTTTCAGGCTTAACCTCTACAACTTTGTTAATGACTTTGTCAAAACTGATCTTCACATATTTATGTTCAATAGGCAGATTGTCATCTGTCTTTGCTCATTGTTAATTTTCACTCAGAAATGTTTCTTTTACAGGGATCAACATATATACAAACACTGTAGATTGAAAGTCTTGAATATAAGAATAGGTTTGTCAGAGATTCATAAAAATCCTGAGTCCTAGTTAGAAGTTTCACAAGTTGCAATACTGTCCATGTTATTTGTTTCTGCGGGATTGATTTTAGCTACTTTCAAATGTTTCCACCATGTCAAAATTGTCTGTTAAAATATCTTCACCAGAAAATTCACCATGAAGTTCTGTTATAACTGGTAAACTTCTGAAGCTCCCCTTCCGTAAAAATCAGAGAAAATGGCTGAGTGACAGTGAGATCGGAATTATTTGATATGTCGCTTCAGAACAAGTGTTCAGCTCTTGATGAAAACAATCAAGGCATGTAATCATTGTCCTTTTAAGTTCTCCTGGCAATAAAATGCAGCTAACTGACACATATTCTGTTTTTTCATGTTTACAGTTATGTGTGATTGTTTTGTTGTTGTTGTTGTTGTTGTTGTTGTTGTTGTTGAGGTGGGGGAGAAGGGAGGGTGGAAGAGATGGAGAAAAACAGAGAAACATCAGTGTGATATAAACATCAATCAGTTGCCTCTCATACACGCCCTAACCAGGAATGAACCCACAACCTGGGTATGGGCCCTCGCCTGGAACTGAACCAGCGACATTTTGGTTTGCAGGACAACACCCAACCAACTGAACCACACTGGTCATGGCTATTGTTTATTATTTTTTTCATTTCTTATTTATTGATTTGAGAGAGAGATACTGATTTGTTATTCTACACATTCATTTATTGGCTGATTCTTCTATGTACCCTAATCAGGGATCAAACCCACAACCTTGGCACATCAGGAAAACTCTAACCAACTGAGCTACCTGGCCAGGGCTTTAGTTGTTTATTTGAATCTATTGTTTATACACAGAAATGTGTGGTTTCACAGGGTTCAAAACTGAGGGTTCCCAATCCTTATGTATGTATTCTGGAAGTAAATGCTTGTAGGTAAATCCACTTAAGTCAGGGCCTAATTCTCAAAATAACTTACATGTAGAACACAATATTCATTAATATATAATTTATTTACATGTGTTCATTTGAAACACACATATGTATTATTAAAACGCAACAACTGCCATAGCAATTACTGAGAACTTAGACTAACCAGGTTTTTTTCAAGGAGGGTACTATTTGTTACCGGCATTGTTCCAGACTGTCTGTTCATGTTGACGATACAAAGCAGGCTGAACTTTAGTTTGTTTTTTTATTGTTTCAAAATTTGCTACAGACAATGCACCCCTTATGCCAGTGCTTGAGCTGGACAGATCACACTGCCCGCCCCACCCCTGCAGTGTCCCGCCCGGACAGTCTGGCTTCCAGAACCTGTGAGGAGAGGCTGAGTGACAGAACACACAAAGCAGAGGTCAACACCCGCATCAGGGCCCTATTTCCTTTGGTCTATCAGGTTAAAAAAAAAAAGAAAACAAAAAACCCCCAGCACTTCAATGTCTTTTGGTGCTGCCAGTCCCCACAACCCTGTATTTTACCATACGTTGTCTACTCTGCCCACTTACGATATCTGCCTGGCACCTAGAGGCACGTGAATTCGTGACTCCTACTTCTGACGTGGTTTCTAGAGCTATCCTGATAGTGACCTAAGGTTTGCCAGTTATTCAGCTTCGTAGGGCTTGCCCATCCCCCTCTGCCCTCGCTGATCACAGCTCAGTGCTTCCTCCTAACCCCTCAGCTCCGCCACCTCAGAGGCCCTCTGCCCTCTCGTTAACCTCGTGTTTTCCTTCTCATTCCACCATGCCACTTTCCTTCCTGGAGGCCCTTACATCACCACTAAGTGCTCTTTCTCGAGCATGAGTCAGACGACTGCCTCCCTCTGAGTGGGAACTGAGTGCCTCAGCTTCGTCTGTGACACTCAGGGAGGCCAGCCAAGGCATGGATAGCGAGCACGCACCCTCCCCCCGAGACTGGCAAGGGGCTGGCTCCCCCACTTAACTGGTGGGGATCAGAGGAACAGAAACCATTTCTAAGCTTTGAACACACATGCCTAGCCCCACCCATGGTTGACGTACTTGAACCTCAAGCAAAACACTTTCCTGGGGTGGGTGAAAAAAGTCATTCTATGGAAAATAACCTCTGATTATAAATCAGAGGGGTGATCTGATGATAAATTCCTAACTGGGCAGGTCATGGTGGGCGTGCCCCAGGCATATACAGTAATTTCTTTAGTAAAAGGTTTCTCTTTGTTTTAAGCAAGCCCTGTTCCTTGTTTCTGTGCATCTAGGTTAACACACCTCACCTTTGAAATCAACCATAACCACCCTCAGGAGAGCACAGAATCTGTTAACTAACCTGTAATCCAGTCCCTACC
Organism: Phyllostomus discolor; assembly: GCF_004126475.2. NCBI lineage: Eukaryota > Metazoa > Chordata > Mammalia > Chiroptera > Phyllostomidae > Phyllostomus > Phyllostomus discolor. Next base: position 189,683,553 of record NC_040903.2, on the reverse strand, counting down.
TTGCTTTTTTATCTCCTTGTGACCTTCTTTAAGGCCCCTCCTTAATTTCAAGTGCACAAAAGAAACTGCCAACTGTCATTCTCCGGATTGTTTGAGATCTTGCTCCCTGGCATCAGTTTGGTTCAAATGAACTCTTGTAAAAATTCTTTACAGGTTTGGACGTTCTTATGTCAACACTGGCCAAACTGTCCCAAATCCAACTGAACCATTGTTCAGCCACTGGTGTGCTGGAGCTGGCTCCTAACAACTCCTGAGACAATTGTTAAACACCGAGGAATTTCATCAGGTAGCAAGTATCTTGAAATCAGCTAAGGTGGAAGTATTTACACCAAGGAAATTGGCAAATGTCATAAGCCTGAACTTCTATTTTTTCGGTGCAGAGGGACAATTTATCAGCATACTATAACAGGGTGCAGCCAAGGAGGGACCCAAATGGGGATTTGTAATGGGGCCCAGAACTCAGGGTGTCCAGGAAATATTAGAAAAAATAATATATAGGATGTCCTCACCCCCACAAGTCTGAGCTGGGGGATGAGATGCATGGAGCAGGGCCACTGAGAGTTGTTTTGAATAGCAACAGTTTGCAGATAATCCCTAGGATGGTCATTTAACATATTTATAACATTTAACTGGTTTCATAGATATGTTAAATAGCTGTGGTCATGCTTTGAGCCAGGGACCTGGGAGTGACTTCAATCCATGATGCAACTGGGAGGCAACTCCCCCTGGTTACAGAGCCTGCATGAGAGCTTGGAGATGATTGGCTCCATGCCATGGGGTCAGGCCTGCCCGGACTTATTATGGCAGCCCAGTAAAGTTGGAAGAATACAGGAATGCTGGCAGGTGTAATTGATTGTCGGAGGAGTCGGAAATGGGGCTACAGAGGAAGATTGGCTGGGATTTAAACCCAGGCATGGCAGCCATGCTGAAGCTTTTTGGGAACACGCAGTTTTAGCAAAAGTAGGGGCCATGCAGCTTTAGGGTGTGCCCTTTTTGCCATGTGGCTTAGGAAGCAGGAGAGACTTTGCCTGGAAGAAAAGGGGTGAAAGGATTCTTGCTGGTGGGGCACAAGAAGGTGCCACATGGTTCTGGATTAACTGGAGACCACAGCAGTGACACAGCTGATAGTGCAGGAACTGAGGGGCTGCCTAAACCATGGACTTCTTCTTTTCTTGAGATGCAGTACCCCAGAATGGGAAAAGGGGAGAAGGAAGGATGGTGCATTTGTGGGTATTCTAAAGGACTTTAGTATTTTTAATGAAGACATTAAGTCACTACTCTAAGTCTGTATAACTTTTAAATAAATAATCCCTTTCCTTTTCACCAGTCTCTGGCATAGAGAGACATCTTTCCCTGGCAGTGGGTAAGGTGAACCTAGTATGGGTTTGGGGGACCCCCGGAGCACAAGGGTGGGTGCATTCAGTAATAGTATATCATTCACCCCCACCCCAGGTCTGTTCTGTAACAATACCACTACTTTTAACCCAACCCACCATTTTCTTCTGCCCACAATGACTAGAAACTTCAGGGGTTTGGGTGGGGTTTTTTTCCTATATGTGTATATAATTTTAGAGATAGAGATGAGAGAGAGATAAACATCTGTTTGTTATTCCACTTATTTATGCATTTATTGGATGATCCTTGTATGTGCCCTGAATGGAGATCAAACCCACAAACTTTGGCTATCAGGACAATGCTCTGCCAACTGAGCTACCCAGACAGGGATGGAAACATTCAGTGCTGTGTGGCTCCTTTCCCTCCCTTATGCATTGAGAGAGGCTGTAGAGGGCAGTTAAGAGGAGGGCTCTGGAGCCACACCGCCTGGGTTCAGGCCCACATCCTGCCTGTGGAACCTTGAGCGCACCGCGTAGTGTCTGCGCCTCATGGACTCCCCCTCTAGGGTAAAGGCAGTCACAGCACCTTGTCATCAGATTTCCAAGGACTTAACCAGTTAATGCATGTGAGGTACCTAGAGCAGCACCTGCACCTGAAAAGTGCTCCACAAACATCAGCTTTTATTAATCTAAAACTGAAATATCCTTTAGTTCTCTTATTTCGGCTGCATGGTTAAAAGATGCAAACACCCGGTAACCAATTTAAACCCTGCGCGCTTGCTGAGTAGAACCGTCTCTAATACACCACCCTTTCACGTGAGTGTCTGTCAGGTCAACGCGTGTCCTCTTCCTCTCAAAAGTAAAAGACAGCCACTGACACGTGGTGAAAGCCCATCACTACTAGCATCCCAAAGTGTGGGTATCAGTTTTGCATCTCAATCCCAGAATTAGAAAAAGCCTCCAATTATTTAGGGGTTTTTTTTTTATAAATTCTGCTCCTTTTTTTAATTTTATTTTTGTGATACACTGCACTTTTTTTTAATGATTTTTTTTAAGATTTTATTTATTTATTTTGAGAGAGAGAGAGAGAAACATCAATGTGCAGTTGCTGGGGGTTCTGGCCTGCAACCCAGGAATGTACCCTGGCTGGGAATCGAACCTGGGACACTTTGGTTCCCAGCCCGCACTCAATCCACTGAGCTATGCCAGCCAGGGTTGATACACTGCACTTTTTACATGTTAACACTCCTGAAATCAGGATGGGTGTTTGAACTGGTGTGTGTGTCTACATGTTCCTTTTCCTCCCCCTGGAAGCACTTATTAAATTGATCTTACAATCGATGATGTCTGAGAATCAGGAGAAAGAAGTACTAATAGTCAGTGGCAAAGTCACTTGTAGGACCCAGCCTCCACGTCCAGTGTCATGTCCCCAAGATCACAATGTTCCAGGCATGGGACTCTGCCCTGTGTGTGGCTGTGGAGGGCACCCATCCCTACCCATAGACCGTGCTGCTGCTGGCTTGGCCCTGGCCTGGGCGGTTTTGTCCTCCTCAATTAAAATCTCCTTCCTCAATTAAAAGCACAGCACACCACCCTCAGGGCTGGGACCTGAGCACAGAGAGGAAGGCTCCGAGACAGCCCGAAAGCAAAAGTAGAAGAGGGAACAGGGCTGCAGAACAAGGGCGGGCCCAGCCGCGCGGGGCAGAAAACACACATGCCTCGTGCCGACATCCTGTTCTGAGTCATCCCCTTCTTGGTTCCACTTGCTCAGTCTACCCGCCACACTTTCTCTGTAATCTCGGTTTCCCCCACCTGGTTTCTTGCCCATGCAGCTTGAGAAGTTTAAGAAAGAGAACTCAGTAAAAGACTCGAGAAGTCTGGGAGAGCAGCTGTGTCCGAGGAGCCCTACCATGTGCCTCCTCCCAGTCGCCTGCTGAGTTCATGCTCCCCTCAGCAGGCCTGTCACAGTCCCAGTGCAGGGACCCCCGAGCCACAGACCCTTGAGCACACCCGTGTGAGTGCACACCCGTGTGAGTGCTCACCCGTGTGAGGGCTCTCCCGTGTGAGCTGAGGGGAAGCTATGGGATCCCAAGAGAGCAGCAGCCAGAGTGGAAGCCGCAAGGAGAGACCCCTCATGCAAGACAATCTATATCCCAACCTCCTTTGTTCCTGTTTTGTTCTTACTCTGTGTCCTGTGCCCGGATTCTGCACAACATACCACAGGAGGGGAGCCCACAGTTCAGGGCCTGGTCCACACTGACAGTGCCATGCTGGCAGCCCAGCCCTAACCCTTTTCCTCTTTGCAGGAGCCCAGAAACTGGGGTGGAAGAGGAGGAGGAGACCCAGCCATTTCAGGCAAAGAAGCCTTGCACTGCATCACAGCCAAAAGGCTAGTGACCCCACCCCCACTGCCCCTTCCAGTGTGCCTCTCAGGAGTCCTGCAGTGTGGGACAGGTTTGACTACAGGCCCAAACTTCCGCTCCTCCAGGTCCACCCCAACATTCACACTGATGCCATACTCCCCAAGCCTACTCCCAGCCAGTGCTCAGCATCAGGGGGCGGGGGGTAGTAATATAGGCCTGCCCTTCAAGATCCAGGACCCCTCCGGCAGGTAGATTTAAGTGGAGGATTCCTCACCCCCCTGCCTGGACCTATCTCAGAGCCATGCTACTGTCTAAGACTCTCCCCACCTGTGTAGCAAAGAAGTTAACCTCGCCCCAATGAAGTCTGGACTTTGCCCTTGGCTCCTAGGAGATAATCTGTGTTTGCCTGGGGACCTTGGGCTGGTGAGATAGTAACAATGTGACTTTAGGGTGGTGGCTGGCCACACCAGAAAGACCAACAGTATGACTTAGGGTGGGGCTTTGGGTCACTCGAGGGCAGTCAACCAGCGATTGAGATCAACCTCATAGGCAATCAGTCAATCATAACTGTGTAATGGACCCACAGTATATTCTCCTAACACCAGGGCTTAGGTGTGTCTCTCCAGTTTGTGACACTCTATGCTTGTTGTCACACATCTCTGCCAGGAGAGTATCACAGCCCGACTCCACAGGGACAAGACAGCAGGAGCTCTGGGTCTGGCACTTCCCTGGGTTCCATCCCCTGTGCTTCTTCCCTTGGCTGATTTTAATCTGTATCCTTTCCCTGTAATAAACTGTAATCACGAGTATAATAGGTTTCTGTGTATTCTATGAGTTCTTCTAGCAAATTACTGCAACATGGAGGTGGTCTCGGGGACTCCTGAACGTGCAGCTGGTACCCACCGTGAGGGCAGTACTGTGGCAACTTTTTCCTTTAAACTTTGCAGTTGCCCTAAGTCTTCTCACTGCCCATCCTTCTTCTCAGGGACCAGATCCTCACTGGGGCTTGAGTTCACCCCCTTCCCGGACTCCCATCCTTTATCCTTCGTAGGCACTTCCCCAGCAAATCTCTTTTATGTCCACCTCCACCTTGGTGTTTGCTCCTCAGTGGACCTGAATGAACATAGGTGATCTGTGAGCCACCAGCCCTGAAAATTCAGAATGCTGACCCTACCTCAGACCCGAGTCAAACTCTCAGAGGTGGGATCCGTGGACCCACACTGTAGGTGAGCTGCCCACGTGGTGCAGATGCACACCAAACTTCAAGAGCCACTGGCCTGGGAGACTGGCTGTCCCTGAGCAGCTGCTGCACAGAGGGCTCCAAGAAAAGCTGCCATTAACGAGAGGTGAGCTCCTGAAGTACTACCAGGCCACTGCTCTGGGGGTGACACTAAGTTCTCAGCTGCAGGGTGGGGTGAGTCTCAGAGCGGTCTGATGTGGGGGTGCGTGCAATCACTGTAGGAGCTTGTCCTCCACGTGAAACGAGGTGCTTCCTGCCCCCTGCACCCCCGCTGCCTTATCTGAGACATCAGTCCATCATCCTTACACCCAACCTTCTCCCTAAGAACTTGTGCTTTTGAACACCCCCCCGCCCCGCAGTATCTGCTGCCATCCCCCTCATCCATCAGCGTGTTAGGGCCCCTATGCCTTTGTAAGGACATGCAGCCTAATACCACAGAAGCTCAGTCACTTCAAAATCTGACACACACAGATCACTTCCTCTTGGTATTTTCTTGTATGGATTCTCATTTTTACAACACTTCCCTTTATCCATTTACTTATTTGACAACTATTATAGAATACTTAGCACAGACCAAATACATTCTAGAGTAACTGATCCATACCCCCAAATGAAATCAGCCTGGACACAAGGAGCTGAAGAACCACAGATCTTGAGATCACAAAGGTGTTAGATCTCATAGCTACAACAAGGTTGTTAAATTAGTTACCTACAGATCATCCTAGAAATAAGCTACCATGAAATCCAACATGGGTACGTCCTGGTAAGGTGCCTCCAAAAGCTTGGTGTGAACCAATGCTCTTGACCTTGATAACATCTCCAATGCCTTCCTCCAAGACACGCACCTAGATGGCTAGGGCTGCAGGCTGGATGAACAGTTCATAACATCTTTCAGATTAGGGACCTCTCTGATGAATTTGATAATTCGATGAAAGCTATGGACCCCTTTCTCCACAAGCAGCATCATAAATGCAACATTACATTTACGTGCTGAAGAGCTTCGTCCCCAGCTCAGATTTAGCTCCGTGGGTGTTCATCACAGCAGTACTAAAATTAGCAATTAAAAGAGAAAATTCATTCTCTACTCAGCAACGCTCTGACACCGAGTGCATGTGGAGTATCTCCACAGCCATCGGTCCTCCAGCTCTCCAGACACCAACTGGGAATCCTACAATTTAATTCAATGAGCCAGACGCCTCCACAGGCCGAGGGCTGAGCCCTGTGAGACTGGCCCAGCTTCACACACTAATCATAAGTCCCCCAGGGTGTCACCTGTACTACTGACCCGTTCCTACAACTCCCTCCTGAGGTTTGATAATTTGTCATAAAGTCTCACAGAATTCAAAGAAACATTTACTTACCTTTACCAGTTTATTATAAATAATGTAAAAGATACAGTTGAAGAGGCACAGAGGGCGAGGTCCAGAAGGGTGCTGAGCATAGAAGCTCCCCTCCCCGTGGAGTGGGGCAGGGGTGCCATCTTCCCAGCATGTGTCCAAGCTGCAAACTCCCCAAACCCTGTGGTTTAGGGACGGAGGCTTCTTCACACAGGCGTGATGGATTATTTACCCAATCTCCAGCCTCTCTACCCTCCCTGGAGGTTGAGGGGTGGGGCTGAAAGTTCCAAGCTTTTCCTCATGGCTCTGTCTTTCTGGTGGCCAATCCCAAACCTAAAGCTATCCGGGAGCTGACCCAGGGTGTCCTCATTAGAACAAAAGGCACTCCTGTTACCCTGGAAATCCCAAAGGATTTAGCAACTGTCTCACAGGAACTGGGGGTAGAGACTGAATACATATTTCTCATGTCATAGTAATAAAAAAAAGTAGAAATAATCTAAAATGGAAGTACTGAATGTCCATATAATAATACATTCAGAAGCTATTGATATATTTTTAAAATATCCTTGCTAACAATAAAGCTAACACATACGGCTTATCCTATGACAGAAATGACTTTAAGTTCTTCATAAACGCATGTGATTGTCACTAATACCTGTCAGATAGGGTTTCATTTTACCCTTGTTTTACAGGTAAGGAATCTGAGGTAGAGAAGTTAAGTGACTTGCCTGAAATTACAGTGTTACTACGTAGAGGACTTGGGTTTGAATCCAGAAGATCTGTGCTTACAAACACAAAAATATAGGCTATAAAACCATATGTACAATAAGATCCCATTTTGGTTTTTAAAATATCTGACTGGAGAATCCCTTTTATGATGGTTTTAATATATGTCCACAAGTTATTTGGTTCTCCTCCTTTCAAGAGTTGGAAGTTAAATCCTTTCCCCTTGGGCTTGACTTAGTGATTTTCTTGTAACAAATAGAATGGGGCAGAAGTGACAGTGTGTGGCTTCCAAGACTAGATCATAAAAGGCATTGAAGCTTCCTCCTTGCCCTTTCTCTTGGATCACTTGTTCTGGGAGAAGCCAGCTGCCGTATCGCGAAGGCACCCAAGCCATCCTGTGGAGAGTCCATGTGGTGAGGAACGAAGGCTTCCAGCCAACAGCTGAGAGTGAGCCGTTTTGGAATCAGGGCCTGCAGCCCCACGCAAACCTTCGCTCACATGATTCCAACTTCATCAGAGACCCTGAGCCAGAACCACCAACTAAGCTGCTCCTGAATTCCTGACCCACAGAAACTGCAAGATAATAAATGTCTTCTGTTACAAGCCACTAAATTTCCAGGTCACCTATTCTGCAGCAATAGATGAGAAATACATCCCCCAAATGTTAGTCACAGAGAGCTCCTGGATGATTTTCATTTTGTATTTTTTGCCTCACCTGTCTTTTCAAAATGTCCTTGAATAAACCTATGTTACTTATACATCTAAGCGGGCATATGTAAAATCACATAGTTAGCAGACTAGAAAGGATAAACAAAAGAACAGCCACTCACCATCCTGGGTTATGGATACCACATCAATGACAACCACTTTGTGAGGTGTTTGACTTGAAACATCTGAACCAGCTTTTGCAGCGTAAGTTGTATTAACATCACAGGGCATGAACCCGAGACACTGTGGCTCTGAGGGTGAAACGGCTGAACTGGGCAGGTCAGCCTGGGCTCCTCATGCGTGATGGAGAGCAATGGGTCGGGGTGGAAAATGCCCTGGACCTGTGCCCAACAGAACTTAGATCTTGCCTTACATGTGGCCCCAGGCAAGTCACAGCCCAGGGGACCTCAGTTGCCTCATTTGTCAAATGAGCATCACTTCTGCAGAATTCATCAAATTAGGTATTGTCAAACATTTACTGTCTTGGCCTACTCTGGCAGCTATAATGAAGCAGCACAGAATAGGTGGCTTCAACAGTGGAAACTTATTTCGCACGGTTCTGGAAGCTGGAAATCCAAGGTTGGGGGCCAACATGGTCACCTTCTGGGGAAGGCCCACTATCTGGTTCACAGCTGGTGCCTTCTGGCTGTGTCTGCACGTGGTGGGCGGAGTCGGGACTCTCTCTGGAGCCTCCTTTGTAAGGCACTAATCCTATTCACAAGGGCTCTACCCTATGACCTAACCATCTCCTGAAGGCCCCACCTCCCAAAACCTTAACTTTGGGGTGTTAGGATCTCAACATATGTATGGAGGAGGGGAGAGACAGAAACATTCAGGCTATAGTATTTTTGTAGAGCAAATAATGTGTTTATGTACAACATAAGGCAATATAAAATAGAAACACTACTTCCCTACAAGAATGATTCATGCAACGTAAAAGTTCTTACTTTTAAACTTTTTTTGATCCTGAAGCATTATAAAGTAAATTATAAACATGATTTTTTTTTGCCCCTAAATACGTTCTCCAAAAAGTAAGAACATTTTCCTGCATCATTGCCTGGCATTTTGGCCAATCAGACTGCAAGATATTCAGCCAATCAGAATTCAGAAAAGATCACACTCTTCTCACACATACCTTTGTAAGCCTCCACTATCATCAGGATTGTAATTAGATGGCAGTGGCAGTTGATTGATTGGCCCTTTGTTTATTTATTTAGTTAGTTAGTTTTCGGTGTTTTTTTAAATTAGCCCTTTGTAAATGAACTGAGATAGACTGATCGGTATAGAGAAATATCCTTACCTAGCAACTTACATTGAAATGGGTTTTGCCCACCTACCAGCGAGGGAGAATGTAGCGTGAATGTGTAGCGCAGGAAGCAGAAGCGAGCCAGAGAGAGACTTCCAGTGTCTGCCAAGTTGGCGGGCCAGCAGAGTTGCTGGCTCCCTTTCCCAAATCCAGGCTGGAGAAACTACAGAGGGAAACAGGGACTCCAGGAACCAACAACAAAAATAAAATAGCAACAAGGCATGAAAAAACCTCTGGAGAGATGGCTCAGATAAGGGCCTGGCCTCGGGCCCTTACACAGTGCGCTGTACTGTGCGAGGTCTTCCCTGCACACAATGCGAGACACAGCAGCCGGTGCTCCCGGGGGCACGCACTCCCGAGCTCGAACTGTCACTCCTTCAGAAGAGAAACAGCGAGGCACACCAGCCACCCGTGTGATCTCCAGTGATCTGAAACAGAAGGGTTAGAACAAGAACAAACGGACCAAAACTCTAAAACAAGCCTCAAGTAGCATTAAAGAGGTAAGACAGAAGCAATATGAAACAAGGAATTTAAAGGACAAGTAGAAATACCGGTTATAAAAACTCTAATAATAGTGAATAACAGGCACTGATCCAGGCCTGGACTGAAACCAAGGACCAGGCAGAATAGAAAACAAAGTAGGCATGGAAAGGCAGATAGTGGAGGTCACTCACCACCCCATCCTTCCCTGACCCCAAGTCTGGGGTTTACCTGGAGAGCTTTCTCAAAAAAGGGGTTGATGGAGAAGCTAGTATAAGAGTTCAAAACCAGGCAGCCCAGTATGCGCCTTTGTGGTATGTGGATTATTTTGAGCCAAAGGCAACCAAAACCCTGCAGGTTCACAAGAAACTTGGACCTCTCCCTTAAAGAACTTACTTATATCAGGAACCTTGCCCACGGTAAGATTATCTCCAGAAATACATTTTTTGACCTATGTATAGGGCAGGGCAGACTACTGATTACTGAACATCTGCTCTTCACGTCATCCTGCGCTGGCCCCCGGAAGCCCCAGCGTGCCTCACCTACCCCGTACTTAGCTCGAATGTCGTGTGTACCTCATTCTCCCTTTTTGTCCATGAACCTCTCACACATGTGTGGTTCTGACTCTCTCATGTACAGGCATGAATACATGTGAATAAATGTGGTTATTTTTTCTTATTAATCTGTCTCGTGTCAATTTCATAATTAGACCAACCAAAAGAACCATGAAGGGTCGAGGGACATTTCCTCTCCCCCCACACTGTCATTCCCTGTCTCCAGGGCAGTTGCTCTGCTTTGCTCTCTGCCACCAGACCTGCAACCTGGAGGTCCCTCTCCCTTCCCACCTGGCTCGTTAGCCCAGTGAATTCAGGTACAATTTCTTCCTTCTGATACCCTACAGGTAGGACCACCCACAAAAATCTGTGGGTCCCAGTGTGAAATAAAAATGCAAGGCGCTTTGTTTGGAAAAATTATTAAGAATTTTAAGATGGCAACAGCAGAGCACTAAACCGAGCATGGGCCCCTTCGGGCTCAGGGCCCTCTGCAACTGCCCAGACTGCATGCCCAGGAAGCCTACTCAGCCTACAGGGTCTGGGAGGGAGGGTACTGTCTGGCCCTGCCCCATCCCTATCCTCACAGTGGGGGTTGGGGGAGTCCACGGAATCACCACCTTGGTCTGTAATGACCTCCTTTCATCCCCTTGGCCATGCCCTGGGAGCTATGAAAATCCATTCTCCTTGCAGGATTCAGGCCAGAACCTCACCAGAAATTTTTTTCCTTCTCTCACCAGCCTCATCAGATGAATAACCTAAGAGCCGCAGTTTCTTTGGGAACCTCTTGAGACCCTGAATTGTCCTCAGGCAGGCACTCAGACCCATTTATCTACCCCCATCCCCAACCAACAGCAGGGGCAGCAGACTGCCAGCAGCCACTGGGGTCGGGTGGGAGGTCTCGTTACCAAGAAAAGGAATAAAAAATAAGACTCATCTTAGTTATGGATGCCAATCCACAAAATTGCAGTCACCAGACTTAGAGAGATCCCCAGTGAAAAATTCTGAGTCAGGCTAGAGAATTTTGTTTCTTTGATAATTTTTTTAAAAGTAGAAAATGATGCACTAAGTAGTTCAGAATGTGAATAAACCCCATAGAGAAAACCTAAGGCCTGGTAATCTGCATCTTGTTAGAGTGGGTCCTGATTTGGGCAGTGAAAAGGTTATTGTGTTGGGGAAGAGGGGAGGAGGCAAAATATACACACATAAAATTTTGCCATTGTAACCAATTCAGTGGCATTAAGTACAACCATACTGTTATGTAACATTACTGCTGTCCATTTCCAGAACCTTTTCCAGCAACGTTACTGCTACCCCAAACTGAAATTCTGTACCCATTAAATAATAGTTTCCCACTCCCCACCCCTCAGCCTTTGACTAACCTCTAGTCTATGTCTCTACAAACTTATCTGTTATCTCATGTAAGTAGAATCACGTAATATTTGTCCTTTTGTGTCTGGCTTATTTCACTTACCATTATGTTTTCACTTAGCATACATGTTGTAGCATGTGTCAGACTCCATTCCTTTTTATGGATGAATAATATTCCATCATAGGTATATATCACATTCAGTTTATTCATTCATCTGTTGATGGACAGCTGGGTTGTTCCATCTTGGGCTATTGCGAATAATGCCGCTATGCAGGTTGGCGTACAAGTATATTTTTGAGCCCCTGATTTCAATTCTTTGGGTATATACTTTGGAGTAGAATTGTGGACTCATATGGTAATTCTATGTTTAACATTTTGAGGAATCACCAAACCATTTTTCACAGTGGCAGCAAGAGTGTACATTCCCACCTGCAAAGCCCAAGGGTTCCAATTTCTCTGTATGTTCGCCAACACGTATTTTCCACTTTTTGATAATAGGCATCCTAATGAGTGTGAAGCGGTATCATATTATGATTTTCATTTGGAGAAATATCTATCTTTTGTCCATTTTTTAACTGTACTGTATTCTGCCATTGAATTATAGTTCTTTATATTCTGGATATTGGTTCCTTATTAAATATATGATCTGCAAATATTTTCTCCTATTTGGGGGTTGTCTTTTCATTCACTTAATAGTGTCCTTTAATACACACAGCGGGAGGCTTTTGAGGATATAATATTAACTTGGCAGGCTGCTGCTGCCTGGAAAGGTACAAGATATTTTTCACTGCTCCTGCCCCTCCGGATCCACTCTTCACCCTCTGCTGCCCTGTTCCAGTCTCTGAGCGGCTGGCCTCCGTGGACAGCCACGTCAGGTCCCCTTACCCTCTGGCTTCCCAATTAGGTTAAGCCAACAAGAGTCACCATTAGGACACCAACAGGGCCACAGTTTGTCTGTACCTCTATCAAAGATGACATGTTGCTCCAGTAAGGTGGCCCAACTACTTCCAGGTCCCGGTAACTGCTTCACCCTCTTGCACAAGGTTGTTTGTACATCTGTACAAATTTCCCATCTTCTTCATCTCTAGTGATAAGAATGTCTTCCTTCTGGTACAGTGAGGATACCTGTCACATGGGAGTTTTATGATCTGCTACAGGGTGAAGGGGGAGGGGAAGGAGGGAGGTCAGCATGCCTCTTCTAGTTCTGCTATTTTCTCAGACTCTTTCAGCTTAAGATATTCAATATGCCAAGGAGCTATATTTTGCTATGTTTTGCTATATATATATCCTACACCCCATCCCCTGCCCACAGTATTGTAACCAGCTGCTTTGTTACATGCTTCCCAGTTACTCCATTTGAGCATTTCCTGCTGGAACACTGACTGATACCACTGGGAAACACTCTAGAGCCAGGAAGACAGAATTTGCATCTTGGCTTTACTCCTCAATAGCTGTGTGACCTTGGACAGGTCCCTCTGTCTGTGCCTCCCCTTCTCTGACTGTGGAGCGGAGACACTGACACCCATCAAATAGGGTTGTTGGGAGGATGAAATGAAAGAGCAAACGTGAATACCCAGCACACAGTACATGCTCAGTGACTGCTAATCACTCTTCCTTTGCTGGACAAAGTTGGTCTTTGGCCCCTCTCCCAGCTTCCTTTTGCTTCCCTGACTCTGCTGCCCCTGACTACCTAAAGCATCCTCACTTGGTGCTCCATCCCAGGTCTGGTCAGTCCTGATAATCTTGGTCTCTTCCTTGCCACTTATGTATCCCCATACACCTCCTCACAGACTGTGTTTAAAGCCAGCACACCCGATTGTCCCATTCCTTTAGGAATCTTTCTGCCTGAAGATGTAGGTGAAAAGATGTTTTCCAACAAGCTCATCTCATCCCTTTCTTCATGCAAACAGTGCTGTCCCAGAGGAGAAACTTGTTTCACTCAATTAAAATTTCCAGCTCCTTGAAGTATGAGGTTGAACAGAACTGGTCAGGACACTTGGCTAGGAATTTTCCCAGGGACTGGCCTGTTACAGCTTCAGCAATCCTGCCAGACAGGTGCTGGAGTCCTGGCAGGCAGCACAGCAAAGAGCCAGGGCTGAGAGTGGGACCCTGTGGAGTCAGTCTGCCTGGGTTCAAATGTCAGCATTCCCCATCACTAGCTGTGTGACTTAGGCAAAGAACTAAACCACTCTGAGCCTTGGTTTCCTCACCTACAAAAGCAGGGTATTCGTAACAACTTCATGGGACTGGGGTGGCAGTTACCTAAATAATCCATGCAGAGTGCTCTGTGCAGTCCTGGGAATGCGATTCATGCTTAATAAAAAGTCAGGGTGTTTTTCCATTTCTACTCCATACTGAAATACTCAGGGGGATCCACAAGGGGACACAGAGGAAACAGGGACTACTGGCAGATAGTTTATTGTATTTTTTTAAAATAAGGTTCTTTTTTGTTAGAAAAGTCATGAATATTCACTGTGTAAACTTTAGAAACTATAAAAATACATAAAGAAGAAAATAAAAGTCACCTGTAATCTTAACACACAAATCAAATGATTCATTCTTTTGGGTGACTTTCCTTCCAGACTGACATACATTTTATTCCCTTCATCTCCTTCATATGTGTATATATATTTACAGTTCAGCAGTTTTTGCGGACCAAACATCTTATACTGATTTATCACTGCCATGACCTTTTCCCCACATCACTGGTCTTCGAAAACATGATTTTTAACTTAAACCATACATTACTTTCATTGCACACACATCTTTAAATCACATGCTGTATAAAATAACATACTAAGGTAGAAATAAGACTTGTTTCCACTTTCACATTTCATGACATAATGCATTCAAACTCTCCTCGTGTCTCTTTCACATTATTGTCTCCGTCAGTTCCTGGAGCGCGTCACCTTCTCTTCCTTCTACATTGTTTTGAGTTACAGCACTTTTTGAATCTGTTTACTGTCACTGGAAATTTTATTCTAAACCACAAGTGGAACAGCTAGTTCTGCCTAAAACAGTCCCGTTTTTCTTTTTAAATACAGTGTTAAATAACAGGTAGATTTTTCATGTGCCACATGATGCCTACAACATACCATAACCATTTACAGTTTTGTGCATTTCTTTTTAATGTTATGTTTCTAACGACTATTACGTGGACATGAAATGATATTCAAAAGGAAGGAATTTTTCATTGACCCATAATTTTCCTTCTTAAGAGAAATATACTTTATTACTGGATATTTAGGTTGTTTCCATCTTTCATGGAGTTTATTTTTTAAATGGCTTGGAAAGGAACCAAGAAAGAAAAAAAATCAGGATCCACTCTGAGACAACTTCTGTTTGACTGTTCTTAGCAGCATCTCTCCACCCTCCCGGCAACCCCTTTAGAACTGTTCTTGTTCTTTAACTTTAACTGGTGCTCAGGGGGCTGCAGGGGGCCCAGGCATAGGCATTACTGGGGATTGGGGCAGGGCAATAAATCTTAAACCAGCTTCTGCTTGCCCCTAGCTAAATGCTGGGTGCCCAGAGGGGACCAAACGAAGGGCACCCTTTCAATGCAGCAGGGAATTTGGCCAGTGGTATATGTTCAAGCCCACTCATCCCAGAGTTTCTGCAGGTCAGCTTCCCACTGCAGTGAAAGTTCTTCGTAAAATATAAGTCAAGGCCTCAGACCTCCAGGGAGTAGCCAGCTGAAGACAAGTCAGGACTGAAAAAGGAAAGAGAATTGGACCAGGGATAGCCAAGGAGAGGCCTCTAGCGTGACAATGTGACATCCAGGATTGGACTAGCCCAACAGACAAATGCACCCTTGACAGGGGACAATGAGGGATATTGACAATTGACACTTTGGGGTCTGGGCAGGGGATGTACAAACCACCTCTCTCCTGAAAAGTTCTCCCCAGTTGCTTAATATCTCAAAAATCTGCTCAGTTGGTTTTGTAGAAGTCATCCAAACCTAGCAGAGAAATGGATAATAAATTTTTCTTGGTGATTGAGAATTCAGAATGCTCAGAATGAAGTTAGAGCACAGAAGCTGTTGAGGAAGTTGGGGGTCTGCCCAGTGGTATGTTGGTGAATGTTTAACAACAGGCTTTCAAAGAAGAGAGTCTGCCAGTTTTCAAGGTGTAATACGCCCACCAGGCAATTTCTAGCTGTGAACATGATGTCACTAAATGCAGAGTTGTGAAGGGATGTGCATGATA
Source organism: Phyllostomus discolor (assembly GCF_004126475.2). Taxonomy (NCBI): domain Eukaryota; kingdom Metazoa; phylum Chordata; class Mammalia; order Chiroptera; family Phyllostomidae; genus Phyllostomus; species Phyllostomus discolor. The sequence continues at coordinate 189,667,931 of NC_040903.2, read as the reverse complement.
TAGCTTTTCTACCATCCAGATGCAATAAATATAAAGAATTTCAAGAGCATAGATAATAGTAAAATGTGTAAAGTATTTAAGATGTGATAAGTTATAATATAATTTATTTAATTATAAGCTTATATAATGTAATATTTAATAATGGGTATTTAACTGACAACTTACAAAATTTCTTAGCCAGCCCACCGTTTTGCCTTCTGCTATCCCCTGTCACTAACATGTCCTTAGTCCCCATTTCACCGCACAGTCAGGAGAACAACCTTGAGCAGGGTGGAAAGGTCATGCTGAATGTCAATGGGGTTTGGACACTTCCCTCATTTTTTCTTTTTTCATTTGTCTGGTGACCCAACTGTAATAGTCAGAGAAACAAAAACAATGGGATAGATGATAGATAGATAAATAGATAGATAGATGATAGATAGGTAAGATTTATTATAGGAATTGGCACACAGGTTATAGAGGCCAAAAAGTCCAACAAGCAGCTATTTATAAGCTGGAGCACCAGGAAAGCAGGTGACATAATTCTGCCTGAGTCCATAGGCCGAGAACCAGGGAGCCACTGGTGTGAGTGCAGAGTCCCAAGGCCCTAAACCAAGAGCTCCCAGCTCATGAAGAGAAAGAGAATTCATCCTTCTTAGACCTTTTTGTTTCATTTAAGTACCTAGTGGACTGGATGATGCCTTCCCACAGTGGTGAGGGGAGACTCTTCACTTAGTCTACTGAACCAAACGCTAATCTCTTCCAGAAACAGCCTCACAGACACACCCTGAAGTAACACCTTACTAGCTCTCTGGGTATCCTTTAGGCCAGCCGAGCTGGCACATAAAATTGACCATCACACAACCCTAAATCTTTCTTTAAAATTTGTTTTAATTACAAAATAGGGAAGATGTGCAAATAAAAAAGGCATAGACAACAATACAATGAACATTAGTGAACTACCCAGTTTGAAAAGACATTATAAATTCACCTGAAGCTTCTTGCGTGTCCTCCTTGTCATACCCCTTTCTCCTCCTCAGAGGTGACCACTGTCCTGAATTTGTTGTATACTATTCCCCACTCTTATCTTCATAAGTTTAGTATATGCTACATGGTACCTATGTATGTGTGCATCGGTGTATATATTCATGTGTGTATATACATATGTGTGTGTACATATAATATGTTTCTAGTTTCTTCTTACAGGTAGGAAAATACAGAGAACTCAGAGTCCAACTTGCTTGAATAAAGATCTCTCATTAATTTTCTTTTAAGTTTCTAATTCTGAAGAAAGGACTTACAGGTGAAACTGGCACTTTTACTTCTAGCTAAAGGGCATTTCAGAAGGATGGGTGCATGACTGCCCATTTCCAGACTGGATCAATGGGGATGAGCCAAGAGGTGTCTTTTTTAAGACTTCTGGATGATGGCCTCTCTTCTGTGTCCTTGTGAATGCCATCAGGAGGAGACCATGGTTGTCACTAAAGATTCCATAGTCTGACTTTTCCTGGTCATTCTTTATAAATGCCACTAAGAAGGTATCTTATTCAATGAATCTTTTCTTAACAGTGATTTCCATCCAACAGATAAGAGCTTATATAGTATTTCTATTTTCTTCCTTTTTAAAAATGACAAATATTGACAAACATCAAGGCAGGAAATGTTATTTATTGAGATCATTGTAAGCTAAAAATCACAGATGGAGATGTGTGATTCTTTATTGGACTTGATTATAAAAGTTTTTATTGAGCACTGTCAGATTCGTAAGCTGGAGAAAGAGTTCAGATTTATAACTTGGCCCTAAATAGGCAACAGCAGATATAAAATCTCAAAATTTAATATCAGCTTTGAAAATGTTAAACGGAGAGTTCGAGCCATTTTCACTTTATGAACTGGCGCATTATAGAATGCAAAGGCTGTATTGATTTCTGACAGAAAGGGCTGTCTCCAAAATGGATTTGAGCCTTTTCATATTCCATTTCATTCTACAGGCATGGTTTAAGCAACGTCCTCTTCATTTCCATTTAGTGTGTGAGACTTCATCGAAGAAGAAAGAAAACAGCTTTGCAGAGAAGGACCTCTTCCTGAGAGCCTGTGGGGGTCGCCGCAGGGGTGGAGGAGGGAACTAAGGAAATCTGCTCAATGACTTGAAGTTCAAGTCATGAATTATTTTCCCCCAAGTATTCCAGTTCAAAGCAGATTCAAAGCCCCTTCCTTGGGCTACTTTTGTAATAGAGTGCCAAGAGGAAAGGTGTCCTTTGTGTCACTTCTTAATTTTTTTTCGCCCATCACCCCTGCCTGGAGAGGCCTCCCTGCCACCTCTGCCTGCCTCTGTCGCTGCCCTTCCTGGGAATCCAGGGCTCTCGACTCGGGAAGGAAGAGGCCCCAGCCACACCAGGCCTGCCGAGCAGTGAAGCACAAGGTCTGGGGACGTGCTTGTCAGGGCGGAACCCCACTGCAGCATCAGTTGCGTATGTCATGGGACCTCATTTGTCTTTACGTTCAGGATTTCCAGGTCATTGGTGTCTGTGCAGAGACCCAAAATTGGCTGGAGGGAGAAAAGCAATCCTAAGAACTTTTCAGGCAACTCGTGATCCTAGGATGTTGGAAAGGAGCCTCTTCCCCCAAAATATCCTCTGTGTTAGTTTTCTATGACTTCTGTTACAAATTACTGCACGTTTAGCTGCTTAAAACAACACACGTTTATTCCTTTACAGTACTGAAGGCCAGAAGTCTGAAATGTGTCTTACAGGCTCAAAACCAAAGGCTGTGTTCCTTCTGGAGGCTCTCGGTGAAAACCGTTGCATTTTCTAGCTTCTAGGGGCCTCCTGTACTTCTTGGTTCTTGGCCCCTTCTCCTTCATCCTCAAGGGCATCAGTCCAACCTCTGCTTCTGTCATCACATCTCTGTCAGCTTCTGACCCTCCTGCCTGCCTCTCATAAGAACCCTGGTAGTTCCACTGATCCTACCCAGATAATCCAGGATAATCCCCACATCTGGAGATCCTTCATTTAATCACATCTGCAAAATCCCTTTTTCATATAAGGCAACATATTCAATAGGTTCTGGGGACTGGGACGAGCACATCTTTGGGGGGTGGGGAGGAGTCTATTAACCAGCCTGTCACACCTCCCACTACTAAATTGAAACTTCGCTGTTTGAGAGACATTCCTTTGGGTCTTAAAATTCATATGTTTAAGAGGTCTTTCAAAAATGCACATACTCCTGGTAAATATGATATCAAGAGTATTTGGGAGATCCCTGGCCTGCTCTCGAGTTCCCTCTGCCCTTAACTCTTCTATCCAATGAGGCTGAATTAGGTTCACTTACATAGGCTCCTGTGAGGTGCCCACACTCTGGCCCTCAAAACCGTGAGGAAACAAGGAAGATCATAAGGATACATTAATGAATTCATCACCTAACTGATCAGAGCAAAGATGTTTGGCGTCAACTTAAAGAGAGAATATGGCTCTCACAGCAGGGAGAGGCCTGCGTAAACAGGTCCCAGGAACTATTCCTGAATGTTTCAAGCAGTAGCAGGGTGGCCTGGCAAGGAAGCATGGGAGAGAGGGGACATAATGCTTGCAGGCCCATGTGCCAGGGATCTCTGCCTGTCTACAACCTCTCTCCATCTTTTCTGCCTTGCTCTGCGATCTGAGAGGCTGGCCTCTACCAACAGCATGAGGCCTCCTGGCCTTCAGCTGTGCTCAGCCAAACCAAGAAGCACAAGCAGGGTCAGAGGACAGTGGGAGAGAGAGGCCAGAGTACTTCTTCCCCTGGTCCCCTCCCGGCCAGAACGTTTTGACAATGGCTGCAACCTCTACCAAAGGCCACAGATCCTGTGGAAATGCCCTTCCTCAGAGCCACAGCTACAGCTCTCTCCAGATTCTGGTAACTGCTTCCTCTTTTTGCTCTGGAGATGGTAATTAACTTGCAGGGTTGCTAGATTGGGACAAGCTGGGGAGTGATCCATTATCCCTTGTTGGTTTTGAAATACATTGAAAAGAATCCCTTCTTTAAACTCTCTGTAATTGCTATTCCCTTTTGAATGTGTTATTTCCTTCCTGGACCTAGTCTGATACCTGCCATATCCTAACATTGTCCAAAAGAGAGTACGCCTAGTTTGATGGGTGCATGTGCCTTACCATTGTGGAGGGGGCAGCCCCAGACCTTAGCATTCAATACCATTAAACTCTGGTCTCCTCTACCTAACCTTCCTTGCACTGCTGCCAGGAGCCCTGGACGACCAGTTGCTACCTAATTCTCCATGTATCTTCTCACCCCATGAGAGAAGGCACTGGTCAGGTAAAAGTCAACTTAGCAGGTTCATGTCTTACTGTACATTACTTTATTAGCTTTTATTGTTTGTGCTTCTTTCTTTGAGCTTTGTGGCTATGAATCACCATTACTGTATCTGGTCAAACTTGGGGCATCAGAAGACAGAGGGTCTGGATTAGCAAGGCTGGGAACAGACCAAGATATTTTTCCATAGTGAATGCCCCAAGGTAAATGCCACCTTGCAAGACTGCCTCGTGGCCAGGCCTTCTGACATCTCCTGCAGTATCTGTCTTGGCACACACCTGAATTCAGACTTCTACAGCCTTTAATATCCTCTGCTGGGCTAACATTCTGTGATCCTCCCACAGACTCTTATCAGCTAACACCTTGCAGGGATTATGACAGCCGGCTCAGAGCAGGAACACATAGAAATGGAACACAGCTCCACACATGGAGAGGGAGGGTGGTGGGAGGGGAGAGGTGGGGTGAATTTGAGGAGGCGGAGGCCGACAAGAAAGGGGCAGTCGACTTGATTTGCTTTGCTTCTTTACAAATGTCCCTGGAGTGCTCAACCCCTGTCGCCCCTCTGTGGGTCCAGCTTCTGGTCATGGCTCTACCAGGAAACACCTGTGTGACCCTCACCTTCAACTAAACAAGGAAGGTTAAAATCCATGGGTCTATGCTACATACATTTAGCATGTTTTCTTCGCGCATTTTTTTACAAATAAATCCCAGTAGCATTTAGTTGGGAAGACTCTATTTGACCATGTGTTATTTAGGCTTCAGGTTTCAAGCACAGTAGATCAAATGAATTTAGGCTTGGAATCCAGCTCCACCACCTACTGCGTGACCCTGAGCAAGTTGTTTAACCTCTCTGAGGCTTAAATTCCTCATCTCTAAAACAAGCACAATGCTACCCACCTTGCAGAATGGTAAGGATTAATGACTGATATGCAGGTACCCCAGACTTAAGCCAGGATCTCTGACCACCCAGTCTCAGTATGGAGCTACATCTGAAGACAGTTCTAAGACCCAATGTAATTTGTAAAGTTTTCTAATCTCACTAGCATCGCTCGAAGAACATTAAAGGGGATCCAATTGATAAATCACAACATTTCTTAAAATACCTTTTCCTCTTCTGCCCAATTCTTCCCCTACTCACCCACTGCTCCAGAATCTCAAGTCCAGAAATCTCACAAAACTCTCCCCAACACTAGGCGAGCCAGATTTAGCAAAACAGACAACAGAGAGAGTGCCCAGTTACATCTGACTTTTGAAACATGACAAATCTTTTTTTTTAGTATAAATATTTCCCATGTAATATTTGTGACATATTTGTTGTTTATCTGAATTTGAAATGCAACTGGTGTCCTGTATTTTATCTGGAAATCCTACCTAACACCCAACCCACAGATTTCTTTTTTCCGCTTTCATTTCTCTCCATCCCATATTTGTTATGTAGGTTTGCTTGGCTCACTCAGTAAGTTTCTCTTGCTTGATTTTTAAATTTTCATGTACACTTTGCCCACTACCAGCATTCTCCACAACAAAGGAGAGCTTCGGAGCTGCACCAGCAGGAAGAATCTTTCCCTGCCCCCCACCCCACCCCACCTCTCTGATCCTTCCCCTCTATAACCCATTCCCCCTGGCTCTACACCTTCAAAAGCTCAGCAGCCAGGAAAACCCTGAGAGGGCAGGAGAGAGAAAAAAGCTAATTGGCAAAGAATACATTTTGTGAGTGTGAGGGCGTGAAGGCATCGCTCTCACACTTTAATAAATAAGGCACTCAGCCCAGGGGCTGGAGCATAGTAAACACAGAATGTCTGCTCTTACTCGTGCTCCTCCTCTTCATTACTGTTGAGTAGACACCCTTTCCCAACCTCCCAGCCCAAATCCGAGGCCTCCTTCCTTAGGGCACACTCCAGAGAGCTTAAAGGCTTAGAAGAATCCTGCCCACCCTGCTGCTCCCACAGAGATACTGTGCTGGCCCCAAGCCCCACCCCCAGGTCAGGATCCGGTTCCCTCCACTCCAAGAACATCCCAGCTCCATTACTTGGAAGCCCCAGAGAATCACAGCATCACTCTGTTTACAAGGTCACATGATCTGCTCTCCCCCTGGCCACCTAGAAGTTTAAGATTTGCAAAGGCCCACAGTGAGCCAGGGCTCCCTTCCAGGACAATGGCCTTGGTGCTCTCTAAAGATGCTGCAGCCCCACTGCCGCTAAAGGCTGTAATAGTCCCGCATCCGGGGCCACCGAGGGAGTTAAATTCCCATTACAAAAACAAAGCCCACTGAACTGGAAGAGAGTTGGTCCTGAGAGCCAGCAAGAGCCTCGCCTCATTCCCAAAGGGGTGCTGGGTCCATTAAAGTTTTTCACAGCTGATTGCTCACCTGTTCTTCATTTCCCACTTTGATCGGCGCACTAAACAGCGTCCTGGAGAGAAAGGCCCAGCAGAACAAACCAATAAAGTTGAACATTTCCCCCTCAATCCTCTTTGAATCAGGCCCTCCAGCCTGACTAGATGGGTAGATGCAGCTTCATCTGTTTCCCTCTTTCCTTCCAAGAACGGAAATTCAATCTGGGACAGATTCGACCCAGGGCTTTAAAAAAATGGCACCACATTCATTTTCCTGTATAACTACCAAGGGGTTTCTCTACGGTTCTTTCTTCATGTATCATTGCTACTTCCCAAAAAGCATCACATAAGAAACGGGGCGGGGGGGGGGGGAGCTAAAAAAATAGGCTGAGTGAGATGAGATACTTTCTAATTTCAATTCACTTCAACAAACATTTGCTCTGTGGGACCAACTCATAGGGGGAGACGGAGTACAGGAAAGCCAGCACTGCCCTCCCGAGGCCCACAGTTTTGTGAGAGGCTCCCCCATAAGCAGCACAAACCAGGCCAACTGGCCACCACCGAACGGAGGGAGCCGCGAGCACCGGGGGAACAGGGCAGGGCCAAGAGTTGGATCGAAGGCCTCCCAAAGGGGGTCACTGTTTTGTGTGTGTGTGTGTGTGTGTGTGTGTGTGTGTGTTTTGTGATTGTTGTGTTTTTGGTTTTTTGTTCTGTTTTTGCCTTCTCTAGTTTTCTATTCCCCCACTCCCTTATCATCACGTTCATCCTCCAGGCCGCTGGAGCGGCCAGACTTGATTTCTACAATCCAAACCCCTCAATGTTTCCTCCCACCTCTGACTCTAGAAAACAGAGCATTCTGTCTTTTCTATTCATAACAGGTGCAGCATGCAATATGTATGTATGTGTGTATATACTTCTTAACTGAGCATTTATTATGGTAAGCATTGGGAAAATGGCCCTGGAAAACAGCCATAAGCAAAACGCCTAGACCCCACCTTCACGGAGCTTAGGGAGCAGTGGTGGGGCACAGAGTTAGGGTTTTAAGTGCACATACTTGGCAGTTTGAAAGAGCTGGGTTGTTTTAACATCCACGAGACTATATGCAATTAAGTTCTCTGTGACTCAGTCTTCTGATGTGTAAAATGGGGACAATAATACCTAACTCATAGGCTTGGTATGAGGTTTAAACAAAACGTGCATAAGTGCTTGGGCATGTCGGCACCTGCTAGGAGTGTTACAGTACCACCCACTTTGGCACCTAATGATCATACTGACAGCATTACTGTGCTTTGCTGTTTTCCGATCGTTCTACATGTGCCTGTTTCATTTCACCAACCACGTTATAAGCCTCTTGAGGGTGTGACAAAACGAAGCCTATCATGAGTATTCACCAAATAGCTGTTGAGTTTAGGTTTCAGAGAACGTGAAATTTTTCTACAAAGCCACTGAGGTTTCCATTCTCAGAGAGAGCAAGGGGGCTGGAGAGTTTCCACGGCTGAAATGCCAAATGCACATGTTTGCTCAGTGAAAAGGGCGAAGGGAAAGATAAAGTGAGTTCTAATTGGGCTGTGACAACCTCCTGTGACAGATACCCTGCAGAACAGAGGAGGACAGAGCTGAATAAACCAGGATGTAAGGAGAAATGAGTGCAGCCGGGGGGACATTCCACAGGATGAAAGACAGTAGGTGGGTGTGAGACTAGAAAGGAAACCTTGTTACTCCCCAGAGAGAGGCAGGGGCTGCTCTGGAGGCGCAGTGCTGGTCAGGGAATTTCAGAACATGGTTGCATGGGGATTGAATGGAACAGCTACTGAATATCAACCACCAGCCTGGAGGGTGGGGAATATAGGTGCTCAATAAATGCATAATTAAGTGGAAGATGCTTCTTCTCCCCACCTCCCATCAGCCCCCCATCACCCCTTACCCCTCTCCTACCCTGAAGAGATAGCTGGGCTGTGGCCACTGGAGAGAAATCTGTATGATACTGAGAGATTGGAAGGTGTTTCCTTTGCTGAGAGATGTCTCCAGGTGACTGGAAGATGGAACATGGTCAATAAACACTTGCAGTGATTATGTGAGTCTTGAACATCAGAAACCTGCAGCGCAGTAGTAGAAGGGGACTATGCCACTTCCTTCATTTTGCTGGGTGGGCACTAGCATCCGGAGAAGGGAAGTGACTTGCCCAAGGCTATGCAGGTACTGAGGAAGCCGAGGATCAGAGCTCAGCTCTCCCGAGTGTGGGCTCACTGCTCACGCTTTAGGCAAACCTATCTGTTCTGCTTCTCGCTGCAGGAGTCCCAGGTGCAGCTAGACCCTCAATCAAGCTAGAATGACTTCAACCTGGTGCTTTCCTTTTCCCAAGTTCTCTTCCAACCTGGGCAATGTGGTTGCATTGGCCTTGTTTCCACCCCTCCAACTCAAACCACATATCTTTCAAAGCTGAAGGTACCTTAGTAATGAGCCAACATTCCTCTCTTCGCTGAGCAGAAGACTCAGTCAAGCTCTGCTCCTGTTGTTAGTATGTCACTATCGATATTATTCTTTGGTCACCAACTACTGGCTAGGCCCAGGCAGTGACACGCTCACCGCTACGCCGGCCCCCATGCCAGCACCGAGGGCAAACCTGCCCCCCTGTCCCTCGTCCAACCCGGCAGGCCTCCTGAAGCCTCCCGCAGCCCAGCCCAGAGCCCACGCTGGCCTGGGCTGAGTCATCCAGACTCAGAGGGGGGAGTCTGAAGGAAGGTGACAGGAGCACTGGGGCTTGGTGAGCCCACGGCTCCCACAGAGGCTGCAGGAGGGTCGCTACATCGTCGCTACGTGTGGGAGACAGAGCCCCAGGTGACCTGCAGCATACTGGGTGAGCCAGGGCTCCACGAACTGGCATTTTATTGCTGATTTGAAAAAACTGCTGGTCATCACCGATTCTCTGTTTTATATCTTTTAATTGTTTTAAATTGTGTGCTCTGTGTCCTGAGGCAATTTGAACACCGAGGGCTGCACTTCATAAAATAAATAGATAATGAGCTGTTTTCACCTCCCTGTGGGGTGGGGATGGTGGAAGCAGGAGCCGCGTGGGAGGAGACACACAGAGGAGCCTTCTGAGGGTTTGCAGGCAGCACCCGGCTCCTGCCAGGACCCTCCTCCTCCGTTCCCCGCGCAGCGCCACACTGGGCTTCTGAGCACCAGAAGAAGCCAGGAAATTGGACGCTAGAAAATTGCCCGTGTCATACAGAACCATCTGTGGACTTTGCTGCTGCCCGGGCCAGCCAGGCAGCACCAGATTGAGAAATAGGGTACTGGGATGGAGTGTGTCCTTTGTAGAATTCTACAGAACACAGCCCCATACTCAGGGTCATGTGCCCACCACCTAGAACCAGGTGATGAGGTCATTCCATCCCCAACCACATAAACAGAATGCGGAGAGGTGGTGCCCTAAGAAGAAAGGCAGGGTGATGTTTCCAACAGAAGGGGGATGGAGCTGCTGGGCCACAGAGGTCCACTGTCGGCAGATGTGACTATTAATTATATTTCTGGTGGGATGCAGGGGAAAGAAAGGAGAGCCAGATGAAAAGTGCTACAGAGCAACCGGACGCCTGGTGGTCTGTGACTCAATCAATACTTTTTTCCCTGGAAAATTCTGCCTAGTGATATGGCTTCAGAAAAATGAAGGTCCTGGTCCATTTTAGGAAGGGAGCCCCACTGTTGCTGAGAAACACAGCAGTAAATGATAAAGGGAAAGAGAACTCTATTTCCTGACTCATTAAAGCAAGAGAATGTTTCACAAATACCACTTGATGATAAAGTTCTGACAAGGCCATTCACTTAGTAACTGACTCTGTTTCCTATCCCGCTGAAGACTCTGCATGATGCCCTGACTGGTGTGGCTCGGTGGGTTGGGCATCATCCTGTGGACCAAAAGGTCACCAGTTCAATTCCAGGTCGGCGTACATGCCTGGGCTGCAGTCCAGGCCCCCAGCTGGGGGGCGTGTCAGAAGCAACCAATCCATGTTTCTCTCTCACACATTGATGTTCTCTTTCTCTTCCTCTCTCTCTAAATATAAATTTTTAAAAAGATTTTATTTATTTATTTTTAGAGAGGGAAGGGAGGGAGAAAGAGAGAGAGAGAAACATCAATGTGCAGTTGCTGGGGGCCGTGGCCTGCAACCCAGGCATGTGCCCTGACTGGGAATCAAACCTGTGATACTTTTGGTTCGCAGCCCGAGTGCAATCCACTGAGCTACGCCAGCCAGGGCTCTAAATATAAATTTTTAAAAAGTTTTTTAAAGAATCTGCATGAGCCCAGATTTCAGCTGCTACTAATAGGAGCCATGTTGTCTGCAGGCTGCCTACAGAGGTTCTGTGCAGGCGAGGGCAAGTACCTTCCAGGGCCCCAAGAGACCACAGGCATTTCTGTCTCAGTCGCAGCATCGTTTCAGCCCAGTCCCTCTTCCCTCAGGGGCCTGACAGACTCTCTGCCATCCCATCCCTACTCCACCTCCTCAACATTCCTTTTACTGTTGTTTTCATGTTCGAAAAGCTAGATACACATGGCAAAAACATCCCCTAATATTGTCATTAGGTCCTGTGAACTTTAAGGAAAAGGACACATAATGAAACCGTTACCATAGGCTAATTGACACAAATAAGAGTTTAGTTCCTATGGCCGTCTCAACAGCATTATAATGAAGTGAATTGAAGGAAATAACGTTACTTTTTTTTGAGGACCTGCTGAACTTGCTTCAGGCAACTTAAATAAAAGCATGGGGTCCCCATATCCTATTCAAACTTGTTGCAAATCCTCACATTGTGTTCTAGGAATATATGATGACTGTATATCAAATTTTAAGTGGCATCTTATTATTTCAAAACATACACTAGGAATATCTCTCTATGCCCCTGGCACCCTTCTATAGCATCCATTTTAATAAATGTAAGTCTTTTTATTATACGGGTGTACTATAAATTATTTACCCAGTCCCCTATTGTAAACAGCTAGACTGTTCACAAATGTTACTATTATGATATTCTCTGGAGACATTTAAAAGTAAAGGAAAACACCCCTAGGTAATAAATGGGATTACAGTAGGGAGGCATAACGGCCAGAGAGTCCGGGTTGGGGTCTGGGGCAGAGTACAGAAAGTGGACGGTAAGAGAGAAGAGTTTCTCTCAGAAAAAACAGTATCTCTGCCTGACACCACATAGACCACAGCTGGGATTCTGGAGTTTCTCCGGGCTCTGCTTCCAGCTCAGTGGGGGTTTTGCCATTTGAAGGACATAAAGAAGCCTTTGTCCATCTGGGTCCTATTGTTTATGCGTGGTAGTGATAGGTGGTGTTTCCTAATTCCATGAGGTTTGATTGAATACATTTCAGTTAACTAACGAGATAGTAAATTACCCCAAAACCTACTGGCTTAAAACAACCATCTTATTTGATTTTAATTCTGTGGGTCAGCAATTTGGATGGTTATTCTTTTCTATATGCTATTGGCTGGGGTTAGTCACTTGGCTGTATTTACTCGGTGGCTGAGCTAGCAGGTCTGAGAAGATCACTTGCACCCTGGCGGGTAGCTCCGTTGGTTAGAGCGTCATCCTGATACACTAAGGTTGCAGGTTTGATTCCCAGTCAGGGCACATAGGAGAATCAACCAATGATGCATAAGTAAGTGGGAAGACAAAATCAGTGTTTCTCTCTCTTCCTCATTCTCTTTCTAAAAAAATCAATACATAAATTTTAAAATTATATTAAAAAATAATTACTCGCATGTCTGGCATCTCAGTGCTTCTCCACATGGCCTCTCTCTCTCCACTTGGGTACCTTTGGCTGCCTTACACTATGGAAGTCCCAGGGTAGCCAGACTTCTGACATGGCACCTGTTTCCACGGAGGACAAAATTGGAAGATGCTGATGTCTTAAGGCACAGCCCTTAGAAGTTACACTGTGTTTCTTCCAGTGCATTCTGTTGTCAAAGCCAGTCTCAGGTCAGTCTGGATTGGAAGAATGAAGAAAGAGACTCTACCTCTTAACAAATGAGAGGCAAAGAATTTGTAGCCATCTTTAACCTACTACAGTAAATATGTTGAAGTCAAAAAGGTTATAGCGTTCTTCTGTAATCAAGAAACATGGAACATTATCATGTTGCAAACCACGAAGTCCCAGGTGTGGACTCAACCACCCAGTTCAGAGCAATAAACAAAAGAGGACATTACCAGGTGGCATGTGGGAAATGGAATCCCTGGCAGAGCTCACACCCGGTAGACAACAGAGGCATCATCGTGACCCGCAGTCCCCACCCACAGTGCTGGAGAAGGACACCGGGACCTGGACATCCCAGCCCAGCCCTTCCCTCTGCTCGGAGCTTCACTCTCCCCCAGGGTCTGGCAGGGCACCCGCTCCTCCTTTCGCAGAGTCCTCACTCCTTAAACGTAGTCATTCTTTCCCAAGCCTGGGTTGTATGAGTGTTGAGGTCTTTTGTGAGAATTTTTCTGCTGAAATTATAAACATCGGCCCTGGAAGTGTTAATACACTGCCTCAGATTAGCAAAAGAAAAGAAGGCATAGGGTCCCCCATGAAAATAACGAATTTCCCATGTAAGAGTTAACGACACCACACTGGCTGGTGTGGCTCAGTTGGCTGGACTGTTGTCCCACAGACTGAAGGGTTGGGGGTTTGATTCCTGGTCAGGACACATACCTAGATGGTGGGTTCAGTCCTCAGTCGGGGTGCACACAAGAAGGCAACTAATCGATGTTTCTCTCTCACATCAGTGTTTTGCTTTCTCTTCCTCTCTCTAAAAGCAATGAAAAAATGACCTCGGGTAAGGATAAAAACATTTTTTAAAACACTTAATAGTATCTTTTTACATGGGACCTTGAAAAATCTAAAATCCCTCTCGTGTCCTTGGGACCTAACGGTCTGCGTGGGTCAGCCAGACGGAGAGATCCTGGCTGCCCTGTCACAGCGACTGTGACGACACAAGGGATTTCTCGGTCACCCCACTCCCACTGGAAAGCTAGTTTTATTGTTTTTTACAGGCTTGTCCAGGTACTAGGCATGGCCTGAATTTAATATGAAGTCATTCACTGCCTCATTCCCACTTGGGGGATACAATATGCTGCTACCTGGCACACAGTATTTGTGAAACAAATCCATCCAGGGCGTTGTGTGTGGGCCAGTGGGCCACATGATGGGGAGAAACTTGGATCCTCTACAGTCCATACACAACCTTGGGCCCAGCCTTAAAGGTCCACATTCTCCGTGGAAACATACACATTGTGGCCTCTTTTTTTTTTAAAAAAAAAAAGGGCTTAGGCTTACTGTCTTTATTTTCACTCTAAACTGATCAGACCAGGGCTGACCAGCTCTTAAATATTTAAAGTCTCTTTCTCACAGCCCAGCCTGCAGCCTTGTGACTGTTCCACTTGTACAGCTCGTATCTGGCTGATGTCGGTAGATTGAGACGTATCATCTTTTCAGAACTGAAAACGACTTCATTTTTTTCTCTTTCCCTATGCCTTCCTCTAACCATGAAGCAGTATTCTAAAGGCTGGGGTTAGACAGAAGCCCGCTTGCAGCAGGGAGGAGCTTACCCCCAACCCTATTCCTTAGGCCTCTCTTGTTATTGTTATCCCAAGACCACTGAGAAGGAATCGAGACATCATTTCCCTCGATCAGGATCATGTATAAATAGCAGAGCCCCTTTCTGCTTCACTGCAGCTCACGATATGGAAATGAGCAAATTAAAAGGAAACAGCTATTAGAGGAAGTAGGGGAGTGGGTTTTAATGTAGGTATGTGGCAAACCTCCCTTCTGAATCTTTTTGCAACATGCCCATTGTGTGAGCATTGGCTTAAGCACTTTAGGATGTGTACATCGGGCCCTTGTACCTGGATACAAGGCTCTAGACTGGCCCGACTACACGTGGGCATGGGAGGAAGCAGTGCTGGGCCTCAAAGTTAGCGCATTTCAACATACGGAGCCTCAATTCTGTGTCCCCCAAGGAAGGAAGCACCTGCTTCTGTGCAGAGGTGTTCTGTCCCTGATAGAAATGCCCCTTCACCAGGTACCACAGTGTTTGAGAGATTCTAGGAAAGAAGAGGAAAGAGGTGTGTGTGTGTGTGTGAGAGAGAGAGAGAGAGAGAAAGAGAGAGACACAGAGACAGAGAGAGAAACATAAACTCAGTCCTGGGCTCTCTCACATCATAGGCTGGCTCTCGGCTCTTGCAGAGCTGGGTCAGTACATCCACCCAGGCCACACCCTCCCTTCCCTCAGAATTGTGAGAGGAGTCATCAAGGGGCTTTCGACTCCCTTCACTGGTCTGGTTTAGCCATTGTAACACATGACTTTATCCTGTCTTTCTGTGGCACCCTGAGGGAGTAGCTGCCTCTTCCTCCACACACACACTCGCTTATGTGCACCCTCCTCCTCATACTCCACAGCTAAGGTAGGATTCTCCTGCTGTGTGCAGGGAGCTGTGAGGACCTAAATATGAAGCTGAGGCGTCAACGTAGGGAACGAAAATAGTGGGAAGAAAATTCACTCAAAAGGACTTTGAGTCTGCAGATGAGGCTATTTTTTAATCTCTATTTTAAAATCATTTCAGACTTCCAGAAAAGTACTTTTTACAGAAAACACAAAATACACCAAATTGCCATACACATTTTACCTCATCTGCTTATCAGTTTCTCTCTATGTATGTAATATAGTTTTTTTCCTGAACTTGTTGAAAATAAGTTGCAGATACAATGCTTTTTTATCTCTAAATATTTGAGCATATATTTCCTTTAAAAAGGACATTCTTTCATAACACCAAGAAATGATCAAAATCAGGAAATTAATATTGATACAATGCTGTTATGTAAACTACACATCTTTCTCAAATTTCATAACAATGTTCTTTATACAAAAGATAAAAAAAAAACACTTTTTCTGATCCAGAATACAGTCCAAGAGACAACACATTGTCTTGCCTCTTTAGGTTCCTTCAGTCAGAATGGTTCTTCAATCCTTGTCTTTGATGACATCGGCACGTTTGAAGAGGACAAGCCCTGCATTGCCTAGATCATCCCTCATTTGGGGATCGTCTGATGTTTCCTCACAATTAGATTCAGGTGGTGCACTTCTGACAGCAATGCCGCAGAGCAGCTCTTGTGTCCTTCTCAGCTCATCCCATCGGGAGATGCACGACAATGCGGTGTCCAGTGTGTCTGTCCTCAGCGATGCTGACTTGGACCCCTTGGTTCGGGGAAGGTCTGTCAGGGGAAGGGAAGGCAGGGAAGCCTCTCCACTATAAAGTTACTCCTTTTCCCTTAGAAATCAGTAAGTATTTTGTGAGAAAATACTTGAACATGATATAAATACACCATTTCTCACCAGACTGCTACCCCTGGTTTTACACAGCCATTGATCATTTTTGTCCAAATGAGTTATCACTGTAGAGGCTGCCAGATGGTGATTTCCTAGTTCTGTCATTTCTTCTTCATTTATTCGCTGAAATTTTACTATAAGAAAGGGCCTTTTCTTTTCCTCCATGTATGTGTTTGTTTATATCAGTATAAACCTTTATTTCTTATTTTAGCCAGTGGATTATAAAATGCTACTATTATTATTTTTTTGAAGATCAGACTGTCCCAGATTTGGCCCGTGGGAGCTTCTTGCAGCTGTCTTTCTTTTTCCTTTTTTTAAATCACAGAGCCCTGAATCCCATGTGTACAGGCAGAGCTATTATATATTTTTTTACCTTTAATTTTTTTCTTTTTAATTAAACTTATTGGAGTGACCTTGGTTAATAAAATTATATAGGTTTCAGCTGTACAACTCCGTAATACACCATCTGTTTATTGCACTGTGTGCCCACGACCCAAAGTCAGGTCTTCCGTCATCCTGTACTTGACCCCCTTTACCCTTCACTGCTCCCACCCTCTTCCCTCTGAGAACCACCACACTGCTGTCTGTGTCTGTGAGTTTTTGTTTATTTGTTTTTCTTCTTTGTTCGTTTGTTGCTTTCAGTTTTATATCCCACATATGAGTGAAGTCATATGGTTCTTGACTTTTTCTGACTCATTTCACTTAGCACAATATTCTCAAGACCTACCCATGTTGCTGCAAGTGGCAGTGTTTCATCTTTTCTTATGGTGAGCAGTACTCCATTGTACACAGGCACCACACCTTCTTTACCCAGTCATCTATCAGAGGACACTTCGGTCATTTCCATGTCTCGACCACTGTGAATAATATTGCAATGAACGTGAGGGTGCATATATCTTTGCAAATAAATGTCTTCAGCATTTTCAGGTAAATATCCAGAAGAGGGGTTACTGAATCATATAGTAACTATTTTTTTTTCTCATGGTAACTCTGTACTTAATTTTTTGAGGAACCTCTATACTGCTTTCTACAGTGGCTATGCCAGTTTACATTCCCACCAGCAGTGAATTAGGGTTGTTTTTTCCTTTTCTCCACAATCTCTCCAGCACTTGTTATTACCTGTCTTGTTGATTATAGCCACCCTAACAGATGTGAGGCGGTATCTCATTATAGTTTTGATTTGTATTTCCCGAATAGTTAGTGACGCTGAGCATATTTTCATATGTGCTGGCCATTTGTATGTCTTCTTGGGAGAAGTGTCTGTTCAGGTCCTCTGCCCATTTTTTAAGTGGATTGTTTGTTTGTTTGGTATTGAGTTGTATGAGTTCCTCATATATTTTGGATATTAACCCTTCGTTTGGAGTTGTCATTTGCAACTGTCTCCTCCCATTCAGTTGGTTGTCTTTTTGTTTGTTGGCAGTTTCTCTAGCTGTGCAGCAGCTGTTTAGTTTAATATAGTCCATACATTTATTTTTCAGGCAGGGCTATTTTCGAGAGAGGATGCTCTGGAACTCTGGTCCAGAATATTTCTCCAAATCATGAAAGTTTAAACAGCATTCAAGAATCTCATTTTTAATGTTATAACAAATCACACATTCCATGCTGATGAATTTCAGAGTTCCAATAGAATAACAATGTTCATTCACATACACATCATTGTCTTTCTCTACAGCAGGCTCACTTGGCTCGACCCCCAGTTGCGTCTCCTAGTCCTGACCTGAGGCCAGTCCGTTCCACAGAGGACCTACTGAGGAAATAGCAGGGCAGAGAAAAAGAGTCAGAAAGTGAGGGAAGGACAGGGGAAGGTCGAGAGGGGAAGGAGGAGCTCCTTGCCTCATCATGCAGACTGGTCTCATACCTACAGCTCCTCGGGTGCCTCATGCACACTGACCCCTCCAGGAAGTCAGCCTTCTGCTGCTGCAGGCATCTGTGCAGGAAGTACACAGCATACGGTGTCAGAGGTCAGGAACAGTCATCTCGGAAAAGTGGCTCTCTGGGTTGTACTGAGGGAACTTAAGTTTCCTCAACACAGAGTACCATTCAAAGGATGGTAGGGAGAAACACTGGGTTTGGGATGCGTGCAGCCCTCCCCTCCCTGGGACTTGGCACCACAGGCCAGATGTGCTTCTGGCAGAATTGAGTGCTAGGGAAAGCCTGCAATAAATCAGCTCTGTCTTTACTAGCCAGGGGTTGCTATGGGGATAGGAATACACTGTAGGTTTTAAGAGATGTAATTTTCTGTGATTCACTGTGTATTTTTAGCCATTTTTCTTCCTGTATTATCTCCCTGTGGCAATTGCCTATTAATGTTGGTCTACACCAAGGTTGGACTAAATGGTCCATTCTAGAAATGATGAAAACCCTAGAGATCAGTAAGTACAAGAAGGTTATGGCCTGTGGACTTAAGGGTAGCCCAGGAGAACAATTGGGTTGGTTCAGGACACAGATTAATGTGGGCCATGCCACATATCGAGTCAGAGGGGAACTAGGACCCAGGTTTCTGAACAAAGAACTATAAAAAACATCCAATCGTTTTGTTAATTAAGCTCAAATCTAACTACAGTTTATTATTCTTTCCTTTTCCTTTTTCTTTTCTGTTTTCCTTCCTCCCTTTAACGGTATTCATTTTTTCAAATCTTGGAGGAGAAACTGAGAAGAGGTGAAAACTCTGTCAGTCTACTTGGCTATTTGTCAGTAGTTGTATCAGGATTCTTGCCATTTCAGGCAACAGAAAACTCAACTTCAACTATTAAAGCAGAACGAGAGCTCACTGTGTCTTATAACTGAAAAGTCACGGGGTATGAGCTGGGCTCATGCACAGCTGTGTTCAGGACACCAGATGACATCATCAACATCTGGACTCTTTGTCTCACCAAGTTCTACTGATGTTTCGGTGTTTTGGCTGCAAAAAGATAAAACTCAGCTAATGCAGGCCTCAACAAAGTGTGATTTGTTATTCTCACATAAGCAATCCAGGGATAGGTTTCTTTTTCTCAGATAATAAGTAGCCCAGAATAGGCAGAGATGACATGACTATGCAGCAGCTCAGTGATGTTATCAAGGGCCCAGACTCTTTCTTCACTTCTGCTCCACCCTCTTTAGGATCCCAGGAGGACTGCTCCAGTTCCAGGCATTCAAGGCAGAAAGAAGTAGCTGGTCTGACTCTTTTACCCAGAAAAGCAAATCTGTCCTCTAAGCCCCCACAAATCTCTGCTTCCAATTAATTAGACATATCGGGGTGACATGCACATAGCCACTTAACCACTGAGGAGGCTAGGAAAGCATATTTTTAGGTTTTTCTGGACCCTACAGTAGAGGCAGGGGTTTTTTGTTTGTTTGTTTGTTTGGTTGGTTGGTTGGTTGGTTGGTTCGTTCATTGGTTGGTTTTCTTCATATAGCGGTCAAAGAGAAGCCATACTCAGGATTGTGGGATGATTCTGCCTTTGCACAACTGTGTCTGATTGGTTGATCCATTTTATCATTTCCTAGCCAGGAGGAGAGGAAGCAGATGAGAAGATCAAGAAGCTTCTTTTTAAGGATGTGACACAGAAATCACACTCATCATATATCTAGCTAAAACTTGGGGAGTTCTCTTTCCAACATGAAGGGTGGGTGGTGTGTTGCAGGATAATTAGTAGCCTCCACCAAGACAGTTATGGGGGAAAGGATACGAATTGGTGTTGTATTAGCCAACCAACTATTTCTCTCTGCCTCTGTCTCATTCTTAAGGGGCTTACCTTTATGTAGGTAAGACAGTTTCAGCATCACCAGCCTCATACCCTCCCTGGTCCAAGCCCATTAGTAAAAGAGCCCAACATCTTTGCAGCTTTTCTGGCCAGTGTCATTATATCTCCTTGGTTCCAAATGGGTCTCCTGCACATCTGTGAACCAAAGGCATGCATTACAATGATTTGATTGTTCATACCTGAGTCACTTGCTCCATTAAGTCACCAAGACCCTTCTGGGCCTTAGTTTGCTCATCTGTAAGATGATATAATAATAGAACCTCACTTGACCTACTGACCAATTTCACCTTAACAATGTCATTTTAGTCCCTGGCTGGTGTGGCTCAGTGGATTGAGTGCCAACCTATGAAGCAAAGGGTCACTGGTTTAATTCCCAGTCAAGGCACATGCCTGGGTTGTGGGCCAGGTCCCCAGTAGGGGGTGCAAGAGAGGCAACCACACATTGATATTTCTCTCCCTCTCTTTCTCCCTCCCTTCCCCCCATCTAAAAATAAGTAAATAAAACCTTTTTTAAAAAAAGACAAGACCTCTAAAAATAGGAAAATTAAAAGGTTATTTGATAGACAGACTGTATCTCCTCTCATAGTACATTCCAAAGTAAAAATATTTATTCAGCCCTTGTGAGGTACGTGGCACTGTGCTAAGCACTTGACATACATTCTGTAATTCTCACAGCAACTCCATAGGAAAGCTACTTTCACTATTTTTATTGAACAGGTAAGGATATTTAGTTCCTTACCTAAGGTCACAGCCAGCACAATGGCAGAGCCACAAACCTGGACTAACATTGAACTCCATGCTCTGCTTTCCCTTTTTCTGTAAAAATAAGCAATACCACACATGTATGAAATCATGGAAATCTTGCTGATTGTGGCCAGTCACGAGAGAGCACTGTGACTCACTCCTTCTGAGTGAGAAGCTGCTGCAAGCGGTGCAGCAAGCTGACAGCCTCCAGCCACACCAGCTCCAGGCTCCCTGCAGCGCTCACACTGAGGCCAGCACTTCCCAGCAGCCTGGCCAAGGTTTTCTTGGAGCTGTGCTACAGTCTGAGGTTTTTCCTGCCCAGCTCTCTTTCCTGGCCTCCCTTCTTTGGCAAGTAGCAGGCTTGCATTGTTGCCTGAAGGCTCTCCTCTCCTTCCCTCCTCCCTCACCCTTCATCCCTCACAGGTGTTCTCCACAGTACACTTACTGCATACCTAACTCCATCTTGGCATCGGTTTCTCAGAGACCCCAAAATGACACACTGCTTTCCCTCACTGCATGGGCTACACCACAGATACGTGTGATTCCAAAGATTCTTGCCTGTCAGTGAACATATAATTCGAAATTTAGGAGTGGGGATGATTTAATGTAGACCAATGAGGAGGCTCCCGGCCTGGCACTGGAAACTGGAGCCTCCTTCTCTAAGCAAGTTTCTGAACAGAGGGGAGAACAGCCACGGTGGATCTTAACAGGGCAGATACCCAGCTGCATGGGGTGTGTTGGTGGGAGAGGCAGGGAAGGGGCTAAAACTTGCCTGAAGGAACACCACTGGGTCACAGACAGATCCCACTCATTCCAATTCTCCCTTCAGAAGCTTCCAGCACTACAGAGACAAGAAATTGATTCTTTACAGAAAGAGCAAAGACTGCTACTTAACTCGGCCAAAGGGAGAAAATAATCAATTGAGCAAAACACACAGGCTTTTGAGACAGGGCTCTCCAGACTGAAGCGGGATTACTTTTGTCACCCCTGGGGACACAGACCAGGTGTCACGACTACCTCATCACACCCCCACTGCCGCCCCCACCAAAAGGCTTAGCCAGCGATTGCTAACTGGTTGCCAGAGTGGATGCAGCCTACAAACATGTGTGATGTGGTCTCCATGGTTAAAGTTCACGAAACTTAAAATTAGTCAACAAGAGCTATTAATTGGGATATTTCACGTAAAAATATGGAGTCTCATTCTCTTGAAAAATCAGAAAACCTGACCACACCCAGCCACCTACCCACTTCCTACTTCACTCAGGGCCGGAATCCCCACAATTTCCACTTTATCGTGCCTGCGGGCACTGAAGTCACTGCGTTCACCAGGCCAGGTGCAGCCTGTCCGGGACAGTAAAACCACTTGACTTTGAGCGGTCACACTCAGGTCAGGAGGCCTGGAGAGCGCTGGCTTCAGTTAGCTGTGAGGTTTTTAAGGAAAATGAGTTACTAAGCAAATTAGTAGCATATATGGGTTTTCAAGAGGGAATTTTTAAAGAAATAGTTTTCAGACACTTCAGCACTAATGACAAGCATCATTAGCACATCTGGGAGATTCGGCAGCAGTGACAACTGGAGAGTCAGGGTGGAGGACAGGCACAGGCAGAGACCCAGGGCTGGAAGACGTGGGACTTGTGTCCTGCCCTCGCCCTTACTAGTGATGTGACCTTCAGCGTTTCCTTCACGCTCGGATCAGGTGCCTGGTGTTGTAACAAGAATAGTAAGAGCTAACATCTGCTGAGTGCTTCTTACCTGCAAAGCAGCCTGCTTAAGTGCTACGTGTGCATCTTCTCATTTCACACCAAGCCCAAGGTCAAATGCTAGTGTTATCCCAAAGCACAGAAAGGTGTTGTGACCTAAGTCAGAGAGTGGGTAATGGACAGAGTCAAAGTCTGCAGCCCAGACACTGACCCCAGCGCCCACACATGCATCTGCCACTCCGAGAGGCTCCCGCCCACTGTCAGGGTTGTTGTGAGAATTGCACAAGACGATCTAGGCCAAGTGCTTTGTGTAAACTGTAAAGCACTACAGCATTATTCACTATTAGCACTTGAACCCTACTTCTATGTTTAACTGATGCTTTACTTAAAATCACCAATTCGGTTTGGCCCCTTCCCAATTCATTCCAATTAGTGATCTTTTTTTTTTTTCCTTTTAAAGAGAGAGTATCCGAGAGAGCGGTAACTCCCAAACCATCATCAGTCCTGGAGTGCCCTCTGCTGACGACAGTCAGGAAAATTCTGAAATTCTAAGGCAGGTGATAACGATTTCCCCAGCTCCCTTCAACCGCTGTTCCTACAGCGCCTGCTTTGTCCTGGGCATTGAACTTGCTGCCACACAGCCCAGAGAGAGTAGAGATGGAGGACACGGCAGTCCCTCTCAAGCCTACTCTCTGTGACTTCGGTATAGGAAAAGCAAAACAGAGAAAGCTACAGTCAAAGATGCCCCCACTTCCCATCACATCACAAGAGAGCAGGCTGACCTCACATTATTGTCATCATCTCCCTCTATAGGCCACAGTGAACCCCCAGACCATGAGGTAAACTGGACTCCTGCCCAGCGGTGTTCAGGTAAATGTTTAACACCAGCTCCCTGGCAGAGGACAGCCCTGATTTGTAGTGTTTGCCACTTTCCACGGTGTAAATACTCCCATTGTGACCAATTTCAAGCTTCTAACATGACGACTCATGACATGATTTCATGAAGATTGTTGAAAATTTAACAATGGGCCTCTTGCAAGCTGGTAGGAGCTGGCCCCAACATACTACTTCTTTTATCCTGAGAAAAAAATATACCCCATTCCCAGTTGACTGGACTCCAGAATTATTCTAGGTGGTGCACATGCATGATCAGGGACCGATCGGCCTCACCCCAGCAAGGCTGACCCAAACAGAGAATGGGGGGTGCCACCTGGAGGGTGTCACCTGGAGTGTCCCCTCAGCATCCTCAGGTGGCTCTAGCCCATGGTCCACTGCCCCTCCTTCCTTCCTTCCCTCCCTCCCTTTTTTCATTTCTTTTCATTTCTAACCAACTGTGGAAAGAGGGAATGCCCAGAACACCATGACCCAGTGCCAGAACAGAACCTACTCCACCTCATCTCCAAACTTCCTCCCCATGATTTGGGGTCACAGGCCTGCCCAGGCCCAGAAGCACCCATGGCAGCAGAGGGTACCTCCTGGCTCCAGAAGCTTCCGGTGTGAGGAAGCTGGCCAACCCCAGGCCCTGTGCCTCTCATTGTGTCACACACACAAGGAAGGAGGCTCTGCTCTGGGCCCAGGAGAGAAGGAGAAACGTGTAGAGCCGTGCATGACCTGGAGAAGCAGTTCCCAATTGTCTCCAGCCAGAGAGGTGAGCCAGGCAGAGACCCAGCTCCCCCAAACCCTAGAGGACAGATCTCCTGAGGGCAATTCTCCTGAGTAATTTCTACTTAGCTGAGAAGTTTCTGGGGCCTCCAGACAAAGCCAGAAGTATCAAGACTCCAGTTATCCAAAGGGCAGCTGCCAAACCTCCACGTCTCATGAGGGTAGCATTTCCCTTGCTTTCTGTCCACCTGCCCTCGGACTTCCTTCTGCAGCCTCAGCCCACTCCTCTCAAGATTGTAGTAGCCCGGTGAATGGGAAGCTGCAGTGAGAAGACTGGGTTCTCTTCTGGCTCAGCTACTTGGAGCTGTTTGCCCTTGAGAAAGCTTCTAAACCTCCAGAGGTGTGTGTTCTGGAGCCTAAATAGAAATAATCAGCAGAGACGGCTGTTGAGAGGATTAAATTAGAATGGGTGTGAAAAGGACTTTATAAATTAGAGTGTTATATAAATGTTTAGTTTTCTACCTGAGAGAGGTATTTACAATGTTTTCTTTTTCTCCTTATAAATGGAACCGGCATTCTTTGTGGAAATTTTGAAAAATACACTTGAGCATTTAAAAAAAAATCAAAAGTCACCCAGAGTTAATCACCACACACAGTCAGAGTTTTCTCTGGGTTTCTTTTTTCTATGGGTGCATAGACGTACAATGTCGTTACAAAAAAGGGCGAGGACACTACACTTACGAGTCAAGCGCAGTGGTCTCTCCCTCCACCAACCTGCAGGCCTGAGTGTCCCCTCAGCATCCTCACAGGACACCCTCCTGAGGATGGCATTTCTCTCCCTCTTGGAGGGAGAAAGAGGGTGGAGCTAGTTTCCCACTTTAAAAAAAAAAAAAAAACTGTGAAAACAAGGCTGACCGGCCCCATGTAAGGAGACCTTGGAGCAGAACCTGTTCTTCCTGACGGGAGCCCTTCAAACTTTACTCAGCACACCATTTGGAAGGACCATATGCCCTTATCAATCACCTTGACTGCCTCTCCTAATTTGTCAAACACATTCTTAAAAATTACAACTGGGAGGCTTTCCGCTTAGTAAAGCACATGCTGCTGTGGCCATGGTGTTCCGCACCAGGGCTCGTTCTCGGGCCCTGTTCAGTGTGGAACTGAATCTGCTGTAGGAAATACTTTCAAAAACCTCACACATTTTTTCTGTGGCTGGCCCATGAATCACCAGAGGACCCATGTAGAACAAAAGTGCAAATGTATTCCACTGGCTCCTCTCAGTATCTGAAAAAATGTCATCTTTCCATCCATGTTACCACGATTTCCCCTCGTGTCAGCCCACGAACAGGTGTGTCTGGACTGTCGGAAACAGCGTGGGTCTCTCCTCGTCCGTGATGATAACAGCTGGCCCTCCGCCTGAGTCCCCCTGCCCCCGACTATTTCAATATTCCTGTCCAACCTGCAGGAGGGGAAACCTCGGGTCTCCAAACCTTTGTGGGGGCAGTGAATGCTCGCATGAAAAGCCAGGTCTGAAATGTCACTTCTGGTGGCTGCATGTGCTGGAAGAGCTTGTGGCTAAATATTTCCAGACCAGATGTGTCAGGCCAGAAGGTGTGAAAACTAGGGCGGGCACTCTCCCCTCACGTGCCTGGGACAAGTCCAGCAACTCCTTGCCGCTGCTTCTCTCCAGGTACACGGAAGCACGAGGAGCACAGAAGGTCTTCTCTGCTCCTGCAAGGAAGAAAAAGTCTCTGTGACTTTGCTCTCCTAGGAGAATGTTTAGCCCCACCTGAGGACAGATCCTATCTTTCTTCTTCAGAGTCCCTCACAGAGTGTGCCAGGTCACTGGTGTTTGTGGTTAAAAAAAAAAAAAAAAAAAAAAAAAAAAAAAAAAAAAACAACCCTGGGCCTTCACCTCAGGCTGACCTGGGCTTGAATCCTGGCTGCCTTGCTCCTCAGGAAGTTTGGCCTCAAGCAAGTGCCCCTCCCTCCTGAGCCTGAAGAGGGGGGTTGTGAGTGTGTCCCGAGATTACTTGTGAAAGAATGCTCTCAATTCCAGAATATTGCCTGGAGCGTACTAAGGACTCAGGGAAAGGTAACGAGAGAGGAGGGGCTCGTGAAGCAGGCCAGGGCCAGACAGGGGTCTCACTGCTCTCACTCCCCTGCTGCCAACGTCTCTTTTCACTGCAGGTTCACGGCCCATTCATTGTTGATGGCGGCCCTTCCAAAGTCAGCACGGACCAGCCAGGACTTTCCTCTCCGGTTAGGCTGAGGCCAACCCTGAGGCCTTCTCCCCCCTCTTAATCTCATCAGGTTTTCCACCTAGGTAAAGGCGTAGGGCCTTCTCCAGCTCAGTTCTGGGGAAAGCCAGATCACCTTCTTACAATCTTCTCTTTGTAGGCTCGCTTCCCAGCACCCTGGTACAACAGGAATTCACTGGTACCACTGGTACCACTGGTACTGGTATACGTTCCAGGGCTCCGGAAGCTACTTCAAAACAGCTCCTGCCCCATCTCTACCAACACACACTCAGCCTCCTCCCTTCTGGAGCAGAAGTGAATGCAGAGGCAGGCGTCCCCAGGCCTGAGATCATCAGGACAATTTAATGACATTTAGAACCACCAGAACCCAGGATGGCCACTCATCCCTTATCCCCAGTTCTCTCCTCTGTAGGGCCCAGGTGTCACTGCCAGCGAGGTGGCCCCTGGAAAATTACACCCTCCCTACTATCTCCCATCTCCCTGATGAATGCAAAGTCAGATTTTCCATGAAGAAAAGTTTTTAAAAAGCACTTCTTCCAAATTCTCCTGAGATGTGACTCAGCCAATGTCACCCTGCCAGCTTCTCAGAGTCCTCCCTAACGCTCAGGAAACCAGACTTCTGGCCTCTCCCCCAGCCCTGGGAGCAGCCAGAGGCCTGTGGGGTCAGAAGAACCCCTTGGGAAATGGCCATCGTGGCCCTCGGGGGCTCACATCTTCCGGGTCAGAATAACCATAAGGCAGAGCCTTTGTCAAAGATCCAGACCTGACAAATGGGGAGCCCCATGGGCCCACTGAGTGGTAATGAGGGATAAACCCTTGCTGGTTCCCCACTTTAGACAGTCTCCCTCCTGGTGACTGAGGGCCTGCAGACCTGTGCATGGGAAAGCAGCAAAACTGAGAGGAGCAGCTTCTGACTGCGAAACTGAAAGGATCCAAAAGCCAAAAAGCTCCGATGACTTGTAGAGGCTGGTCTGGGCAGCCACAGCCAATGCTTTCAGCTCAGAGGAGATGCAGGAGAGGGTGTGGAGACCAGAAAGGGAGGCAGCCCTTTCATTCCTCTGGCATCCAAAGCCATGGCTGCTGATGCCCTGCTCGCCCACGGGAAGGAGGAAGTCACCTGCTACATCTGTTTTGAATACTTCCAAGACTCAGCCATCACCGAGTGTGGCCACAGCTCTGCCAGGCCTGCCTCTCCCACTGCTGGGAGGGGGCCTCGCCCTTTCTGCCACCTTGTCCCCAGTGCCACCAGAGCCTTCAAGCCAAGAGCTTCCAGCCAGCAGGCAGCTGGATGTCACCAGGCTGCTGCTAGAGCTGAAGGAGGTAGTCCTTGCATCCCCAGGGCTGTCAGCAGCACCTGGAGGACACAGGTGGCCCCTGCTCTGCGGTTTTGCTTGGTCCAGCTGAACAAAGTGAGGATTCCTGCTCACATGGCCAGTAGTGGTTTGGAGGACAGGGATGCAGAAGGGGGTTTCAGCTGGAGATAGGTGGAGAGAGTGGGAGGGAAGGAAATCTGACAGGCAATGCCTGCTTTTAGGAGACTGGACTATCCCCCCAGTATAAACTACCAGAACATGTTCACAGAGTTACCAATAAAAGCTTTACAGGGAAAAGTCAGTTTTTCAAGTGGCCTAGCAGTTAGAGTCAGGGATCTGGAGTTAGTCATGCAGATTCAAATCCATGCTTTGCCTCTTCCCCTGGGAGTCACCTTGGATAAGTATCTTAACTTCTCTAAACCTCCGTCTCTTCATCTATAAAGTGAGAGTTCCTAGCTCTTAGGATTGTTGTAAGGATTAAGAGAGGTGATGTTCATTCAGCATTTAGCACAGTGCCTGGCACATAGTAAATTGTTAATAATTGCTACTCTTATTTTTCATTTCTATTGTCATTAGGGGTGGATGAGCATCTGAATTAACCGATCCTGGTCCCCGAACACCAGCCCTTGCAGAAGAGGCATCTCTAGTCCTAGGACAACTGAGATCCAGAAAACCAAGACTGAGAACGGCCCATGGTAGGGTGCTAATGGTTTCGCCCGCAGTGTTCAGTGGACACGGCCCAATGTGAGAAGTTGGTAGCCAGACCCACTGGGAACCCAGACCCTGTTCAGTTGGCCAAGGAGGCCCTCCTACCAACATAACATGCTCCTTTGTGACAAAAGCAGACCACTTGATTTTCCTATTTCTTGTTTTCTTTCTTTCATTTTTTAATGGTAAATTTTCTCTGCCTCCCTCTCAGATAGGGTCTGCAAGGACTGGGTCTCATGAATTCGCAGGAAGGACCAGCAGAAGCAGGGGGAGCATCACACAGCATGGCCCAGTTTCCCAGACCTGCTCATGGCTGTAACTTAGGCTACAGGCCCTCCCGCTCCTCCCAGAAGATGCACAGCAGGTGTGAGGATGCCACAATGCACCTCACAGTCTGAGGGCTTGCCGATGGTATCAATCACAGACCCAGCACTGGCGGCACGGGGCTCCCTTTTAGCTTAGTTTTCACACGGTGGCCTTTCTATCTTCAAATCAGGACAGGATCACAGGCACAACGCATCAGTGGGGAGCCCCTGACTCACAGTGTGAGTTTAGAGGTGCTGCAAGGTCTGCCCCCTGAATCTCCCTGCCATACCCCTGACCCAACAGCCAGACCAGGAAGGTCAGTCTTTGGGTCACAAGGATGGCAAATAGGTTTAATTGCAACTCCAAATTTTTGAGAGCAGATTTTTTTTTCCTGAAAGTTTCTGAGGCCTTTTCTGAGTTCAGTAGGAGGACATTTGGATCAGTTAGCAAGTGTCTGTCATGGGCACTAGAAAAGAAGTGCCAATAGTTTGCCATAGGTTGTTATCCTTGAAAAAACTTTGTTTTTACATTTACAGTGCAACTACATGTCCAAGAGAGAACACATGGACCTGCCTCGGCCAGCGACCGTGTTGGCAGAGTCCTGGGGCACAGGAGTCAGGACACGGACTTTCCGATGAAGGGGCCTGAACACGGTGAGGTGCCACCGACCTGCTGTGGGCAGCTGAGGAAGACGAGTGCAGATGGAAGTGCAGATGGGATGCCAAGATGGCCTTGGAGCAGCCCCAGGCCTCGGGTTTCTGGGAAAGGAACCAAGATGGAAGTAGCAGCCTCCAAATAGGTCGCCCAGCAAATTCTAATGCAATGCCATATTTTCCGCCTCCAAGCTCTACCCTTCTGCCAGCGTCAGGCACCCCCGTGCCCTCTCCAAAGCGGAGCAGCTAGGATCCTGCCTTCCGTGGAAATGGCATCACCTGCCTTCTGTCCTCCAGCTCCAAGCCTGGTGCCTTCACACGTGCCATCCACCTCTAACCCAATCCTAAGTGGCAGGATTTTCCAAAATCTCCAATATTATATGTTATTATACGTTTTAAAATGTCATGTGCTTATAATTTTTTAAAATTAAACAGTACAGAAGGATCTAACATGAAGAGTACTCTCTGAGCCCTGGTACCACTTTCCAGAAATAACTACTCCAAAAAGTCTCTTACAGGACAGCCAAGTTCATAGCAACACTATTCACAATAGCCAAAAGGTGGAGGCGACCCAGGTGTCCATCACAGATGAGTGGATTAACACAGTATGGCCTATATGTACCATAGAATATTATTTGTCCATAAAAAGGAATGAAATGTTGACACGTGCTCTAACATGGAAGAACCGTGAGGGCTGTATACTGTGTCAAATAAGCCAGACGCAAAAGAACAAATAGTGTTTGCTAGCACTTTATGAGGTACCAGGAGTAGACAAATCTGTAGAGACAGAAAGGAGAGAGGTGGTTGCCAGAATCTGTGGGGTGGGAGGGAGAGGGCAGTGGGGGGTTGTGTTTAATGGGCATATTCAGTCTGTATAATGCAAAAGTGCTGGAGACGAATAGTAGTGATGGTTACACAGCATTGAAATGTGCTATCATTTAATTGTGCACTCAAAATGGTTAAAATAGTACATGTTATGTTGTTATGTATATTTTACCACAATTTAAAATGACGAGAGTCTGATATGCGCTTTTCCACAAGCAAATACAGGGGATCCCTGCCCTGCACGGCAGTGCAGGACCATAAAAATCACTGAGCACACCGACACGTTCACAGACACCCAAAGAGTAAATGGGAAAATCACAATCGTTCTGTGACCTTTAAATTTTTTGTGAAAACATTAAAAAACCTCTGTCGGTTGTAAATGTAGAGAGATATTTTTTAAATAGTAACTCTAATGTTTATATAATACATTGTTATTCAAAACATTAGAAATGTTGAGAATTAATGTGTTCTATTTCTTTGTAAAAAACCTTAACCTTACCAAGAGTAGTTTAAATAGTGCTTGCTTCTTTTTCTCATTATAGAAGTATATAATTTAAACACAGAGTAAGTGCCATTTACATGCCCTGGTGAATTTTCCTACTGTTTTGGATCTTTCCAATGTTTTATCCACTGCACTTCCAATGTGGTAAAATATCTCTAAGAGTTCTTTTAATGTCAACTATTTATTTTGCAGATGTCACTTTCTCTGGGACATCTTCCTCATTTTTGTCACGACCACTTTCCTCATTTATAGCAAGTCCACCTTCCCTGAGTTCCTCTAACCTCATATCTAGAATCTCTCTTATGATGGTGTGTCAACGTTCCCAAGGCCAGCTACTTTTTTCTCTAATTCCATTTATATGAGATTCAAATCCCGCAGTTATTTGCACAGCAGAGTAAAAATCACTACCATGCCGCTTATAATCTAAGTCAGAAGTAAACGTTCCCCTTCAACCATAAGCAGCTTTCGGTTCCTACTGCAACTTGAACTAAAAGATGTGGAAGTGACTTTAGCTTGCTTTTATATTCATCAGATTTTTTCAGTACAGTTTATGCTGTAGCTTCATTCAGGTTTTGATCTCGTCCTATCTTTGCTTTGCCATTGCCATATTCCAATCTTCCAGTCACATCCAATTTCACTTCCGGGGTTATCACTTTTCATTTCTTTGCTGCACTTGCATCTTTGTTGGCCAACGCCCTCTTCTGAATAACCATTTCTGTGAAGTGCCATTTGGGTTTATCACTGGGAGACAAGGAAGCAACGCACCCAGGTGCCTTGCTGTCTGTGCACAAACTAAATAACAGCGCCCAGTAACCAGTAACCATCAGACGTAAAACAAGTGACATAACTGTCCCTTGATCATGATGTCAACTGTTGTTTACGTGGTGGTTTGTGGACTGAAGAGCTAGCAGCAAAGTTTGTACATTATGTAATTACTCACATTTAATACATAGTGATAACTGAAATTTGAGTTTCTACTATGTGCCAGGCACTAAGGTCTTAGGAATATGATGTCAGTCCCTGCATTGGCACGGGGTGGTACAAGAGTACAACATAGAAACAAAAGACAAAAGTTATATGCAAGCTGAGCCCGGTGCCTCATGAATGAACTGAATGAAAGTATTCTATCAAAATAGCAACATATATAAAAAGAAAGTTTGGACTTTGATTACCATCAGGGCTGCATATACTGGGAACAGGACCAAACCAGAAGGTGTCGTTAACATGGATTCCGATGTAAATGGTGCCCCCTGGAGTTGTGCAGTGGCCCTGGTGGAAGCCCAGAGCAGGAATATGAATTCATCCTGAGGGAGCACAGGAAGGCCTCTCAGAGGAAAAGGTGGCTCAGCTGGGTCTGGAAAACTGAGTAGAAACTTTGTCAGGCTAATGAAGCAGGATAGGGTATTCCGGGAGAAAAAAAAACAACCTGAAAGAACCTGGTGTGTGTGCATCTAGAAAAAAGCAAGCAGTCTGTTGGAGCCCAGAGTGTGAAGGGGTGAGCTATAGAAAATGAGGATAAGAAGGGGACATACGGGCAAAACCAGGGCCAGGGCCAAGCTAAGTAATTTGCACATCATCCCAAACCTGCACTGTCCAATATAGTAGTCATTCGCCATATCCAGGTATTTAAATTAATTAAAATTAAGTAAAACTAAAAACTCCATTCCAGAGTCACACTAGCCATGTTTCAAGTGCTCAATAGCCACATGACTGACAGCTGTCCTATTGGACATTGCCATTGTCACAGGAAGTTCTTTTGGGCCAGCTGCTCCAGACTCTCAGTAGCTTCAGGGGACTTTAAGCAGAAGACAGGCAGCACCAGCTCTTCATTTTAGCAACATCACACCCAAGTGTGCAGGGCGCGTTGGATCCCCGGGGCTAATTAGCAATGGCCCAAATGAGAAATGCAGACTGTGTGAAAATAGGCAGTTTCAGAGGGAAAGGGACGGATTCAAGAGACACTTAGGTGATAGAACCTGGTGACAGGTTCACATAGAGCTTAAAAGAGGGGACAAATCCCAAATTTCTAGACAACCTGAATGGCATCTGTAACTCCCATGAAGTAGCAGGCCAGTCAGCTGCTGAGACTTGGGAAGGAGACGTGGACCAGACAGTTGTCCCTCCAGAGCTGTTACTTTGCTGTACAATAAAGAGGGTGAGCTGGATAATTTTTGTAAATGTTTACTCTTTCATTTCAAATCACTTTTATTTAAATGCCATTTTATTTTATAATGTTTTTTAAAACATTATTTTGTATTAGTTTCAGGTACACAGCATAGTGGTTAGACAGTTATACTTTGCAAAGTGGTCACCCTAATATTTTAAGTACCACCTGGCATCGTACATAGTTATTACAATACCATTGACGATATTTCCTCTGCCATACTTTAAATCCCTGTGACTATTTTGTGCTACCAGTCTGTGCTTCTTAATCCCTTCGCCTTTTTCACCCGATCCTCCAAACCTCCTCCCCTCTGTCAACCCTCAGTCTGATCTCTGTATCTATGAGTCTGTTTCTATGTTGCTTATTTTGCTCTTTAGATTCCACATATAAGTGAAATCATTTGGCATTTGTCTTTCTCTGTCTTATTTCATTCTGCATAATACCCTCTAGGTCCATCCATACTGTCGCAAATGGTAAGATTTCATTCTTTTTATGGCTGAGTAACATCCCATTGATGCACCACATTTTTATACACTTGTCTGTCGATGAGCACTTGAGTTGTTTTCCATATAGTGGCTATTGTAAATAATGCTCCAATGAACATAGGGGGTGCATATATTCTTTCAAATCAGTGCTTTGGATTTCTTCAGAATATATACCTAGAAGTGGAAGTGCTGGGTCATAAGGCAGTTCCATTTTTTTTAAAGATTTTATTTATTTATTTTTAGAGAGGGAAAGGAGGGAGGGAGAGGGAGAGAGAGAGAGAGAGAGAGAGAAACATCAATGTGCGATTGCTGGGGGTCATGGCCTGCAACCCAGGCATGTACCCTGACTGGGAATCGAACCTGCAACACTTTGGTTCGCAGCCCGCGCTCAATCCACTGAGCTACGTCAGCCGGGGGGAAGTTCCATTTTTAATTTTGGGGGGAACCTCCATACTGTTTTCCACATGGCTGCACCAATCTGCATTCCCATCAACAATGTACAAGGGTTCCCTTTTCTCCACATTCTCACCAGCACTTGTTCTTTGTTGATTTATTGATGACAGCCATTTTGCATTCTGACAGGTATGAGGTGATATCTCACTGTAATACCATTTTAGTTTAACTCATGGATTAAGTCAATAACAAATTATAGCCAAATATTTCCTTATAAGTTCTTATGTCCTAAACCAGCTATTTATCAGTTATTTACCAAAAGTTTCAAGAAGACAACAATCTTAAGACTCTTCTCTAAGCATTACACTCTTAAGCATTTAGTGAATAAATGCTATGTGTAAGACACAGAGGATATAATGAGGCATTAGAGACATGATCTTAGTCCGCACGCAATCTTTGAGATAAAACACTTCAAATAAAAAAATAATAATATTAGATACCAATGCCACCGATTCCTTCCATGGGCCCTATTTTCTGTTTGGTGTTTGGGAAAGTGATTTGTTTTAGGTTACCACTATTAACAGATTTTTTAAGCAGCTTCAGGACCTCCCAGATACGGATACTCAAGGGTACAAAGGGTTTCATCTCTTGGCAAAAGCCCGGATAGACTCATCCTCTTGGACGGGACTGAAGAGGACGGCCTTTGCAAGCAGACAGACCTGGGTTTGTTCAGTACTCTGTGCTTACCGGCTGTGTGACCACAAACAAGTGCAACTTCTTTGAGCTTCAGTTTTCTCATCTATAAAATAGGAGACAATTCACCTCAGACAATCAATGTGACAATTAAGTGAGATAATGCATGAGAATGACTGGGCAGAATGCCTGACACTGGCAAGTGTTAAATAAATAGTGGTTTACATCAGTTACTTATTTTTATTAATTCAATGCCTTCAGCCTGCGCAGGTGAGCTAAACACGGTCACTGCCCCTTTCCCCAGGTTCTCTGTCAGTCTATTCTCATCAAAGCCAGGTTGGTTAAGCAGATGTGATTCCACTCCCCACTTGTCTTAGAAAAAAACTTTTTTCGTAAAACATAATTGTGTATTCTTTATTTGGTGAGGGTGACTCTTGGCGTATGGCCAGCTTCTCCCTCCAGTCACATGGAAACTGGGGCATAAAGTAGGAACCAGAAGTTAAGCTAAGATTTATTTCCATCTCCCTCTGCCAATTCCTGTCAGTAATGATTAACAGTGACAAATAAAAGGAGCACAAGACCACAGTTAGCACAGAGAAATGCATACAATAAAAATAGACTACTAAATATCCTCAGATGGTTTTTACATATTTTTAACATGTTCCCCATAAGCATAAGTCACACTATGGGAAACCCAAGTGCTGGCCATCTGGCTGTCTCCACGTCGTCCAGCTGGCCCTGGTCACTTGTATGGTTGGAAACCCAAAATGTCTGCATGCTCCCAGTGGGACTGTGTTCTCACGGCCACCTCTTGCCCATTTCTTGTTTGTGCTGAAATCTGAGTCTCCTAGGCTTGCCTGTTTACTACTGTTTTGTTTCCTCAGCTGGCATGGACCCAAAGAGGGAAATCAGTCCCTTTTGCTTTTAATTTGCCAAGGCAACTGCTGGGCCAACACAGGGCTGTTCATGCAGCAGTTTTTTTTGTGGGGTTTTGGGGGGGTTTTTTTGTTTTTTTTTACCAAGGGTGTGGAAATAAAAGTGTAGGGCTAATTTCTTTTCAAAAAGTAAAAATGATCAGGCATCACCAGAGCTGGCTTCATGGGTGTGCGACTAAGGCATTCTCACAAGGCCCCGGCTCAGAAGGGTCCCAAATTTGTGGTTCCATGTTCTGTGGTCATCTTGAAATGCTCAACAAGCTTACCTTTGAGTTTGTGTTTGTAGTCGAAGTCTGATAGGTCAATGGTGCCCGTGCCAGGGGCTTGGAGCTTCTACTCACACTCAGGCCTGACTTCCACCAACTCCCTGTCTTCCTAGCTAGGCCCCCCACTCCCATCCAACTAGCTCCCATCTCTGCCTGGTGTCCCAGGCCCTCTCTGCCTTCACCCAATGACTTACCCTCCACCCCCTGCCTCTCCCCAGTCCACCACGGTTTGGAGGCGGTACAAGGGAAGAGATGCCGGGTCTGACTTCCGCACCCACCCTCTGCTTCCCTGGAGCAGAGCGTCTCTGCACACAGAAGGCTGCGAGGGACGGCCTGCTGCGGGTGGATGAGAGGCACAGGCACAGGCGCAGGCGCAGAGTCACAGCTCAGGAACCCCAGGGTCCGGAAGAATCTGCACTCCTGGATTCCGCATGCCCGAGGAAGCACGACATTAAATAGCAAATTAAAAACAGCATGACAGATCGAGAGAGACTGCAGTTGAAAGAGAACGCTTCCTATCTTAGCACCTCTAACAGCACTTTTTGCTGCATTTGAACATTTACATTTTGCAGCAGGCTCCACAAATTACCTCGCCACTCTTGGCCGTCCTTGTTCTTACATGCAGCCCCCTCCGCCGCAGGGCTTTAATCACTGGCCATGCTGACCCACGAGGCTTCTTCGATTCTTCTCGAGCTCCCATGTACCGCTTTCAGCGCCTTCTTTTCCTGCCCTGTTCACCCCTCAATCCATCCTTCTAGACTAGCCCTACTTTCCAAATGGACCTCAGTGTACCACGCAAAACTGTTTAACACTCTGTTTCCGTTTTCCATCATCCAGATCGAGTTCCTGGGATCTTAACTTTTCATGACCAAATGACCTTCTAACGTGTTTTGTGAAACAAACAAACAAAAAAATAGGTTTCCTTCTGAAAGAAATTCTACTACCAGTTCTTTAAATAACAGGGTTTTTTCCCTTCCCCATTGACTGTATATAAATTATCAATTATTTTTCAGCAGTATTTGCCAACAAGTCATGTTCCCTAGAACATCAGTCCCACAGAAGTGCCCATTAAAAGAGAGAGAGAGAGAGAGAAAGAAAAAGAAAAAGAGCCCGTAGCCAATAAGTTTGGGAAACACCAAATACTCTGTTTCCCTCCTCCCCCACTCTTTTTTGTAGATTTCCATGTGGCATTAGCTTATTAATGAGTCTGGTCTGATTTTATTTAAAATAGCATTTCCCAATCTACATGTCAACAGAACCCGTTTTTCAGGGAGCAGCTGTTAACTGCCCACTCTGCAAGAATCGCCTTAGATCAGGCAAACGTTTTCTATAAAGGACCACGAGTAACTATTTCAGGCTTTGAGGGCCGTATGGTCCCCGTGCAACCACTTGCCTCTGGTCTTGCCGTTCGAAAGCAACCACAGACAGCACAAAAATGAATG
This sequence comes from Phyllostomus discolor, assembly GCF_004126475.2. Lineage (NCBI taxonomy): Eukaryota > Metazoa > Chordata > Mammalia > Chiroptera > Phyllostomidae > Phyllostomus > Phyllostomus discolor. Next base: position 189,631,213 of record NC_040903.2, on the reverse strand, counting down.
GGCATGGCTGCGTGCCAATAAAACCTCATTTATGGGCACCGAAATGTGAACTTCTTACCATTTTCACATGTTATACGATTTTCTTCTTTTGATTCTTTTAGCCATTTAAAAACCATTCTGAGCTCAAGGGCCAAACAAAAACAGACAGTGGAGTGAGCAGTCCTCGGCTAGCAGGCAGTGGTTTGCCAATCCCCGACTTAGAAGATAACCAAGAAAACAAGTTCCTTGTAACAAGACCCAAGTTGGAAACAGTTCCTCTACCTTAATGGTTATCAATTCTGAATTTTTCCTAATTGATCATTTTATGCTTGGGCTATTTTAAAAAAGGCATTATAACTTCTTGTGGTTCAGATGGTTTCAGCTCCTGATCCTTCAGCCCTTGGTGGGAAATAATTATCTCATATCTGCTGCTATTCTCAGCACACACCCTCGTGGCTCAAGCAGATTAGCGCTCTGGGATGCCTGCCTCCTGCCTTTTATATCCCCTCTTCCGTCTCCATACTGGAGTCATGCTGCTGTTTGTCAGAAACAGAGTCTGGACACAGATGTACTAGTTGTGTTCTTTGCACTCTTCCCATTTGTACGTTTTTAAGATAGATATCCTCCCCTAGAGCCCAACACCAGCGCCAAGGAACTGAACCACAAAGCAGACATTCACATGCTTCATAGCATAACTCACTCATTCCCAGTCTTTTCATAATTGTACCCACAGACACATGTTCTTGACTTCGTGACACGTCCCATTCTCCTCTTAGGAACACATGGGTGCCTCTGTTTTTTGAACTGAAGTGAATTAAAATTAAGTTTTCTGAGATATACATTATTAAGATTCTCCCTAAGCTAGCTGGAAATATCCTCAGAATTGCAAAAACTCAGTTTGAAATCACATTGCATGACTTTAAAGTCCTAAGTATGCTTATGCTTTGTTGCTCTTTTTAAATGCCCTTAGAGTGGGTATGTGATGGGAATAGAACCAAACAAAGGGGAAATTATAGGGCAGCATCTGTGGGTAATGATGAAAAGGGAAGATGCATGTGATCGCTTTAGTGTTCATGTGACTACTTATCTCTATCTAGTTTAGAAACAAATAGAAATTGCATGACTTGCCCCGGCTGGTGTGGCTCAGTGGATTGAATGCTGGCCTGTGAACTGAAGTGTCACTGATTCAATTCCCAGTCTAAAGCACATGCCTAGGTTGCAGGCTGGGCCCCCAGTAGGGGGCGCACGAGAGGCAACCACACATTTATGTTTCTCTCCCTCTCTCCCTCCCTTCACCTCGGTCTAAAAATAAATAAATAAATATATTTTTTAAAGAAATTGCATGACAGAAAGTCACCTATAAGTTTGAGAACCTCCATCAATTCCTGGAGGACAAGGAACAAAGCCTTCTGTTCCAAATGAGGGACACGGACGAAACCATTTTAACAAACCAACATGAAAATGAATATAGTTTTAAATGAGAGGGAGGTCTCTCTTCAACCAGCCACACTAGGTCAATAAAGTCTTAAAGGTGTATATGCTGGGGGACTGGGAATCAAGATGGTGGCAGTGGGAGGGTGGATGGGTGGCTAGTGACACTCCTCTTTAGGCAACTCTAAGTATGTGGTTTGGCTGATCTATGGGAAGATACCTGAGGGAAGCCATCAAAGCAACACTCCAGGACGGAAGCCCTTAGTATTGTTCATGTCCAAAAGCTCCCCAAAGACCTCAGACCTCACTCTCAGGAAAGGAAAGTTGATTACCTGACTCCTTGATTGCTTCTGACATAGCAGTCAAAATAATTGTGCTGCAGCACAGCCAGTGCCACTGGCTGGGGCACTGGGTGGCGAGCCAAAAGACATACACTTTTGCTCTGGCAGTGCCATTGACTTGCTGGAAATTTCCCTCTCCAAATTCTAATTCAGCCATCATCATTACCAGATGCTTATTAGCATATCAAGGCCTTTTGCTATAGTGGTTGAGCACATGGGCCCTGATGCCAAACTCCGAATTTAAATCCTGTCTTTCACCTGCAAGCTGGGAAACCTTCTTCATGTTACTTAGTATCCATCTCTGTGTTTGGTTCCCTCTCCTGGAAGCACTTTACAAGTATTTGTTATTCTTGTGAAGATCAAGAAATACCCAAATCTCTTCGTAACTCTAGCTAAAGGGGTGAAGAGGGAGCCAGGTCCAGTGCAGGTGACAAGGAAGATCTAGGGATTTGGGGGATGAGAGCAGAGAACCCTGATGCAATGAAACACTGACAACAAGGAGGAGACAAAGGGCTTCCTGAGAGCTGTTGATGTTCCTTTGCCTGTGGTATTTCATGCACATAACAACTCTGTATAGGCTGTTATTTTGATTCTCACTAGCTCTGTTTTGCAGAGGAGTAAACCAAGACTTAAAGAGATCAGGCAAACGGTTCAATGACCCAGAGCTAGCAAAGGGTAGAGCCAATATCCCAACTCAGGTTCCTTGGCTCCAAAGTGTATTCACTTAAATACTGCGCAAGCTCAGGATCAGCGTGCCTGGAAATGGGAAACTGGTGCTTCACAGGGACAGAGTTTCTCATGGGGTGGTGAAGAAGTGCTGGGAATGGTGGTGATGGTTACGCAACACTGCGCCGCTAAATTGTAGGCTTATAATGATAAATTATACATGCTGTATATTTCACAAACACTTTGTTACAAAAAGTGCTAGGAGAATGGTTGAGAGTGTCCTTCAGCTCCCTGGGGTCAAAGGCAGATATGGAAGTCAGGGACAAACCTAAGAGTCAGGGATTGAGACAAATTACAACGTATTTTTGCCCCTCCCTTGCACAGAAGATAGTTTATAAAACTACAGAGCAATAATAAACGTCAGTTTATTGCTCGAAGAAAGCATTTTGCACCCTTGGAAGCTCACAGGCTCAAACACACCACTCTTATGAACCAATTATAGGGCTTCATAGAGAAAGTATATTTAAAAAGCTGGAGAGCTACCAAGGGGGAGAAACCCCATCTTTTAAATTAAGAAATCCTTAATCAACACAGTAAGGCCTGTGTCTGTGGAACAGTATTTCTTTCTTACATAATTATGACTTAAAATTCAAAGTGTCCTTACTGAGTGATGAATAAAGTTAAATAAATGTGTGAAAGGGCCAGAAAAATAGAACAGACAACACCTCTGTACGTCCCACAGGAGAGATGTACGATAAGCAAGTTATTTCCAGTCGTAAAACAGCCTATAAAACAAAGGCGCTGGGTGAATGCAGGTCTGCCTGGCTAAGGAGGCCGAGGATTATCTAGGAAAAGTCAGGAAGTCTCATATAGGATGGGGCTGGAGTTGGCATTCGAAAAGTACATGAACTCTCCTTGTTTCCTTTATAGACTAGCAGGAGCATCTTAAACAGGCATGTGAGGGGAGACGGGCTGAGGGGAGAGGACAGTGGTGTCATCACCATGTCTTGCTTTAGCCTCCTATCAAGAGAGCGAAACAGTCTGAAGATGACGAACTAGCCTGGCAGGCCCAGACATGATTAACAGCATTCCCTCTGCCTGCATTCCATGCAGGCATTTGGCTGGGTCCCCTAGAAGCTGAGAATGGCCGTGTTTCCATTGGGGGAGTGGCTCCAATCCAATGCACTGGTCATTAGCAGTTACTGGAGGCCTGGGAGCTGATACGAAGTTCGGTTACAGAGTTCTTTGTAGACTGGTGTCCATGGGGCATTGGACTCTGTCCCAATGCCTCCCTACTGTCTTCTTCCCTGGTGGACGGAGCACATGTGAGTACGTGGACTTGGAGAAGACTGTGTCTTCATAGAAGAGGAAGGTCCTGGAGGGGGAGCTGTTTATTCCTAGAAGTACTGACCTTACCCCTGGGTAAGAGGCACTCCTGCCCTGGGTCCCACGCTCTAAAAATCCCTTCTCTGGCCCTCCACTGGGCACTGCCCTGTCTCAGGCCAAAGTAATGTGCTCACTGCACACCCAAGTCCCGGCCCCCTCTTCTAGACAACATTCCCAGCCCTTCTTGCTCAAACAGCCCTGAGCCCACTTCCAGGGCCTGCACTGTCCCCTTCTCTGGGTATAAAGACCTCCAAATAAGCAGATGTTCCCAAAACCCAAGGGGCGGCCAAGGGGCGACACATGAGTGGAGCTTGGATGTGGGGGCTGGGGTGCCTCCACTGCTGTGCACAGGCCCCTCACCACGCAGAGTAGAGCCAGGATGGGAGAGGAGGGGTGGGTGGGCCCTGCACAGGCGTTCCCTGGGCTGCTGTGTCCCTGTGCGGAACCCTGAAAAGTCCAAGAACTCTCCATCTGAACTTGACCTTCAAAGTTGTTATGAAAGTATACTTGTCAAGGTAGGAGGACACAACTTATTTCATTAAGCATTTTGCTAGCTTGATATGTAACTTTTAAAAACACGTGCCTCCATTTGTTCTCTTGCCCCAAGGCCAGTTCCCAGGTTGCATGCCTCTCCTCCACTAGAGCTCTTCTCTCTCTTACACCTAACTAGCAAATCAGCTCATCTTTGATTAGCAAAACCTGTGTCTATTTCTAGGGGTGAAAATGTTAAAGCCAAACCATTAGTCCCCAAGTTAACTGAACTGGTCCAGAGAACCCACGTTTTCCCCAGGAGGAGTAAACAACTCAATCACAGCGTGCACTCAAAGGCAATGGAAAGTCCTGCTCTCTGTTGGGGAGGTCCTTGCCAATCAAGAGACAGAGGTGGGAGGCCAGGCTTCTCCCTGCAGCTGGGAAGAAGCCCAGGTTGGTTTTTTTTTTTTTTTTAGCTTGAAAGTAAGATACATGTGGAAAGCACCTGTTGGCTGGGAGCTCAAAGCATTTTCCTTTTTCTGTCCCTGGAGAACTTGCTGACCACCCTGGAGGAGACAAGAGGTAAATTGCTCAGAATAACAAGCCCACTGAGGAAATCTAAATGGGCATCAGCCATGTCGCTTCTGGAAGGGAGAAGGGATGAAAGGGCTGACAAGCCCAGGAGGCCTGGAGCCAGGTTTGCTACCATGAGGGCACAGAGAGGGTGCTGGGCAAGACTTCCTCTCACAGTCCTTGTCATCTTAAAGTGTCTCAAAACTCTTCAGGAAAACACCAGCTAAGGTTGCTGACATTCCTGGTGGAGAGGGAAGGTGGAAGGGAATCCAGCCAGGGAGGAGGGTGGTGCGAGCAATAGGTCTGGACGAGCTGTCAGGCAGAGCTTGGCCAGTGGCCTCAGGATGGCAGTAAAGCTTAAGCCTGAGAAACGTTCTCCTGCCTACTCAGCCCAGTGTTGGGGAGAGGGGCCAGAACTCCGGGAGTGGGAGTGGGCACTTGTCTGACCCTAAGAGGGAGCGCCTCCTTACACTCAATGCCTGAGGCACCTCACTAGTTCACCCTCATTCTGAGGGTCCTATCACTACATCCTCACTGGCAACTGAACCACACCTGGGTTTACCAAGATTTCCGTCTTTAGAGAGGAAAAGGCAGGCCAATTAGAAGTGTTTCTCGACCAGCCAACGGTTCACTCTGAGCCTGCAGCAGGCCTGGCTCCCTTTCTCTGGCAGAGTTGGGGGGGGGGGCCCAGCCAGCTGGGACTGAGAGCCACTTGCCCAAACAGACCTCATCCCTTCCCTCAGCTGCCCTCTCAACACTCTCTCATTCCTTCTCTCCCCAGACAATGAGATTCTGGACCCAGAAACCTCCAGTGCTTACCTCCAAGTAGCAGGTAACCTGAGCAGAGTAAACACAGGGTGAAACTGCCTGTGCCTCCCAACCCAGACAGGCTCTCCTGCTCCTCCTGCGTGCTGAGCCCTGGGATCTCACCAGGCAGATGCTCCTGCCACACGGAGGTGGCTACGGGGGGCTCAGCATGGTCAACGGCTCTGTGCATAGGAAAGAGTGAATAGAAACCTGAAGACATCTGGGCCATAGAGCTCTACCAAAGTCACCATCAGATTCCCACCAACCTCTGCACTGCCATCTTAAAAGACAGGCCCACAGGTTACATGTCTGGGTTGCAGGCCATGACCCCCAGCAACCACACATTGATGTTTCTCTCTCTGTCTCTGTCTCTCTCTCTCTCTCTATCTCCCTTCCCTCTCTAATAAATAAATAAATAAATCTTGAATAAAAAAAAGACAGGCCCAGGAAGATCTGAATATCTTACCTACAAAGGGGATCAAGAGTCACTGTAGACCATGGAAGTTTTGACCCCTACTTTCACCTTTTCAGCCACTTACTGAGAAAATCTTTCCTTTTTTCTGGTTGTCCTAAAAATAGGCCCTAAAAACACTCTGCCCCCCCATAGGAATCCCTGTTTGAGACTCTCTCTCCCTAAGAAACTCAGGGGGTGGGCACAAGCATCCAGGAGCTGCTCCTTCAGCCAGCTGTGCTGATGCCAGGAGGACACCAGGCTTCTGTTGCCTGTGGGACTGTCGGTGTGGTTGACGACAGGGTAGAAATAAAAGGAACAGATATCCCTACGCATGCGCCTGATCCTAGAAGTAGTCGAGCAACGCTTGGCAGAGCTCATTCTTTTCTTCCACTTTCATCTTCATCAAATGCCATTTGAAACTCTAATTCAACCTCTCAAATAAAACCCAGCACATCTGCTCTAAAAACTCCTCCAAACAGTGACAAGGACAACAGGCAAAGGTAATTGTGTATCCACAGAAAAACCTTTGTAACAAAGACTTTATACTACCAAGAAATGATGGCAGAGGGTGGTCTCAGGCCCCACAGGTGCCTCCTAATGGTCTTCCATAACAGAAGCTCAAAGACTTACAATGTCAGAATCACAGAGCTGGACAAAGTCACAGAGTTGAGACTGCTCCTGATGCAGACCCTTATCTTGGAGAAATCTACACAAAAATCACCCTCAAGCCTAGTACAAATTGAATTACCCCTAGAAACTATTATAAGCAGTAACTATTTTAACCAAAGAAGTTTAAATTGCTTATACTTTGAATTGGACTTTACAGCTATGTCTATGTTGAGTTGGACACAAGCACAATTGTTTTTTAAAAATAATTTATTGAGGTAATAGTGACACAGTTGTTTTTTAAATCTCTTTTTAATTTTTTAATTTATTTTTAGAGAGAGGGAAAGAGAGGGAGCGAGAGCACCCATGTGCGAGAGAATCACTGATTGGTTGCCACACACCCCAACCAAGGACCCGGCCTGCAACCCGGGCACGTGCCCTGACAAGGAACTGAACTGGCCACCTTTCGGTTCACAGGATGATGCTCAGCCCACTGAGCCACACCAGTTGGGGCTGTTCTTTAATTCTTTAAATCACCTGGTTGAGAGAAGAACTTGAAAGAGTATCTTCAAGCTTTTTCACCCGCTTACAGACAAAGCTACTCCCAGGCTTACTCAATGTGTACCCTGCAGGCAAGACTTTACCACCCCACTTAGTAAATGAGGATGCCCTTCCTTAATACTATAAGTGTACTAATTCAGCTGTGTGAATGGAATGCTTACTATGTGGTTATTATCATGTTGCAAGGCACATTTTTACAAGACCCTTCCTTGTGTGTTGGGACTCATTTGAGTGAATCATCACAGAATGCTTCTAAAGTGGACAGAGCCAAAGACGTAAGTAGGAAGTACTTAAAGGTGTCCATCAGTGTTACCCAGCAGCTCTACTGTGAACTAGGTGTGCCCTTACACTAACTTGTACTAACAGGGGTGTCCAACCCACAACCCACAGGCCACATGCCACCCAGGATGGCTATGAGTACAGCCCGACACTAAATCTCACATTTACTTTAAAACCTTTTTTTTTTTTTGCTCATCCATTTTCATTAGTGTTTGTGTATTTAATGTGTGGCTCAAGACAACTTTTCTTCTTCCCATGTGGCTGAGAAACATCAGAAATTTGGACACCCCTGCTAGAAGAAAATGAGAGGCTTCTAGAAGTTCTGGAGGGTTGAGTTTTAATAGAGTTGGAGTCCGTCCTTACATGGAGCAAGATCTATCCAATGGGCCAGCTTCCCTGGACCAGGAAACAAGATGGCACCCAGACACCGCATAGCTAAGAGGCAGGCGGAAGAACTGGGAGGGTGGGGAGCCACACCTGATGCCTGCAAAGTTATGCTAGGTCTTTCAGAAGAGTGGGGAAACTCAGTGCTATGAACAGATCTTAGATATTTTCACAGAATTTTTAAAAATAAAATCTAGACATGGCAGCTTAATTTCTGTTAATTGTCAGGCATTATTATCTTTATATGTTCTCTTGGTTTTTCATAAATAAGCTTCATTCATGTTAACTTCTTCAGCTCTATTCAAGGAGTTTTACTCATGCTTTCCCTGGAGTGAATAGGGGTGCATTTTCCCCCTAGGCTCCTAGACAGTGGGGAAAAAAGAATCAAAATGGAAAGAGGTTAAAGGAAAGGCAAAAACTCAGGGGCAAATATACTTATTCTGACAGCTAAGCATCAACCTGGCTCAACTCTCAGGCAAGGGTTCAGTCTGGATCAACTCTCAGAATATAGCTTTCCTTTTTGCCTCCCACGGTTCTCCCTCCTTCAAAATCCACCTCATGGCAGGACCTTCTGGCTACGCCCATTCGTCTGGTCTCTCTGCCTTATCCATAGCCGGTCTTTCTTTCTTCTCGTGTCCTCAAACACTGTCTTTTTTATGGCTGCAGTTTACTCATAGGCATGTGTTTCTTCTATGTTGTTTGTATAAGTATTCTGTAACGCGGCAATAATGCTTACATTGTTCTATTCAATTGGAAGTTCTTTAAAAGTGAACAGCTTCTATCTCCTTTGTGGCAATATCATTCTTTATAGCAAAAGGATTCAGCCCAGGTTTCTGTCACATTTATATTAAAAGGTTCATCAAAAATAAAAATTTTTATTGTGTTTTTTCAAGTGTGAAATTCTTAAAAGTCCAGCCAGTAAAGAAAGTAAGAAAATTCATAATTTCATCCCAAAGAGAGAACATCCGTTAACAGTTTAATTCATCCTCCACCGCGCCTTGGTCTATGCATGAACATAAATGAACAAGAAAGGGATCGTACTTCATATTACATTTCACATCTTTCTTCTTTTATTTTTATGTCACTACACAGACCTACTTGCTTTCTCTGAATAGGAATATAATATTCCAAGGCATAGATATTTCATAAAGTTATTTGTTTATTAATAGATATTTAGATTATTCCAAATGGGCTTTTAGGTCACGAGAAAGCTGTCAAGGATGACTCCCTTGTTTCAAGCTGGAGTTTCTGGGTAGATGGTGGTAATACCAATCAAGATAGAGAATACCAGGGAAGCAGCAGGCCTCGGGCAGATAAACTGTTTCTTTTCTCTGATTATGTTTTCTTTACGATAACATAACCATTGAAATCAGGAAGCAGCATCTCATTGTCATACCCCATCCACTTTCACTGACTGTCCCAATATCATTCTTTATTACAGCAAAAGGATTCACTCCAGGGTCGTGCGGAGCATTTAGTTGCCATGTCTCTTGCATTTGCTCCAATCTGAAATAACTCCCCAGTCATTCCTGATCTTTAAAAGCCATGACACTTTTGAAGATTCCAGTCCAGGTGCTTTCTAGAAAGTGACTTACTTGGGTTTGCCTGATGTTTTCTCGTGAATAGATTTAGGTTATGCATTTGTGTCAGGGTTATCACCGAAGAGATGCGGGGTGCTTCTCACTGCATTCTACCAAGAAATGCTCAGTGTTGCTGTCCCATTGCTTGTGATGTTAACCTTGATCACTTGATTAGGTGGTGTCCATCGGGCTTCTGCACTGTGTAAAGTTTGCCTAAAGTTTCCCTTTTTCCTTTGTGGTCATCAAGCATTTGTTGGGAGGTACTTTGAAGCTATGCAAATATTCATTCCTCATCCAACATTCATTCACTATGTCTACTATCCCTAGATGGTTCTTGACTGAATTATTATTATTATTATTTTGGTTGCCAAAGTGATTTTATAATTCCATCATTATTTTAAATTCATTAGTTGACATTCCACAGTAAGGAAAAGCTTTCTCCTCTCCCCATTTATTATTCATTCATTTATTTCAGCATAGACTCATTGACTCCCATTTTATTACATGGGTTATAATCTGTAACTAGCCTTATTTATCTTGATGCTCAAACTGTACTGGATTTGGCAAGCAGGAGCCCCTTCAAACTGGTTTCTATGTGCCCTGACCAGGAATCGAACCAGCAATCTTTCACTTTGCAGGACGACGCCCAACCAACTGAGTCACACCAGTCAGGGCACAGTTACCTTCAATTTCAGTGTCAACATCATGGAGTCCATCAATTCTAGTAATCTTCCTCTCCATATCATGATGTCTCTCTCTGATTAGGAGACACTTGTCTTTCATTATTCTCAAAATATTTATTTGATCAAGGGCCTTGTATGTAATGAATCTTTTCTTGCTACCATCACACCCCTGCACAGATGCCCTTATGGTCTCACCTGCCCTGGGCCCACCCTCACCCCCCTACACTGTCACAGAGGACCCCCTCACTCAACTCAGACCCTGACAACCCTATCAGGTCATCACCACCCTGCATTCATAGGTGCTGCCTCACCCCATTTGGGTTCGTGTATCTGTGACAGGCAACCCAACCCCCACTCATGCATACTTTGGCCCGTGCTAATAGTTTTATACTAACTTTTTCAGAAAGAAGGGGAAGAGGGAGAGAGAAAAAATTTCCCTGATTAATTTTTAATTTAAAAAATGTATGTACAGCCTTGACTGGTATGGCTCAGTGGATTGAGTGCTGGCCTGCAAACCAAGGGGTCACTGGTTGATTCTCAGTCAGGGCACATGCCTGGATTGCAGGCCAGGTCCCCAGTAGGGGGAGCATGAGAGGCAACCACATGTTGATGTTTCTCTCCCTCTCTCCCTCCCTGCCCCCTCTCTAAAAAAAAAATAAATAAAGTATTTTTTAAAAATGTTTGTACATATCACTAAAGAAGAAGGAAGTCTGAGAACATTTTTCTAGAATAAAGGAGACTACAGAGACGTGACAGCGAAATGCAGTATGGAATCCTGGACCAGAAAAAGGCCATTATTGGGAGAGTGGTGAAACCTGAGGAAGACCTATGAATTAATTAATATTAATACCAATATCATAATTAGAATCAATATCAATATCAATTTCCTGGGTTTTATCATTGTATTAGGATTATGTAAAATGTTAACATTAGAGGAGTCTGAGAGAAAGGCTACATCGTGTTACATTACAATACTATGCTATGTATTGTGTTATAACCTGCTTCACCGTGTCACTTTTCATTGTGGACACCATCCCATTGTTTATCAGTACACACAAATCTCTCCCATCTCCCCGTCAGTACATCCTGCTGTAAAGGATAGAGTGGGCTTTCCGTAAATGTGGTTGACCTTCTCCACTTGCCACGAGTCAGTTGGCTGGAGAGGGTCGGCCTGACCGACAAGAAGAGCAGACTTACTCCAGCAGCTGTCAGCGTCCAGAGGACACTGTGTTCTTTGGACCTGTGACCAAACCAGCCAGGTCAGTTTCGCCTCCTATTTCAAAGCAAATTTCCTCTCATTCTCCTTGAACTGCCACAGCGTTTGGCTTGTAATTGTGTTATATAGGTGCAAGGAGAAGGGAAGTGTCACCTAGAAGATCTTCCTAGAAACACAGAACAATTGTTTGTACTTTATCCTTCCTGTTTCTTTATTCTAATCAATGTGCTTAGAGCTCAAACAGTTCAGCTGATCCTTGAAAGACGTGGTCAAGGTTTCACAAGCCACTGGCAGTGACAGGAAGGAAGAGGGGGAGATGGCTGCATTGTCTTCAGCCAGCAGACAGGCTGCGTCAGGCACTGCCATCCCCAGGACGACCAGGAGGGAATGGCAGGAGTTCAGGGTTCAGCACTGGCTGTTGAAGAGAGGGCTAGAGTTTTGGAAAGTCATATGACAGCTTCAGCCGCATTTTCCACACTTGCCCTTAGAAAGAGCATCTGAGTGCTCGAGGCACCTGTGTACTTCACAGCCTCAGGGAACCAGCATCTGGAACTGCTGCCCTTCACTGCCCTGACAGCCCTTGAACTCCTGTCTCTGCCAAGTGCATGGCAACTTCAGGCTGTGCTGACTATGCAAGGGTCTCAATTCACATAAGAAATTCACAAGCTGGGGTTCTCCAACTCACTATTCTACCAACTGGAGTAGGCATGGAGCTTATGTAATTTGATAGAGATAGCAGTAACTAGGCTGGGCTTGATTCAAAGGAGTAGTTTGGTATCATGTGACTAGGTCCTTTCCAAGGTTCCTTTCCATTCTAAAGGTCTCTGTTATGTTCCTAATCAAGGCAGCAGTGCCATGGTGAAAAGCACACATTTCAACATCAAAGAGACTTGGGTTCGGGTTCGGGTTCTGCTCCCTACCAGCTAAGTGATGTCGGGCAAGTTCCTTGTCGTTGCTCGACTTCAGCTTCTCCATCTTCACAGGGCTACTGGGAGGGGTCTGTAACCTGATGCAGGGCTAAGCACGGCCCTGGCGCAGCAAAGATGCCCGATGCCATGGCTACGGGTATCACTCTGGTTAAGAAATTTACCTTTCTGGGAAAACAGACAGAAAGTTTTTCTAAAGACAAGGATCCTGCCCTCTAAAACTGTTACTGAATAGAATAAAGGAGGATGTGATACTCTGAAGAGGAGGACTGGTCAAACGGTTCTTTTTATTTTTTTACTTTAGAAAGTTTAGAGTGGCAACCATAAGGAACAGTCCTAGGAGGTAATTATAGAAGAAAAGTGAGATGGGAGATTAAATGATTGCCCAGGATCACAAAGCTTATTAATCTGTCAGCCTGTCCTTAACCACAACTTTCTCCTGTGTCTCGGTCAAGTGTCCCACTTGAGGCACCACCCCGCCTAACTCTACTGTGCTCTGAAAGATGCTGGTGTGAGGAGTGTCGTTTAACGACCCTGGGTTGTATTAATGTCAAGCTGTCATTTATGAGCACTTACAATTTGCCTGGCACTGTGCTCTACTCATGGTTCATTCAGTCCTTAAAACACCCTGTGCATAAGTATCGTGTCCCTGTTTTATGGGAGGAGAAACTGAGGCACAGAGAAGATAATCACCTTGCCCAAGGTTACTCAGCCAGTAAGTGGCATTGTCAGAATTCCGGCAGCAATTTAATTCAGTGGGTCCTGGAAGTCAGAATGTGTGGGCGCTGGGGTCTCTGAGCTCTAAATCACTGCTCTGAGGATCTTGACTCAAGGCACTCTGAGGGACCCAACACTTGAGGCACAAGATGATCCCCCCAAAACTCTGTGTCTTGTGCTTCCATATGGTGGCGGGGATGGACTCACATCAAACCAAGAGCTGGAGAGGAAGAACCAGATCCATCTCTTGGCAGCAGACTCTCAGCCCGACCTTCCCAAACTGGGAGAGAGCGCTCATTCCGCTGGACTTGCCCACATTCAGTTAGATCAGCAAGAGGCTTTCTTCCTAGAAAATTCTCCAAAGACATGATTTGTGACTTAACAGCATAATCTGGGGACAGCCCGTAAGGCTGAGAGCTGATGGCTGAGTCTGGCGGGGAAGCCCTGTGGACTCAGACTGAAAGAGCAGAGTCAGGAAGGCTCAGGGTTACCTGACAGGAAGCTTGGTTCCCTGGTTTGGAATCAACCAGGGAGCTGGAAGCTTGGCCTGGTTTTTATGTGCAAGGAAAAGCAGAAAGTACAACCTGAAGAGTGTTAATAACTTGGAATTATTAGTGGTTACAAGGTCAGCATAGGAGAGCAGTTATGAGGGTACAGTGTCTGGAATCCAACACACATGGATTTTATCCCCTGATAGAGCTCGTATGATCTGGGTTTCCTTTAGTGTGTGTGATTTACCCTCTCTGGACCTTGTGTCCTCTCCTGTATTGTGAGGATCCTTGTAAAACAAGAAGCCCAGTGCCTAGGGCATTGTAAGTGTTCACTAAATGTTTGCCACTATTAACTGATTCTAAATAAACAATATTTTTTGCAGCATTGCTTCCAAGATTAGGTAAACATTCTCAACTGAATTCTGAGGTCTCTGTTGGCCAGTTGGGCAAACCAAATTGTCTCTAAGTTGCCCTTCCCAATCCTGGGAAAATTGCTTTCCACCTGCCTGTAAAAGTGACATGTAGAAATTTTTATTTTCTGAAATATTATCTCATCACTCACACATTACTGGTGGAGATGCAAAAATGGCACAGCCACTTTGGAAAACCAGTTTGGCAGTTTCTAATAAAGTTAAACACACGCCTACCATATGACCCAGCTGTCCCACTCCGAGATTTATTCCAAGAGAACTGAAAACTTACATTCACACAGAAACCTGTATGCAAGTGTTTACAGCAGCAATATTTGTAATTGTCAAAAACTGGAAACAACCCAAATGTCCTTCAAGTAGTGAACGGATAAACAACTAGCAAGTCCATCAGTGGAATACTACCTGGCAATAAAAAGAAAAAAGATCTGGTGATACATACAGATCTGATAACAACTTGGACAAATCCTAAATGCAAAGGGAAAGAAGCCAGACCCAAAAGGCTACATGCTGTCTGCTGCCACTTCTGTGACGTTCTGAAACAGGTTACATTACAGATATAGAAAAGAGGTCAGGGGTGATCTTCAGTGCCTGGGAATGGCAGGAAGTATTTACTAAAAGGGGGCACAGGAGAATTTTAGCGGGTGAGAGAACTGTTCTATAACTTGATTGTGGTGCTAGGTTGTGTGACTGTATGTGTTTATCAAAGCTGGCAGAAATGTGCACTTCAATATAAAGACTGAATTTTACTTTATGTAAATTAGACATCAATGAAAAGAAAACCCCAACAAAATATTGGTGCATACATAATCACATTGTATGCCCCTATCTCCATCACCTGGGGCAAATCCTCTCATTTTTGCTATGGGAAGGTGAGACATCAGAGGAAGTGGTACTCCGGTGGAATCAGAACCACTGCCCAGCCCCCACCTGCACTCCTAACCTGGAGCTATTCCTCACTGATCAGGTGACGAGCTCCAGGATCACAGACACTTCAGTCAGTTCTCTCTCCCACCTTCCCTTCCCCAGGCATGCTTAATGTTTGAAGCCACCAGTTTAAATAACACCAAGAGTTCATCAATTAATTTGTGGATGAAAAGCTTGGTCATGGGTATTTGAATTCCACAAATATGGCTTCTAAGAGCCATATTTCTTCCAAGGTCCTGAGCTTTGTCATGGGGAGGAGACAAAAGACGCCTCTTTGGGGAAACCACGTGCCCTGGCACATGTTCCTCTAATATAAAAGGAAGTGGGGGGTTGTAGGCAAAATACTCTTGCTACGGTAAGCAAGAAACCAGATCAAAACTGCAGAATCTGTCACACTTCCCAGCAGTGACTTCAAAACTGCCCTTGGAATATGTTTTGCTTTTTGGAGAGCGTCACAACGAACACTGATTGAGTTACTATTGCTTTAAATAAAAGGTATTGTCCCGTTCAGCCTCAAACATCTCCGTTAAAGATCTGTGGTTTTTGTTTGTTTGCTGTTTGTAAATTGGGCTTTAACTACATGATGGAACGTTTGTACAATCTTATTCCATTATACTGAAATTTCACCAACAAAATATAAAACCTACTGTATATCTCTAACAGTAGTGAAAGGAATCAGTGAAACAACTTCCATCACCACATTTCAAACATCTGTAAGGAAACTAACCCTAATGCTAATGCACAAAACATCCTCTGCTGGCTCTTCCTTACAAAAGCTATGGACGAATGCCTTTGGTTTTCTGACAAAGGAGACAAATTAATTCAAGGACTACAGGCAAGGTATAGGCTAAATACAAATTGGCACTTGACATAATCCCCTCCCCTCCACCGTGACCCCTAAGTCCTCAGAATTGTTGCAGCCCATTTTGAGGAGAATTCAGAGTGGGGCATTATTAGCGGGGACAGTCCTGCCAAGCACACTGTGCAGAGCTGGACCAAACAAACAGCCTCTTTGTTCTTCACCAGCCCTTGGATGTTTATGTCTGGTAGGGAAGTGCTACTCAGCCCCTGGCAAAGGTAAAACCATCTTTATGATGTTTTTTCCTGGTACTTCTAGAATTGAATTCACATTTATGAACGCGGTCCAAAGTATGACAAGATTGATATAAACGATTGCAAGGTTCAGTGCCACAGTATTTATAGTGCACCGACCACACACCAGCTACCGTACTGGGTGCCAGAAACTTGGAGAAAAATGGGCACAGCCCTGACCTCATAGAGCTTCTGTTCTAGTGGGGTGATTGTCCATAAATAAGTAAACAAACACCAAGTTAAAACAGATGCTGATTTGCTTAGTCCATTTGTGCTGCTATTACAAAACACCACACAGTGGGTGGTTTATAGCAACAGAAACCTACTACTCACAGTTTTGGAGGCTGGAATTTCAAAGGACTGGCCAGTCCACCCTTCAGGGAGGGAAAAATAGGGGAGGGATACTCTGACATCTCTGCCCCGCTCCTCGGTTCCCTTTGGGGGAAGAGTGACTCATCAGTTTGGCAAATGTGAAAGGTAAAACTTGCTGCCTGTGGCTCAGTGCATTCTCCCTAATCCAGCCTTGGAGAATCCAGGAGGACTTCTTGGAGGATGAGATGATGGCTATGCTGAAAAGGATGAGAAGAAAAGGGAGGTAAGTGGGAATAGTTCGACGGACATGCCACTCAGGGCAGAGGGAACAGCATGTGGAAATCCCCGGAGGCAAAAGAAAACATAATCCTTTAGGTAAAAGGAAAGAAAGGATTTCTCTCCTGTAGAGTGTAAGAGAACAGGAGCTACAAGATGAGATCAGTGCCCTGGCTGGTGTGGCTCCATGGATTAGGCATCAGCCTGAGGACCGGAGATGATGGGTTTGGTTCCCGTCAGGGCACATGCCTGAGTTGCAGGCCAGGTGCCCAGCTGGGGGCGTGTGAGAGGCAACCAGTTGATGTATCTGCCACGCATGGATGTTTCTCTCCCTTTTTCTCCCTCCCTTCCTGTCTCTCTAAAATAAATAAATAAAATATTTTTTAAAAAAGATGAGATGGGCCAAGGGGCCAGATTATGAAGGTTCTTATGTGCTAAACTCTGGAGTCCCTGTCTTATCCAGAGAACACTGGGATGGATGGAAAGGCTTAACCAAGGGAGTAAAGGTATGTCCTTCCTGATAGATCATTCTGGCTGCAGGGCAGAGAACAGGCAGGAGGGGTGGCCGTTCCTAGCCTCCCTGAAAATGTGAGAAGAGGTGGAAAGGGTACTTTGCTGTGCCTTAGAGACCTTCCTTTTGGCCTGCCAGATCCAATCAGCCTGGGCTCTAGGTCAGAGCTGCAGTCAGAGGGCCTTCGGCCCAGCTCCGTAACCACTCATGCTCTCCCCCCTGCCGGCCTAGGGATGGGCACAGAGCGGTACTGCACAATCCCTGATAGTTTCTCTACACCCTGCCCACGTAGTTGTAAACCACATTGTTATTAAAAACTCCTTGAATGATTCTAATTTGAGTGTAGCAGCTGGTTCCTTTTGGAAACTGTAAGGTTGTACCCTCTCCCTGCAAAAAAGAAAAAAGCAGGCGGAAGTGACCTGAGAAAAGCATGGAAGTGTCTTCCTAAGGATTGTGGCTTGAGAAGTTTGCTGCTTAGGAAAGATAGTGGACCTATTAACATAGTGGCTGTCTTTTAATAGCCCTACTCTTTTGGTGAGAATGATGCTGCTCGTTTAAAAAGAAAAAAAGGAAAGAGAGAGAAATATCATTGGAAATTCCACCTCCCAAAGGCAAATGCTATTAACATTTTTGCTGTATATCCTCTACACATTTTTCCAAACATGTATACGCAAATAATAATGTTCAGTTTTATATGGATGAATCGTACTCCAAATGCTTTGTCAAACCTACTTTTTCTCACTCACCCATAAGCAGTTGCCTGTGGATTAATCCAAGTAGATGTGTCCAGAAATACAGTCTTGGAGTCACCAAAGCCTCAGGAGCAGAGGAGCCCACCAGGCAGAGAAGCAGGAGAAGAGCAAGGGCCACCAGAGTCCCTGGAACTCAAACACTGACTGGGCGAGAAGAACCAGAAGAGGCAGGGAAAGAGCAGCCATGAAGGCAGGAGGGAAGAAGTAGAGTCCTTGGTCTTCGAGAAAGAGGAATGGTCAACTGTAAAAGGCCATTGTCAGATCAAATAAGATAAGGGCTTTGGATTTAGCAGTAAAGAGGTAGCTGGTGGCCAGGATAAGAGCGATTTTCAGTCAAGTGGTAGAATGGAAACCAAATTGTGAAAGAGGTGAGGAGAAAATGGAGGCAGTCTGCCTGCCCACCGTCCCCACCTACCATCCCCCCTCCTCTCTCATCAGAGCTTCTCCAGCGCTAATGTGCACATGAATCATTGGGCGTATTGTCACTGCACAATGCAGATCTGTTTTAGTAGGTCTTAGGTGGGTGATGAGCTCCCTGGTGATGTGGGTACCACTGGACCCAACTTGAAGAGGCAAGGGGCTAGACCGGGCAGCCCGGTGATGAGACCCAGTCTTGATAAGCTCACATGGCACTTTACCAAAGACACTCAAGCACGCAGAGATAAAAATGAATTCCTAGGGTCCTAGATTATTATTCATATCAGGAAAAAAACACTAAAAAGGAAAACTAGAGGAGATTTCCATTCTTGTATTCTAATTCTTTCCTGTATATATGCCTTGCTCATGAAATCCCTCCATTTGAGCCACTTAAAAGTGCTTCTTAAGTTTCAAACTTATGAGGATCTTCTAGTTATCTTTTAGGTATTAGTTCTACTTGAATTGCATTAGGTCCAAGAACTTGCTCTCTAAGATCACAGTCCTTTGAAATTTAGTGGTGTTTGCTTTATGGCTCATAACATAATCAATTTGTGTTGATATTCCATGAGCACTTGAAAGGAACATAGCCTACAGTCAATTGTTGGGTGAAGTGTTTTCTGTCTCTTAGGTCAAATTTATTACCTGGGTTGATAGGTCTTCATATTCTATCAATTACTTTTTAAAAAATGGAGTAAAATCTCCAGGACTTCTACCTGGAAAGCCTTTCCTCCATACCTCTGCCTCCTTCTCCAGACCTCCATCCAACAACTGGGGATTCACGATTTCCAAAACCTGACCTGGTCTATGCAGCCATCCTTGCCCTGATGGAGCTGATAGCCTAAGAAATCTTACCCGATCACGAACACCTACCCAGCGCACCTCAGACCTGGAAACATTTCTTGCTCCTCTGAGCTCTTACAACATTCACTGCCTGTGTAGCCAATTTAGTACTTAGTCTGTTTTCATTGCAGTTATTTGTATTCATAATTTACTTCCTTATCAGGTTTAGACTCTAAGTGGGCAGGTTATCCTATTTTTTATTTAACTGCTTTATTGAAATATAATTATTGACAAACCATAAAATCCACTCTTGTAAAGTATACGATTCAGTGGAAGACTATCTTATTTACCTTGGATCCTTTATAGCAGTGGTTCTCCACCTTGGTTGCACGTTGGAATCACCTACCGAGCTTTTAAAAAATACTGCTGCCTGGTTCTCACCCCCCAGAGGTTCTGACTTAATTGGTTTGGGGTGCAGCCAGGGCATTGAAATTTTTAATAGCCCTGGAGTGATTTTAACTTGTAGCCAAGGTTGCCCTATAGTGCTTGCCACATAACTGGCACCCAATAATTGTTTGTTGTAATCATGCCTGAATTAGCCCTAACTTCTAATATCTAGCTAATTAACTCACCCAAGAGCTACCTTCCCTGTCTCCCTCATGGCCCATCCGGTCTTATAACATAATATTCTGCTTATTATGTTTATCTCCTCCACTTAGTATGAAAGATAACTAGGAGACAAAAGCATTTAGAAAAGATGATTTGATAACTTGTAAAGACGTGCACACTTCAGCAGGATTGGATCACTGAGTAAGAAATACAGCAGAATATGAAAGAAATATAAATGTGACATATTCCCAAATTTCTGTATTCAAAAGTCAGGGATACCATGGTTTTCCATAGGGAATCGTGGATTTATAGGAAAAGCTCAAGATTTCATTCATTTTGGAGACCAGATGTTAAAGTAGTTCTGCTACTTTGTTTATGTCAGGGCTGAAAGTGTCCTGTTATCTTCTTCCTGTGGGGCTCAATGTTCACTCTTAAACTGGTGGCAGGGCAGTCTCATTTTTGTTTCCACAGCTGGGAGCAGCATGAAGGCTGGGACTGTTCCAGTTCTATACATTACGGCATCCCTGTGCTGGCACATGCTAGGTGTTCAATAAATATTGGTGGAATGGATATGATCACACCTCATGCCACCGCATTTAAATAAGATTTTGACTGCATAGGGAGCTTCACGAGTTTCCTGTTGCGGATGGAAAAAGGGCTTCTATGGAAAGTAACCTCACAGGCTGATCTGATCATAAATTCCTAATTGGGCAGTTCATGGTGGGTCGTCATGTCCTAGGCATAGAACTTCTTTAGTAAAAGGCTTATCTTGGCCTTAAGCAAGCCCTGTGCATTGTTTCTGTGTATCTGTGGAAAGGATAACACATCTTTGAAAAGTCCCCTTTCAGACCCCTCCTAAAGTGCAAGATTAACCAATCCCTGCCTAACCCGGCCTCAGTTTCTCCCACCTTCATGTAATCTTGTTTCACATTCTCTTTTTAATCTCAAGGGCATAATTTGAGATTATTCTCTGGAGTTTTTGAGCTCTTGCTCCCTTGCATATGTTGTCAGTTTGGCTCAAGTAAACTCTTAGAAAAATTCTCTATAGGTTTGGGTGTTTCTTACCTGGACACCGTTTTGATTTTTGCAATTCTTAGTTATGGTACTCTGAACTGGGCCACTTCTTAAACTGCCTGGGCTACAACAAACTCAGAAGAGGCTTTTACTTCCACATAAACAGTTGTTGGGGGTGGGCGGATGTCTGTGTAAGTAGGAGCCTCATGTGTGGAGCAAGGATGATCAATCCTGATCAATAAATACAAGATTCTCACGTCTGGGAGCTGGTCCTCAGCGAGGCGGGTCATCCTGCCTGTCTTGTAACACCACTTAACACCTGCCATTTGACACCTCCCCATAACCAGATCCCAAGGGTTCTCGTGTGCACCCGAGCCGCGCCCCCTGATCCTCCACAGCAGGATCCCCCCCAGCTGGTGATTACGCCCCAGGACACAGTGCAGGGCGACTCAGGGCACTCAAAAGACAAAGTAAAACCAGTCACGCCAAGCAGAGGCTGCGTTATTTAAGTAGCAGGCTACTCCCCCAGAGCCTCCACCCTATCCCCTGGGCCGGGCGCCCAGCACTCAGACGGTGCCCGGCTTTAGGAGCCCCAGCTCCCTCCACGTGTCCTGTCTTCCCAGCAGCCTTCACTGCTGCCTCTGGAGGAAACCTGACAACTCGCGGTCTAGGGACTACGACTCCCAGCAGGGACTGCGGCGCTTCTCTCCGCCCTCCCCAGCAGGGGATACGCAGGCGCCCTGGGCTCCGTCAACAAGCAGGGCTAGCGAGGACTGGATACAGTTTCTTATGGGATTAGTAGTTTTCCTGGCGCTAACTGGGCCGCCAGTCAAAGGAACAAGAACTACAAGTCTCAGCGGCCACAGCGGGAGGAGCCCGGTCACGTGTCAGGGGGCCGACCGGGCGTGCGTGCCGCCGTTTATCCGGTGCTGCAGTGAGGAGGTGGTTCTCGCCGTGTTGTGAGTGTGTGTGAGTGAGAGAGCGAGTGAGTGAGTGAGTGAGTGTGTGTGTGTGGGACTCGCTTGTTGTTGTCGGTGACTTCCCCCTCCCCTCCACCCTTTCCCCTTCCCTACCGCTGCTGCAGTGGCCGCTCCCTGGGCCGTAGGAAATGAGCGATAACGATGACATCGAGGTGGAGAGCGACGTGAGTCCTGGGGCTTCTTCCTTCTCTTGCGGGTTGTCAGGCGGGGACAGCGGCCCAGACTCTCAGCGGGGCGACCGTGGCAGGGGGCCGGGCAGCCGCCGACTCCTTCTCCCCACCCCGGGGCTGGGACCGCCTCCGTCGCCCTCCTGGCTTGCTCCCCTCCGGGCTCCTAGCTGGAGCGGCCTTCTGGGACGAGGTGGGGAGGAGACATGCGGCCTTTGGGATCCCTGCCTCCCCCCATGGAGGAGGGTGCTGAGGCCTCCAGCTCCCACCCTATCCCGCTCAGGATACAAGGGACAGGGACAGGGTGCGTCCAGGATCCCATTGTCCGGATTCTGGGGAAAGGGACGGCGCCTAGGACTTGCCCCTTGGGTCCGTGATCTCCCTCCTCCCTTGACCTGCGGATCCCGGGGGTTGAGAGTAGACAGATAGGGGTTGGAGTGCCCTGATGCCCCGAGCTGGGTCCGAGGTCCGGAGATAGTGCTCCTACCCACTCCGGCCTGAGTCGGATCCCGGAAGGAGGGGCTGTGCTCGGGGACCCCCCCTGTCGCGCCGCCTGATCCCGCTGGGGGTATGGGAGTGTGGGGGAAGGAGGGGGGGTCGGGCTGACTCCCCACCCGCCGCTTCCTCCGCCGCCGGCATTTTCTTTCTTATTATTGAATATGAAGTGTAAAAATAACTTCTGTATTTTCTATTTTTTTTCTCTCTTATTCCAGGAAGAGCAACCGAGGTTTCAATCTGCGGTACGTCTCCTACTCTCCATTTCATTTTCATTTCCATTCAGTTCTAGTCCTTTTTGGGGTCAGAGAGAAAAAAGATCATTCTGTTATTTTTAATATTGTAGTAATCTCTCCTATTAACCGCTAAGGTGAGGTGGGGCCTTGTTCTGGGGTTCTAAGTGGGGGGAGCGGGTTGCAAATCTTACAATTCTACATTCTCAGGTGATAAGTTCCAGTGACTGGGTGAGTGAGAGGAGCTGTATGCAAAGAAATGAATCATTCTGTAGCTTTCAGATGGGGGAATCTAGTTGTCACTATTTATGTCGGAAATGAGAACTAACATTCGGAAGTAAAGGTATTGTTTCAGGGCAGGGTGGTCGAAAGATTTGCTTTGGAACAAGTAGATTCTAAACTGTGTCTACGTAGTTGAGTGAAGCTGAAGCCACAGGCAGTAATCACCTTTAACCAAAGTCATGTGACTGCTGTAGACCCATAGAATTTAGTGTGCCGTGGTATTCGTCTAATGCAGAAATCGGAAATGTAGAGGAACCAAAGGTTGAATATGAAAGTGTCACATACAGCTTATTGTGGTCTGGCTATATAGGAGTTGAAGGAGAGGTATGAAGAATATAGAAAAATTGTTGAAGAAAAATGGCATTGCAGAGATAGTTTTGCTAAAGGGTGATGGTTGAGACCATACACCGTTGTCAGTAATATCTCAGGGTTTTGATACTGATTTTCTCAGTAGATGGTTTTGTGGATATAGATATGAATATTGATATGGATATAGATATACACTAATTTCATGGTTTTGGAGAATGAGACGGTGCTGTGGGCATTTCATGAATAGCTTAGAGAATGAAAAAAACAGGCAAAATAAATCAGAATCAGAAAGGGAGAGAAATAAATACATCACTGCCTAATATTTGACAGCTGGGAACACATGAAGTGTATAGAACGGGCGTCAAGCATTTAGAGGCCTCTGGGGGACACAGGCTGTGAGATAGTCAGGAACAAAGCAGAGAGCGGAGGTGAGGACCGGGGCGCTGGAGAACACATGCCTCCTGAAAAGGCAGCCACTACACTCCAGTGAGTTGTTGTAGGGGAATGAGGGCTTAGTGTTGCCAGGCCTTTTTATTTTTTAAGAAACATTAGAAACCCTTTATGTTATTTTTCTGATTTTTAAAAGGATGTGTGGGACAATCCAGTTGTTTGGGGAGCTTGTTAGAATTTGTAGGATGTCACTTTCATACCTGTGATCAAAGAATTTAATTACCACAGGATAAAAGTAAGTCCTCTTACTTATATCTTCATTTGAGCAAGCAAAGATTCTGCTGTTTGTCCAAGCACATAGGCATTAAGAAAAATTTTATTTATTGAGAACTAATATTTTCATAAAATCTAAGGATGCAGTTGTTCCAGGGGTTTTAAAAATTATCCCTGGCTAAAAGCCCCTGAAAAGAATGTCTCTTTCTCCTTGAAGTATTGTCAGATACTTAATGTTTATACAGATATTTGAAAATTCAATTACTTTTTTTCTTCTTCTTCAGCTGCCTACTTTATCCTTAATATGTGGATGTAGCGTTTCATGTTTGGGACCCAGTCTATTTAAACATTTTTTTTCCAAGTCTACAATGATAAGGTGTGCCCCGGGGCTTGATTGGGGTAGAAAGATGGGGATTGGTTAGGCATCCTTTGCAGAATCATTATTTGAATTGGAATTACATTGGCTTTCCAGTGAGAGAAACATTTTCTTTGTGAAATTTTGGCTTGAATTTTGAAAAGCTTTCTGTTTTCCATAATATTCATCTACATGGATATTGATGTAAATTGCTTTCTTAAATTATTAAAGTGTTTCCACTCTCCTAAAATGCTAATCTCATTGTTCTGTCTAGATATTTTTAGTTTTGTGTTGAGGTGCCTAGCAATTTTCTCTTTGATTTGGGGGAGTGGGTAAAGGGAGTGGGTTTGACATTTTGTTCTTAATTTGACATGTCTACTTGCTGAAACTTCTAAATACTGCCTGGCACAGGATAATCACAAGAGCATGGAGAGAAGAAGCAATAGACAAATTTTTTATTATATCAAACCATTGTCATAAATATGTAGGGTAAAAAGGATTTCATTATTTTTCTCTGAATACATCTGTTTAGTTCCTGATATTTAATATAGATAATATATTTTTTAAAATTAGGAGAAACTATTCTTAAGCTTTGCCTAGTTCAGAAGAGGATGCAGACTGTGAATAAACACATAGTTAGGAATATAGAACTTTTACAGAGTTACTTGGGAAAGGTTTTTACTGGGTCCTAATATGAAAGGAAACATTCATGTTTTGTAACATCACTACAATAGCTACAGACGTACTGCGCAAGAGAGCAAGAGACGTAGGGCACTTCACAAGGAAAGTTAGGAAGTGAAGCTAACTCTAACAGAAAGTGAAACTGATTCGATAAATTTTTGTTGTTGCCTCAGTGCAAACGGAAAACAGCTTCTTCAGTGACCAGTAAGCTGTGTTAAAGGAAGTAACCCCAAACAATATATTTATTACCAAATTTAATCCTCCTCAGAATCCCACTGGTGTTATTTTTAGTATTTTTTTTTCGAATTTTAAAGATAATTTTCTGGAGCAAGTGTATTTCTTGCAATGTGGTCTTTTAATTTTACCTCTGTTTGGGGAAGCCCTTTTGGAAAGAACAACAGTCTACTATAAATGTCCGGTTAGTGTGTTGGACAGAAAACCCAAGTTCTTTATCAGCTTCTCATCCTTCGAGACAGTGGCACGCTGCAGTTACAGTGTACCTGTCCGGCGTTTGAAAAGGGTTTGTGCGCTTTCACTTCTGGACCTTTATGGTGTGAAATATTTTTAACTTCTCAAGAGCTCTTTGCTTCTTTAGGAATTGCAGTGTATTCAGAAGGGAATGAGCTTGGCTGCCTTTGAGACTGGAGTTTACTCTGGAAACTACTGTTTTACCTGGAATTAGTTGCTCGGTAAAGCGCTGTATGATGCGTGTGCTTTGTGTCTGCTTAGAGTGTTGGCAGTGATACAGAAATGCCAGGTTTGTTTCATAAATATGCTTGCTAGATTACAGGGTGTTCTTACATTTATCCTTTTTCAAGATGCCGGTGGTATTGAAATAATTGAAATAGTTGAAATGGTGAAATAGTTGATCAAGGAATCCAACTTGGTTTTCAATTAAAATTTCCTGATCAAAGCATTCTTACTCTCTTAAAAGGCTATAGTACGGTGGCATGTTTGGATAATAGTGTTACCAAGTTCTTTTAGGCACCACATGATTGTTTTTAAAAAGTTTGAAAACATTGTATTTATTGGATGTTAGAAATGTGTAACGGGCTTCAAGCAGGAGAGGTGTTGGGAAGTTGAAACTGACAGCTTCCTATTAAGGACCTTAGTGAGCATCTCATTCTGGCTGCCCGTTATTTCGTGTTCTGTTTTTTCATGTTGATTAAAATGAGCTCCTTAGAAATTCCATTTTATTTATTCTAGCCTCTTCCCATCTATCAGATGAAATAAATAGAACTTTTCTGATAAGCATTTTGAGCCTATGTGTTTTCAGTGTTACTGTGTAATAAGAATAGCTATATAACTATTAATAACTATAAGCAACTCTGGTTCCTTGTGTGCTGAGAAATTTCTGTACTGGAATTGAGAAGACTCCACTTACAGAAAGGGTGGTGTGAGGTAGCCTGCAAGAAATGGCATTGTTCTGGAGAACCTGTGCATTCTTCAGTAATGCAGTATTTATTTCCCCATGCTGTTTGCCTACCTAGAACTTACAGAAAGTAAGGCTGCTGACTGATGTAATGCCTTGGATGAAGGTGCATTCTCTATGAAATAAGTTGGAATGAAATAACTTAAAAAGATTTCTCTCAGTTTTGAACAGACCTCCTTAGCTTGAATGACCTCCTGCCAGTTTAGCAATTTCTTGGCTAACAAAATAATGTTTGCTTTCAACGTTTAACAACACTTAAGATACGTGTGCTTGTTAGTGTCAGAGATGGACAAATTGTAGGTGAAGATTTTTATTCTGGCTGCCAGTGTGGAAAGTTTGGTGGAAATAAAACTGAGAGGCTGAATAAAAATCTTGGCAGAGATGTCAAAGCTGGAAGCGATTTGGTACTGGAGTTCCTGTAGAGCATCTGTGGGCCACTCTTCAGGACCGCTCAGCCTTTTAGTATTCCTGCTAGCCCGGAATGCCCTGAAGGCAGGGTTTTCTGGCGGAAACCTCAAATCCAGTATACTTGAAGAGCAGCAGCATCCAGCCATTGCTCGTATATGGTGCGACGGAGAGGAATGTGGGGGCCTGTCGTGCAGCCCAAGAATACCTCTGTTGTCTTCCTAGAATTTGTTTGGTACAGCCCACTTTTATAATGAAACGTCTTAGTACCGGTGAGAGAAAGCTGAATCATCAGAGTTAAGCGTTATTTGTTGCAGACACAATTGTTTGGACTTCTTTTTTAATTTAGTTAAAAAAAAAAAACAGCTATAGTTTCAAGTTTATGGGAGGATTTCAGATGCCTTATACTAGGATTCTTCACCCAGTTTTTGATTCTCAACTCTGAAACCTTAGCCCTTTTCAAAAAAGGTTGCCATCAAGTGAAGACAGTTAACAAAGCAGTGATAAGCCTGGCACCTGGCCCTCCGTTTGGATGAATTGGTTGCAGGGGGAGTGTGTTATCTGGCTGGCTGGATCTGTGGTTTGGATGTGTTTCCCAAACAGAATTCTCTGCCTTGTGTAAAGGTTTTTCATATGTTCTTTCAAGCCAGTAGAGGTATCACTTGGTTCAGAGTTGCCTGGAATTAGGCATGTTAGTTCTGCATATTTTTAACTTGCTCTTTCAAGTGAGGCTTGGGGAGGAGAAAAATACGTCATTGCTGTGTCTCTGAGAGCTTTAAAATTGACTCTGGTGAAGTGTGGCCGCTTGGGATGGATATGGCAGCAGGGATTGGGCTAAGATTCCATTCTTATGCTAGTTAAATTGGACCTGGAATCACCACAGAAATTCCATCCACTACTTTGAGAACAACAGTCCCCAGCCCAGGCTTTCTACCAGGCAGTGGACTGCTGCCTTTCCTTGTTGAGCCAACTTCTCAAACTTGGCTGGCTCCCCAGATGAGAAGCCAAGATTTCTGCTGATGGTCCTCAGCCAAGTTCACTTACAATCCTCTAACCAAAAGACTTGTCCATTTGAGTCCTTTCAGGGCTCAGTGAATGGGAAGGGGGTAGTGCATTGTGGGGACAATTTCGGTGTTAGGTTATACTTAGCTCCACCTCTCTAGTGTAGGCCTGAGTGAAACCAAGTTCACTTGATTCTAGCCTTTGGAGATTTGCAGGGCTCTCCCAGAAAGAAAACAGACAATTAGAATTTTATTTGTATCAACAAGAGGGATTGTGGGTAACTCTAGTGTCACTGCTTCTGTGCACAGCTCTTAAGCTGGGAGGAGGGCCAGGAATCGGGGTGATTTAGTAGACAGGAGTATCTTGGGCTGCTGCTGAAGACCAAAGCTGGGCGATTAATTTGCATGTAAATAAACCAGCTTAGGGAGTATGTAGCAAACACAGGAGAGGCAGACATGACCAAATGCCATCTCTTAGCCTTCCAAACTCAATGGGTATAGTCCAGGTTAGAATTTACCTGTGTAGGTTACTAGAGAGAACAGCAAGCTAGAAAAGGGCTACATACTTAAATATGTTTAATTCTTCCAAGCTATTTCATACTGCTGTCAGAGGCATCTGCAGTTTTCTTGCTCTAATATTGTATGATATAGTGTACTACCTCTAGCCTCAAGTTATCTGTCTAAGCTTGATCGTTCCCTCAGTTTCCTCACTCATTTTACAGTGAATTCAGACTTTAAAATTTAGGATGGCTTTAGAAGTACTCCAGGCGCCTGCCCTGAAAATGAGTGCTATGTTCTGGAGAACCAAGGCTGTGATGGGAGCCATGTGTCCATTTAAGCAGAGCTACAGGTGAGGTGCTGTGTTTGAGAAACCAGGAACTAAAATTACTACAGCTGCTCCCAGCCTCCTCTTCTGTAGTGACTCAGACTTCTAGGGTTAGATAATAGAATTTCAAGTCCTTTCATTCCCACAACTCTTGCCTTTGTGGATTTTTGTCAGTGCAACTTGTGTAGTACAAGGATTCATTTGAGGCTTTCTTGTGCTAAGCAAGCTATTTACTCTTGGTGCTTCATTTTTAAAATTCCTGTGCTCTGGATAGATTAAAGCTACCTGAACTTTCTGTATAAGGGTAAATTCTCAGAGTGTATTATTTTCCATAATCCTTAAGGTGTAGGTGTAATGAAGTTCTTGCTTAACTTCAGTAAGCATTTGTGTTTCATTTGGAGGGAATGCCCCTTTAATGGGGACTGCTGAAGCTCTCTTGCAGTGTTCTCCAGCACTGTCTCTTCTGCCTGAAGCCGGTGCCATTCCTGATTTGTTGGCAGTCTTCACCCCTTCCAGCTGATTGTTCTTAGAGTTCGTTGTGAGTCTAAGCAAGACAGGATAAAGACCTTGGTTTGTGGGTATTTAGTCACTGCCAAATAATCACGAACTGCCACGGGTGCCCGAGGATATTTATTCAGAGCTTGTGCATGTCAAAAGTTGCTGCCTAAGAACTACCGTACAGCCTACGTGAGGGGAAGCCCGTGGCAGGGTGGCCACTTGGATCCACTTTAAAAAGAAGGGATCTCAGAATATAGTTGGCGTCTATATTAGCTTTGTCTTAATGATCTCAGATTCATGCATCCTGGTTTTCCAGAGGTTTTAGTTTCTGTGGTATGATTTGGTAAGAAGGTCTTAAAGTAGTACCCTTTAGCAAGCCGGAGACCAGAACAGACTCATGGTGAGGCTTCACATGGAAAGAGCACTACACCAATGCCCTAACTCTGTTCTTGGGCACCCACTATGGGGTATCGCTTACTCACAGTGAGGTTGATCCCACCTTATGAAGGAGTCCACTGGAGCTTTCCCGTGGCCACCATGAACTGGTGGTTTTTCTGTCGTATAAGTAAGTTGTAAGAAAAGAATGATGCTGTAGGAGAGTCACACTTTGTCCCCATGAATAACTTTTATTTTACTTATGCATGAGCTGGATGCATCGAGCTACTTTGGATGTTCCTGTCACAAGGCTTGCTCACCCCTTTCTCCCCCTTTAGCAGAGCCTAATTCTGGAGACTCCTAACTGCCCACCTCAACAAATCCTTCCCAGTCCATTCACCAGGGACTGCGCTGACAGCATATACTTCCAGGCTATAAGCCACCCACCTGTCCTAAGCAAAAGGAATGACTTTGCTAATATGCTCTTTCTTCTAGGCTGACAAACGGGCTCATCATAATGCACTGGAACGAAAACGTAGGGACCACATCAAAGACAGCTTTCACAGTTTGCGGGACTCGGTCCCATCACTCCAAGGAGAGAAGGTGAGTTTATTGAGAAAGCTGGTTGGCCCTCACTAGCTTGGAACCTGCTGTGGAGTTTACCAGTGCATTCACCTGCCTGGAGAGAAATGGAGGCAGGGATATTCAGGTATTATGGTTTCCTTAATTTTTATTCTTTGGAGGATCATCACACACCTTACCTACCTTAGGAAACAACGTGAGATGCTTGTAAGGAGGCATCAGTAGGAGTTGTCTTAATTTAGTACTACTTGTAATGAATTACTCATTCAAAAATTATTATAACAGTACACTATAGTATAGACAGTAGCCTCCAGTAGTTTGCGATGACACAAAGGATTCCTGCGGTCAGTGATTCCCTACACCTCCATAAGAATTTCTTTCATTTGGCTCAAAGTTAATGCTTATCTTAAATGAAACGTCCCAGGAATGTATGTGAAACAGCCTGGACACCAGTGATCTCTCTATTCCAACAGCTGTTATTTCAAAGGCATGTGAAGAGCTTTTTAAGCTATGGGACCAAAAAAAAAAAAAACAAA
Source organism: Phyllostomus discolor (assembly GCF_004126475.2). NCBI lineage: Eukaryota > Metazoa > Chordata > Mammalia > Chiroptera > Phyllostomidae > Phyllostomus > Phyllostomus discolor. The sequence continues at coordinate 189,600,724 of NC_040903.2, read as the reverse complement.
AAACCCTTAAAGAACTATATTCATATGAGATGGAAGAAAAAAATTACTGATTCTCTCCCCCCACCCCCCGTCACCTACCCCACACTAGTGGCCTTCCAGAGACTAATGTTCTCCCTGGAGAGGGAGGTACCAGGTGTTTCTACATTTGAAAAAGTTGGAGGCTTTGAGTGAAAAAGCCTATGGTTAGGTTCACTCCTTGGGATTGGGAGGAAACTTCTGTTTGCAGTTAGTTTTGTCCTCGACACTATGTATTGACTAGCTTCCACTTTCTGCTGCAGTTCAGTGGTATAAGTGGCCAAGCTGAGAAGACAACCTTTGTTTTTTTGGTTCAGTGATCTGATGTTTCAAGAAGCAGCCATTAGGAAAAACTTTGCTCTCGGGTGTGCTTTAAATGGGTCTCCTGATTTAGCTCTTTGGTGGGGGTCCTGGGTTGGTTTGGTTATCCAGTCAAATTTGGAATCACTTTTAGTTTCGTTTTTTGTATGCTGCCACTCTGGTAAGCCATATACTTTATACCTCTGGTAAGTCATATACTTTATATCTTATCTGAGGTGTGGCTTTCTGGGTGGCTGAAGCATGGGGTAGGTCTGACCTTTATGAAAACAATAAAACAGGCCATGTGAATACCTAGTATTGCAAAACCAGAATTTACCATGGGTTAGGCCTACTTACTATAGACGTGGTTTAATGGCCTTGGACCAAGGTTCTTACCTGGAATAACAGCATTCCTGGGCGCAACACTGTCTAAAGCACCACAGGAAATCTTTATGATGGGGACAGAGACTCACCCTTTTAATCAAAGTGCACACGTGCAAAGGATTACCGTCTGCATGTCTGAACCGTTGATAGTGCTTATGCTATGCCCTGGTATCACTTAAAATGGCTTTGGTGAGCTGAACGGGCAGAACTGCCTTCTCTTAACTTGCACGTCTAACCAGGAGTGGTGCCACGGCAGTGTTTCCAAGATGTGGCCTATGGACCACCCACATCAGAATCACTATTGAATCAGCCTCTCTGGAGGCAGGTCTGGGATCTGTTTATTAATAAGCAAGCGGTCAGGTGACTCTCAGACACTCTTAAGTTTGAGAACACTTTTGAAGAAGCAGGTCATGGGAGTTCAACTATGCCTTTTTTTCTTTATCCAGCCTATTTCACATTGCCTTTACATTCTTCCTTAAGTCCTTAAAATCACATCATCCTAAATCCTGTGTCTCCTTTCTTCAAGGAATTGATGGTTTGAATTTGGTAGTCTTACATGCTGAATAGTTTGTCATTAATTTTGGCCTTTTTGTTTATTCACTTATTCACTCACTCCATTCAGCAAATATTTATTGGAGATCTGCTACATGCCAAGCACTGTTCTAGAATGCAGCAGTGAACAAAATAGACAAATAGAAGTTCTTCTGATGAAGAAAAGATAGAAAATGAACTAATAATTAAAAATACTGCTGTGAGTGGCGTGGCTCAGTTGGTTGAGCATCGACCTGCAAAGCAAAGGTTCACTGGTTTGATTCTTGGTCAGGGCACATGCCTGGGTTGCGCCCAGGTGCCCAGTTGGGGCATGTTCAAGAGTCAAGCAATTGATATTTCTCTCTCTCCCCCCCGCTTTCTGTTCTTTAAAATCAATGAACGTATTCAATATTCTTGGGTGCA